>NC_133325.1:385907546-386589201 GCF_042186555.1 Aquarana catesbeiana
TGGCTCTCCTATCCTCCTCCGAACGATCCTCTGATTTCTTATCCAACTTGGAAAGAAATTCTTTAGAAGAGAGCAGGAGGGACAATAAGTCAACAAATTCTCCTCTCCAAATTTTCTCCTTAACTGAAGAGGATAAATGAAAGCCCAACGGAGAGATTTTGCACAGAGGAGCTTCTTTCATTCAAGCTTCTGCTACCTGCACAGGTGCAGTGTTACAGGAAATAGGCTGAACAGGACCATAAGTATTAACCAGGGTGTTCTTAGTTATGAAAGGGTTAAACTGTTTGTCAATAGGAATAGTAACAATACCCTGAGAACGCATAGCGTTCCAAATGGCTAACCTTTAATGAATCACCAGTGACTGATTAAACATATGACCATTATCTTGATAAGCACTAAAATTTTGTGCACTTGAAAAAAGTGAAGGCTGCACATCCTGCCTTATACCAGCAAGTGGAGCAGTATTAACATTCAAAGAATTAATTAAGCTTTGACCCCACATTGCTCCAGCATACTGAGCTCCTGGCACTGCACCAGAATACTGTGCACCTGGCTGAGAAATATAGGGAAAAGTACTAGAGGACTGTACACCTGTTGAAGTATTAAGAGGAGCACCAGCAAGCTGTGTCTCCTGAGATGCACCAAATACACGTGCCCCTTGTAAAGTACCAGAAGGCTGTGCCTCCTGCACAGGGAGAGGTGATTGACTTGTAGCATTCAGTAATTGCTGGCTATTCTGAAAAGAACAGCCAGCACCTGCAAACAGAGCCCAGGCAATGAGAGAGGGAGAGGGAGACCCTTGTTCCTCTTCTGACAGGCTAGCAAAAGCTTTAGCTAAAGAATTAAGAATAAAACCTAAGTCAGACATAGAAGTAACAGAATTCTCACCAGATGGGATATCCTACAGAGCATTCTGTCCTATAGGAGCTGCAGCGCTAGGTAGGCTGAGGAGGGTAAAGTTGCAGCATCTTTCTGGTACCTAGAACGAGAAGCAGAGGTGAAAGATTCTTCCTTGGGATAAGGAACCGCTAGGGCTGCTGTCTTCCTCTTTCTTTTTCCTCCTACAGGTGGGCAGGAGCTTCCAGCCACTTCAGAATCCATGAGTTCCCCTGTAGGAATAGTAGGCATGGGCGTCAGACAGGCAGGGAGAGCTGAACATGAAGGTGGGTCTTCAGCTAAGCAACGCCTTAGCCACTTCTCACCACCGAAGCTTTCTGCTTTTTCCAGGAGCTGACAAAGGAGAGACTCCATGCTGACGAGCGGCACACAGGAGCGCAGACCGGTCCTCCTCAGATGGCTGGCAGCTGTGGGAAAATCTGGCTTTTTATAGGCAAGCAGAGGGTGCAAAGAACAGCCTGCCAAATCCCTCCAATGGCAGCTTGTTGCTACAGGAGATTCCACCAATAGTACCTGCCAAGAGAAGGGAGAGAACAGAACAGGGGAACAGCCCTTTGCCCTGTCCCATGCAGGCCCCCGGGTAAAGCCGGGGACCGAACATTATGGAGAGGGGGATGTTGCTAATCATTTCTCTTCTCTAACTTTATTTGACATATATATTGGGATATGTGGTCATCAATTCTTCAAGAAATAGTAATATTGCAGGAATAGGCTGGTGGTATCTGTATACAGGGCCTCTGATAGGGGGGGACCACCAGCCCTGGTGTAGGGGGTCCGATAACATAGGGGGGCCCCACACAGGGAGGGGGATTAGTGACAGACAATTTTGTTTCTTTTCCTCCAGTAGATGAAAGCTGCTCTCCTCCCCTTTCCCTGCTGCCAGTTTTTATCTGCTAAAAAAGAGACAGTTGTCCTTCACTAATCCCCCTCCCTGTGTGGGCCCCATTTCTCAGCACTGGTTTTTAAGGTTATTTCTGCTCCTGAATTTATCTCTCTAACTTAGGCTCCATGCACACTGATTTAAAATTCAGCTCAATGTTATCCTATGTGTCCATGTACATTAGGCTGTTTACAGGCGTATTTTGAGCTCCTCGTTTAGAGGCAGGAAAAAAAAAAAAACCTTCTGGTTTGCGTCTCTGATTGGAGATTACTGGCAGAAAAAAATGTAAAACTCTCCTAAACTCGTCTAAACTTTGTACAAAAAATACTCTATATGAGCATTTTTTTCTGCTAGGTGAATTGGAGTTTTTTTTTTAAGCCCAGTGTGCATAGAGCCTAACTTTGTTTCTCTCCCTCTGATCCCGCAGCCTGTATATTTTTTTCATCTAGCCTTCATTTTTATTTATTAACCCAGTTTTATCTTTTAGATTTTACAGGAATTCTGTGAGTTATGTTGTATTTTTGTCTGCTAATAGTTTTATTGTATTTTTTGTGAAATATAGCTTTAATATTTTCTTGGGGGGGGACCTGTCAGGTGGTCTGTACGGGGCCTCGTGATTTCTATCAGCAGCCCTGTCTGTATATGCTGCAATAAAGGTGCATACAGTATATTTGGCAATAATCTTGAAGTATATGTAAACCCTAACAATTAACTTTTTTTTTATTTGCTCCCAATGATCTACTGAATATACCATTTGAAAGTTCCTTACTAGATCTGTTCATTGAGTGCAAAAAATACCTGTTGATTTTGGCAGAAATTGTGTGCACTAATAACCTCCTGTGCTCTTGATGTATGCACAAGGAGGGGTTATGGAGATGAGGAAGTGGGAAAAAAAGGAGCAGAGGTCTGTGTTCTTTGTAATTTATCAGAAATAAAGTAGACAGGACTGAGAAAAAAAACTTTGTCATGTGAAAGAGGAAGGTAGGAGCATATTATATTTCCGGCACATCTTCTTTTTCTGTACTTGCAGCATGTTTAACCTCCCTGGCGGTATTCCCGAGTGTGGCTCGGGGTGAAATTTCAGTACCAAAAGCGGTAACCCCGAGCCACACTCTGGATCACATCGCAGGATCCAGGCAAAGTTACTTACCTTGTCCCCAGGATCCTGCAATGTCTCCCTGTTGTGTGTGCGAGCCGTGTCTCTGCTCGATCTAGCACAGTGCCAAGCTCCGTTCCCTGTGAGCGTTGCAGTGCACGGGGATGGAGCACGGCGCCAAATTCAAAAAGTTAAAAACACATTACACATACAGTACACTGTAATCTTACAGATTACATTACTGGATCACATTTTTTCACATCCCTTTTGTCCCTAGTGCTTTGTCCAGTGCTCTGCATGCAGTTTTATATTTATATATACTGTTCTTTCTGCCTGGAAACTGGAGATTGTCCATATCAAACAAAAAGTGTCCCTTTACATCAAAAGCGGTTTTAGACCAGCTAGAAAACAGCGATAATAAATTAGAATCACTTGCAGAATTGAGCGATAGTGATTTGTGGGGAAATTCGTCATCAAACACTGAAAGTAATGATAGCGACAATTCTGCAACTGAGCAAATTTCAGTGTTTTTGCTTTGATTACATGACTATGGGATGTGGCATATAGTGAGGCTCCCTTAATTAACCCAAACTTATTCACTACCTATTTCTTATCCAATGACCAGACGACACAATCTTCTTTTTTGGAGTCGATTGGCCATAGCAGCCTTTTATTATAACAAAAATACCAAATATCAACATTCTTCAACATATAACTTAAATACTTATAAATACATTTTTAAATAACATTAAACCAACTATACAGCATAACAACTTTCTTTTTTCTGGAGGTCTTTGAAGGCCAACTCTAACTTTTCCCAACCCGTTGCATCGGTATACCCATGTAAGGCCCCACGCCGTGCATTACGCAAGCTCAGGGACAAGCACATTATTCCTTCCAGATACAACTTTTAAACCACCAATGTTGCCATTTTTTCTGGGAAAGGTCGCCCATACATCCGTATGAGCCCAACCCCCATTTGTTAAACCTCCATTATTCTCATCACCGCCTTCAAAGACCCCCAATACCTACTGCCACGGGACACACACGTGACAACCTTACGTGTGTGTCCCCCTCCAAACTCTAACTGCTCGCTGCACACCGTCCTGTAATCCCAACTGCCACAAATCAATGCCAATCGCGTTCAAATGCACCCCATCCGAGCGCAAAAAACGCCATGTCTCCTCCTCCAAATCCCTGTGCCGAACAGCCAAACCCCCATTCCTTACAAAAAATTTTTGCTAACGCTTTATTAACTTTTACTCGCGCTCTGTTCAATCCTGCCACAGAGCGCGCCAAACGCCAAGCTGTTCTGGCCACAATATCCGACCACACAAATATAGTATCAGGAAAACTGGATTGCAGCCGCAGAAGATCAAATTTTATATCCCTAATCAACTCCCGAGCACACCTCACTCCCAGATCATTGCCCCCCACATGTAATACCACTACATCCGGAGGGCGGTCAAGACAAGCAAACCTGTGCATTTCCGGAACAACCCTAGACCACAACATCCCCGGAAAACCAATCCACTGCACCATCCCTTCCTCCCCTGCCAAACCCAACAACCTGCCATCTTTTCTGACATCTGCCCTTCTGGCACCCCAATATACATAGGAGTGTCCAAATATCCACACCAGGCAGGTTGTTGCTCCTGAAAGACAAGAAACAAAACAAAGAGAAATATAGCAAATCAATTATAACGCTCCCTCTGTAAAACAATCCCCAAAACAAAAAAAACCCCCCCATTAACTCATGTAATGAAAAACAAAACCACTCCTCCCTAAAACAACCCCCTTTTTCCACACTCCTACAACAAGTTAGGGCGAACATAAAGCTTAAAACGTGCTGATTCCCAACGCCCAATACGCTGCACCACCTTTTCATCTAAACCCCAACGAACCGCTTCGGTAGCCGCCCCAATGCGGAATGAATGGGAAGAATATTCTTCCGCTTTTCGCCCAGTCGCCCTCAAACATTGTCTAAGCACAGCCTGAAACTGAAAACGGGACAGGGCTGAACCATCCTCATGACGAAAGAATGTCCCCCCCCCCGGCAGGCCTAACTCTACAAAATTCCCCCACAGCCGTCACCGGACACAAGGAGGAACCTGGAACTGACTGCAACTCCACCCATGCCCCCTTTCCCAATTGATCTGTCTTTGACTTCCTGAGGAATACTCCTAAAGCATCCCCCTGCACCCATACATCTTGGACATCCAAACCGCCTTCCCCTCTTTTATTCTTACTCACCATTTCACCTACCCTAAACGCACCGAAAAAAGCCAATACAAATACCGCCCGGAACAACACACACTCAAACCTTGACAAACAAACATTTTCTAACTGTGCCACCACTTCGCTTAACACAGCAAATGAAACTGGGCGTCTTGTGTCGGCAGCCGCTCGACCAGCGCGATATCCGCGCATAGCACGCCGTACCATAAAATCTTTTGTAACATCCCGCTTGCCCGCCATTTGGAACATGAACGCCAAACCAGCCAACTTACGAGCCATATAGGACACCGATACCCCCTGCTCAAAATTCCGTCCTATAAAGTAAAGAAGTAGCTGCACCTTGCTCGCCTTACCAACATCGGCCCCTACTTCCCGCAATAACACCTCCCATTCCATCCACACCTTACTGTATGCTTGCCAAGTAGTTGCCGAGACCGACCTACGAATCAACAATTGCGCCGTGGTAACACGATGCTCCACAAACTCTCTGGGCAAGGACTCCCCTGCACGTCCGCTTCCGGCACCAGTTGACGAAATCTGTCCCACTGGAAACGAGACAATGCATCAGCTACGGTATTCTTAATCCCAGGAACATGCACAGCAGTCACAAAACAGTTCTTACTTAAACAAAGCAAAACCATATGACGCAGCAATCGCACAACCGGTGGCGATGACGCAGTGTTGTTATTAATGGCCTGTACCACCCCCATATTATCACAATGAAACCTTACCCGCCTATTTAATTCTTTGGCCGAGCGGAAGCCAGTGGAGGGATTGACAGAGAGGAGTGGCAGACACAGAGCGATTGGTAAGGTGGATGAGTATGGCAGCGGCATTCATGATAGATTGAAGAGGTGATAGACTGTGTAGAGGCAAGCCAATGAGAAGGGTGTTGCAGTAGTTGAGGCGAGAGATGACAAGCGAGTGAATTAAGAGCTTTGTTGTGTCATTGGTTATAAAGGGGCGTATTTTGGAGATGTTGCGGAGGTTAAGGCGGCAGTATTTGGACAGTGATTGGATGTGTTGCTTGAAGGAGAGTTCAGAGTCTAGGACTACACCTAGAACCTTGGCATGTGGGGATGGGCTTAGAACTCCTTGTCACTTCTCTCCTGTTCTCTTTTACTTGCTAAACTCAGTGCAACAACTATTGGACACAGCTGGAAACACAATGTGATGATGGCCATTAGCATTGCTCTGCATGTGCAGGGTAGCCTTAAAGTGACACTAAACGATATCCTTATTCTCGCAAAACATCCATACACATCGCCTAATGTTATCAATTTCTCATGAAACTGTTTTGTGTTTTTCTGTCTCTTTGTAACTTCCTCCATGAGCTCCTGAACCTCTCCCTTCCCCCCCCTTACTTCCGTTTGTTTGGAATGAGCAGTGCATGTTAGTTGCGGTCATCTGCACTGCTCTATGCACAGTACAAATCTCATAGTCTATCTCAGGAGCAAGCAAGAGTGCGGCTATGCTCATACATATTGGGACCATGGAGAAAGAACGTAGCCACCCCCTAACAGGAAGTAGGAACACCGCAGGGAAAAAAAGGCTGAAAGCTATAAGAAGGTTACAGGCCTTTTTCATTTTTGGCTATTTTGAAAAAAAATTTTTTTTTTTGAACGTTTCTAAATGCAAACGTGACAAAATGTTGCTAAGCGTGGCATGTAAACACGGCAAAATGGATGTTTTAAACGTGGGTTACTATCTGTCAAGTTAAATCATTCAGGAGAGGTTGTAAAAACATCCCGTGTACATTAGGCCTTAGTGGGCTACCAACCCACTATTAGTTTGATTCTTCCTCCAAATCCAACCGTCATACCATCCATATCACATTGTACCCAGACAGCATTTAAAAAGATTTGCAGTGCTTCAAATGGTGTTATACCATTAAAAACACCTTTTTTTGTAAATTGCAAACAAAAACACCACAGTTACCTGCACTCTCTTTTTAAGGTGCAACAGTCTGCACACACGTGACAAGCTTCATTTGATTCAACCTCTGTGCTGCTGCAGCTAATGTGTCACAGTTGTATCAAGCATCTCTCCAACCACCCAGTACCTCTGCATAACATTACATCTCTGCTCAGCTCCAGAGGGCTCCATTTAAGACCCTTTCACACTGGGGCGGTGCCGGCGTTAGCTGTAAAGCACCGCTAGTTTTAGCAGCACATTTACCCCCCAGAAAGGGTTAAAAAGGGGTTAAAAGCACCCGCTTAGCGCTGCTTTCAAATCGCTTTTAAGGCGCTTTGAAAGCGGCGCCCATTCATTTCAATGGACAGGGGCGGTGGAGGAGCGGTGTATAGACCGTTTTTCCACTGCCCCAAAGATGCTGCTTGCAGGACTTTTTTTTATCCTGTCCTGCAAGCGAACCGCCCCAGTGTGAAAGCACTCGGCCTTTCACACTGGGGAGGCATGAGAGGCAGTTTACAGGTGCTATTTTTAGCGCAAAAACGCCTGTAAAGCACCCCAGTGTGAAAGGGGTCTAAATCTAAAGGACACCCTTCATTGTACAATCTGATTGAAAAGTCTCCTTTAGATCTGCATGTAGTATGATGGACTTCCTGATTGATTGGATACAAGTTGAAAGTATTATTTTGGTTTGTAGGTGATTGTACAGAATATGTATAATATATGGTCAGCTAGAGTAATACTCCCTTTTTACCCGTCTTTTTGCAATCTGGAGCTGTGACCCCTTCAGTGGCATGGACCATTGTGGAAAATAACATGTCAGTGATTTACAAGCTCCTCTGGCAGGATATGGACTCACTACAAGGAAACTCTGACAATAATAGGAGTAAATAAGCTTGACCTTGGCAGACGTGTCAGGGTCACAGAGCTCTGCAGCCAGCTTTGTCTTTCTATTCTAATGAGAGAAGAAACACATGAATAGAGGCTATTATGTGTCCTGTTCTTTCTTCCTTATTATTACAAAGACTGTGCAATTAGAACTATTCAATGTCTATAGCTTTGTGAAAATATCTGAAGACAGTGGGGTGAGGCAAGTTCCAAGTATAAGATATGTTTTCTTTTCATTTGTAGTTTACTAGTAGTGCAGGGTAGGCAGTGATGTTAAGAGTTTGTTTAAGCATACCTTTACCCCAAATCTTTCCCTGCCTTCTGCCCCTTCCTCTTTTACATTTTGATTTTTTTTTTCAAACATCGGTATGACCAGGCCATTTTTTGCTTTTTGGCACTGCGTTATTTTAACTGACAAATGCGCAGTCATGCAACACTATACACAAATTAAATTGATACCATTTTATTCAACAAATATAACTTTCTTTTGGTGGTATTTGATCACCACTGGGCTTTTTATTTTTTGCTCTATAAATGAAAAAAATACCGAAATTCTTGAAAAAAGAGCAATATTTTTTACTTTCTGCGATAAAACATATCCAATAAACAAAGTTTAAAAAAATATTATTTCTTCATAAATTTAGGCCAATATGTATTTTGCTACATATTTTTGGGAAAAAAAATCCCCAAAAAATGTATACTGTCGCACTCCTATGTGAGGTGGTCAGCATAGGAGTGTAGTGAAGAATACAGAAATACAACAACTCATGTACCATCACGGTAGCTCACTACCTGAACTACTGGAAAGAAGAAGAAAGAGAGTAGAAGAAGGTATTACCTACTAACTATTACCCAGTATGATAAAGTCTGATAAGTGGGATAAATCATAAGGCTAATCTGGTTCAGAACATACAAATAGGTTACCATAAGTCATAAAAGAGGATATACTCCATCATATGGTATGTTTGGTGAATAGTACATCCACCGCAATCAAATATAAAAAAAAAATTCTTATTGATTTCTAGCAGTGTGTACCCAGAGCTTTGCCTCCATAATGGCATCCGCAGATTGCTTCCAAAATCTAGGGATTAGGGATTTTTATACATTCAACAGATGGGGTGGTACACTTCTTTTGTAAACCTTCATAGAAGATGGGAACCCATGGAAGAGGAACTGAAATGAGGAGCCAGTGATCAGTCTAAGGGATAATTTCTTTATCCAGGGTGTAATGGCTTCCCAAAACACTCTAATTTTAGGACAAGACCACCAAATGTAGAGGAATGTGCCACGTTGATCACATCCCCTCCAGCAATGGTCACTGGCGGTAGGGAACATTTGGGCCAAGCAGGAGGGGGTCTTATGCCACCTAATGAGGAATTTAGAGGAGGACTCTAGAGTGCGGGAACTAATGGAGAAAGTATGGGTCAATTTAATGATACGCTGAATCCGTGGAGCGGTAGAGTCTAGTCTAAGCTCCTTCTCCTATTCCCATAGGAATAAGGAACTGTCATTGAACAAGTGCTTAATACCAGTTTGTACATTTGGGATAATAAATGTCTGGATTCAGAAAGTTGTCTACACATAGATTCAAACAGTGTGAGGTCAGTCATAGAGCATGGTTTCTGTTCTAATTTTGAGATAAAGTCGAGCAGTTAGCGATGCCTATAGGTCACGAAAGGAACGAAACCATAAGAGAACTGCAAGACCCGAAGGGGTAAAAGGGTTCCCTGAGGTTGCAATTTCACACATGTAGTATCTCCATCTGTTCCCCAGGAACAAAGTGGCCAGTCCCATTTATCCTGTCCCTGACAGCCAGAGTTGACCAAGTCAAGGCGGAAGTCTAGTCAGAAAGACCTCTGGACACAGCTAGGATCCAGGGGATGCCTGTCAGGTTCCTACCTGCCATTGATTTCTCCAGAGGGACCCACAATTTTGACGATGTGTCATGGCACTAATTTAATATGCGTACAAGGGCCATAGCCTTGTAATAAAGGGCAATGTCAGGGAGCCCAATTCCGCCATCTAGTTTATTCCACCGTAGGATATCATATGACAGCCTAGGGTATTTATCGTGCCAAATAAAAGGCAAAAATGCTCTACGCAGATGTGTAGAAAAAAAGCCTGGAGAAGGGAAATGGGTACAGGGTATATGTGATCCTCAGAAGGACCATCATTGTAAGAGCATTCACCCTTCCAAACCAAGTCAAAGGATGGACCCTCCACTGCTGTAGATCCTTCAGGACACTAGTCAGTAAGGAGCCATATTTAAGGTCATAAAGAAGTTTGGGATCTGCAGAAATGTGGGTTCCAAGGTATGGTAAAGAACCTTTCCTTCACACAAAAGGGAACGATTGTTGTAAGGATTCTGCCATCGGGGAAGGAACATGGACTGGAAGAAGTTCAGATTTACGGTAAATGTCCAACAATGGGCCAAATCTATTCAGTTCCAACATAAGAACCGTGAGGGAAATTCTATGGTCACGGCATACCCTTTAATTTTATAGCATCAACATTGTAATAGCAATAAAAACAATCATTACATTTGACAATTCAGTATAAGCTCACTTGATAATTCTCCTTTCATGTTGAGAGTGCTGCCTGTCTGCTGGCCATCTCTTTCCACAACTTTCTGTATTCCCTGCATGCTTTGCAGCTTGTCCTCTGCTGTTTACTTTCAATTTCTAAGGACTACATATCCCATGGTACCTTGCTGCCTGCTAGCAGTGATCCTGTACTGACTCCACCTCCTGAAACTCCTCCTCTCAGCACTTCTGTAATTCAGAAGGCAGGCTCTGTGAAATGTGCGACACAGCAGTGCCTACCCACAGGGCATAGTGACTACATGTCACAGAATTCAAGGAAGTAAGTGTGTGGGTATCTTCACAAAGTACGTTTACAAACTCCAAGATTGTTCAGAATAATAGGAGTAGACTAGGAATAAAATATAATGTGGAAATGTATATACAATTACATTTTGACCATAGATGCGCTTTAACGTCTCCAGGCACATTTGTTTTTTTTTTCTAGCTTTTGTTACAGTGCAGAAAAGTAAACATTTCTATCAGAGTTTTTAATTTTTGTCTAACCCCATTGGGAAGAGTTCCCTTATTTCCTTCCACTGTGACCGCAGGACAGGAAATAAAGGGAGTGGCTGTCATCAGGGCAGGAATTCCCATACTGCAATAAAAACATTGTATAACAAAATATGAACTTAACAGACAGATGTAAAAATGGGTTCACAGACCGACATAATAATTGTTTTTTTTTTAATAATTTTTTATTGAAACACAGGATGCTCACAAAAAGAAAAGAGTTACATCAAGACATCATATTATATGCAGATATTTTCAATGTCAATATCGCATCATCTCAGAGGAAGGTCATCAGGGTCAATTAAGTACTTTATCTTAAGCACTATATTATCTGAGAAAACAACGACCTTAGTCAGAGATATTAAATCCTGTCAAATTTTTGATATATATAAAAAAAAACGAAAAATAATAGAGAAAAAGGAAAGAGAAAAAAAAAGAGAGAATAGGCAAAGATGGAGACTGAGAGAGCAGGGTGAGGTATGGGAATAAGGGGGGATGGGGAGGAATTGCCGTCTGTCTCAGGAGGATTCACCCTACATTAGATCTCCATACATAATGTACATCATCTAGATTCCATAATTTCCGCATATGCGGTTGTGTATTTAAAGGTGAACCAGCAGGACCACATTTTTCTCTTCATTTCTGAATTTCTTTTATTGGAGTATGTTAGGTCCTCCATATAGTATATATGATCTACCTCCCTCAGCCATTGGCGTAGGGAGGGTATTTTAGCAGTTTTCCAGAACTTAGGGATAAGAGCTTTAGCGGCATTTAGTAAATGCGGAGTAATAGACTTTCTATATGATCCCGCTGGCTCGCCTGTACAGTGCAAAAGGACGTACCAAGGGTCATTAGGGACTTCAGAACCCTGAATCTCCTTAATCCAATAAAAGATGGTAAGCCAGTAAGGCCTTATCAGGGGGCAGTACCACCAGATGTGAGCGTGCGATGCGATATCTCCGCAGCCACGCCAGCATAGTGGTGATTCTTGAGGGAAGAGCTTGTGTAGAGTTGCTGGTGTGTAATGCCATCTGGTCAACAATTTGTAATTTACCTCTGCAATTTTGGAGGCGATCGAAGTTGAGTGGGTTAAAGAGAGAATGGATGACTTTTCTTGATCCGTCAGATTTTTGTTTAAGTCCCTCTCCCAATTGTGAAGAAATGTAGGGTAGCTAGCAGGGGTGAGTGAGCCTAGTGCTTGATAGAAATAGGAAAGCGGTCTTTCTACTGGCATGTCTCCTACAAATGCTGATTCAATTGGTGATAGGTTAGTTGCATTGCGTAGAGGTTTTGGAAGGGATTGGATGAAGTCCTTTAATTGCAAATATCTCCATTGATCCAATAGTGATGGGGATGCGTCGAGGTGAGCAATGATAGTGGTACAATGTTCGAGGCGTCTACGACTTGGTGTAATTGAATATTGTTCCCAAGGTTCCAAGAATGGAGTCCGGGATCCATATTACCTGGTGGGAAGAACTTGTGTCCAGTTAGAGGCATAAGGGGGGAATTGTATTGCCACTTCTGAGTTCTGTGTAGCAAGTCCCAGCATGCGAAAGTGGATCGGGTGAGTGGGGATGTGGTAGAGGGCAGCGATCGAAATTTCCCAGGAATCCAGATCAGCTTGTAAAGGTCACTACCCCCTAATGTCATTTCCAGTGATACCCAGAGTTTTGATGTCTTGTTGTATTTCCAGTCTGATATTCTTGATAAGATTGTTGCCATGTAATATCGCTTAATGTCTGGCAGAGCTAAACCTCCTAACCTTTTGGGTCTAAGCAATACTGATCTAGAAATTCTTGGGTTACGTCTATTCCAAACATATTTGCTTATAATTTTCGTTACGCATTTAAAGAAACTAGGCGGGATTTGGAAAGGTATCATCTGGAACAAAAATAGCAACCTGGGCAGTACATTCATTTTGATCACACTGATCTTTCCTAGCCAAGAGTGTGCGAGCTGTGACCATTTTTGTATGTCCGATTTAAGTGTATTAAGGAGGGGCATGAAGTTAGCATGGAATAGGGATGATAGATTAGGAGTCAGAAATATACCGAGATATTTCATTGCTGTTTTCTGCCAGGCGAATGGGAAAGATTTCTGAAGATTGCTAGCTGTCTCTTGGGGGACTGAAATATTTAAAATTTCGGATTTGGACATATTGATCTGAAAATTTGAGACTTGATTATATGCGGAAAAGGCTTGCAACAGATTGGGTAGAGTGATTATAGGTTGTTGGACATAGAATAATATATCATCCGCATATGCGGCATATTTGTGTTCAAACTTGTCTATCACGATGCCATGGATGCTTGGGTTGTGCCGAATTGTGGATAAGAAAGGTTCGAGTGAGAGGGCAAATAAAATAGGGGAAAGAGGGCAACCCTGACGCGTACCGTTGTGAAGTGTGAATGAATCGCTTAAAGTACCATTTATTCTCAATTGTGCCGTAGGATAGTTATATAGGGCAGATATCTGACTTAGGAGAGAGTGGCTGATACCTAGATGGGATAAGGTCACTAGCAAGAACTCCCAGTCCACCCTGTCAAACGCTTTTTCAGCATCTGTTGAAAGTAACAGGGTGGGCAGGGAGGTGTCACAAACATGTGCAATCAAGGAGAGAGTACGTAGGGAATTGTCTCGGGCTTCCCTGCCTGGAATAAAGCCAGTTTGTTCCGTAGAGACCCATTTCGGTACTAAAGGGAGGAGTCTATTTGCTATTAATTTTGCGTAAAGTTTAGCGTCCAAATTCAAAAGAGAAATGGGGCGATAGCTACCGCAAACGCTCGGATCTTTTCCTGCCTTCGGGATTACGGTAATGTGAGCATGTAGGGTTTCAGGTCTGAAGGAATCACCTGAGGTAATCGAGTTAGCGTATTTAGCCAGGTTCGGGAGCAATATATCAGCGAATGAGCGGTAATATGCGGATGTTAAGCCGTCCGGGCCTGGGGTCTTACCGTTGGCCATGGCCTTAAGAGCTTTACGAAACTCATCAGTGGTAAATTCCCCGTCTAGGGTAGCTAAAATGTCTTCCGGTAACTTAGGAAGATCGGCTTGTTTTAGGTATTCCTGTATAAGACGACTACGGGACTCCTGGTCTCCTGTATGGTGATGTACATTGTATAACTGCTGGTAAAACTTTCTAAATTCCGCAGCTATGGCAGGGGTGTGATGAACTGAAAAGAAAAATGTATAAAGGCAACTCAAGTGAGCCTGCCAGGAGATCTCTCTCTCTCCGCTTCCTCTCCTACCTATCCTCCTCATCCACCTTCATTTTCTACCCCCACTTATAATACAGGTATACATGCAAAACTAAAAAGAAAAAAAACAGCTAAATAGGGGTGGGCCTATCATATGAGGTAGGAGATCATATTCTAGATTAGAACACCTTAGTAAACTAACTGGGAATATAAAAATAAAACAGTGGTTATTCCACAGCTGTGTGGAAGGTGTAACCATAACATAATCTAGAACAGTATACTTGCAGATACAGCGTTTATGAAGAGTCTCCTGGGTAGCTTAAATAATTAGTCACCCAAATTGCGAAGATGCAAATTGCGAAGATGCATCCGGGGAGCCCGATCCACGTTTGTGTTGTACTTTTTGCCAGCTTGCATCCGGAGGGACACTGAGAGAGGAAATGGAATCTTGCCATCCTGGAAGATCCGGAGGCGAGATGTTGAGATCCGTGCAGAATTTTCCCAGGTCCTCCAGGAAGCGGAAGATAGCCGTCTTGCCGTCTCTATGGACTATCAGAGCTGAAGGAAAGCCCCAGCGGTAATTAATAGAGGCTGAACGCAGTTGTTCGGTTAAAGGGCGCAGGGCCCTGCGTCTCTCCAATGTCTCTCTAGCAAGATCCGGAAAGAATAGCAAAGATGCGCCATCAAAGTCCAGTGGTGTTTGTTCCCGGACTTTCCGCATAATTCTCTCTTTTTCCTCAAAGTAGTGTAGCCTGCAGATTACGTCGCGTGGGATATCAGAGGCTAGGTTGCGAGGCCTTAAAGCCCTGTGGGCCCTGTCAATTTTCAAAGGAAAGTCCGCAGGCTGGCCAAGTAGGCCATTGAATATGCCGCGAAGGGAGGGCAACAGATCATCATCACCTGTGGCTTCCGGCAGTCCTCTGATCCGTATATTATTCCGCCGATTGCGGTTTTCTTGATCCTCGATCTTATATAGAGCCATGCGGTGTGAGATAGAAAGGGTGCGGGTAATCGTCTGCAGGGATCGTATTGCAGCCGCGTGGCGATCAAGGCGCAACTCGGACTCTTCCACCCGTTCCAACACGTGGTTTAGGTCTGATCTGAGTGCTGAGAGCTCCTTTTTAATGGAGCGTTCCAGGCCAGAGAACAGAGAGGCTAGCTCCGTCTTGGTAGGAAGGTCACTAACCAGAGCCGCGACCTCCGAGTTTCTGGAAGTGCTTTCTTCCCCGTCTGAGCAGGCTGATACTGCCGGAGAGTGTCTCCTGGTTGTAGGCCTATGTCGGGAGGCGGAGCTCGGGCCGCGAGGCGAGCGGCCTAGTCCGTCCATGCTGATGGAGTCCTCTGTTTCCGCGGCTAGATACCTTTTTATGGAGCCTGACGGGGTTCCTTTTTGAGGTAGGGATTTGCCCGTCCTTTTCCCCATGATGTCTTAGGGTGATGCAGGTAGATTCTCAAGGTAATAATAGTTATAAAAGGTGCCGCCACCGGAGCTCAGGGAAAACACGTCCTTACTGCTGCATGCTGAGACCACGCCCCCAGACCGACATAATAATTTGACAGTAACTTTAAAGGATACCTTGAAAAGGTATTCATATCCTTTAAAATTTTCCACATTATGTCATGCTGCAACCAAAAACGTAAATGTATTTTATTGGGATTTTATGTGATAGACCTACACACATAATTGTGAAGTGGAAGGAAAATGATAAATGGTTTTCAATTTTTTTTACAATTTTTTTTTTCCATTTTTTTACAAATAAATATCTGAAAAGTGAGGTGTGCATGTGTATTCAGCCCCCCTGAGTCAATGCTTTGTAGAACCACCTTTCACTGCCTGCAATTACAGCTGCAAGTCTTTTTGCAAGATTGCCCTGTATTTGGCTCCATCCATCTTCTCATCAACTCTGACCAGCTTCCCTGTCCCTGCTGAAGAAAAGCATTCCCACAACATGATACAGCCACCACGTTTCACGGTGGGGATGGTGTGTTCAGGGTGATGTGCAGTGTTGGTTTTCCGCTACACATATCTTTTTGCTTTTGGTCTCATCTGACCAGAGCACCTTCTTCCACATGTTTGCTGTGTCCCCCACATGGCTTCTCGCAAACTGCAAATGGGACTTATTATGGCTCGCCTTCTCCTCCAAACTTCTTGAAAGACTGGTCTACAACCGACTAAGCGACCATCTGACCATGAATAAACTTCTTTATCCCTTTCAGTCTGGATTTCGCCCTCAACACTCAACGGAAACTGCTCTCCTTAAACTCTCAAATGACCTACTAACGGCTAAAACCAGTGGACACTATTCTGTACTACTTCTCCTGGATCTCTCTGCTGCCTTTGACACAGTGGACCAGCCCTTCTTCCTCAATAAACTCCACTCCTTTAGTCTCTATGACTGTACTCTTCGCTGGTTCTCATCCTACCTATCCCACCGCTCCTTCAGTGTCACTTACAACTCTACTTCCTCCTCTCCTCTTCCTTTCTCCGTTGGGGTCCCCCAAGGTTCTGTTCTTGGACCACTCCTTTTCTCAATCTACACCACCTCCCTGGGTCAGTTGATTGCCTCCCACAGCTTTAAATATCATCTCTACTTTGATGACACCCAAATCTATCTCTCCACCCCCCAGCTCTCTCCATCTGTCTCCTCATGCATTACCAACTTACTAGCAGACATATCAGCCTGGATGTCACATCACTTCCTCAAACCCAACCTATCCGAAACCGAGCTCATGATATTTCCTCTCTCAGGTGCCGCTTCCCCTGATTTCTCTGTCAATATCAACGGCTCAACTATCAATCCATCCCCCCACTCCAGAGTCCTAGGTGTAATCCTGGACTCTGAACTGACCTTTCGGCCCCACATTCTATCACTATCCAAAATTTGCCACCTCAACCTCCGCAACATCTCCAAGATATGCCCCTTCCTAACCAATGTCACCACAAAGCTTCTAATCCACTCCCTGGTCATCTCCCGCCTCAACTACTGCAACTCCCTCCTCATTGGCTTATATCTAAATAGGCTATCCCCACTTCAGTCCATCATGAACGCTGCTGCCAGGCTCATCCACCCCACAAACCGCTCAGTGTCTGCTATACCCCTCTGCCAATCCCTCCATTGCCTGCCACTCAGTCACCGAATTAAATTCAAGATGCTAACTATAACTTACAAAGCCATCCACAACCTGACCCCCAGCTACATCTCTAACCTAGTCTCAAAATACCAACCTAATCGTTCTCTTCGCTTCTCCCAAGACCTCCTGCTCTCAAACTCCCTTGTCACCTCATCCCATGCTCGCCTTCAGGACTTCTCCAGAGCCTTTTCCATCCTCTGGAATGCTCTACCCCAATCCGTCCAATTTTCTCCTACTTTATCCACTTTCAGACGATCCCTGAAAACACATCTCTTCAGAGAAGCCTATCTGGCCCCCTCCTAACAACTGTACATTTATCTTCTCAATCAGCACATCACCCACAGTTATTACCTTTTGTATCTCTTGACCTTCCCTCTTAGATTGTAAGCTCTAAGGAGCAGGGCCCTCTGAGTCCTACTGTATTAAAGTGTATTGTATTTGTACTGTCTACCCTCAAGTTGTAAAGCGCTACGTAAACTGTTGGCGCTTTATAAATCCTGTATAATAATAATAATAATGGCTTTCAGCAATGGCTTTCTTCTTGCCACTCTTCCATAAAGACCACATTTGTGGAGTGCACGACTAATAGATGTCCTGTGGACAGATTCTCCCACCTGAGCTGTGGATCTCTACAGCTCCTCCAGAGTTACCATGAGCCTCTTGGCTGCTTCTCTGAATAATGCTCTTCTTGCCTGGCCTGTTAGTTTAGGTGGATGGCCATATCTTGGTTGGTTTGCAGTTGTGCCATGCTCTTTTCATTTTAGGATGATGAAGTGAGCAGTGCTCCGTGAGATGTTCAAAGCTTGGGATATTTTTTATAACCTAACCCTGCTTTAAACTCGACAATTTTATTCCTGACCTGTCTGGTGTGTTCTTTAGCCTTCATGATGCTGTTTGTTCACTAAGGTTCTCTAACAAACCTCTGAGGGCTTCACAGAACAGCTGTATGTATACTGGGACTAAATTACAGGTGCACTCTGTTTACTAAGTAGATGACTTCTGAAGGCAATTGGTTCCACTATATTTTAGTTAGGGATATCAGAGTGAAAGGGGCTAAATACAACTGCACGCCACACTTTTCAGATATTTATTTGTAAAAAATTTGAAAAACCATTTATCATTTTCCTTCCACTTCACAATTATGTGCCACTTTGTGTAGGTTTATCACATAAAATCCCAATAAAATACATTTACGTTTTTGGTTGTAACATGACAAAATGTGGAAAATATCAAGGTGTATGAATACTTTTTAGAGGCACTGTAGGTGCATTTATTATTTTTTGCCCTGTACCCCTGACCTAACCAAATCCACCCTCCACCGATGCATACTTACTGATCTGATGCCAGTGGCCTCCTGGGTTTGTTGACTTTCAGTGCCACGAATCCTATCACTCCTGGCTGTGCATGCGTAGCACAGCTTCATAGGCTAATCTACCTCTGTCTGCTGACCAGGAGATTAAGGTAGTCGAGGCTTATAGACTTCTGGGAGCCAGGAGAGCATGAACTGGCAATGCTGGATGTCAAAAAACACAAGAGGCTGTGTCCTGCAAAGTCATATAATTTACAAGATGTGCAAGCTTCTTTCATTGGGTCCCCATTATAGCATTACTCTATAATAAAGGAAATAACACGGATTTTCATTTCATGCCCCCTTCTATAAATTCTTGGCTATTATGCTGAAGCTATTACTTTAATTTGAGAGTCCTTTGACCCTTAACAGATATACAGCAAGTTAGAACGTCCATAGTTGCCAACATTTAAAAAAAACATTCCAGGTGATCCCTTATTTTGCTGTACATTAGATACATTATTGCAGCCAATTATTTTGCACAGTAAGGAAAAGGAAAACACTACATACATAAAAATTAAGCAATGCCTATGTATATCTATTGGGCATGCAAATAATACGTTGGCCTTGTTGATACTTGAAGATCTAAACTGTAGTAACTAGTATATGGTATGGCAGCAGTACCTAGAATAGTTGACAAAATGATCGTACAGAAGTTGCACTTATTTTCATAATAACCATGAAATTATTACTATTTATGGGCAGAACTTAATTAGAAACAGTGAAGATTTTCTTTATCTGCACTTGCAAAAGTGAGCAACATTGGGAATATTTGAAATAATGTTGAAGAACTGTTGTAGTGGGTAAAATGAGTGTGTGTGTATGTGTGTGGGGGTTGTAGAAGGTATGGCAATAGGTTGTATTTACAGAAAGAACGATAGCAGGCAGTTCCTACAGGGCATGAGTACAGAAGGTATGAAGGCAGGCAGTATGTGCAGGAGAGGAGTGCAAAGGTTAAGACTGCAGACAATATGTGCATGAGAGGAGTGCAGAGAGTATGACAGCAAACCAAAATGTACAGGGGAGGAGTGCAGAACGTTTGATAGAAGGCAGTATGTATAGGAGAGGTGTGCAAAAGGTATGACAGCAGTTAGCATATACAGGGAAGGTATGACAGCAGATAGTATGTGCCCAAGAGGAGTGCAGAGGGTGTGACAGCAGCCAAGCATATAAAGAGAGAAATGTAGAGAGTTCGACAGCAGGCAGTAGGTATAGGAAAGATGGTATGAAGTGTGCAGTATGTGCGGTAGGAGAGTGTCTGTCAGTTGAGGGGGCTGCAGCAGACTGTTAAGGATATCTGTTATCTGGGAAAGGGGGGATGTAACGGGTTGGGATAGGATGTTCATGGACTGCGTAGTTGTGGAAACTGAAGTGTTAAGTCTGTCTGGGAGAGATGTCTGTCAGCAGTAAGGTGTGTGGGGAGCCTTGGGAGGCTTACAGTGAGGGAAAAAAGTATTTGATCCCCTGCTGATTTTGTACATTTGCCAACTGACAAAGAAATGAGCAGTCTATCATTTTATTGGTAGGTTTATTTTAACAGAGAGAGACTGAATAACAACAAAAATATCCAGAAAAATGCATTTCAAAAAAAGTTTATATATTGATTTTAATTTTAGTGCGTGAAATAAGTATTTGATCCCCTATCGGTCAGCAAGATTTCTGGATCCCTGGTGTCTTCTATACAGGTAACGAGCTGAGATTAGGAGCACTCTCTTAGGGTCGGTTCACACTACAACGACTTGGGATCCTACTTGTACCCATAGATTTCAATGGAAGTCGCCTCCAAGTCGGATCCTCATCTATAGTGAAGCGACTTTACAGGAAAAAGAAAAGAATTTACCCAGGAAGAGAACAGCAACAACAATAATGTCACAAGAGCTGATTAGCTCTGATTGGCCACAGGCAAAGTTACCTGTTCTGGGGCCGACTTACAGTCATGTTGTAAGTCGCTTGAAGTCACCTTGCAAAGTCGCGCTGAAGTCGTGTTGCCCCTGTGTGAATCGGCACTTAAAGGAAGTGCTCCTAATTTCAGCTTGTTACCTGTATAAAAGACACCTGTCCACAGAAGCAATCAATCAGATTCCAATCTCTCCACCATGGCCAAGACCAAAGAGCTGTCCAAGGATGTCAGGGACAAGACTGTAGACCTACACCAGGCTGGAATGGGCTACAAGACCATCGCCAAGCAGCTTGGTGGGAGGGTGACAACAGTTGGTGTGATTATTCACAAATGGAAGAAACACAAAATAACTGTCAATCTCCCTCGGTCTGGGGCTGCATGCATGATCTCCCCTTGTAGAGTTTCAGTGATCATGAGAATGCCAAGGAAACCCAAGAAAGCACATGTACAGGCCCATCTGAAGTTTTCTAATGAACATCTGTATAATTCAGAGGAGAACTGGGTGAAAGTGTTGTGGTCAGATGAGGGGAAAATCAAGCTCTTTGGCATCAACTCAACTCGCCGTGTTTGGAGGAGGAGGAATGCTGCCTATGACCCCAAGAACACCATCCCCATTGTGAAACATAGAGGTGAAAACATTATGCTTTGGGGGGTGTTCTTCTGCTAAGGGGACAGGACAACTTCACCGCATCAAAGGAGCGATGGACGGGGCCATTGATGGGTCATAGATGGGTATTCCAGCATGACAATGACCCAAAACACACAGCCAGTGGTCAAAGATACAAAATCACCAGGGGATCAAATACTTTTTTTTCCTCGCTGTATTTGTCAGCAGGGAGATCAGAGGTGGTCAGGGAGGGATATGAGTCAGCAGGTGGGATATGGTTGTTTTGTTTTATGTGGGGCAACTAAAAAGTGATGTCTTTTGAAGTGGTGATAGGGGGTGTAAGGATATCTGTTGGTAGGGTTGAGTCTGTTGGAGAGGGGTTTATTGAGCAACGCAGTCTGTGGGGTGACCAGGGAGGTATGTTGGGAAGGTAGGCAATGGAAAGTGACCATGGAATAATGGCTATCATCTGGGGGGTTAGGAAGTAGTTAGGAGTGAATTTAAAAATTATTGAAAGCCGAGAATTAATATGACATTCAAACAACCACAATTTTCAAATAAAGATCACATCAACAGTGGTAGCCTACATGTTTCTTCCATGATAGGTTTACTTATTAATATTGCATGCTAACTAATTATTCCACCTGTCTTGAGTATTTTTCTGTATAATTGAGACAGAGAGATGGTCTGTAAATGTAATAACATCAGACATATTTTTCCTTTTTCTAGAGTTAGAGTCTGTAAAGCTGGCCCGGGCTGTACTCAGCAAGCTTCATGAAATCTGCTGTAGCTGGGTAAAAGACTTTCCTTCGTGCCGAAAGCCACACTTGTACTATGATACCTCCATACATGCAATCAAGAATATGCGAAGGAAGATGGAGGATAAGCATGTCTGCATTCCTGACTTTAACATCCTCTTCAACCTAGAGGTAAGTCGCAAAGTGTAAACAATTACAAAGACTGTTTAGACCTAAAAGTTACGTTAATGTAATAGAAATTATACAGCATTTACAAATCTCCTACACAGCAGCACTCAGATTGGGAGAAGGGTGGGGTGGGAGGGTCAGTTTAGTAAACTAATCATTTGCTGCATACACATGTGCTGAAAGAAGAAGAGAGCAGAGTGAGCAGAGCTAATGGCCGAAGTGTGTTGGTCATTCATTGTCCAATATGCAGTCAACAGACCGTGTTTATAACAATATACAGGCAATCTTTACAGTGCACGGGAACATAAACAAGCATTCATTACAATACATGCAGTGCCTCGAAAAACTATTCATACCCCTTGAAATTTTCCACATTTTTCATGTTACAACCAAAAATGTAAATGTATTTTATTGGGATTTTATTGGGACAAAGTGGCACATAATTGTGAAGCTGAAGGAAAATGATAAATGGTTTTCAATTTTTTTTACATATAAATATGTGAAATGTGTGGCGTGCATTTATATTCAGCCCCCTTTACTCTGAAAGACCTAACTAAAATCTAGTGGAACCAATTGCCTTTAGAAGTCACATAAATAGTAAATAGAGTTCACCTGTGTGTAATTTAATCTCAGTATAAATACTGCTGTTCTGTGAAGCCCTCAGAGGTTTGTTGGAGAACCTTAGTAAACAAACAGCATCATGAAGACTAAGGAACACACCAGAAAGGTCAGGGATAAAGTTGTGGAGAAGTTTAACCACTTGACCACTGGGTACTTAAACCCCCTTCCTAACCAAACCAATTTTCAGTTTTCGGTGCTCTTACATTTTGAATGACAATTACTCAGTCATGCAACACTGTACCTTTATGACATTTTTGTCCTTTTTTTCACACAAATAGAGCTTTCTTTTGGTGGTATTTAATCACCGCTGGGTTTTTTATTTTTTTGCGCTATAAAAGAAAAAAGACTGAAAATTCTGTAAAAAAATGCATTTTTCTTAGTTTCTGTTATAAAATTTTGCAAATTAGTAATTTTTATTCATAAATTGTGGGCAAAATTTATACTGCTACATATCTTTGGTAAAAATAACCCAAATCGGTGTATATTATTTGGTCTTTGTGAAAGTTATAGAGTCTACAAGCTATGGTGCCAATCTCTGAAAATTGATCACACCTGATGTACTGACGGCCTGTCTCATTTCTTGAGACCCTAACAAGCCAGGAAAGTGCAAATACCCCCCAAATGACCCCTTTTTGGAAAGTAGACATTCCAGTAAGAGGCATGGTGAGTTTTTTGAAGTTGTAATTTTTTTTCTTTTTTTTTTCACAAAATTGTTATATTATCAGGTTATTTCATATGCATAGCACAAATTACACCCCAAAACAAATTCTTCTACTCCTGAGTATGGCAATACCACATGTGTGAGACTTTTACACAGCGTGGCCACATACAGAGGCGCACCATGCAGGGAGCACCATCAGGCGTTCTTGGAGCATAAATTACACATATAATTTCTTGACTACTCTTACACTTTTGAAGGCCCTGGAGCACCAGGACAATGGAAATGCCCCAAAAATGACCCCATTTTGGAAAGAAAACAAGCCAATGTATAATCTATGAGGCATAATGAGTCTTTTTTCTACAAGTTTTTGGAAAATGTGTAAAGAAGATGAAAACGCATTTTTTTTAAACAAAGTTGTCCATTTATACAATATTTCTAACACATAGCATGTACATACCAAAAATTACACCCCAGAATAGATTCTCCTACTCCTGAGTACAGCGATTCCACATGTGGGAGACTTTTACACAGCCTGGCCACATAGAGAGGCCCAACATGCAGTTAGCACCATCAGGTGTTCTAGGGGCATAAATGTCAAATCTAATTTAACTACCTATTACACTTTTGTGAGGCACTCTAGTGGCTTGGATGAGCATGAATGGGGATGGATGAGCCGTGGTTGGGGATGGCTGAGTATGGATGGGATGACTGAGCATGAATGAGTATGGCTGGGTACAGCCGGGTATGGCTGGGTATGGCTGAGTATGGCTGGCTACGGCTGGGTACGGCTGAGTATGGCTGGGTATGGCTGGGGGTGGATGGGATGGCTGAGCACAGATGGATGGATGATTATTGCTGAGTATGGATGGATGGCTGAGCATGGATGAGTATTGCTGATTAGGGATGGATGGCTGAGCATGGATGGATGAGGATGGATGGATGAGTATTGCTGAGTTTGGATGGATGGATGAGTATTGCTGAGTATGGAAGGATAGATGAGTATTGCTGAGTATGGATGGATCGTTGAGCATGGATGAGTATTGCTGATTAGGGATGGATGGCTGAGCATGCATGGATGAGTATTGCTGAGGATGGATGAGTATTGCTGAGAATGGATGGATGAGTATTGCTGAGTATGGATGGATGAGTATTGCTGAATATGGAAGGATGGATGAGTATTGCTGAGGATGGATAGATGAGTATTGCTGAGGATGGATGGATGGATGGCTGAGCATGGATGGATGAGTATTGATGAGGATGGATGGCTGAGTATTGCTAATTATGGATGGGGATAGATGTGATGGCTGAGCATGGATTGATGGATGGCTGGATGAGGCAGGAATTGTCACATATCAGTGCTGTGGGCACTACGCATCCAGCCCACAGCGCTGCTGCATCTGATCTCTCCCCTCTCCACTCACACTGTACCGATCGGTGCAGAGAGGGGAGATAGGAACCGGATATGACGCAGGTTTGTTTACATGTGTCAAATGACAGAGCGATCACGTGGTAAACGGCCGCCGTTTAGTAATAAGAATGATATCATTAGCAGTAATCAGCATGGATTCATGAAGAATCGTTCTTGCCAAACCAATCTATTAACCTTCTATGAGGAGGTGAGTTGCCATCTAGATAAAGGAAGGCCCGTAGACGTGGTGTATCTGGATTTTGCAAAAGCATTTGACACAGTTCCCCATAAATGTTTACTGTACAAAATAAGGTGCGTTGGCATGGACCATAGGGTGAGTACATGGATTGAAAACTGGCTACAAGGGCGTGTTCAGAGGGTGGTGATAAATGGGGAGTACTCAGAATGGTTAGGGGTGGGTAGTGGGGTTCCCCAGGGTTCTGTGCTGGGACCAATCCTATTTAATTTGTTCATAAACGACCTGGAGGATGGGATAAACAGTTCAATCTCTGTATTTGCAGACGATACTAAGCTAAACAGGGCAATAACTTCTCCGCAGGATGTGGAAATCTTGCAAAAAGACCTGAACAAATTAATGGGGTGGGCGACTACATGGCAAATGAGGTTCAATGTAGAAAAATGTAAAATAATGCATTTGGGTGGCAAAAATATGAATGCAATCTATACACTGGGGGGAGAACCTCTGGGGGAATCTAGGATGGAAAAGAACCTGGGGGTCCTAGTAGATGATAGGCTCAGCAATGGCATGCAATGCCAAGCTGCTGCTAATAAAGCAAACAGAATATTGGCATGCATTAAAAGGGGGATCAACTCCAGAGATAAAACGATAATTCTCCCGCTCTACAAGACTCTGGTCCGGCCGCACCTGGAGTATGCTGTCCAGTTCTGGGCACCAGTCCTCAGGAGGGACGTACTGGAAATGGAGCGAGTACAAAGAAGGGCAACAAAGCTAATAAAGGGTCTGGAGGATCTTAGTTATGAGGAAAGGTTGCGAGCACTGAACTTATTCTCTCTGGAGAAGAGACGCTTGAGAGGGGATATGATTTCAATTTACAAATACTGTACTGGTGACCCCACAATAGGGATAAAACTTTTTCGCAGAAGAGAGTTTAATAAGACTCGTGGCCACTCATTACAATTAGAAGAAAAGAGGTTTAACCTTAAACTACGTAGAGGGTTCTTTACTGTAAGAGCGGCAAGGATGTGGAATTCCCTTCCACAGGCGGTGGTCTCAGCGGGGAGCATTGATAGCTTCAAGAAACTATTAGATAATCACCTGAATGACCGCAACATACAGGGATATGTAATGTAATACTGACACATAATCACACACATAGGTTGGACTTGATGGACTTATGTCTTTTTTCAACCTCACCTACTATGTAACTATGTAACTATGTCAGCGGCCATTTACCGTGATCCGTGATGCGCTGGGTCCTGAGGACCCGGCGGTCATGGATATTCCCAGGTGCGCACCCCAGGGGGCGCGCAGGAGTGGGATTCTGGGAGGGACGTCAATGTACGCCCTCCCAGAGTTATCGAGCCACTCTGTATCCGACATTTGGCTATGGTGTGGTCGGCAAGCGGTTGAAGCCGGGTTAGGTTATAAAAAAAATATCCCAAGCTTTGAACATCTCATGGAGCACTGTTCAATCATCATCTGAAAATGAAAAGAGTATGGCACAACTGCAAACCTACCAAGACATGGCCGTCCACCTAAACTGACAGGCCGGGCAAGACATGCATTAATCAGAAAAACAGCCAAGAGGGCCATGGAAACTCTGGAGGAGCTGCAGAGATCCACAGCTGAGGTGGGAGAATCTGTTCACAGGACAACTATTAGTCGTGCACTCTACAAGTCTGGCCTTTATGGAGGAGTGGCAAGAAGAAAGCCATTGTTGAAAGAAAGCCATAAGAAGTCCCGTTTGCAGTCTGCTAGAAGCCATGTGGGGGACACAGCAAACATGTGGAAGAAGGTGCTCTGGTCAGATGAGACCAAAATGGGACTTTTTGACCTTAAAGCAAAACGCTATGTGTGGCAGAAAACTAACACTGCACATCACCCTGAACACACCATCACCACTGTGAAACATGGTGGTGGCAGCATCATGTTGTGGGATGTTTTTCTTCAGCAGGGACAGGGAAGCTGGTCAGAGTTGATGGGAAGGTGGATGGAGCCAAATACAGGGCAATCTTAGAAGAAAACCTGTTATGGGGCGTACACACGGGCAGACTTTCCGACCGGACTGGTCCGACGGACTTTCCGACGGACTTTTGACAGACTTCCGACTGACTTTTTTTATGAACGGACTTGCCTACACACGACCGGACTACGGACAGACTTGCCTACACACGACCGGGCTTTCCGGCAGACTATGTCCACCCGTCTCCCCGACGGAGTTACGACGGACTTTCCGAATGAATGGACTTGCCCACACACGAACAAGTCCGTTCATTTTGAACGTGACTTGGGTATGACGGGACTAGAAAAGGAAGGCAATCTCGCCGCTTTTATCGGCAAGATTGACACCTTGCGAACCCCGTTGCGGGGCATACCAGACCCTTAGGTCTGGTATGGTTTATAAGGGGAACCCCCTTTGCCGAAAAAACGGCGTGGGGGTCCCCCCAAAATCCATACCCTTATCCAAGCACGCAGCCCGGCCGGTCAGGAAAGGGGGGGGACAAGCGAGCGCCCCCCCTCCTTAACCGTACCAGGCCCCATGCCCTCAACATGGGGGGTGGGTGCTTTGGGGAAGGGGGGCGCCCTACATCATACCCCTACCCATTCACCTACGGAGAAAGTGTCAATAAAAGACAGCTCCGGGGGTCTTCTTCCGACTTTGGCGCTCTCTCCGGCCTCTTCTCCCGGTGTCCGGTTCTTCTCCTGCTCTTCGGCCTCTTCTCCCAGTGTTCGACCTCTTCTCCCGGTGTCCGGTTCTTCTGCCGGCTCCTCCGCTATCTTCTGCCGCTCTTTTGCTAGTGGTGTCCCGGACATCTGCGTCGTCTTCTTCCCTCTTCTCTTCTTCCGATCAAAATCATCCAATGACCACGCCCCCTTATGACTTCACAGTCCCAACATGCCCTGGGACTGTGATGTCATAAGGGGGCGGGGTCACCGCCTATATAAGTCATTGTGGAGCGCTCACACAGCATTACAGCGGGAGAGAGCGTCGTGTCAACATCGGAAGAAGAGAAGAGGGAAGAAGACGACGCAGAAGTCCGGGCTACCGCTAGCAAAAGAGCAGCAGAAGATAGCGGAGGAGCCTGCAGAAGAACCGGACACTGGGAGAAGAGGTCGACCACCAGGAGAAGAGACCGGAGAGCGGGAGAAGAACCGGACCCCGGGAGAAGAGGCTGGAGAGAGTGGCGCAGTCAGAAGACCCCCGAAGTTGGAAGAAGACCCCCGGAGCTGTCTAATAAATTACTTTAAATACCTGTCTACTGTTTTTTTTTTTATTGACACTTTTTCCCTAGGTGAATGGGTAGGGGTACGATGTACCCCATACTCATACACATAGGGTGGGGGGCCGGGAAGAGTCCCTTGTCCTCATTAACATGGGGACAAGGTGCTTTGGGGGAGGGGGGGCGCAGGTCGGTTCAGGGGGGGCGCTCGCTCATCCTCAACCCCTTTCCTGACCGGCCGGGCTGCGTGCTCGCATAGGAGTCTGGTATGGATTTTGGGGGGACCCCAAGCCATTTTTTCGGCATAGGGGGTACCCCTTAAAATTCATACCAGACTTGAGGGACATCGTCGCCTGCCCCTCGAGCTCGCCGCAATAGGAAAATTTGTTTTTCCTATTGCAGCGAGCGCGAGATGTAGTACCCTGCCCTTGCGTCGTATCTGGTGCGTCGGACCAGCATACAGACAAACGGCTTTCCGTTAGGAACTGAGTCCAGCGGAGTTACGACGTAAATATTTGAAGCAGGTTTCAAATCTAAAGTCCGTTGGATTTCCGATGCAGCCCACACACAGTCGGATTGTCCGCTGGATTTGGTCCCTCAGACCAGTGCGGTCTGAAAGTCCGCCCGTGTGTACACGGCATTAGATGTCGGCTTCAGTCATTAAAATGGTTCTAAAGGCTCAAGGTTTGATCTTTCTCCAGCACTGTGCACAGGAGCCTTGGCTGTGCTGGATCTCTCCCTCCTCGATGTCCGAGACAGCAGCAGAAGCCATTGGTTTCCGCTACTCTCAATCACAGCCAGTGAGCCAATGAGCTGCTTGCTCTGGGGGCACTCGGCAGGAGGGAGGGTCCAGGAGCGCCAACGGTGACCTGAGAAAAGGAGGATTGGTGCTGCTCTGTGCAAAATCGCTGCACAGAGCAGGTAAGTATGACATGTTTGTTTATTTTTTATGAATTATTGCATTTATTATCACTTTAAGTTCTTCAGGTGGCTCGATGAGCTCTACTAAGCTCTTCCGTTATCTGTTGTTCATGTGGGGCTGTTAGCATTTACTGTGTTTCAGACACCTCCATTGTACTGCTTTTGGATGCCCCTATGTACATGAGTTACTCATCCCGTGTCCCCAATATATGATTAAGAAAATAGGATTTTGACTAATATAAATTTCTTTTCATGGAGTACGTTGGGGGACATGGGTCCCTCTCCCCTGTTCTCATGACCCACTCCTACTAATGCTCTGGAGTATGATTGGAGTGGAAGGCATAACCTAAGGTACCTGAATTACTCATCCTATGTCCCTCCAAGAAAAAAAAATTATGATAAGTCGAAAATACTTTAAGTGCTTATTTAGCTGTATGTGTGGACTTTAGCTTTAATGCAGAGAGGAACAATAATGTGCAAATAACAGTAACACAAAGCAAGCAAACAAAAGTAGTGATTAGTTATTGTTGTGTTGGGTTACTCTATTTTGCAAACTGCTCTTTACCTTGATGAATAAGCATGATATTGTTAGAAGCATGTTTTTTTGTATGGTACTTGGGCATTTGCAGGCTTCCAGAGAAAGCTCTTTGGTCCTGCTCTTTTCCTCAGAAGTAGGAGAGGAGGATACTTTTTCCATTAGACACCCTAGTTACCTTAAAGTACAACTTCCTATCTGATTTTCTATAGTGTTTCCACTACCAAGGGCCATTAGTCATTAGAGAGCATGCTGTTAAGTGGCATTTATAGTTCAAACAGCTGCATATATAGTTTTTGACAACAATATTATCAGCAGGTCTCAGTACTGGTTTACAAGATATCTGTCATGTCAAACTAAGTTAATTGCTTTCTGAGGAGAAAGTACTGCATTGGATGTTCTTTATTTTGCTAGTGTTAGTTTGCTGAGCTTTTCAGCATGAAATGTTCAAAAGATAGAAGCAGATTTTTTTGGTTCCCAGTTTTTCTTTTTGTTAGCTGGTGAAGGGAAGTAAAAGCAGTGTTCTGATCAAGAAACCCACACATAAATGTTGGATTAGAGGTAAACAAAGCTGCAAATTAAGAATAGTCAGCAGCTCATAATGCAGTGTTTGCGTTGATATTAAAGTGTTTCTTCTAGCTTTATTTATGTATAACCTTTTGATATTTTTGATTGTATTGGTCATCTAAAAATAGATTTGGCTTTAATATTAACTGATGTTATAATATCCCCAGGAGAAATGAACAAATGAAAAATCTGCTGCACTATGATCCAATTCCCTGCCTCTCTTTTTTTTTTTATAATAAGGATCCACCAGTCTATGCTGACATTGGTTTCCATTTTACTACACAGGTAGGTGAGCAGCTTCAGAAATAGGTTATAGAATCGATTTTAGCTATGACTAAACCTCAATTAAACAAGAGTTTACAACATCCAAGGATTCCACATGAGGAAATACTTCTACTGGTGGAAGTAAAATATAATAAAGTGAACCTATTAACAACCTGCTACATCTGCATAAATTATTTTCTGACATCCTAATATACCGTCTTTATCATTTAAAAGAAATCTCTAAGCTGCAGGCAAATGACTTGCCTAGGTTTAGAGGTAAAGTCTGCTGTAGGCAGGAGGAAGCATGTTCTCACTCTACTTTCCCTCAGTGATCAGACATCACTTTCTACCAAATTGCCAAGTGTGTGGCTGTAGTAAATTTCAGTACACTATCACATTACTTGGCAAATATGCTTTAAACCTGTCCAACATCAAGGTAAGGCAGCGTTTTTAGATGTGAGCAGCTGGCAACAAGGTGACCATACAAACTTTAACATGTATCAAATAGAAAGGTGCAGCACTCCAAATGTAAAAATGAGATAAACAGAAAAAACTCATAAACAACAAAAAAGTGATATACAAATAATCAAGTGTGCAAATAGTCCAAAAAGACATAAAAACTAATGCTGGCCATACACTATACAAAAAATCGGCCGAAAAATCGTTCGTATAGACACTTCGTTCGTTTTTCGGCAAGTTAATGGGCACAAATCGATAATCGTTTGTGACGTTTTTGTGGAAAAAAAACGAACGGGAAGTTTGGAAAATTTCTGCCGAACGTACGATAAATTGCAAGGTTAATGTGTTTCCCGTCCGAACTGTCTGCACTAGGTATATGTAAAAAAACGAACAAAAAATTATTTATTCATGTCCACTGAACAATTTATCGGTCATTACATGATGGCACGATCGTTTGCGGTCACGGTCGAACGTTCGTTTTTCGAAAATGTGTTCGGCCGATTTTTCGTATAGTGTATGGCCAGCATAAGTCTGTAACGCATGTCTTAATAAAGTTTGCAGTGTCTTCAGCAACGAACCGTGACCATCCACTGTGTAGAGCTGAATATTAGTGCCGCTTGTCCACAACCATATATGCACTCACCAGACAGTTAGCTGTGAATAAACGCAGCAAACAGCTGTTGGTTGTCCTAATGAATTGGGAGATGTGCAACAGAGGCTGTGTTTGCTGTGTTTATTCGTGGCTAACCGTCTGGTGAGTGTATTTGTGGTGGTGGACAAGTGGCACTAATATTCAGTTCCACGCGGTGGATGGTCACTGTTCTTTGTTGAAGACACTGCAATCTTTGTTAAGACATATGTGTATATGAGGTGTGTCCAGAAAGTAATGAGAATGATATTTGAAAAATTCTTGTACTGAAAAATTTTACAATTGAACATTTTCTCCTTCAAAGTAAGCACCTTGTGAGTGTACACAATGCTCCATTTTTCATAGCATCCCTGGAAGTCTTCAAGTGGGATGGTCGTTTAGAGCCTGCATAGTGGCTCTTTGGATGTTATACACACTACCAAAATGGTGTCCTATTCCTTTCTCATGTTTAAATACTGAGTCACAATTTCATGAACAGTGGGGACAAAAAGTATTCAGATCCCCTTAAATGTTTCACTCTTTTAATAAATCTGCAAAAATGTCAACAATTCTGTGTTTTTCTGTCAATATGGGGTGCTGTGTGTAAATTAATGAGGAAAAAAATGAACTTAAATGATTTTAGCAAATGGCTGCAATATAACAAAGAGTGAAAAATTTAAGGGGGTCTGAATACTTTCCGTTCCCACTGTAATTCCCGTTTCCTCTGCAATTATTCTGAAAGTGAGCTGTCGGTCACGGTTGAGAACAGACCTCACAGCATCCATTCTGTTCTGTTTTTGGACCACCGCTCACTATCAGAATGATTGCAGAGGAAACAGGAATTACCAAGTTACAACTTACCAAGCGTTGTGTACACTCACAAGGTGCATACTATGAAGGAGACAATGTTCAATTGTAAAATTTTCAATAAAATAATTTTTACAATATCATTCTCATTGCTTTCTGGACACACCTCATATCATGGACTTAGTTTTCACATCATTGTAGACTATTTACACACTGCTTATATAACAATTTTTTTGTTTTATTTTTAGATATTCTGTTTATTTCATGTTTACATTTGGAATGGGGCACCTTGCTTTAAACATGACCAAATACATCTGATGCAAAGTCTGCATAAAAAGAAAACCAGTAGTGAGGGAAATATGGAGGTGGCCCCTGCTGACCTGGCTGTCATACTGATTTAATGACTTCAAAAGTGGCTTAGAACAAGTTGGCAGATGAAGATCCAGATATCACTTTGACTTCACTTGATGCATGCTTGTGGATCAGAAACGCAAAGTAACTAACTGTGCTCTCCATGTTACATGTTTAATCGTTGTGTGTTATAACAATTCAAAGCGTTATTAGACCAATTAGGTCTTTTTTTGTAAATAATATTTAAAAAAAAAAATAAATTAATAATTGGAATCAACCAAGTTCATATTAACTTATTTTGATACAATATATGCCTAGCTAGGTATAGATTATCTCTCTCCTTTTATTTGTTTTTGTTAGGCTTCAAAACACTATCTACAAAAAAAGATAATATTTGTAAGTAATTGTTTTTATTTTGTAAATATTTTTGCCATCGGAATCCAAAAATAATGTGTTAAAGTCATAGTAAAGATTAGTTTGTTATTTTATAAAAAAAAAAAAAAGTCATACTTACCCGCTCTGTATAGTGGTTTTACACAGATCGACCCTGATCCTCCATTTCGGGTTCCCCCACCTGTGCTTCTTGCTTCCCATAAAACCCTCCTCTCCAGGTGCTCCTAGTTCCTCTAAATGCAGATTATCACACTCTTACAAGGCTCCATTTTTTTAAAGCCTGAGTTCAGGCATCAGGCTTAGCCCACAAAAGCTACCAAGCCCTTTTCAAAGTCTTTTTCACAATGAAGGGGTACCCTTTATTCCTTAGTGGATGTCTTTTGCAGTTTGCATCCCTCTGGACCACATACAATATCTCACAAAAGTGAGTATACCCCTCACATTTTTGTAAATATTTTATTATATCTTTTCATGTGACAACACTGAAGAAATTACACTTTGTAATTACGCAATGTAAAGTAGTGAGTGTACAGCTTGAGTGAGTGCACCCTTAAGTGAAAATGTCCAAATTGGGCCCAAATGTCAATATTTTGTGTGGCCACCATTATTTTCCAGCACTGCCTTAGCCCTCTTAGGCATGGAGTTCACCAGAGCTTCACTGGTTGCCACTGGAATCCTCTTTCACTCCTCCATGAGGACATCACGGAGCTGGTGGATGTTAGAAACGTTGCGCTCCTCCACCTTCTGTTTGAGGATGCCCCACAGATACTCAATGGGGTTTAGGTCTGGGGACATGCTTGGCCAGTCCACCACCTTTACCCTCAGCTTCTTTAGCAAGGCAGGGGTCATCTTGGAGGTGCGTTTGGGGTCGTTATCATGTTGGAATACTGCTCTGCGGCCCAGTCTCCGAAGATATAATAAAATATTTACAAAAATGTGAGGGGTGTACTTACTTTTGTGAGATACTGTATATCCCAGACCCGTGGGTTCTATCAGTGGTTTCAGAAAGGATACAAGAGACTTCAAATCTCTACCACCTTTCCTCTGTCAAATCAACAAAGTACTGCCCAAGGCCACTCAGATCTGCAAAAGGCCCTGAACCACCTCTTGTCCCAGGGAGTCATTGTACCAGTGCCACCACAGGACAGGTTCAAGGATTCTACTTGCTAGCCAAAAGATGTTTGAAGAGGACACCTCACGGTCTCAATGTGCCAGGAGGAGGTGAATACCTCGGATCCTGTAATCACATCCATTGCTGTTCACCCCAGGAGGGACACAAGTTTCCGGACACCCCAGGGTCTGATAAACCAAGGAGGAGGACCGTTCCAGACATATCCCCACTCTATGCGATTTACCCCTGCAGGGTTATGAGGATCTGGTGAGTGGGAAACTGAAAGGGAGCACGTACTACACCCCATGTTGTTTGCACAAGATCTGATTTTTGAATAAGTCTTGCACAAGTCACTTTGGATACTTTCACCTGTCACTTGGGAATAGTTAAATTTGCACTATAAACTGGACTTATACATTTACTTTTGCACATGATACTTTTTTCTTTTGGATTTCCTGATGAATTTATATGATGAAATTTGTTGATTTTTTTATTATTTATTTATTTAATCTATTCAATTTAACTCTACCTTGGATGCACGTGTATTTTCTACACAGGTTAGCACACCATTCTACACACTTTGTATGGTATACATTATATATTTTTCCCCATTTGGATTTCCTATATGATTGCATTTTTATTCATTTAATCTACTCAGTGCACTATATTACACACTCTGTATGATATAGCCTATTAGGGTGACCTCATCAATTGATTGATTTATTTAAACATCATGTGCACATTACACTCCCTGTCTTATACATTTCACGCAGCATTTGCTGAATGTCTATTACAACAAATACTTCCCTCAGCACGTTTTCCCCCATTTTTTACTGTGGAAAGAGCCCATCATATACCCTCCACCAGGGGGCCACAAGGAGCACCACCCTGCACTGTCATCTTCAAGCTGCTCCACTTCTGTGATTGTGATACGGTAATGAAGTAAGCGAGATCCCAAGGTGAACTGCGATTTGAAAATGCTAAACTCCTGATCTTCCCAGATTATTCGCTGGAAACTCAGAAGCAACGGAAATCCTATGACGCAGTAAGGGCCAGACTCTGAGCTAAGCATATCAAGTACAGCATGCTGTTCCCGGACAGATTACGGGTAGAAGACGGTGAATCGGTACGATTCTTTACATCTCTCAGGGAGGCCTCCATGTGGATCGACACATTACCACGCAGATAAATATCACTACTGCTGAAAAACTGTTTTACATGTGCCACGGCCATTTGTTGCCTTATAGACGTGCCTCCTTTATACACTGGCCTAAGCACACCTCCTTAACCCCGGAGATCCCCATGTGTCACCAAACACCTTATCTCATGGACTGCAAGGGCCCGGGGGCCATTGATCCCTTGTTCTTTCCATGGGTTGATGAGGCACCCCGATTGGAGGATTACATGACTGACGATCCTTTGCTACATCCCCCCCTTCCCTCTTCTTTGGCTAAGGCCGACAAATCTAACAGCTCCTGCAACGTTACCGTTGAAGTTTGTGCCTCCGGCAGAGACTGCCCACATATCTGATCCGGTCTCCAGCAAGAGACTAAATGTACATCATCTAACTGCTGAACTGTGGATGCCATTCCACATGCATTTCCCCATTACAGGCGTGTTTGCCACGGTTCTGAGTTGGGTTCCTAAGCCTCCCCAAAGTTGGGGCTGGGGTTGGCGGGGTGGGGGGGTTTGGTGGGAATGTTTTGTTATAACATTTTTTTTGTTTTTTCACAAGCAATATATTCATGTATGTCATTAGGTATTTGGGATGCCACGTCTTGACCTGTGCAGTGGTCCGGACTCTGCATTTAACCCTGGAAGATAGATTCTGGTTTGAAAATGTGATACTAGACGCATATGGCTGAATGTACTATAATATCGTGGAACACCAGGGGTCTGAACTCCTCTGTGAAGAGGTCGGTGGTGTTTGAATTTCTTAAAACATACCGTCCCCAAATTTGCATACTGCAGGAGACTCACCTGACGGGCAGTAAACTTTTGAGTCTTAGGAGGCCTTGGGTGGGACATCACCACTCCACATACAGCAATTACTCCGAGGGGTCAGCATCCTTTTACACAAATCCCAACGGTTCAGACTGCTGGCACTGGATTCAGATCCAGACGGCCGTTATGTTATACTACATGCCATAGTGGAGAGATTGGAGCTGGTGGTGGTGGGACTGTACCTGCCCCCCCGGCCTCCATGAGAATACTCAACCAGCTGATCTCTAAAATTGTTGCCTTTGTCACAGACAATGTGGTGATACTGGGGGACTTTAACCTAGTTCCGGACTCTGAGGTGAACAGACTTTCACCCGGAGCGGGTTCATCTTCAGAGCTGCTCTCTTGGGTGGAAGCCTCCAACCTGAGTGTGAAGGTGGCGTTACCCTTCCTGGCGGGTCTTTAGATGTCTCACTCAGCCTCACACAAAACCCTCTCACCTATAGACCTTGCCTATGCTGGGGAGTCTGTCCTCTCTAGGGTTCGGGACATCTCTATTCTCCCCCCGTGGCATATCTGACCATGCTCCGCTTGCCTTGAATCTGTGCGTTTCCAATGCACCGGGGGAGAGTCTGTGGAGACGGTTCAGGTTTTGGATGTCGGGCTCGAGGATCTCTGTGCCATATAGATCAAGGACCACTCTGTAACCTTGACCACATACTGGGACGCATTTAGGGCCTTCACTAGGGGCAGCTTTCAATCACACGTCCGTAGGTCCAGGAGGGATCTGAGGGAGGACACCCTGAGAGCTGAGGAAAAAGTGGCCGCACTTGAAGTGGAGTGCTCAACAACCAAGACCCCTAGGGTGTACTCAGACTTTCAGGCAGCATTGCAGGATTTTCTCCTACTTCGAACATCGGCCACTAAAACTAAATTCCTACACCAATCCCAAAGAATATTTGAGCACAGAGAAAAGACAGTATGTTGGCATGGCTGGTGAGGGAAAGCTCCTCTCCGGTGACTATCTCAGCTATATGCGACTCGGATGGGACGGTTTTGACCGACTCCACCGCTATCAATGACAGATTTGCATCATTTTATCAAGCGCTTTATAGCTCCAGGATGTTGTGCACGGATGAGGAGCTAACAGCATACCTTGAGGAGATAGAGCTTCTTGCCTGACATCCACATACAGGGAAGCATTAGATGGTTCTATCACGTTAGAAGAACTTCAGAGGGCGGTAGCCTCCCTGCAAAATAGCAAAACACCAGGCCCAGACGGCATCCCTGCCGAATTCTTTAAAACATATGAGGAAAAAATACTCCCATCATTTAAACTAATGCTCCAAAATACCATGGAAAAAAACTCTCTTCCCCCGACAATGGCTGAGGCGGTTATTGTCATCATTCTTAAACCTGGTAAGGCCTCTGAACAGTGTTCCTCGTACCGACCAGTTTCTCTCCTTAATGTGGATGCCATACTGCTGGCCAAAGTACTGGCCGGACGACTGAACACTGTGATCACAGCACTGGTGCATGCAGACCAGTCTAGATTTATGCCGGGCAGGGGGACCGATATTAACATCCGACACCTCCTCACACATCTCTCCAGGGCAAGCGGGGACGGTCCAGAGATAGTAGCCTCCTTAGACGCTGAGAAGGCTTTTGACTCGGTTGAGTGGCCGTCTTATGTAAATTTGGGTTTGGCCCCCGATTTATCAGATGGGCTCAGATGCTATACCACAGTCCCACGGCCCGCATACGCATAAAAAATTTGCTGTCATCGTCTTTCCCCCTGTCCAGGGGTACCAGACAGGGCTGTCCACTTTCCCCTGGTCTGTTTGCGCTAGCCATGGAACCCATAGCGGCCCGCATTAGATCTGCCCCCTCAGTATGGGGAATTCAGCTAGGTGTAATCACGGATAAAATATCCCTATATGCAGATGACACCCTCCTCTTCTTCAAGGATGTTTCCTCCCTTCCACCAGCACTTCAAATAGTAGATGTGTTTGGCTCGTTCTCAGGCATCTAGGTCAACTGGGGGAAATCACTCCTCTTCTCACTACACTGTCGGGTCATCACCCACCAACAGGCACCCCCCTAAACTGGACGCCTGAATTTAAATACCTAGGAGTAAGGGTTGGAACTCTGCTGTCCTCATACTATGAGCTGAATCTCCAACCACTACTCAAAAACTTCTTGCAGAAATGTATGGCCTGGAATGCTCTTTCACCGGTGGGCAGGGTAAACTTGGTTAAGATGGTATACTTGCCTAAATTTCTTTACTTCTTTTGAAACTCCCATCTAATTCCCCCTGCCTCATTCTTTGCCAAATTAAAAAGTATAATATCCTCCTTTGTCTGGAACGGGAGGCCCCCACGACTGGCCATCTCCACCCTTCAGCTTCCCATCACCCAGGGGGGCTTGTCCCTACCAGACTTCCAGGTCTACTTCTGTGCTGGTGTCCTGGTGACGGTTAGATGGTGGTTCTCCCAACCCCATGATAACCCAGCAGTGACTCTAGAAGCAGCCATAATGGGGTCATACTCCTCCCTTAGCAACGTGGTGCTCAGAGGGATGAGATCCCACCCTGGCATCACGGAATTGATGCGTACAACAATCACGGTATGGCACAGGGCTAAGATCCGCTTTAGCTCCCCCGAGACATTCTCCCCTCACATCCCCCTTTGGGGTGACCCTAATTTACCACATATGAATACTGTTCCGGATCCACAGATCTGGGCGAGAAAGGGAATAGTGAAACTAAAACACATTGTCATGGGAGGTAAGCTGAGATCTTTCTCCGATCTCAAGGATGCCTACTCACTACCCGGATGGATGCTGTTCCGATATTACCAGCTCCGCCATGCTTATAGGAAACAGTTTCCGCCATTTTTCACACTGGACTCAGACTCTGAGGAGGGATTACTTACTGCAAAAATCATAGACAAACCCCTATCCTCCCTATATTTCCATTTGTCCATAGCTCCCACAAAGAAACTTGAAAAAACCCTGGACAAATGGAAAACGGACATTTCTGGCCTGTCTGAGGACGAATGGAAAACATGTGTATCCTCCTTTGTCAACAATATGATCTCGGCTAAAGACCGATTTATGCAAGTCAAATTCCTCCACAGAGCCTACTACACCCCGAAACGGTTGACAATTATGAATCCTAGCACCCCGGTGGCCTGTCCCAAATGTGACCTAAGGTCTGCCTCCTTTTTCCACATGGTCTGGTCCTGCCCCCACCTCGGGGACTATTGGTCGGGAATAGTTGACAGCTTTGATCAGATTACCTCCCTGGATCTGGGAACAAACCCTAAACCGATGTTGCTAAATGTCTTTAACCCTAGTGTACGGGGCAAATACACTAAACTATTCCTAAGTTATGCTACATTTTATGCCCGTAGAGAAATATTCCTCCACTGGAAGGACGCTACACCTTCCACGGTATCCTCATGGCGCTCAATATTGAACTTGGTGCTGCCACTGTACAAGATCACCTATGCTAATCGAAACTGCCCTGCTAAATTTGACAAGATATGGTCGGGATGGATAGATGCTTGGGGTACAGAGTTAGCAGATGACAATTGAGACATTTATGATGCACCTGCTTCATGATAATGAATCACTGACATGATCTCCCGAAAGCCATTTGCTATCTATATTATGTGAATCCAACTACCTAGATGAGGTCCCCCCCTCCCCCCCACACTTTTCACTCCTCCTATTCCCCTCCCCCCCCCCGGACCTCCTTAAGTAACTTTACTGAGTTCTCTTGCTTCCAAACCAGTATCTCATGGTAATGATATATATAACAGCTTTGAACACCTCTCTCCTGTTAACATCAACAAACCAACTATCTTATGACAATTTATACAATAATGTATCTGTGATTAACTGTGTATATGCATCACTTGTTCTGTAAACATTTGAATAAACATTTTTCTTGTGAAAAAAATAAAAATAATAAAAAAAGGTAAACAGTAAACATAGTCAAAACATAGCCAGAGTTCATGAACCAGAACGGATAGTCAGACAAGCCAAAATGTCAGGGAGCCAGAGATGAGCATAGTAGAACAGCAAGCAGGATCTGGAGCCAGAAGAAATGTCAGCCAAGCAAGTCTTTAACAGGAACACAGGAGAGCGTCTCTACAGATGTGACCAAGGTGAAGGCAGCGATCATCTGGGCTGGATGGCTTAAGTAGGCAGGACTGACGACCAGGATATCATCAGCAGGTGAGTCACTGTGGAGAGATAGGAGCTGGCAATTAGCCGATAGCTGAGCGGTCAGCTCGGAGAAGGAAGGGCTGAGCCAAGCCCTGAAGTACCCCGTCCTCAATGACCCCTCCCCCTTGGAGGACCACCAGGTTTGAGGGGAAAACGTCTATGGAAATCACGGAGGAGGATAGGGGCATGTACATCCGAGGATGAGACCCAAGAGTGTTCCTCCGGACCGTACCCTTTCCAATGCACCAGGTACTGTATGCGCCCACGGAACCTACAGGAGTCAACAATGGACTGTACTTCATACTCCTCATGGTTCTCAACCTGTACAGGGTGAGGACGAGGCACAGTGATGGTAAGGCGTGTGCAGACCGAAGGTTTTAATAAGGAGACATGATATACATTTGAGATACGCATATTAAAAGGAAGGTCTAATGCATAAGCCACTGGGTTAATCCTGCGAAGAATACGGAAAGGCCCAATAAACTGAGGTGTGAACTTCAGAGAGGGAACACGAAGTCCGAGGTTGCGAGATGACAGCCAGACCCTGTCCCCAACCATGTAGGAAGGCGCGGGCAGGTGTCTGCGGTCAGCATGGAGTCTGTACCTATCATTAGCATGTCGCAAAGCCTCCTGGACTTGTGCCCAAGTGGAACGAAGACCACGGAGCTGCTCCTCTAACGCAGGAATACTCTGTGGAACAAATGAGTCAGGCAACATAGAGGGTTGGAAACCATAGTTCGCCATAAATGGGGACAATCGGGAAGCAGAATTTAAGGCATTATTGTGAGCAAACTCTGCCCACAGTAAGAGGCCTGACCAGTTGTTATGATGGTCAGAAATATAGCAACGTAGGAATTGCTCCAAGACCTGATTGGCTCGTTCTTCGGCCCCATTAGACTGCGTGTGATACACAGAGGAAAAAGAAAGCTGAATTCCCAACTGTGCACAAAAGGCTCACCAGAACCGGGACACAAACTGACTACCCCTATCCGAGACAATCACCTTGGGTAGCCCATGTAAGCAAAAGATCTCCCGAGCAAAAATGGAAGCCAGTTCCTTAGAAGTGGGCAACATCTTAAGTGGAATACAATGAGACATTTTCGAGAACCGTTCAACCACCATAAGGATAACTGTGTTGCCCTGGGAGTTGGGTAACTCCACAATGAAATCCATAGACAGTTGGGTCCAGGGCCTCTCTCCATTGGGTATGGGTTGTAGGAGGCCCACTGGAAGGTGTTGTGGAGTCTTACTCTGAGCACACACAGAACAGGCAGCTACGAAGGCAGTTACATCAGCACGTAGACTAGGCCACCAGAATTGTTGGGAAATGGCCCAAAAGAGTTGATTCTTCCCAAGGTGGCCAGCAGCCTTGGGAGAATGGTAAGTCTGGAACATGGCAGTACGGAGACTCTCTAGGACAAAGCAGCAGTCACAAGGTTTCTCAGGATGAGCATGAACCTGAGCAGCAAGAATTTTGTCACCCAAAGGAGAAGTGAGACTGGTGCGAACTGTAGCCAGAATACGATCAGGAGGAATCACAAGAAGCGGAACCGACTTAATCTTGAAAGTGGAGGAAAATTGTTGTGACAAAGCAATTAGTCAATTAGACATTCTTAGTACCGGGTAAGAATGATACATGTGTAATTGAAACTAGACAAGAAAAGACCCCATTGCACCCTTCTGGGAGAGAAACGTTTTACTTCAGATAAGAATGTGAGATTCTTATGTTCAGTAAGAATGAGAACCGGCACAGTGGTACCTTCGAGGAGATGTCTCCATTCTTTCAGGGCTAAAATGATCACTAACAGCTCTCTGTCACCAATCTTGTATTTGCACTCTGCAGGTGACAATTTCTTGGAAAAGTAGCCACAAGGATGCATAGCGCTCTCAGAAGTAGGACGTTGAGACAAAAGGGCACCAAATCCAGTCTCAGAAGCATCAACCTCAAGGATAAAAGGTAGCGTAGGATCAGGATGTGCCAACACAGGAGCAGAAACAAAGGCAGCCTTGAGACTCTCAAAGGCCTTAATGGACTCCGGAGACCTACACTGTGGGTTACTGTCCTTTCTGGTCATATCAGTCAGGGGCTTGACCAGAGATGAGAAGTTATGAATAAACTTCCGATAATACAGTCAGGTCCATAAATATTGGGACATCGACACAATTCTAATTTTTTGGCTCTATACACCACCACAATGGATTTGAAATGAAACTAATAAGATGTGCTTTAACTGCAGACTTTCAGCTTTAATTTGAGGGTATTTACATCCAAATCGAGTGAACGGTGTAGGATTTACAACAGTTTGTATATGTGCCTTCCACTTTTTAAGGGACCAAAAGTAATGGGACAGATTAACAATCATCCATCAAACTTTCACTTTTTAATACTTGGTTGCAAATCCTTTGCAGTCAATTACAGCCTGAAGTCTGGAATGCATAGACATCACCAGACGCTGGGTTTCATCCCTGGTGATGCTCTGCCAGGCCTCTACTGCAACTGTCTTTAGTTCCTGCTTGTTCCTGGGGCATTTTCCCTTCAGTTTTGTCTTCAGCAAGTGAAATGCATGCTCAGTCGGATTCAGGTCAGGTGATTGACTTGGCCATTGCATAACATTCCACTTCTTTCCCTTAAAAAAGTCTTTGGTTGCTTTCGCAGTATGCTTCGGGTCATTGTTCATCTGCACTGTGAAGCGCCGTGCAATGAGTTCTGAGGCATTTTGCTGAATAAGAGCAGATAATATTACCCAAAACACTTTAGAATTCATCCTGCTGCTTTTGTCAGCAGTCACATCATCAATAAATACAAGAGAACCAGTTCCATTTTCAGCCATACATGCCCACACCATGACACTACCACCACCATGCTTCACTGATGAGGTGGTATCATAAGCAGTTCCTTTCCATCTCCATACTCTTCTCTTCCTATCACTCTGGTACAAGTTGATCTTGGTCTCATCTGTCCACAGGATGTTGTTCCAGAACTGTGAAGGCTTTTTTAGATATTGTTTGGCAAACTCTAATCTGGCCTTCCTGTTTTTGAGGCTCACCAATGGTTTACATCTTGTGGTGAACCCTCTGTATTCACTCTGGTGAAGTCTTCTCTTGATTGTTGACTTTGACACACATACACCTACCTCTTGGAGAGTGTTCTTGATCTGGCTAACTGTTGTGAAGGGTCTTTTCTTCACCAGGGAAAGAATTCTTTGGTCATCCACCACAGTTGTTTTCCGTGGTTTTCCGGGTCTTTTTGGTGTTGCTGAGCTCACCGGTGCATTCTTTCTTTTTAAGGTGTTTGGCCACACCTAATGTTTTTGCTATCTCTCTGATGGGTTTGTTTTGTTTTTTCAGCCTAATGATGGCTTGCTTCATTGATAGTGACAGCTCTTTTGATCTCATATTGAGAGTTGACAGCAACAGATTCCAAATTCAAATAGCACACTTGAAATTAACTCTGGACCTTTTATCTGCTCCTTGTAAATGGGATAATGAGGGAATAACACACACCTGGCCATGGAACAGCTGCGCAGCCAATTGTCCCATTACTTTTGGTCCCTTAAAAAGTGGGAGGCACATATACAAACCATTGTAATACCTACACCGTTCACCTGATTTGGATGTAAATACCCTCAAATTAAAGCTGAAAGTCTGCAGTTAAAGCACATCTTGTTCGTTTCATTTCAAATCCATTGTGGTGGTGTATAGAGCCAAAAAGATTAGAATTCTGTCGATGTCCCAATATTTATGGACCTGACTGTAGTTGGCAAAGCCAAGAAAACGCTGCAGTGGACATAAACCCACGGGTCAGGGCCACTGTAGGACTGCTGAAAGTTTCTCTGGGCCCATTGAAAAACCAGCGGTGCAAATGACATAACCCAGAAATTTTACCTGTTCACAATGGAATTCGCACTTCTCCAATTTACAATAGAGATTGTTCTCTCTTAGTTTCTGAAGCACATGACAGACATCTGTGTGGTGGCTCTCCAGGGACTTGGAAAATATGAGGATAGCCATGGGCGCCAAGATCGCTCCGAGCTTGGCAAATTTATTCATGGCCTTTTGGGAAAGGGAAGTCATCGATGCTGACCCCCCAAGTGAGTTACTCTTTTGGAAGAGGTACATCGATGATGTACTTCTTCTTTGGGAAGGCGATCGATCCTCGCTTGAGGCTTTTTTCGCCAGACTTAATACCAATGATAGAGGAATCTCTTTACAATACGAGATGAGTGAGTCACATATCCACTTTCTTGATCTTAATATTATGATAAAGGATGGGCGTATAATTACCACTACCCATTTTAAAGAGACCGACCGTAATTCCTTTATACCTTTGACCAGTTGCCCTCATCCAACTTGGCTCAATGCAGTCCCAAAAGGACAATTTCAAAGGATTAGGCAAAATTGCACTTTTGTTTTAGACTACCATCAGCAAGCTCTGATTTTAAAATCTAGATTTTTGGAGAAAGGTTATAAGGAATTAGATATTGACAAAACGATCAAAAATATTGGAGATATGGACAGGGATCTTATGTTGAATGGTCCTGGTAGAGCCAATATAATGCCTGGCATCAAATTCAGTTTTTCCATGATTACTAGGTACTCCAATCAGCATTTTTCAGTTAAAAAATTTTTTAACCACTTCAGCCCCGGAAGGATTTACCCCCTTCCTGACCAGAGCACTTTTTACAATTCGGCACTGCATCGCTTTAACTGCTAATTGCGCGGTCATGCAATGCTCTACCCAAACGAAATTTGCGTCCTTTTCTTCCCACAAATAGAGCTTTCTTTTGATGGTATTTGATCACCTCTGCCGTTTTTATTTTTTGCGCTATAAACGGAAAAAGACTGAAAATTTTGAAAAAAAATGATATTTTCTACTTTTTGTTATAAAAAAAATCCAATAAACTAAATTTTAGTCATACATTTAGGCCAAAATGTATTCGGCCACATGTCTTTGGTAAAAAAAATGTCAATAAGCGTATATTTATTGGTTTGCGCAAAAGTTATAGCGTCTACAAACTAGGGTACATTTTCTGGAATTTACACAGCTTTTAGTTTATGACTGCCTATGTCATTTCTTGAGGTGCTAAAATGGCAGGGCAGTACAAACCCCCCCCAAATGACCCCATTTTGGAAAGTAGACACCCCAAGGAAATTGCTGAGAGGCATGTTGAGCCCATTGAATATTTATTTTTTTTGTCCCAAGTGATTGAATAATGACAAAAAAAAAAAAAAAATTACAAAAAGTTGTCACTAAATGATATATTGCTCACATAGGCCATGGGCTTATGTGGAATTGCACCCCAAAATACATTCAGCTGCTTCTCCTGAGTATGGGGATACCACATGTGTGGCACTTTTTGGGAGCCTAGCCGCGTACGGGGCCCCGAAAACCCAACACCACCTTCAGGATTTCTAAGGGCATACATTTTTGATTTCACTCCTCACTACCTATCACAGTTTTGAAGGCCATAAAATGCCAAGATGGCACAACCCCCCCCCAAATGACCCCATTTTGGAAAGTAGACACCCCAAGCTATTTGCTGAGAGGCATGGTGAGTATTTTGCAGCTCTCATTTGTTTTTGAAAATGAAGAAAGACCAGAAAAAAATTTTTTTTTTTTTCTTTTTTCAATTTTCAAAACCTTGTGACAAAAAGTGAGGTCTGCAAAATACTCACTATACCTCTCAGCAAATAGCTTGGGGTGTCTACTTTCCAAAATTGGGTCATTTGGGGGGGTTTTGTGCCACCTGGGCATTCCATGGCCTCCGAGACTGTGATAGGCAGTGAAGAGTGAAATCAAAAATTTACGGCCTTAGAAAGCCTGAAGGCGGTTCTTGGTTTTCGGGGTCCCGTACGCGGCTAGGCTCCCAAAAAGTCTCACACATGTGGTATCCCCGTACTCAGAAGCAACAGAATTTATTTTGGGGTGTAATTTCACAAATCCCCATGGCATGTTTGAGCAATATAACATTTAGTGACAACTTTGTGCAAAAAAAAAAAAAAAAAAAAAAAATTTGTCTCTTTCCCGCAACTTGTGTCACAATATAAAATATTCCATGGACTCGACATGCCTCTCAGCAAATAGCTTGGGGTGTCTACTTTCCAAAATGGGGTCATTTGGGGGGGTTTGAACTGTCCTGGCATTTTATGCGCAACATTTAGAAGCTTACGTCACACATCACCCACTCTTCTAACCACTTGAAGACAAAGCCCTTTCTGACACTTTTTGATTACATGAAAAAATTTTTTTTTTTTGCAAGAAAATTACTTTGAACCCCCAAACATTATATATTATTTTAAAGCAAATGCCCTACAGATTAAAATGGTGGGCGTTTCATTTTTTTTTTCACACAGTAATTGCGCAGCGATTTTTCAAACGCATTTTTGTGGAAAAAACACACTTTTTTCAATTTTAATGCACTAAAACACACTATATTGCCCAAATGTTTGATGAAATAAAAAAGATGATCTTAGGCTGAGTACATGGATACCAAACATGACATGCTTTAAAATTGCGCACAAACGTGCAGTGGCAACAAAATTAATACATTTTTAAAAGCCTTTAAAAGCCTTTACAGGTTACCACTTTAGATTTACAGAGGAGGTCTACTGCTAAAATGACTGCCCTCGATCTGATCTTCGCGGTGATACCTCACATGCTGTTTACATTTGACGCCAGACCGACGCTTGCGTTCACCTTAGCGCGAGAGCAGGGGGGACAGGGGTGCTTTTTTTTTTTTTTTTTTTTTTTTCTTTATTATTTTTTTGCTTTTTTATCTTATTTTTAAACTGTTCCTTTCATATTTTTTTTTAAATCATTTTTATTGTTATCTCAGGGAATGTAAATATCCCCTATGATAGCAATAGGTAGTGACAGGTACTCTTTTTTGAAAAAATTGGGGTCTATTAGACCCTAGATTTCTCCTCTGCCCTCAAAGCATCTGACCACACCAAGATCGGTGTGATAAAATGCATTCCCAATTTCCCAATGGCGCTGTTTACATCCGGCGAAATCTAAGTCCTAAAATGCTCGTAGCTTCCGGTTTCTTAGGCCATAGAGATGTTTGGAGCCACTCTGGTCTCTGATCAGCTCTATGGTCAGCTGGCTGAATCACCGGCTGCATTCTCAGGTTCCCTGTTGAGACAGGAGAGCCAGAGAAAAACACGGAAGACGGTGGGGGGGGGGGCATTCCCTCCCACTGCTTGTAAAAGCAGTCTAGAGGCTAATTAGCCGCTAGGATTGCTTTTACATGAAAGCCGACCGCTGGCTGAAAAGAATGATACCAAGATGATACCTAAACCTGCAGGCATCATTCTGGTATAACCACTCAAAGTCGTGAATGGCGTACCTGAAGACAAAAAAATGGTTAACAATAAAGCACAGTAAACGGTAAAGTATAAAAAATTGCATACCTGAAAAGCAAACATGATAAAACATAATAACAATAAAACATTGCAGAATAGAATACAGTAAAAAAGAGCAGAACACCAGAGAGAGAATAGAGAGAGAGAGAACAATAAAACGACAACTATTTTTTTTTATTTTTGTTTTTGTTTGTGTTTTTTTTTTTTTTTTTACACTTTTTTTTTGTAACTGTAACTTTTATAACTGTAACCGGTTCCAGGTTCGGGTCTCTCAAAATGCGATGGCATCTTGGGAGACCCTGTGAAAGTGTGTCCTAGTCTGTGCAATGCTGTACCCTACGCTAATACTCAACTAGTGAATGGTAGCGTTCAAAACATTCACCAATGCAAAGACCAGGATTATCAGGACAGGAGGGACAATAATAGCGGGTGTCACGTCTATATCCGCGCTTGCTGCAGACACATCTTTTTTGGGGGGGTTCGTTGGGTAGGGGTACTCGGGAGGACATATAAATGCCTCTCATGCAGCCGACTGCATTTGGTTGGGGATGTGAATGGGGGAAATACGGGCGCTGCAGAAGTGGTGGGTTCCCAATTAGGATTGGCGAATGCAGCAGGAAGGGCATTATGGGCACGACGGGCCTGTGTTTGTCTTTTTGGTGGCAGCGCGACACTACTTGTGCTTGCCACCTCACCAGCTTGAACTGCACTTATGGGACTCGCCACGTCACCAAGTGTTACTGCAGTGCTGGTATGACTACGACCGGGGTGTACTAGGCCGCTGGCGCTTGCCAGTTCACCAAAACGCTACAAAAAAAAGTGACAGTGATCGATCAATACTGCACTTGGGTGGGCTGGGCTGGGCCGGGCGGAGGGGCAAAACGCAGGTGCTAGCAGGTATCTGGGCTGATCCCACTAACACTGCGTTTTTGGGAACCCTAAACTGCTGGGGACGCTAGTATAGATCTGATCGGATCAGATATTGATCCGATCAGATACTATACCACTAAGGGAGGTGTACGGTGCGTGCGTGGGTGTTAGTGGTACTGGCGCTAATCTGACGCTGCTTGGGGCTGGTGCTTGCCAGTTCACCAAAATGCTACCAAAAAAACTGTTAGCGATCGCAGGGATCAGGCCTGACTCTGCGAACGCTGCAGTTATGCGTTTAGTGTTTTGTAAGTGACAGTGATCGATCGATACTGCACTTGGGTGGGCTGGGTGGAGGGGCAAAACGCAGGTGCTAGCAGGTATCTGGGCTGATCCCGCTAACACTGCGTTTTTGGGAACCCTAAACTGCTGGGGACGCTAGTATAGATCTGATCGGATCAGATATTGATGCGTTCAGATACTATACCACTAAGGGAGGCGTATGCTGCGTGTACGGTGCGTGCGTGGGTGTTCGCGGTACTGGCGCTAATCTGACGCTGCCTGGGGCGACGCATATCACCGCCGGGCGATCAGGGGGCTAAACCTTTATTCGGTAATAAACGGCGGGTGCCCTGACACTAAAAAAAATAAACGAACTAACCAGCGTCACCCGTAACAGTTATACGGTGATCAGTGGTGAAAGGGTTAACTAGGGGGCAATCAAGGGGTTAAAACATTTATTAGGTAGTATATGGGGGTCCCTGTCGCTATAAAACGCTGACAGCGAACCTAAATATTTACGTTCCTAACTAGCGTCACCAGCGACACTAATACAGCGATCAGAAAAATTATCGCTTAGCGACACTGGTGACAGGGGGTGATCAAGGGGTTAAAACTTTATTAGGGGGGGTTAGGGGGGTACCCTAGACCTACAGGGGGCTAATACTCACTGTCCTACCACTGCTAACTGTCACAAACTGACACTATGCAGTAATCAGGAAAAAAACAAAACAAAACAAAAAAACCTGCTTGGTGTCAGTTTGTGACAGGGGGGGAGGGTGATTGGGGGGGGATCGGGGGGCGATCGGGGGGGGATCGGGGGTGTTTAGTGTGCCTGGCATGTTCTACTGTGTTGTGTGTGTGTGTTGGTGCACTTACATGTCTTCTCTCCTCGGTGCTGGAACGGAAACTGGCCAGCCGAGGAGAGATGACATCACATCCTCTGCCTCTGTGTACTATACAGAGGCAGGGGATGTTTCTCATTGGCTGGGAGCGATCGCGAGGGGGGGGCCACGATCGGATGGCCTCCCCCTCGTCTCTCAACTCTCCCAGCCAAACGCCGACCGCCGATGGCACCGGGGGGGGGTCCGATCGGACCCCCCGCCCGCGGGAAGGCAATCACGTACCAGGTACGTGATTTTGCCTGCCCGTGCCGCTCTGCTCACGTATATATGCGTGAGGCGGTCGGCAAGTGGTTAAGAAATATTGGAGTATCCTACAAAATGATAAGATCCTTGGCCCTGTTATTCCTGACCGACCAGTAGTCATCTTTAGGGGTGCCCCCTCTTGCGTCATAGGATTGCTCCCAATGTTATAGATCCTCCTAAAACATTGTAATTTTTTCAGACCATGACAGGCTTCTTTCCTTGTAGGAAGTGCAACATCTGTCAAATTAATTCCTTTAGAGGATGTAAATGTGAAAATTTTCAATCAACCCAGACCAATAGATCCTAGAATATCGAATCCTCTACGGAATGTGTGGTATACCTTATCCAAGGTCCTTGCTCTAAACAATACATTGGACGCACTAAAAGAGCTTTGCATGTGCGTCTAGATGAGCATGTGGGTAATACTAAACGTGGTTTCACTAAACATAACCTTTCCGGGCATTATGCCAAACATCATGGCAAAAAGCTTAAAGGTACCCTCTTTTTACCCATCGACAAGATAAAACCAGACTGGAGGGGGGTTAATAAGATCAGATCAATTTCAAGACTTGAAACAAAATGGATCTTTGACATGAAATCTTACGTGCCCTTTGGCCTAAACGTCGACTGGGACATAAATTGCTTTATTAACAATGCATAAATCTTTGTTCAGCAACCTTTCCTCCTTTTCTCGTTTTAATTTTTAATTTTTATATTTTTTTTATATTTTTTATACATTTTTTATTTTTATAAATACATTTTTTAATCAGTGGACATCTAGATTGTACAGGTGGTTTATAATTTACAAGTTTTTCATGTTTTTTAATATATATATCTCTAGCAGGTTGTATTATTATATACATTTGATGTTCACGTCTGCTTGGGCTTCCAATCCCTGTTCGTTGCTGTGACCCATGGTTTATTTAATTATTTTTCTCTTGCCATATTTGATTCCGTTACTAGATGGCGGTGGTGTTTTTATTGCTTCCTCTTCCTATTTAGTAATAGTCAGTTTGCCATTAATCAAAATGGCACTGGCTTCAGCGCTCCATCATCACCATTATCGCGGCCCTCACTTAAGATGGCGCCGCGCTATTATATATACAATGTGCGTGATGACACAATCACAGCAGCCAATCCCCCGACGACGTCCTATCGTGACGAAACGCGTAGGGTGGGCCTGTGATCCTGACGTCATCACGTTTTGTCTCTTCGGAGATTTTGGATTGATGTTACAGCAAACAACGGGCGGAGGAAGCCCAAGGAGACGCCGCTATTTTTGATTACTCCAACGCGCTAATACCAGCTATATCTTGTAAGTGCAATCTTTTTGATTATAATAAATCTTTTTATACATATTGCTTTTGTTTCTGAGCGTTAAGGATCCATCAGACCGGGACATCCATATAGGTTTTTGGGAGACTGCATTCCCTGAGCTTGGTGAGACCGCCATTGCGGTCATCCCTGCGGGTACGGAGACTACATACTCACCCTGGGTGTTTAATCTGTCTGGAGGAAGGGACCTTACTACTTTTTTCTTCACGGCATCATGCTTAATACATGGTTCTACACTTGAATGGACACTTTTTATTCACTGTCACATTTATTTGGATTTTCATTTGGAAACTTTGTTTTTAGATTTTCATACTCATATAAGTGTTATTTTGTATAACTCTTTAGGATAATCTTTTTGGTGTATTATCATTTAACGGTTATGACACTATACGATTTACATTTGCAGTTCACATGATTCATTTCTGTTTTCTTACTCATGTCATTTTTATTTTATTTTTTCACATGATTTGATTCATTGGATTGTTTTTGTCAGTTTCCCTGTTTTGAGCAATAGGGACTCTGCCTTAGTTTTTCATTCACATAACGTTTTCACCATTACTGAATATCTGCTATATTATTCAATTTCTTTTTTCATTTTTTGATTTTACACATTTAGCGCTGCACCCACCCCATGTTTTCCACTGTTTTGAGTTTAGTATTTAACTGCTTTTCATATATACATTTTTTATTCACTTTGCATTTTTCAAGCGCAGCGTTAACCATTCGGTTATCTTACCATTCTTTTTTTTTAATTAGCAAAAGGTTTTTATTGATGAGAACAAAAGGCACTACATGGTATCATTGCATAGGTATACATTCAGTGGACAACAGTATTTTGTATAGTCTAAACAATTTATAGGTATTTGTAGATGTATAACCATCTTATTTATCTTATATCATAAAGATTATTGTATAATACCCTGAGTTCTCTCGGCACCCGCAACCAAAAGGGGTGCAACCTACAAAAAGAGCAGTAAGAAGAAGAAATACATAAAAAAAAAATCGTAAGAAAAAAGAACTCTCTTCAGTCCAACTGGCACTGTGTTTGATAGTAATCATAATATTCAATTACTGGCAGAGCTCATTTGATGGGTCACCTGTCTTGCCATTGTCAGGGCTGGGTTCAGCCCTACCTTCTCTGAGCTAGCTGCTCAGCTGTCGGCTAATTGCCAGCTCCCATCTCTCTCCTCAGTCACCCACCTGCCTACTTGAGCTGTCCAGTCCAGAGGAGTTCTGCCTTCGCCTTGGTCACATCACAAGAAACTATCTCCTGCGTTCCTGTTTAAAGACTGGCTTTGCTGACATCCCTTCAGGCTACAGATCCTTCCTGCTGTTCCACTACTTTGATCCTGGACCCTGGCTTGGCTAACGATCCGTTCCGGTTACTGAACTTTGGCTATGTTTTGACTACGTTTGTTGTTTTTACTTTTATTATTAAACAAGTGTGATTTAACTGTACTTCTGTCTCGGTCTGATTTCATGGTTTCTGACAGTAGGTGAAAGCCATGAATTCAGAAGTTACAGTCAATCCACTTGTTGCTAATATTTTTTTCCAAATTGGATGAGCAAGATCACCGCATGGATCAGTTTGCCATAGCGTTACAAACGCTCCTGAGTCGCACGGCTCACCTGGAATCTCCCACTGTGGCTGCTCCGGTACAACCTGAGTTGCAGGCCGCCCCTACTGCTGCTCCAGTCTCTGTGCAGGCACCCGCCTCAAGTATTACCTCTATAAGAGGTATGTCTGGTTCCGCTTCCCCAGCGATTTGGGGGTGATCCAGTTCAATGCAGAAGGTTTCTCAACCAGGTTGAGATATACTTTGAGATGCTGCCCCAGGCGTTTCCCACAGACAGAAGCAAAGTAGGTTTCGTGATACCTTTGCTTTCTGAGAGAGCCTTGGCCTGGGCAAACCCTCTATGGGAGATGCAAAAACCTGCAAAAACCTGTTGTCTTGAGTTACCCTGAGTTTGTGGCCTCCTTTAAAAGGGTATTTGACGTTTCCGCGCACTCCGCTTCTGCTGCCAAGTGCCTCATGTCCATCAAACAGAGTACAAGAACTGTTGCAGACTACGCCATTGAATTCCGTACTCTGGCAGCAGAGGTTGCTTGGAACAATGAGGCCCTTGTGGCTGCTTTTTCTCATGGTCTCTCGGATTCCATCAAGGATTAGATAGCAGCCCGAGATATAGCCACTGAGCTGGAGAAGTTGATCACGTTTGCCATCCTCATTGACTCCAGACTCAAAGAAAGACTCTCTTTTAAGGAGCGCTTGCGGAAGCCTCCTGTACGTTTGCCTCCAAGCTTTGCAGTCCCACCCATACCTCCCATGCCTCTTGGTACCGAATCAGTCAGTGAATTTAAACCCATGCACTTGGGCTTCACGCCTCTCTCTGTGGATGAGAGAACCTTTAGGAGGAGGGAGAGATTGTGCATTTATTGTGGCCAGGCAGGTCACTTTTTGAAGTCTTGTCCCACCCGTCCAGGGAATGCCCGAACCTTGAGGTCCTGTCACGGACAGACCTTAGGTGGCGTTGTTTCATCCCCAGTTATCCAGAAACATAAGCCCCAGGTTTTGGCCACCCTTTCTTTGCTGAGTCGTCCATCGAGATACAGGCTCTAATCAACTCTGGGGCTGCAGGCCTGTTCATTGATGCTGCCTTTGCATCGAAGCACTCCATTCCGCTGCAGCTGTGTGACACTCCACTTGTCATTGAGGCTCCTGACAGGAGACCTCTACAGCCTACCCATGTGACTCATGAGACGGTCCCGTTGTCCATGGCTGTAGGGGCTCTTCTCCATGAGATAATCCAATTCCAAATTATTTCCTCACCTAAGTTTCCGCTGGTTTTTTAGTTATCCTTGGTTACAGAGGCACAACCCCTCTTTTGATTGGCTCCATGCTGAGGTTCTCTCCTGGTCACCACAATGCAGTGAGACATGCTTCCAGAAGGTAGCCAAGTTCCTGTGCACCTCTTCACTCTCCTCCTTGCTGGAGGAGTACCGCGATTTTAGCGATGTCTTTGACAAAGGTCAAGCTGGTAGTTTGCCTCCACACCGACCATATGATTGTGCAATTGACCTTCAACCTAGTGCTATACCCCCCGTGGCCGGGTTTACCCTTTGTCGGTCTTGGAGACTAAGGCCATGGAGGACTATGTTGCAGACGCACTTTCTCGAGGTTTCATCTGCAAATCCTCGTCTCCTGCTGGTGCTGGTTTCTGCTTTGTGAAGAAGCAGAGCGGTGAACTGAGACCTTGTATTGATTATAGGGGTCTCAATCATTTCATGATTAAGAATGCCTATCCGATTCCGTTGATTACAGAGTTATCTGACCACCTCAAGGGAGCAACGGTTTTCACGAAGCTTGATTTGAGAGGGGCATACAATCTCGCGAGGATTAAGGAGAGCGATGAGTGGAAATCTGCATTTAATACCAGAACACGCCATTATGAGTACCTCGTAATGCCTTTTGGCCTTTGTAACGCCCTGCCAGTTTTCCAGGAATTTATTAATGTTGTCCTCCGAGATTTGTTGCAGTTATGTGTGGTGGTTTATCTCAATGATATTCTCATATTTTCCAAATACCTGGAGAGCCACCACACAGATGTCTGTTGTGTGCTTCAGAAACTACGAGAGAACAATCTCTATTGTGAACTGGAGAAGTGTGAGTTCCATCGTGAACAGGTTAAATTCCTGGGCATGTCATTTCCACTGCTGGTTTTTCGATGGACCCAGAGAAACTTTTGTTAGTCCTGCAGTGGCCCCGACCCGTGGGTTTACATCCTCTGCAACGTTTCCTGGGCTTTGCTAACTATTATCGGAAGTTTATTCGTAACTTCTCATCTCTGGTCAAGCCCCTGACTGATATGACTTGAAAGGACGGTAACGCACAGAGTTGGTCTCCGGAGTCCATTAAGGCCTTTGAGAGTTTCAAGGCTGCCTTTGTTTCTGCTCCTATGTTGGCACATCCTGATCCTACGTTACCTTTTATCCTTGAGGTTGATGCTTCTGCCTTGTGTCTCAACATCCTACCTCTGAGAGCGCTATGCATCCTTGTGGCTACTTTTCCAAGAAATTGACACCTGCAGAGTGCAATTATGAGATTGGTGACAGAGAGCTGTTGGTGATTATTTTAGCCCTGAAAGAATGGAGACATCTACTCTAAGGTACCACTGTGCCGGTTCTCATTCTTACTGACCATAAGACTCTCACATTCTTGTCTGAGGCTAAATGCCTCTCTCCCAGAAGGGTGCGATTGGCTCTTTTCATGTCAAGTTTCAATTACATTGTCTCATTCTTACCCGGTACTAAGAATGTAAGGGCTGATGCCTTGTCACGACAATTTTCCTCCACTTCCAAGTTGGAGTCAGTTCCAGTTCCCATGATTCCTCCTGATCGTATTCTGGCTACGGTTCGCACCAGTCTCACTTCTCCTTTGGGTGACAAAATTCTTCCTGCCTAGGTCCATGCTCCTCCTGAGAAACCTTGTGACCGCTGCTTTGTCCTAGAGAGTCTCCGTACTGCCATGCTCCAGACTTACCATTCTCCCAAGGCAGCTGGCCACCCTGGAAACAATCAACTCGTTTGGGCCATTTCCCAACAATTCTGGTGGCCTAGTCTACATGCTGATGTAACTCCCTTCATAGCTGCCTGTTCCGTGTGTGCTCAGAGTAAGACTCCATGACACCTTCCAGTGGGCCTCCTACAACCCATACCCAATGGAGAGAGGCCATGAACCCATTTTGGATTTCATTGTGGAGTTACCCAACTCCCAAGGCAACTGTTATCCTTATGGTGGTTGACCAGTTCTCAAAGATGTGTCATTGTATTGCACTTAAGAAGTTGCCCGCTTCTAAGGAACTGGCTTCCATTTTTGCTCTAGAGATCTTCCGCTTACATGGGCTACCCAAGGTGATTCTCTCGGACAGGGGTGTCCCAGTTCTGGCGAGCCTTTTGTGCACAGTTGGGAATTCAGCTTGCTTTCTCATTTGCTTATCACCCACAGTCTATTGGGGCTGCAGAACGAGCCAATCAGTCCTTGGAGCAATTCCTACGTTGCTATATTTCTGACCATCATAACAACAGACCTATTACTGTGGGCAGAGTTTACTCACAACAGTGCCTTGAATTCTGCTTCCCGATTGTCCCCGTTTATGGGGAATTATGGTTTCCAGCCTTCCATGTTGCCTGACTCGTTTTTTCCGGAGAGTATTCCTGCGTCAGAGGAGCCTCTCCGTGGTCTTCGTTCCTCTTGGGCAGAAGTCCAGGAGGCTTTGCGTCATGCTAATGATAGCTACAAACTCCATGCTGACCGCAGACACCTGACTGCGCCTTCCTACCAGGTTGGGGACAGGGTCTGGCTGTCATCTTGCAACCTCTGACTTCGTGTTCCCTCCCTGAAGTTCGCACCTCGGTTTATTGGGCCTTTCCGTATTCTTCGCAGGATTAACCCAGTGGCTTACGCATTAGACTTTCCTTCTAATATGCGTATTTCAAATGTATTTGATGTCTCCTTATTAAAACCTTTGGTCTGCAACCGCTTTACCACCTCGGTGCCACGTCCTCACCCTGTAGAGTTTGAGAACCATGAGGAGTATGAAGTACAGTCCATTGTTGACTCCCGTAGGTTCCGTGGGCGCATGCAGTAACTGGTGCATTGGAAAGGGTACGGTCCGGAGGATGCTCTTGTGTCTCATCCTTGGACTTACATGCCCCTGTCCTCCTCCGTGATTTCCACGTTTTCTCCTCAAGCCTGGTGGTTTTCCGAGGGGCAGGGGTCGTTGAGGAGGGGGTACTGTCAGGGCTGGGCTCAGCCCTTCCTTCTCTGAGCTGGCTGCTCAGCTGTCGGCTAATTGCCAGCTCCCATCTCGCTCCACAGTTATCCAGCTGTTGAGCCTGCTCGTCAGTCTTGCCTACTTAGGCCGTCCAGTCCATAGGAGTTCTGCCTTCGCCTTAGTCACATCACAAGAAACTATCATCTGCGTTCCTGTTTAAAGACTGGCTTTGCTGACATCCCTTCAGGCTACAGATCCTGCATTCTGTTCCACTACTTTGATCCCTGACTCCCGGCTTGGCTGACGATCCGTTCTGGTTACTGAACTTTGGCTATGTTTTGACTACGTTTGTTCTTTTTATTTTTATTATTAAACAAGTGCGATTTAACTGTACTTCTGTCTCGGTCTGATTTCATGGTTTCTGACAGCCATATGTTTCCCTGGAATAATTGCGCTAAAGTCACTATTTTGGGTGCATTTGCCGAGAGCCAAAGATGGACAACCAGCTTTCTTGCGATATATAGGAGCCTCGTGAGGGCAGTGCACGCCAAAGGGGTGTACAGTTCCTCGTTAAGGCTCCCCAACAGACATGACAATGGGTCAACTGCTAACTGCACCTGGAATATGCTATTGATTTTGGCTACAATGGTTCTTCAATATCTCACCAATTTAGGACATCTCCAGAGCATGTGAATAAGATCTCCTGATTGGGCTTGGCACTTCAGACAAATAGGGGTATCTCTCCTGCCCCATTTGTATAACTGCACCGGTGTACGATACACACGGTGTAATATGAACAGATGGGATATTCTCTGCACTGCAGATACTGACACTAATGGTCCCACCTCCAAAATCTGCCCCCATTGTTTGCCATCAATGGGGCCAACATCTCTCTCCCACCTCTCCCTACAAGGTAAAAGGTCAGGAGCTGGTATATGCGATAATAGATAAGTATAGATTCTAGAAATAATTCCTTTCTTCTCAGGTTCAGTGAATATGGAGTCCAGGAACGCTGAGTCTTACAGTTTCATATTAGAGTGTCTACTTTGGCACCTCAGAGCATAATGTTGTTGAACATATTGGTAGTGGTGGCCTTTGAGTACGGGGAATTCCCTTAGCAATTGAGTATGGTTTCAGTGTGGGTCCATCTAGGATTTGGTATAAGAATTTTCGAAGAGAAGGGGGACACTTGGGAGAGGAAAGTGGCTGCACACCCCAAAAAGATTTTAAAAACGGGAATTTTCCCCCAACGGTATAGGGGTTTTCTAGGCAGCAAACAACAGATGCAGATATTTTATGGTTTAAAAGGTAGCTTTAATAGACGTAGGACATTAGAGTAAAAAACATGAACTGTATACAAAAGATTATAAAAAGCACAGGACCCTGTACAGAGCTATACATGAATTATACAATACACAAGCGCTTGGATATTCTGACGCGTTTCGACCCCATCGGGTCTTCTTCAGAGGAAATGCATGCGCTGTGGGAGAATTTTTTGTATGCATAAAAATAATACCAATGTGATTGTACACAATTGTATATAATAAGAATTTTAAACATAATTACCAAACATATGTGTATAGCCACATCTCCTGAGCCTACGGTTTTCAACAAAGCCTCCACCATCTGGTCTCAGCACCAGAGCCCCCAGGTCCGCCAACACCCCAAAAAAGGAAACCAAGCAAAACCTGCGCAACTTACGATGAATTATATCTGGGAAATGCCCCGCATACGGCAAGGGGCGTGTGGATCAGCAGCCCCTGTGGTCTAAACATCAAGCAGCAACGTCAATGAGTGTGTTTAGAAGGGGTAGTGTAGTCTATTTGTGTACACTTATATAATCAAGTATAATGGTACTAGTAATATCATAAAGTTTTTTATGGCTATTTGGCCTAAATTTTAGCAGTAGTTAAAATTTGTAAATTCTAGTCGAAGATTATAAAGTGTGTATAAATATATGTACACTGTAAATTGAAAGAAGAATTGGTAAAGAGTAGAGGGAAAAAAATAATCTCTCTCCCAAATTAGGTGTTTGGGAACCTTAACTACATCTGTGTAGAGGCGATTGTGCCAAATGGTGGTTTGACGCATATAGCCTGTTAATCCGAGTGTTTTTTTACCCCCTTCCATACTTCCATTAGTAGCTGAGTTGTGGGACAATTAGAAGGGACTTTAGGGAATCCCATTTCCATATGGGATAGGGCGGTGTAAGCTGCGTCCAGGCCGGCAAGAAGACTCCTAGAGGGGTCCCTGTATATTCCAAGGTCCCACCCCGTGATGTGTTTTAGCTGGGCTGTAAAGTAATACATTTGTGGGTGTAGCACAGCCATTCCATCTTGATCTTTTGGTAGTTGTAGAGTGGCAAGTTTGATACGTGCCACTCCACCTCTCCAGATAAGGGCCCTGAATTGTGAGTCAACCCACTGCAACCAGTACTGTGGTATCCAGACTGGGGCATTATGTAAAATGTACAATAGTTGTGGTGCCCAGATTATCTTGATAAGATTTACCCGTCCAGTTATTGATAGTGGTAGCCTACTCCAGCTGGCCTGTTTTTGTTGAAACTTCCATAATATCTGTTTTAGGTTCAATGTAATGTAATCCCCTGGGTCTTTTGTCACCACTATACCTAAATATTTGAATGAGGTAATAACCTGTATATGAGAGACATTGTCTGGTAAAGGAGTTAATAGAGGGTCTAGTGGTAGAAGAGCGGATTTATGCCAGTTAATGGCAAAGCCTGAGAGCTGCCCAGATTGATCGATTAGGGACATTACTGCCCTTAGGGAGTCCCCAGTATCTCCCAAGTACAGCAGTGTATCGTGTGTACAATGAGATTTTTTCCTCATTTTGACCACGCTGGAAGCCCACAATGTTAGGAGAGGCCCACACCATAGCCGCAAGAGGCTCCAATGCAAGGGCAAACAGCAGGGGCAACAATGGGCACCCCTGCCATGTGCCACGGAACAAAGGAAATGCCTCTGATAGGGTGTCATTAATCCTCACTTTTGCTGTGGGGGCAGCGTACAACAGCTGCACCCAAGAAATAAATTTATCTCCCAAACCAAACCAAACCAAAGTACCTCCCACCGATATTTCCACTCCACGCTGTCAAAAAGCTTTGGCAGTGTTGAGGGAAAAGATGGCTCTGTCGGGGTTGTCAACTGGAATCTGAGTGTTGAGGAGTAGTCTGTGGATATTCAGCGCCGTAGATTGGGTGGGGATGAAGCCGGACTGGTCAACATGGACCAGGTCCACCACAACCCCCGATAGTCTAGTGCCCGAGCTAGTAATTTCACATCTGCATTGAGAAGCTAGATAGGCCTGTAGGAGTCAAGTTGTAGTGGGTCTTTACCAGGCTTTGGAATGACTACTATGATAGCCTCATTCATAGAAGCAGGTAAACTGCCTTCCTGAAGGGCATCATTCAAAGTTGTTAATAGGGTGGGTAAAAGAATGTCACCATATTTCCCATAGGTTTCCGTAAGCAGACCGTCGGCTCCCGGTGATTTATTGTTTGCCATCTGTGCCACAGCTAGAGTAAGATCCTCTATGGTTAGTGATTTATTGAGGGCAGCAAGGCCCTGTTGTGATAACTGAGGGATAGAACACTGGTCCAAAAATTGGTCCAGCTCCTCTTGTGTGAGGTGCACCTTAGACGTGTACAGATCTCTACAGAAATCCGAAAACACCTCAGGGACACGGGTCTGATCAGTAACCGTGTCTCCTGCTGTGTTCTGGATGGCATCAATATGTGTGGTGCCCTGTTGGGCCCTAGCTATTATGGCAAGTAAATGGCCCTTGTTTTCCACTTCGTTAAAGTATTTTTGCTGCAGAAAAAAGCGTTTGTTTTCTGCTGCAGTAGTGGAAACCTGTTGGTACAGGGCCTGTGCTTCCTGCCATTTACCTTCTGAATCCAAACTGGGGGCAGAGATATACCTTTCCTCAGCCTTGGCAGCCTCACTCATCACTAAATTCTCCCATTCTTTAGTCTTAGTTTTGATTGAGGTAGTCTGTGTAATGATTAAGCCCCTTAAGTGAGCCTTCAGAGCATTGCACTGTGAGATTTAGGTCCCTCCACACATCTCGTAGGCCAGGTTCTGCAAGGAATCTAGCAAAGGGAGTAGGGCCGCCCGATAGGGGATTACCGCTAGTTCCAGATTTAAATTTGTCCATTTGTTTATCCATTACATTATTATAGTCACCCAGTACCCAAATAGGGATATTGGAGTGGAGTGCTATAAATTGTGCTAAACATTTCAGGCTATCAAATGAGAAGGGTGGAGGGATGTAAAAATGAGCAACAATACATGTCAAACCTGCTAATTTGCATAACAAGAAAATGTACCTTCTGTAGTCGTCAATCAGGGATTGCAGTAATTGGAAGGGAATATTTCGTGAAAAAAGTATGCTGACTCCCCTGGAGTGAGCAATGTGGGTGGAGTGAAACGGAGTGGGATAGCTGCGGCTCTTAAGTGTGGATATGGAGGTAGCCTGCAGGTGAGTTTCCTGCAAACACACCACAGACAGTTTGTGAGCCTTTATCTTTGAAAAAAAAGCCACTTGTTTCACTCCATCACTCAGCCCCTGTACATTTCATGAAACTAAAGTACACACACTAGACATCTACTAATAAATTGGTATGAAGCTTGTAGTAGCATATTCAAGTATATGGGTATGTCTAGAGACTCTTCACATCTCCATATAGTCGGACTATGAAATATGCGTTCCCAGTTCAGGTTCAGGGAAGCGGGTGGTGGTGAGCGCCTGAGTCATTTTTCCCCTTTGGGGTTACCAGTGGACAGAAGAAAAAAAACATGCTCCTGCAACCGGCAGGGGTCAGATTAGAGATTAATACAACAAACATGGAGCAACCAAAAAAAATGAAGAGGGGAGAAAAAAAAGAAAAAGAAAGAAGTTTGTGCATCCTGGTGACAGTGAAGGAGCTCAGTAACAAAGAGCATGTCCACGCAGGAGTCTAGTGGGGGGGGGGGGCAACGTCTCAGTTTAACACTGATTCAAAGGGACTTGCGAGTCCAAGTCATTGGTAAATTATAGTGCAAACAAAGTTATTTCTTCCTCTCCGCCTGACAGGAAGAAATAGGGAATGGGAGAGTTTCCTTGGTTCTGCTCCCAGGGGGAATACCTTAAGCAGGAACAAAGAATAAGAGGTAGGATACAATTATTCCATAAGTGTTGGTGCCTTCTTAAGGGTATGCTCCACACAATCCAGCCAATGAGATGCATTTGCAGGGTTAACAAAAAACTGTATTTCACCGTTTGCTGCGATTCTAAGCTTGGCAGGATACAGCATAGCATATGCAACATCATATTTTCGGAGGCGCTTTTTGACTTCAGTAAACTTAGCCCTGCAGCGTTGTAGTTCAGCGGAGAAATCTGGGTAGAATAATATGCGGGCGTTATCTATTTTCATAAGATTTCCTTTGGTTTTGGCCTGAAACAGGGTGGCGTCTCGGTCCTTGAAGTTCAACATTTTATATAGGAACGGTCTAGGTGACTCTCCGGGTTTAGGCGGTCTGGGTGGGACTCTATGGGCCCGTTCCAGTGCGAACTTGGGGGAGAAGGCGTCTTTGCCAAATGTGTTGATCAGCCAGTTCTCTATAAATGCCACAGGGTTCTTTCCCTCTGCCCTCTCAGGTATGCCCACTACACAGACATTATTGCGTCACTGCCTGTTCTCCATGTCCTCTGAATGGGCTGAATGGCCTGTAATGATCGATTGCATATGGTGTACTTCTCTCTGCAGTGGTACAGCATCATCCTCCACATTGCTTACTTTGTCTTCTAGGGCTGCGGTGCGGTCTCACAACTTCTGCATGTCCTGTCTAACTAAATTCAGCTCCAATTTCACCCCTTTAATCTCAGTAGTTAGGGTAGTAATAGACATGTTGCGTGAAGTAACTGCTGCAAAGATATCCCTAAGGGTTGGTTCAGGGGCAGGGGGCTCTTGGTCTGTCTTAGCTCAGACATTGTTATCAGGGCCTAGTGTGCTCACTGCGTCCCATGTGGAGGTATTTGCAATGTCCTAGGGCCAGGCATGCTCCTTCAGGGAGGGTGTCCTGCTCTGCAGGGTCCAGGAGAAGGGAGGGTGGTTTGGAAGGGGTGCCTTTCCCCAGAGCACCACCAAACATCCTCATGGCTGCTTCTTTAGCAGAGCGCTGAGAACGGGCGTCATCTTGTCCTCCATGCTCTGCTGCAGGCAGAGACTCTCTGCCTCCCTTGTGGGACATGTCCATTGCCAAATTCCGGATAAAATAGCATTGGATCGGGGACAGTGTGGGGGTCCCTCCGGTGTGTATCAAGAGCAGATTAGGTGCAACAGGATATCTGGATCAGGATAAATGCACGGAGTTTCGGCGGAGCTCACACTCCACGCTGCTTACTCCATAAGCCATACCCCCCCTGGATAGGCATTCTTAATGGTGGAATGATTGAGACCCCTATAATCAATACAAGGTCTCAGTTCACCACTCTTCTCCAAAAAGAAGAAACCAGCACCAGCAGTAAACAAGGATTTGTGGATGAAACCTTGAGAAAGTGCGTCTGCAACATACTCCTCCATGGCCTTATCCTCCAAGAGCAACAAAGGATAAACCCAGCCACGAGGGGGTATGGCATCAGGTTGAAGGTCAATTGCACAATCATAAGACCGGTGTGGAGGCAAACTACCAGCTTGACCTTTGTCAAAGACATCGCTAAAATCGCGGTACTCCTCCGGCAGGGAGGAGAGAGAAGAAGTGCACAGGACCTTGGCTACCTTCTGGAAGCATTTCTTGCTGCATTGTGGAGACCAGGAGAGAACCTCAGCACGAAGCCAATCAAAAGAGGGTTTGTGCCTCTGTTACCAAGGATAACCAATAACCAGCGGAAACTTAGGTGAGGAAATAACTTGGAATTGGATTATCTCATGGTGAAGAGCCCCTACGGCCATGGACAACGAAACAGTCTCATGAGTCACATGGGCAGGCTGTAGAGGTCTCCTGTCAAGAGCCTCAATGGCAAGTGGAGTATCACGCAGCTGCAGCAGTATCGAGTGCTTTGATACAAAGGCAGACAATGAACAGACCTGCAGCCCCAGAGTCGATTAGAGCCTGTATCTCGATGGACAACTCAGCCCAAGAAAGGGTAACCAAAACCAGGGGCTTATCCTTCTGGATAATTGGGGACGAAACAACGCCACCTAAGGTCTTCTGTCAGTGACAGGACCTAAAGGCACAATTTCTCCCTCCTCTTAAGGGTTCTCTCATCCACAGAGAGACGCATGAAGCCCAAGTGCATGGGTTCATCTTCACTGACCGACTCGGTACCAGGAGTCATGGGAAGTGAGGGAGGCACGGGTGGGACTGCAAATCTCGGAGGCAAATATATAGGAGGCTTCCGCAAGCGCTCCTTAAAAGAGAGTCTTTCTCTGAGTCTGGAGTCAATGAGGATGAGGAACGTAATCAACTTCTCCAGCTCAGTGGGTATATCTCAGGCTGCTATCTCACCCTTGATGGTATCCAAGAAACCATGAGAAAAAGCAGCCACGAGGGCTTCAGTGTTCCAAGCAATCTCTGCTTGGAACACTGTGCAGAATTCAATGGCGTAATCAGCAACAGTTCTCGTACCCTGATGGACATGAGACACTTGGCAGCAGAAGCAGAGCATGTGGGAACGTCAAATACCCTTTTAAAGGAAGCCACAAACTCAGGGTAACTCGAGACAACAGGTTTTTGTGTCTCCCATAGAGGGTTTTCCCAGGCCAAGGCTCTCCCAGGAAGCAAAGATATCACAAAACCTACTTTGCTTCTGTCCTTGGGAAACGCCTGGGGCAGCATCTCAAAGTATATCTCATCCTGGTTGTGTAACCCTCTGCATTGGACTGTTTAAAGAGACCCTCTACCGCAACCAATTGCTTGATCTGATCATGAACCACATTCCTAATACATAGAGTCAAAACATAAATTCCTCAAATTGTGACTTTAAACTTGGCCACAAACAGTTTGATGGTAAATAAAATTACAAAATTTATTACACATTGATAATATATAGCAACATGAACATGGGAATATACGCAACAAACACAGCAGAAATGGAAACCAGCTGCAAGGAAAAGCCCAGAGCTTTGTCAGACATATGTTGATGCTCCACCTATAAAGACAAAGAACATAACTCAAAAGTGAAAAGAAAGCTGTGTCCGTAAGAGCAGCGCACAAGCAACAGAGAACGTGAATGACATCAGCCAGGGGTCCATATATTGGGGGGTGGTCTTATTGTATAACTTAGTGGTATAACTCTATATAGACAGTAGCCATAGAGGAGAGGTCGAATAGTACTCTCCCCTTGATGCAGGTCCGGTTGATATAGAGTGTGTATCAGAAGTTATTAAACCATCCAGAACATCAAGGGTTAAAGATGGTTGTATCCATCAGCCAGATATCTGGATGTGCCTTATGGATCTTAAAGTTGGAGTCAAAATGATGTGGCTGGTGGTGTCTGGCAAGGTAGAGCAGAGGTGCCCTCTGCTCTACCTTGCCAGACACCACCAGCCACAAAGCTGTCTGACAAAGCTCTGGGCTTTTCCTTGCAGCTGGTTTCCATTTCTGCTCCCGATATTTGTGTTTGTTGCATGTATCCCCATGTTCATGTTGCTATAGATTATCATTGTGTAATCAATTTTGTATATTTTTTACCATCAAACTGTTTGAAGTCCCAATCTGAGGAATTCATGTTTTGACTCTGCATTGGACTGGATCGCCCCCAAATCGCTGGGGAAGCGAAGCAGGACCAGGCATATCTCTTATAGGGGTAATACTCGAGGTGGGTGCCTGCACAGAGACTGGAGCAGCAGCAGGGACGGCCTGCAACACAGTTTATACCAGAGCAGCCACAGTGGGAGACTCCAGGTGAGCCGTGCGACTCAGTAGCGTTTGTAACGCCATGGCAAACTGATCCATGCGGTGATCCTGCTCATCCAATCTGGAAAAAATAATACCAACAAGTGGATTGACTGCGTCTTCTGAATTCATGGCCTTTGCCTACTGTCAGAAACCATGAATCAGACTGAGACAGAAGTACAGTTAAATCTCACTTGTTTAATAATTAAAAAAAAAGGTAAACAGAGTAAACGTAGTCAAAACACAGCCAGAGTTCAGGAACCGGAACGGATAGTCAGACAAGCTAAAATGCCAGGGAGCCAGAGATGAGCATAGTAGAACAGCAAGCAGGATCTCGAGCCAGAAGGAATGTCAGCAAAGCAAGTCTTTAACAGGAACACAGGAGAGCGTCTCTATAGATGTAAACAAGGTGAAGGCAGAGATCATCTGGGTTGGACGGCTTAAGTAGGCAGGACTGACAAGAAGGATATCATCAACAGGTGAGTCACTGTGGAGAGATAGAAGCTGGCAACCCTTTGCCCAGTTCCATTCAATGACTCCCCAACTTAATTTTTTATCAACATGGAAAAAGCAGGCTCTTTTCCTGGATCTACCCATACTTATATCCCCCAAATAAGAAACCCCTTGTCCCCTTGGATCACCACTTCAGTTCTGACAGTGAGAAAATTCTTCCTCCCCTACAATTGGAAGGTTCTTACAACAGTCTATCAGGCTGGGGAGGAGCCTTCCATTCCATTCCTTAACGGTTCAAGGAACATTGGCAATGGAGGAGGCCAAAGTCCCCATCATCATCTTGAAGCTTAGAGCTGCCAGGCTGTCCAGCTCTGGACCCCCTTTCTAAAGGGACACCCAATTCAGTGGCAGTCAGACAGTACCAACACAGTTACTTATACCAACTGTCAAGAGGGCACGAGGAGCTTGGCTGCTTGAAGGAAGCAAACAAGATTATTTTGTGGACAGAAAGTCAACGTCCAGTGATTTCTGCAATCTCCACATCCTAACAATTGACAGGAAAATTATCTCAGCCGCCTCCACCTGGACCAAGCAGAAATGGCCTCTTCATCCAGTTGTGTTCAATCTGATATGCCAAATAGGGGAACTCAGGATGTGGGTATTCTAGCTTTCAGATACAACAAGCTACCTCTGTTTGTATCCAGAGCCAGGAATCCTCTATGTCTGGCCTAGGATGCTCCAGTTACCCCCTGGTCTCAGTTCAGATTAGTTTATGCCTTCCCTCCATTAAGCATTTTACCTAGTCTTCTCAACAAAATAGAGCAAGAGATTGTGATACGTCTGGCACAAAACTGGCCCAGACAAACCTGGTATACAGACATACTCAGTGTTCTTGCAGAAGACCCTGGCCTCTTCCCAACACACTGGATCTACTATCTGAAGGCCTTCTGTTCTACCCTGCTTCACAATCTCGCTTTAGCCGCATGACTGTTGAAACCCAGTTCCTAAACAATAAAGGGGTCTCTAAGTATGTTATTGCTACCTTGCCGAAGACAAGAAAAGCCATACCCTGGAAGATTTTCTGAAAAGCTTACTTTGCCTGGTGTGAGTGAAGTAAGTGGCTAACTTGGATGACATTGGAGGGGCATGGCCATGCGCAAGGCAGTGTCAAAGAACGAAATACGCTGGATATACGAATTATATACTTTGAGTCCGGAAGGTTTGAATATCGATATGGATATAAACTGCTTCATATCAAATCAATCAAGGGTTTATTGTAATTTATGTATTATATGAATGACTATTATGGAGTTACAATAATGGTTTTCAATTAGTCATTTTATCACATTCTTATCAAAGTGGGCAATTTTTTATTTACATTTTAATGTTATTTTCATTTTCTTACATTTATATTTACTATTATTTTTATTTTCATTTACTTTAATTCGTTTTTCTATTTTTACTTTCATTTTATCCCTTCCATTTATTTTTATTTTCATTTCTATAATTTCATTTTTGATATATATATATATATATATATATATATATATATATACATTTTTTTTCATTCTAATATTTATTTTTCATATCGCTCCAATTTGGTATAACAAAACATATACAGTATATCTTTAGCTCACAAGATGACAGCACACCCAGCATTTGTAGCCCCTACGGGTGTTATTTAACATGCAGTTTTGAACATAGTCTTAGTCGGGTATTGCTACATAGTGTTTTTAATGAATAACACTGCCTAATTGTCCTTCTGACTGTGAATTCTTTGTAATTTTTGCATATGGTTTGGTGGAATTGGCGATACTTTCTTGGTCCGGGTATTACATTTAAGATGGAGGCACGCACTGTGACTTTCTGCTTCTGAGGACATTGCATGATGATGAAATGCGCTAAGAAGTGTGAGTTCCTGTCAAGGTGAAACCTATGCAAACGGCCTGCGGCGGTCTAAACCGACCGTACATATTGGGCATATACGTTCCTGTATGTTTTTTATTGTTGGCTTTGGAAGCAAATGTTTTTTAACAATAAAGAAGCAGTTTACACTATGGGAGGATCCCTCTTCTCCCTTTTTATTGTTTTTGGATTCTCTATTGTCTGAGCCATTTGATTGCTGATTGTTTTAACCACAAGAAGAGAAGTTTCATCCCAGATACCAACCTAGTGGCATGATCTGGCCCAGCAGTGACCTAAAAGCGAGGCTGACTTTTCTTGTCGTACAAGTAAGTCAACGCTGTCTGGTGAGTGCGGATTTTTATAAGGGCACATGGTGAAATAACATTATCAGGGTATTCTTCAGGTGTCAAGACACAAAGCACTTTTTTACAACTACAAAGATGGACACTGTCGTTTATGACTTTTTGTAAAGATTCCCTGTTTGTCCTCTGCTCAGGCCCTCACAAGAGGCACCCTGCAAGGGGCACACTTGCTAGGTAAATAAGGAGATTTATTGCTAGTGCTTATGCTCTAAAACAACCTCCTCCTGCACTTTTACATGCACACTCCACCAGATCTGTTGGAGCATCCTGATCCTTTAGGCGCCAAGCCTCTGTCACCAAACTCTGTAAGGCTGCCACCTGGCCTTCTGTTCATACTTTTTCAATGTTTTAACAGGTGCATGTTCACTCTCCAGTCCTGAATTGTATTTATGGGACTGAAGGACACTGACATCTGCACTGTATAATGATGCCTCTTGACATCAATTTCACCCTCTCCCTTGACATTAAGAATCCACCCACCCCCACAGGAGAGTCCAAGCCCTATGCTTATCAGAGCCCCTTTAGAAAGAAAAAAAACGTACCCACCCAAAACAAGCCAAATCCTCCATTTGCATCTCACATGCCCCCCATTCCCGACAACGCAGCTTACAATAGAAGGGTTTTAAGAGCAGAAATGGTGACGTCAACCTAGAAAGCAGTGAGTTGGATTAGTTGTGGCCAGGTGCTAACTAACAATCTACAGCCTTGTGAATCAGCAATGACAATGCTGAGAACTGCACCCCCTGCTACATCTTCTCATCCCACAGTGGGTACAGACTATAAACTAAGAATTCAGGAGCAGTGCAGCATTGTCACCCCAGGAATCTGCATAATGTGGACTAGTACGATCAACAAATATCTGTAGAACTTTGCAGAAGGCCCTTATTTTAGAGACAAATGCCATATGTTTTTATTGTACATAAATATAAAAGAACAATTGAGGTATATCCACATAGTCATCAATACAAATAGTATAGTACAAATTATGTATCGAAAGTTAGCTAGAATACAATCATAAATAGTGTAACAATAAAGGTATGTACCTTAGGCCAGTAAAAACAAAAGAAGGTCATATTTAAACTTAAGCAGAGAGCTGTAGTGTGGAGACTTTTTTCTCAAAATGTCCTCTGAAGATTTTTTTTCATTGATGACCATAAAGAATTCTTTAACTACTACTCAATTTTTTAATTCTCCCCCAAATTTATTTCACTGTAGCTTTGTGACCAGGTTCTCATTACACCTCTATATTTCTGTAAAAGTGTTGGGCAGAATACCAACCAAAGTTCATCTAAAAAAAACAATTTATCCAGCTGTACTTTCCTCCAGAGTTCTTCTTACAGTTCCACCGCAATATCTTTCTCATTTACATCAGTTGGGTAATTTACAAGCAAACTGATAGATACAGGCAACCATATTAGTCCAGGAAAGAGATAGATGGTGAAACGTCATACTGTTAAACTTTCAGAGTGAGATCCAATGGTCTAAATGCCCACCTAGAAGTGTTATCAGTTATTGGATTTAGACTATAATAGACTTTGAAAAACTGTCAATATATTCCAGTAAGACATGTTTTAGTAGCTAGATATGGATGAATGGGTGGATGGGGGAATATATGGATGGATGGATCGGCAGACATCAGTAAATTGATATTATTGATGTAAAAACTGGCACACAGTCTACAGAATATTGTAATTAGACATTTCTTCTTTTGAATTCATATTACTCCAGGCTAAAATGTGTTCTAAAGCACCTGCTCTGTGTAGACAAAACTCAAAATATTTTTTGGTAAATAGAATGTCTTCTATATTAGACTTTATTTGGTTGAGATGTGCTATATTTTGTATTTAATCACATCCTGTATACATTTCAACCCTGACGGTACCCAGCAGCAGACACGCACATTTCAAAAGAGATATAATCAGCATATTAAACTCAGACAGCTAAGGGGCGGAGATGTGACAAGTGATAGGCTCAGGAAGTAATAATTCACTTTTCATTTCATTTCCAAAATAAACTGTTACAGTCTAAATTAACATGAGGATGAAAAGCCAATTACTTCAATCATCAAGCATTTACAGATGGAGTAATTTTATTTGTAATTTGTTCGAAAGTGGTCAAGTATACTTATGTTTTGAGATATATATATATATATATATATATATATACAGTATCTCACAAAAGTGAGTACACCCCTCACATTTTTGTAAATATTTTATTATATCTTTTCATGTGACAACACTGACGAAATGACACTTTGCTACAATGTAAAGTAGTGCGTGAACAGCTTGTATACAATATACATTTGCTGTCCCCTCAAAATAACTCAACACACAGCTATTAATGTCTAAACCGCTGGCGACAAAAGTGAGTTACAAAAGGTTACAAAAAATTTCTGCTGCACTTAAGGTTCCTAAGAGCATAGTGGCCTCCATAATCCTTAAATGGAAGATGTTTGGGATGACCAGAATGCTTCCTAGAGCTGGCCGTCCGGCCAAACTGAGCTATCGGGGGAGAAGAGCCTTGGTGAGAGAGGTAAAGAAGAACCCAAAGATCACTGTGGCTGAGCTCCAGAGATGCAGTCGGGAGATGGGAGAAAGTTGTAGAAAGTCAACTATCACTGCAGCCCTCCACCAGTCGGGGCTTTATGGCAGAGTGGCCCGACGGAAACCTCTCCTCAGTGCAAGACATATGAAAGCCCGCATGGAGTTTGCTAAAAAACACCTGAAGTACTCCAAGATGGTGAGAAATAAGATTCTTTGGTCTGATGAGACCAAGATAGAACTTTTTGGCCTTAATTCTAAGCGGTATGTGTGGAGAAAACCAGGCTCTGCTCATCACCTGTCCAATAGAGTCCCAACAGTGAAGCATGGTGGTGGCAGGCCAGATCCCTGACTTAAATCCAATTGAGCATCTCTGGAGAGACCTAAAAATGGCTGTCCACCAACGTTTACAATCCAAACCTGACAGAAATGGAGAGGATCTGCAAGGAGGAACGGCAGAGGATCCCCAAATCCAGGTGTGAAAAACTTGTTGCATCTTTCCCAAAAAGACTCATGGCTGTATTAGTTCAAAATGGTGCTTCTACTAAATACTGAGCAAAGGGTCTGAATACTTAGGACCATGTGATATTTCAGAGTGAAAAATTTAAGGGGGGTCTGAATACTTTCCGTCCCCACTGTGTATGTATGTATATATATATATATATATATATATATATATATATATATATATATATACACACACACACACACACAGAGTGGGTATTTGACCCCCCGCTCATTTTTTACGTTTGCCCACTGACAAAATGATCAGTCTATAATTTTAATGGTAGGTTTATTTTAACAGACTAACAACAAAAGTTTCCAGAAAAACACATTTCAAAACAATTACAAATTGATTTGCATTTTAATGAGTGAAATAAGTATTTGACCCCTACGCAAAACATGACTTAGTACATGGTGGCAATCATGGAGGTCAGACAATTCTTATAGTTGGCCACCATGTTTGCACACATCTCAGGAGGGATTTTGTCCCAGTCCTCTTTGCAGATCCTCTCCAAATCATTAAGGTTTTGAGGCTGACGTTTGGTAACTCGAACCTTCAGCTCCCTCCACATATTTTTTATGGGATTAAGGTCTGGAGACTGGCAGGACCATAATGTGCTTTTTCTTGAGCCACTCCTTTGTTGCCTTGGCCATGCATTTTGGGTCATGGTCGTGCTGGAATACCCATCCATGACCCATTTTCAATGCCCTGGCTGAGGGAAGGAGGTTTCTTACCTGAGATTTGACAGTACATGCATCGTCCCTTTCCCCATAGCAAAAAAAACTCCCAAAGCACAATGTTTCCACCTACATGTTTGACGGTGGGGATGGTGTTCCTGGAGTCATAGGCAGCATTCCTCCTTCTCCAAACACGTTGAGTTGATGCCAAAAAGCTCGATTTTGGGCCCATCTGACCACAACACTTTCACCCAGTTCTCCATGGAATCATTCAGATGTTCATTAGCAAATATCAGACAGGCCTGTACATGTGCTTTCTTGAGCAGGACTATGGTCCCAGCTGCCTTGAGATTGACAAGATTCTCCAGTGTAGTTCTGGGCTGATTCCCCACCATTCTCATGATCATTGAAACTGCACGAGGTGAGACCTTGCATGGAGCCCCAGACCGAGGGAGATTGACAGTTATTTTGTGTTTGTTCCATTTGCAAATAATTGCACCAACTGTTGTCACCCACCCTCTCACCAAGCTGCTTGGCAATGGTCTTGTAGCCCATTCCAGCCTTGTGTAGGTCTATAATCTTGTCCCTGACATCCTTGGACAGCTCTTTGGTCTTGGCCATGGTGGAGAGATTAGAATCTGATTGATTGCTTCTGTGGACAGGTAACAAGCTCTCTTAAAGAGAGTGCTCCTAATCTCAGCTTGTTACCTGTATAGAAGGCATCTGGGAGCCAGAAATCTTGCTGATTGATAGGGGATCAAATACTTCTTGCATTGAAATGCAAATCCATTTATAACTTTTTTAAATGTTTTTCTGCATATGTTTGTTGTTGTTCTGTCTCTCACTCTTAAAATAAACCTACCATTAAAATTATAGACTGATCATTTCTTTGTCAGTGGGCAGAGGTACAAAATTAGCAGGGGACCAAATACTTTTTCCCCTCACTGTGTGTGTGTCTGTATGTGTGTGTGTGTGTGTGTGTGTGTATATATATATATATATATATATATATATATATATATATATATACATATATATATATACATACATTATATATATATATATATATATATATATATATATATATATATATATATATATATATATTTTTTTTTTTTTTTTTACATGTACACCCACACTTCCAGAATATGTACATCAGGAAGTTCAAACTTCTTTTTGGTCCCTTATAAGAGTTGTTGACATTAGTTTATATTGAGCTGTTCCTTATTTGCTCTTTAAAGATAAACTCCCATATTTTAGAGGTGTGTGAGGTAGGTGTAATTATGTGCATAAAACTTGACTCTTCTCTCCCAATCTAGAGATCTTTAAGAATAAAGTTCAGAAGCCAGCATGCTTCTTTTTCCAGCGTGTTGATCTGCTGGGAACCAGAATTAGTTGTCAGCCTTATACAAGTCTAGGAGGGTTTCTCCAGAAACTAGCTCCTGGCATAGTGGGGTGCTGAGAGAAGAAGTCTTCTGACTACTGAACGTTAAAACAAAAGATCTGTATATTAAGGGAACAGAAGTATTTTACACCTTACAACACTTACCTAACCTCCACTCTCTTTAAAAACATTGTGTTTGTTTTTTTATCTATTGTATGTGTTCTAAAAGTAGGTGTTTTGTTTTAGTTGATTTCACAAAGAGCTGGAACATGTATGTTGAAAGAAAATAAAGATAAATCCGATGAAAGGTGCACAGTTTAGTAGCTTATGGCCGACCCCCCCTCCTTTTCTTATCTCCCTGTCATCTATCATACCTTCTTAGCTTTGTCTGAGACCTTGTTGCTGTACTAGATGGGCATAGTGAACTAGATCTGCAGCCTACCAATTCATAAAAAGTAATAAGAACTACACTTTCACTTCTTTACTGTAGACTGCATGCCCCCCACCCCTCAACTAAGGTTATTGTGACTTTCCATTCAAATCTGTGGTAAAGTGCCATGCATGTGCAGTATAGCAGAGGTGGTGGCTGCAACATCACAAGCAGGAGATAATAGGTCTATGTTATGGCATATGGAAATAAGAAGTTTTGGGATTCAAATGGTCTTTAAAAGTATACTTGTTCTTTTAACATTTGTTTATTACTATTCATTGGGACTTTAGATCAATATTGTGAAAGTGTTGCTGGAAAATATTAGACAACATACAGTAAGTGTAAAGCTTTGAGATTGAGCGTAATATGTTGTAGTGAATACGTTAAACTTTAAAATCTACCATTTAGAAACCTGTAAACCAAGAGGGGATCGTTGTTTTTTCTCGTCAAATTTGTTTATTATTTTTTAAATATAACAAAGATTGACAAATTGAGTACATACAAGGATGGTGGCACAATATTCAAATAGCAATAAAGCTAAACATATCAATTTATGAACAGGATGAGTACATAAGAATGTAAAAATGTAACGAGTAGAGCAGCGAATAAACCAATAAAGTATTACATTGAAAGCATTAGCAAATTCCATCAGAAGGAAAAAAGTAAGCTAGTGACTATTGGTTCATTTTGCAAGAGCAGTAATAAGATCAATCTAATAGGTATATGTTAAAAACAGAAGAGATAATGTGTTTATTAGTACCACACAATATTAAAAGAAAAGTAGAAATAAAAAAAAAAAAAGTAGTAGATAGAGAGAAGAGGGTAGAAAAATGGGGGGAAGGGAATGAGGGGGTTTACAAGTGGTGATGCGATCCCAAATGAATAGAGAGTATAGGCAAGGCAAATAGAGTAAAATTACAGAGGCAATATTAGTGTGTCATCAAAGTCTGGAGGTAAACCCAAGGAAGCCAGAGTTTCTCAAACTGACTGATTCAATCTCTTTCGATTGGTTCCATTTTAGCATGAATAAGAACTTTATTAGTTCTGTGTATGATTTCAGCTAGAATTAAATATTGCATTTTCAGTGCCTTAGCAATTAATTGTTTTGTGGCTGTTAGGAGCTGTAAAAGAAGTTGAAATTGATTCTGTGTGATCCCATCGTGTTTAAGGTTTAATAGGGCTGTAGCAGGATTGGGCTGTATAGGTTTATCAAAGATTTTGGAGGTCAAGTCAAAAACTGCCTTCCAGAATTTTTGGCCAATCCCACCAAATATGAAGTTGAGTGCCAGACTTTGAACAGTCACGAAAACAAGCTCCAGAGTAATCAGAAGCATATTTCTATATTCTAGCGGGGACCAAATACTAACTGGTTAGCACCTTAAAGTTAGTTTCCACAGCAACAACATTAGAAGAAGCAGACTTGGTGGCGGACCATATGCTAGACAATTCGGTAGCATTAAATGAGCGATTAAGGTCTGGTTCCCATTTGTGGACAATGGAGGGGGGACCAGTGTTAGTACTATCTAAAATTTGCTTATAGAGAAACAAAGCAAGTCCTCTAGCATGAGGGTCAGAAATACATATGCATTCAAAATGCGACATCTGGGATAGTTGGAAGTTGGAATTGAGGTAAGATTGGAAAACATTTTTGATTTGCAAATATCAGAACAGTCCTGATTGAGGAAGTCCAAATGTATCACACAAAGTAGGAAAATAATGTATGGAGGAGGCAGATTTTAAATTATTTAAACAGGATAAATTAGCTGTATTCCATGCTTTAAAAGAATTAGGAGCAATCCAGGCTGGGTAAAAAGTGGGATTTTTAACAAAAAAAAGGAGCGCTAAATGAGGGGATTGAAGGCCAAGAGAAGTTTTGAATATGTCCCAGAAGGATAAAGAATATTTTGTGATAGGATTGAGAAAAAAAAAGTACATTCAGTTGGTCTTAACCATAACATGTTAGATAGCGAAATAGGGTCACAGTTGATAGACTCAATTGTTACCCATAAAGGAATTTCTTTGATCGCATGGTATTTTGGTAAATGTGCAAGTTGTGCAGCATGATAGTAAGCAGAAATATTTGGGAGACCTAAACCTCCGCAGCATTGTGGGAGACAGAGTGGATTTAGAGGTTTGTGGTTTTGTTTTACCCCAGAAAAAGGAGATACTGTATTTATTGCCATATAACACTCACTTTTTCACCACAAAAATCCGGTACAAATAGCGTGTGCGTGTTATACGCCAATACTTTAATTTTAGCTGCCTGGGAGGGGACAGGGAGGGGGCGGGCGAGCGCTGTCAGAATACATACAGTGAGAATCTCCTGTTTACTTGGCGGCCTCTGTAATAGGAAGTCCCATCTCCTGGGCCACCCTTGGATCACTGTTCTGTCTATCATAGGGGATTCTCACTGTATGAAACCTGTCGGCGCTCATCCCGCCCCCTCCCTATCCCCTCTAGGCTGCAGATGGGCATCATTCAGGCTGTACTGATGGCAATGGTGAGGCTGCTGCATTGAAGGCAATGGTGAGGCTGCAGTGATGTGGACTGATGAGGCTGCATTGATGGCACTTGTGAGACTGCAGATGGGCATTGATCAGGCTGCATTGATGGCAATGGTGAGGCTGAAGATGGGCACTGACCCTTATTTTGCTTCAAAGTTCCTTATTTAAAATTTAAGTTTTTTTCCTGAAACTTCCCTCTTAAAATGAATGTGCGTGTTATACGCCTGTGCGTGTTATACGCGTGTGCGTGTTATATGCCGATAAATACGGTAATTTTGCAGTGTATAAGCCGTCAAAAATGAGATGGAACTAGGATGGGCAAGACTCTAAAAAGATATAAAATCTTGGGCAATATAGCCATCTTAATTACATAAATTTTGCATATCCTGGATAGAGGGCTAGAGCACCATTGTGATAATAATCTGGTAACCTGTTTTAGTAATGGAGGGAAGTTAGCTGAGTATAAGTCAGTTATTTTAGGAGTGAGTTGTATTCCTGTGGTGTGGAAGTCTATGAGGCGTACAAGAGAAGGCCAGTGAATCTTTAGAAAGCTGAAGGTCTGTAGGAGCCAAGGAAATGTTGAGTGCAGTTATTTTTTTATAGTTAACTGTTAAGCCTGAAATGTGTGCAAAACGGTTTAGGACAGAGGAGATTAGGTGCTGTGATATGGGGAGTTGACATGGAGAGTAAGATGCCATCTGCAAAAAGACATATTTTATGATGACATCCAGCTAATTCAATACCTTTTATGTTTGGATCAGGTCTAATTAAATGGGCCGAGGGTTCAATGAGGAGTGCAAATAGGTGGGGGGAAAGAGGACATCCTTGACAGGTCCTCCCCAATAGGGAAAGGGTTTGATTTAAAACTAGCATATTTGATAAATACATTTGGCTTGTGGTATAAGGATGAAATCCATTTAAAAAAATGAGGTCCAAACCCCTATTTTTGAAGAATATATTATAAGTATGGCCATAAGACAGTGTCAAATGCTTTTTTTATATCGAGAGATAAAAAACATGCATTTAGACATCTAGATTTAGCGACATGGACAAGTAAAGAAGCTCTAGGTGTATTATCACTTGCTTCGCATGAGGGGATAAACAGAACTTGAACTCGATGAACAAGTTAGCCTTTTACTTGATTCAAGCGGGTTGCAAGTATTTTAGCTAAAAGTTTAATGTCAATATTAAGAAGCGAAATAGGATGGTAATTTGTCCAAGAAGTTGTATCAGATTTAGATTTGGGAAGCATGGTAATTATGGCCATTAAGGATTCTGAACGAAAAGAGTGTCCCCTCAACAATGTATTGAAGGCCTCAGTTAGGATCGGAGAATATATCAGAAAATTTCTTGTAGTAGAAAGCAGAAAATCCATCTGGGCCGGAACGTTTATTACGTTTTAAAGCCTTAATAGCCACAATGACTTCTGTTGTAGAGTTGAATCGGTGGCATCATGGTCAAAATTATGGTTGAATATAATTTAGTAAGATTTGAGCGGAATGTGTGTCAAATTTTGACAGGGTTACTTGTGTGTGAATCGTGCTTTAGTTTGAGTCGCACAGATGTTGTAGGTTTTTGCAGTGAGCGTAAGGTTTGAGCTAATAGGGTATCTGGTTTGTGTGCTTTGAGGTAATAAAGGTGTTGTGATTTAAGTATTAATTTATCTGCAGAGTCAGTGAGAAACAGGTTGAATTCTAAGCGGGAATGCATTCTGACACAGATCGAAGTCATTTTCAAATTTTTGGTGAAGGAGCTTATGCTTGCGTTTTGAGAAATGATGCTTGCCGGATAAGCGTACCTCGAATTACAGGTTTATGGGCTTCCCAAAGAGTGAGAGGGGTAATATCTGCAGAAGTGTTATTAATGAGATAGTCATTGAGAGCATGTTTAATATCTAGACAATAGGACAAGTGAGTTAGAATAGAATCATTAATGCACCAACACTAATCCTGGGATCTCGGGATAGGGGAGGAGTTGGTAGTACAAACTGCACTATGATCAGACCAAGTAAAGGGCGTAATAACTGATGATAGGATCTCTGGGGCAATGCCAACACTTAGGAAGATATGATCAATCCTAGAAAATGATTTGTGCGTTTACGAGCTGGATTGAGCTCACGCCAAGAGTCTAAAATGTTATGCTTAGAGAGAAGTTGCTGAAATGAAAGCTTAGGGGAACAGGAGGTGGGAGAAGGGGGAGTTTTATCCAAGAAGGGAAAAAGGTCTTGGTTCGAGTCTCCAGATATCACTGTACCTAACTTGTGTGAATCAATTACATGAAAAATATGGAAAATAAATGATGATGGATGTTTATTAGAAGCATAAAATCATACAATGGTTACAGCAACATCAGAAATGTGCCCAACAAGAATGAGGTAGCGGCCTTCAGGATCTTTCATTTCAGATGAAAGTACAAATGGGATTGTACAGTGCATAGCTGTAAGAACCCCTCGTTTTTTAGTAGCTGCCAAGGCTGTATATACCTGTGGATAAGAGGAGCTGAAAAACATAGGTGTAGATTGTTTAGTAAAATGGGTCTCCTGTAGGCAAAGAATGTGGATTTCAGCTGCAGCAAATGAGCAGAATGCTTTAGTGCGTTTTGTGGTATATTAAAACCATGGACATTTAGGGTCAAAATGTTTAGGGGGGCCATATTGGTAAAATAAGGAGTTGCATAATAAAAATGTTAAGTTCTGACAGAATAGGATCACATACAATTCAGTATAGGGGTAGGAAAAAGGAAAGGCTGTAAGAAAAGGAAAGGAATTGGCTCTCGTCGAGCAGATATTACTAAGATTTGTAAAATAATAAAGAGAGCTAATAGCTTAACAGAAGGGCATTATGGGGGAGCGACAAGTGGTCCACCAGAGGCCAAAGAGCTACCGTCAGAAGCCCACATAATAATGGGGATCCAAGGGTAGCAAACTGGAGGCACAAAAACACCACCAAAAGGAACACTGCCAACAATAAAAAGTAATACAAAAATAAAAATGATACCATTGTCCCATTAAGTTCCATACCCATCAATGTGTCATGAGAAAGCATATGAAGCGGGATGGAAGGGATAGGGTAAGGTGTATACAAGTACCAAAAAACATCACAGAAAACATTAAAAAAACAAATAGCGTATAGGCTATATAAAGAAATATAGCAAACAACTCGCTGCTGTCAGTAAAAAAATAAAAATAAAATATATATATATACCAGCAGAAAAGTAGGGAGTTAAACAATAGAAAAAAGTTTGCATCAAGTGAGTTCTAAACTGGTAAGACAAAAAAAAAGGGGGGTTTTACCATACATCTAGTTAGTTACAGCTATAAGAATACCTGACATAAAGTCAAACAAAAAGAAAAAAGTCAGTCCATAGAGTCCTCAGAAGTTGGCATAGGAGAAGAAAAATTACCACGTTTTGATTGCCCCTGGCGAGAACTTTTATTTCCTTCAGCACCAGCTGAATTTTGAGGGAAAGGGGAACAATTTGACTTTGTGTGTTGCTTTAGTTTAGAGGGCATTCTAGAATCTGGATGTTTTGTGAAGATTAGAGTTCTTTAGCAGAACGGCAGACATATTTAGATCCTTGGTAGGTGAAGCGAATCGAAAATTGAAAGCTCCATTGATAGCTGATTTGATGTCTCTGTAAAACTTGAAGAAATGTCCTCAAATCCCGACCCTTACAAATAGTGAGCTGAGATCAGTAAAAAGTTTGCTCTAGCTGCAGCTAGAAGTTGTTCCTTGTACGGAAATAGTGAAATTTGGCAATAATATCATGCGGTGGTCCATCAGCTTTGTGACTGGTGAGGGCTCTATGAACCCTGTCCATCTCCATTCGTTCAACTGGTATGGAAGGCAGTAGTCCTTGAAATAGGGATAGCATGGTGGCTTGCAAATCAGTGACAGATTCAGGTATTCCACGTCTATTATTGGAACGCCGGGCCCTATTTTCGCAATCTTCTAAAAGAGATTGAAGGATTAAGTTTTCCTCTTTGAGGTTTTCAAATTCAACTGCATAAGTCTGGGTGTTATTTTCAAGTTCATCAACCCACAGTTCAAGATTTGCAGTGTGTTGGCCCAGTTCTCTGATTTCCATAGTCAGACTGTCTGTAATTAGATCTGAGGTCTCTAGAAGAGTTTTGTGAAGCATTTTTTCAAATCACCTCAGAACAGAAGAATGAGCAGGGTCTGTAAAAGATGTAATTTGTGTATCTGAATCTAAGTCATATTCCCTGTGTTGCCACATACACCTTAGATCGCTGAGAGGATTTCACTGAGTGTGAGGTAACACGGGGGGATGAAGCTAGTGCCGTTCTGACTGAAGCCTGAGGCAGCACTGCTTTGTTGTTTTTTGGCTTCATTTTCAGGCAAGAACTCCCAAGAACCATTACATTAAGTGGCAGGGGTTATTAGCAAACTGAGTAACAATATTTACTGGATGAAGCTGAGCCGGGACATGGCATAATACAACAGAAACGTCCCTTTAGGACCAGAGTTCTAAGCTGGCATGTCTGCTCAGTCAGGCTCCACCCATGCGCCTCCCAGGGATAGTTGGTTTTTCAAGCTGCATTGGGTTTTATTTTGTTCCCCTCCAAAATCCCAACAGTACTTTCCCCTACAATACTGAATTTCATGATGATGCTGTGTTATGGGTTAAATAATTATTTTTCTGATTTAAAAGTATTGCTGTAAACTGTCAGACTGTGTTGTCTGGGTAGATGCTTTTTTTTATAGCTACTATGGTATAACCTCCTTTAATAGCGGACTAACTAAACTTTCTTTATTACACCAAATAATTATGGTGCTTAACCACTTCAACCTCGGACAATTTGGCTGCCGAAAGAGCAGAGCGTTTTTTGTGATTCAGCACTGCGTCGCTTTAACTGACAATAGCGCGGTCGTGCGACGCTGTACCCAAACAAAATTGACGTCCTTTTTTCCCCACAAATAGAGCTTTGTTTTGGTGGTATTTAATCGCCTCTGTAGTTTTTATTTTTTGCGCTATATACAAAAAAAGAGTGACAATTTTGAAAAAAATGCGGTATTTTTTACTTTTTGCTATAATAAATATCCCCCAAAAATATTTTTTTCCTCAGTTTAGGCCGATATGTATTCTACATATTTTTGGTAAAAAAAAATCGCAATAAGCGTATATTGATTGGTTTGCGCAAAATTTATAGCGTCTACAAAATAGGGGATAGTTTTATGGCATTTGTATTTTTTTTTTTTTTTTTTAGTAATGGCGGCGATCTGCGATTTTTATCGGGACTGTGACATTATGGCCGACACATCAGATATTTTTTACACATTTTTTGGACCATTGTCATACAGCGATCAGTGCGAATAAAAATGCATTGATTACAGTGTAATGACACTGGCAGTGAAGGGGTTAACCACTAGGGGGCAGTGAAGGGGTTAAGTGTGTCCTAGGGAGTGATTCTAACTGTGGGGGGGTGTGGCTTCAACACACAGGACAGTGATCACTGCTCTCGATCAGAGAGAGCAGTAGATCACTGCCCTATCACTAAGCAGAATGGGGAATGCTTTGTTTACATAAGCATCTCCCTATTCTTCCTCTCCGTGACACGATTGCGGGCACCCGGCAGACATCGAGTCCACGGGACCCACAATCAGGGAGACCGCGGCAAGCATGTGCTTGCGACACCGCTTCTTAAAGGGGACGTACCTGTATGCCCTTTTGCCTGCCAGTGCCATTCTGCTGACGTACATCAGCGTGCGCTGGTCGGCAAGCGGTTAAAAGCTTTCAGAATGAATCTATATCCTCTAAGGCTTCATGTACTTGGGACATTGTTCAACCTCTCTTAAAGAATTTAACTTTAGTCGCGTTTAGCCGCATTTGTGTCTAGAAGCGTTTGTAACAAAAAAATTATTGTTTTCTTGTTAAAATGAAAAAGTCTGTAAATGAAACGCTGCTAAATGCGAGTTACCGCATTTAGCAGCGTTTACAAGCTGTTACAGGCATTTGGTGTTTCAAGTGCCTATGAACATCCGTCTGAACCCATTTTTTTACGTTCCAAAAAAAGCTTCTAAACTCAACTGCCTAGAAACGACTATAAACGACCCTGTGTACATGTACTGATAAAATAACATAGAGGAGAATTCAGGGGCAGCAGAACAAAATGCCCAACTGCTCCTAAACATCCATTTACCAGCAGCAGTGTACATGAGGCCTAAATTTAAAAGGTTGAATACTGATTTCTGTTATATAATCTGTACTTGCTTACAGATTGCTAGATTCTGGAATGCTGTCCTAAAATGTGGTTATTAATATTAGAGAAAAGAAAATGAGAAGCTGTTGCCCACTGTGACTTTTCTGATTTTATGTTTCTGTATTGCATGCTCTCTCAAATTGATTACACAAATTTTAGTTGTACCTAATCTGTGCATTATGCTTGAATATATACTGTAGTTTATACTATTTCTGAGCGAATATCTTTATGTGGATGTGAAATATAAAGCTGCCCGTATTTTCCTTAATGAAAAATACATTTTATTAGTAATAGAATTCTGTATTAAAATACTATACCAGTGTAAAAGTACACAGGTACACTTGGACAATTTTGAAATGTATGAACAGAATCACAAATGTCTGTTGTAAACCCACTTAAAAAAAAAAAAAAAAAAAACTAACACCTGCAAGACAAAGGCATAATGAGCTAGCATGCATAGCATACTAGCTCAATATGTTATACTCACCTGTGATCGAAGCCCTCGCTGCGGTGCCCATACACCGGTCCGGCAGCCGACATCACTCCGGGGGGTTACCTCTGGGTATCGCGGCTCCGGTGCTGTGATTGGCCGGAGCCGCGATGACGTCACTCTCGTGTATGTGCGCGGTAACGGCACACTCACTGAAGCAACGGCACATACGTGCCGTTGCTTCAGTTTGTGTCAGTGCGTATGTGCCAATGACGTCAGCACATGCAAATACAGGGGATAGCTCCTAAACCGTGCAGGTTTAGGAGATATCCTGGGTAGCTACAGGTAAGCCTTATTATAGGCTTACCTGTAGCACAAAGTGGTCTGTAAGGGTTTAAAACCACTTTAATAACTGCACAGGGAATAAAGTGATAATGTAACACATAATTACAACATGAAGGACATATTCATATTGTGCCCTTATATTCAGTGCCTTAAAGTATTAATACCCCTTGAAATTTTCCACATTTTGTCATGTTACAACCAAAAACGTAAATGTATTTTATTGGGATTTTATGTGCTAGACCAACACAAAGTATCACATAATTGCGAAGCGGAAGGAAAATGATAAATGGTTTGCAAATTTTTTTACAAATAAATATGTGAAAAGTGTGCCATTTGTATTGAGCCAATACTTTGTAGAACCACCTTTAACTGCAATTACATCTGCAAGTCTTTTTGGGTATGTCTCTACCAGCTTTGCACATCTTGAGATTGCAATTTTTGTACATTCTTCTTTGCAAAATAGCTCAAGCTCTGTCAGATTGGATGGAGAACGTCTGTGAACAGCAATTTTCAAATATGTGTAGGGTTTGTTGTCCTGCTGGAAGGTGAACCCGCGCCCCAGTCTCAAGTTAGTTGCAGACTCTAACAGGTTTTCTTCTAAAATTGCCCTGTATTTGGCTCCATCCATCTTCCCATCAACTTTGACTAGCTTCCCTGTCCCTACTGAAGAAAAGTATCCCCACCACATGATGCTGCCACCACCATGTTTCACGGTGGGGATGGTGAGTTTGTTTAGGGTGATGTGCAGTGTTAGTTTTCCGCCACGCATAGCAAATTGCTTTAAGGCAAAAGAAGTTCAATTTTAGTCTCATCTGACCAGAGGACCTTCTTCCACATGTTTGCTGTGTCCCCCACATGGCTTCTCGCAAACTGCAAACAGGACTTCTTTTGGCTTTCTTTCAACAATGGCTTTCTTCTTGCTACTCTTCCATAAAGGCCAGATTTGTGGAGTGCAGGACTAATAGCTGTCCTGTGGACAGATTCTCCCATCTGAGCTGTGGATCTCTGCAGCTCCTCCAGAGTTACCATGGACCTCTTGGCTGCTTCTCTGTTTAAGGCTCTCCTTGCCCGGCCTGTCAGTTTGGGTGGACGGAAATGTCTTGGTAGGTTTGCAGTTGTGACATACTATTTCCATCCAGTGCTCACTGAGATGCTCAAAGCTTGGGATGTTTTTTTATAACCCAACCCTGCTTTAAACTTCTCCACACACTTATCCTCCCTGACCTGTCTGGTGTGTTCCATAGCCTTCATAATGCTGTTTTTTCACTAAGATTGTCTGATAAACCTCTGAGGGGTTCACAGAACAGCTGTATTTATACTGAGATTAAATTTCTTTAGGGGTATCGGAGTAAAGGGGGCTGAATAAAAATGCACACCACACTTTTCACATATTTATTTATTTAAAAAAATTGAAAACCATTTATCATTTTCCTTTCACTTCACAATTATTTGCCACATTGTGTTGGTCTATCACATAAAATCCCAAAAAATACATTTACGTTTTTGGTTGTAACATGACAAAATATGGAAAATTTCAAGGTGTATACAAGGTGAATACTTTTTCAAGGCACTGTACCATTGTTTCTTGTAACCATTACAGATTGGATGGTAAAGTTATATTTCAGTCATAGTTGAGTTCTGGCAACCAGTCACTGCACTAGATTTTTATACCATTGGGGTTTAAGTAGTGATATCTTACCACCTGGACCGTTTTCACCCATATAGGCGTCCTGCTTTTTCTTCAAAATACATTTCCACTCCCACTGCATCCTCCATAACATAAAGTGAATTAAAAGTCGAAAGTGGCACCTCTCTGAATTGCCATGGTAAGTGAACAAATCTTAACACTGAAGGTCAAAATTCTTTTAACTTGTCTTATGTCCCTATAAGACATGAACAGCTTGTTATTTAGTGAGCCGGTATTTAGCAAACAATGAAATTTTAGCTTTGGATGGATTAGCCCTTTAATATCATTTACTAGTATAACCAGAAAACACTAAAAGCATATTTTATCTGGTAAGATTACGATGTTAAGAACCCTATGTAGGAGCAAAAGCATACAGAAACATAGAAGTTTTACTTATGTAATCTCTTCATTTCCAGGACCAAGAGGAGCAAGCTTATTTTGCTGTATTTGATGGGCATGGAGGAGTAGACGCTGCCATCTATGCCTCACTTCACCTACACGTTAATTTAGTACGTCAAGAGGTATTCCCCCAAGACCCAGCAGAAGCCTTGTGTCAAGCATTCCGCATTACAGATGAAAGCTTTGTAAAGAAAGCAGCCCGAGAGGTCAGTTTTTGCTGTGAGTTTAACTGGTTTCATACAGTTGTTCAATTATCATTATTGAATATTAGAAAACTGTTTTGTTACACAAGATATTAGAACTATATTCACATCCATGGATGTTATTTACCGTAATTATCATAACAAGGTAATAATTTGTCATGTAATTGAGGATCCAAATAATACGTCATGAGCTCCAGATCCTGTAACAGATGTGCTTATACTGTATGTTGTAGAAAGCCTTTGGAATTCCTGTTTGCTCACATCACATTTGAATTTCAGAGATGTAACAAAGGGTTGTTATGCAGGTTGTTTTAGTAAGCCGTTAAAGGTTTCTATAAAGTAGTAATTCTACAAAAATAGAACATTTAAAATGAGTTTAGTTGGGTCTGGTGTTAACACATCAAGTGGTCATAAAGAGCTTGATCATGTCATAATGCATTGTCCAACATGATGCTTTGGTGAGGTTTGAGCCATTTAACGCTACCCAGGGGGTTGAAAGTGCTTCTGACCATAGAAAGTTCTCTTTGCTGCTTCTCCTCCTGCAAGTTAAATAAGCAAGAAATGCTGTGATTCATTTTCTTTTCTGATTGATTTGCTGGATTGCAACAAACCAAAGCACCAGCCAGGGATTTTGCAGTGGAGCCTGTGTTGAGCCACTCAACTTGAGTGGTCTACACTCCTTTTTGCTTGAGGAACAGCAGCAGTACCTGGTACTAGAGAATATCAGGTAGATGTCTCCCTAGCACATAGAGGGAACAGGATTTTTTAAAATTTTTATTGGGCATTAATACTCAAAGTAGTCAGGCAGGCATATATCTGTGCTTTGCATGTAGGGCAGCCCATTTATTTCAATGGGCTTCCCTACGCACAACAAACATGGCAAGTCTCTGACTGCCAAAAATGCGAGGCACCGTATGGTTTGATGCATATGTTTTGCAGATGCATGGGGGATTCTTAACAACTAATGGAACTGCCACGCTTCTCCTAAATGGCAGCGCGTTTCTGTGCATTTCTGAAAAGCACGCAATTTCATGCATGTTTCCAATATGCAATACTGCGAACCTAGCCTTACTCTGGTATGTACACGTACAGTGGGGCAAAAAAGTATTTAGTCAGCCACCAATTGTGCAAGTTCTCCCACTTAAAAAGATGAGAGAGGCCTGTAATTGTCATCATAGGTATACCTCAACTATGCGAGACAAAATGTGGAAACAAATCCAGACGATCACATTGCCTGATTTTTGAAAGAATTTATTTGCAAATTATGGTGGAAAATAAGTGTTTGGTCAATATCAAAAGTTCATCTCAATACTTTATTATATATCCTTTGTTGGCAATGACAGAGGTCAAACGTTTTCTGTAAGTCTTCACAAGGTTGTCAAACACTGTTGCTGGTATGTTGGCCCATTCCTCCATGCAGAACTCCTCTAGAGCAGTGATGTTTTGGGGCTGTCGCTGGGCAACACGGACTTTCAACTCCCTCCAAAGGTTTTCTATGGGGTTGAGATCTGGAGACTGGCTAGGCCACTCCAGGACATTGAAATGCTTTTTACGAAGCCACTCCTTCGTTACCCGGGCGGTGTGTTTGGGATCATTGTCTTGTTGAAGACCCAGCCACGTTTCATCTTCAATGCCCTTGCTGATGGGAGGAGGTTTGCACTCAAAATCTCATGATACATGGCCCCATTCATTCTTTCATGTACACGGATCAGTCGTCCTGTTCCCTTTGCAGAGAAACAGCCCCAAAGCATGATGTTGCCACCCCCATGCTTCACAGTAGGTATGGTGTTCTTTGGTTGCAACTCAGCATTCTCTCTCCTCCAAACACGACAAATTGTGTTTCTACCAAACAGTTCTACTTTGGTTTCATCTGACCATATGAGATTCTCCCAGTCCTCTTCTGGATCATCCAAATGCTCTTTAGCAAACCTCAGACGGGCCTGGACATGTTCCTTGCTTAAGCAGGGGGACACGTCTGGCACTGCAGGATCTGAGTCCCTGGCGGCGTAGTGTGTTACTGATGGTAGACTTTGTTACGTTGGCCCCAGCTCTCTGCAGGTCATTCACTAGGTCCCCCCATGTGGTTCTGGGATTTTTGCTCATCGTTCTTGTGATCATTTTGACCCCATGGGGTGAGATCTTGCGTGGAGCCCCAGATCGAGGGAGATTATCAGTGGTCTTGTATGTCTTCCATTTTCTATTTATTGCTCCCACAATTGATTTCTTCACACCAAGCTGCTTGCCTATTGCAGATTCAGTCTTCCCAGCCTAGTGCAGGTCTACAATTTCGTTTCTGGTGTCCTTCGACAGCTCTTTGGTCTTCACCATAGTGGAGTTTGGAGTGTGACTGTTTGAGGTTGTGGACAAGTGTCTTTTATACTGATAACAAGTTTAAACAGGTGCCATTAATACAGGTAATGAGTGGAGGACAGAGGAGCCTCTTAAAGAAGAAGATACAGGTCTGTGAGAGCCAGAAATCTTGCTTGTTTGTAGGTGACCAAATACTTATTTTCCACCATAATTTGCAAATAAATTCTTTCAAAAATCAGACAATGTGATTGTCTGGATTTGTTTCCACATTTTGTCTCTCATAGTTGAGGTATACCTATTATGACAATTACAGGCCTCTCTCATCTTTTTAAATGGTAGAACTTGCACAATTGATGGCTGACTAAATACTTTTTTGCCCCACTCTATTTCCAGGCAGGCCAGGATTTTGGAAAGTTTTAAATCTCTAGGATATATAATATACAAAATTTTGGGTTTTTTAACCACTTGCCGACCACCTAACGCATATATACGTCGGCAGAATGGCACGGGCAGGCAGAATCACGTACCTGCCCCCCGGTGCCAGCGGTGGTCGGCATTTCACTGGGAGCGTTGGGAGGCGAGGGGGAGACCATCCGATCGTGGCCCCCCCCCTCGCGATCGCTCCCAGCCAATCGGAATCCTCCCCTGCCTGTGTGTAGTTTCACACAGGCAGAGGATGTGATGTCATCTCTCCTCGGCTCGGCAGTTTCCGTTCCAGCACCGAGGAGAGAAGACATGTAAGTGCACAAAACACAAACACACACAGTAGAACATGCCAGGCACATAAAACACCCCCGACCCCCCACCGATCGCCCCCCGATCCCCCCCCAACCACACACCCCCCCCCCCCCCCGTCACAAACTGACACCAAGCAGTATTTTTTTTTTTTTTTTTTTTTTGATTACTGATTGGTGTCAGTTTGTGACAGTTACAGTGTTAGGGCAGTGAGTAGTAGCCCCCTTTAGGTCTAGGGTACCCCCCTAACCCCCCTAATAAAGTTTTAACCCCTTGATCACCCCCTGTCACCAGTGTCACTAAGCGATCATTTTTCTGATCGCTGTATTAGTGTCGCTGGTGACGCTAGTTAGGGAGGTAAATATTTAGGTTCGCCGTCAGCGTTTTATAGCGACAGGGACCCCCATATACTACCTAATAAATGTTTTAACCCCTTGATTGCCCCCTATTTAACCCTTTCACCACTGATCACCGTATAACCGTTACGGGTGACGCTGGTTAGTTCGTTTATTTTTTATAGTGTCAGGGCACCCGCCGTTTATTACCGAATAAAGGTTTAGCCCCCTGATCGCCCGGCGGTGATATGCGTCGCCCCAGGCAGCGTCAGATTAGCGCCAGTACCGCTAACACCCACGCACGCAGCATACGCCTCCCTTAGTGGTATAGTATCTGTACGGATCAATATCTGATCCGATCAGATCTATACTAGCGTCCCCAGCAGTTTAGGGTTCCCAAAAACACAGTGTTAGCGGGATCAGCCCAGATACCCACTAGCACCTGCGTTTTTCCCCTCCGCCCGGCCCAGCCCAGCCCACCCAAGTGCAGTATCGATCGATCACTGTCACTTACAAAACACTAAACAAATAACTGCAGCGTTCGCAGAGTCAGGCCTGATCCCTGCGATCGCTAACAGTTTTCTTGGTAGCGTTTTGGTGAACTGGCAAGCACCAGCCCCAGGCAGCGTCAGGTTAGCGCCAGTACCGTAACACCCACGCACGCACCGTACACCTCCCTTAGTGGTATAGTATCTGAACGGATCAATATCTGATCCGATCAGATCTATACTAGCGTCCCCAGCAGTTTAGGGTTCCCAAACACGCAGTGTTAGCGGGATCAGCCCAGATACCTGTTAGCACCTGCGTTTTGCCCCTCCGCCCGGCCCAGCCCACCCAAGTGCAGTATCAATCGATCACTGTCACTTACAAAACACTAAACGCATAACTGCAGCGTTCGCAGAGTCAGGCCTGATCCCTGCGATCGCTAACAGTTTTTTTGGTAGCGTTTTGGTGAAATGGCAAGCACCAGCCCCAGGCAGCGTCAGGTTAGCGCCAGTACCGCTAACACCCACGCACGCACCGTACACCTCCCTTAGTGGTATAGTATCTGATCGGATCAATATCTGATCTGATCAGATCTATACTAGCGTCCCCAGCAGTTTAGGGTTTCCACAAACGCAGTGTTAGCGGGATCAGCCCAGATACCTGCTAGCACCTGCGTTTTGCCCCTCCGCCCGGCCCAGCCCACCCAAGTACAGTATCAATCGATCACTGTCACTTACAAAACACTAAACGCATAACTGCAGCGTTCGCAGAGTCAGGCCTGATCCCTGCGATCGCTAACAGTTTTTTTGGTAGCATTTTGGTGAACTGGCAAGCACCGGCCTAGTACACCCCGGTCGTAGTCAAACCCGCACTGCAGTAACACTTGGTGACGTGGCGAGTCCCATAAGTGCAGTTCAAGCTGGTGAGGTGGCAAGCACAAGTAGTGTCCCGCTGCCACCAAAAAGACAAACACAGGCCCGTCGTGCCCATAATGCTCTTCCTGCTGCATTCGCCAATCCTAATTGGGAACCCACCACTTCTGCAGCGCCCGTACTTCCCCCATTCACATCCCCAACCAAATGCAGTCGGCTGCATGTGAGGCATTTTCTTTATGTCATCCCGAGTACCCCTACCCAACGAACCCCCCCAAAAAAGATGTTGTGTCTGCAGCAAGCGCGGATATAGGCGTGACACCCGCTATTATTGTCCCTCCTGTCCTGACAATCCTGGTCTTTGCATTGGCGAATGTTTTGAACGCTACCATTCACTAGTTGAGTATTAGCGTAGGGTACAGCATTGCACAGACTAGGCACACTTTCACAGGGTCTCCCAAGATGCCATCGCATTTTGAGAGACCCGAACCTGGAACCGGTTACAGTTATAAAAGTTACAGTTACAAAAAAAAGTGTAAAAAAAAAAAAAAAAAAAAACACAAAAATATAAAATAAAAAATAATAGTTGTCGTTTTATTGTTCTCTCTCTCTCTATTCTCTCTATTGTTCTGCTCTTTTTTACTGTATTCTATTCTGCAATGTTTTATTGTTATTATGTTTTATCATGTTTGCTTTTCAGGTATGCAATTTTTTATACTTTACCGTTTACTGTGCTTTATTGTTAACCATTTTTTTGTCTTCAGGTACGCCATTCACGACTTTGAGTGGTTATACCAGAATGATGCCTGCAGGTTTAGGTATCATCTTGGTATCATTCTTTTCAGCCAGCGGTCAGCTTTCATGTAAAAGCAATCCTAGCGGCTAATTAGCCTCTAGACTGCTTTTACAAGCAGTGGGAGGGAATGCCCCCCCCCCAACGTCTTCCGTGTTTTTCTCTGGCTCTCCTGTCTCAACAGGGAACCTGAGAATGCAGCCGGTGATTCAGCCAGCTGACCATAGAGCTGATCAGAGACCAGAGTGGCTCCAATCATCTCTATGGCCTAAGAAACCGGAAGCTACGAGCATTTTATGACTTAGATTTCGCCGGATGTAAACAGCGCCATTGGGAAATTGGGAAAGCATTTTATCACACCGATCTTGGTGTGGTCAGATGCTTTGAGGGCAGAGGAGAAATCTAGGGTCTAATAGACCCCAATTTTTTCAAAAAAGAGTACCTGTCACTACCTATTGCTATGATAGGGGATATTTACATTCCCTGAGATAACAATAAAAATGATTTAAAAAAAAAAAAATGAAAGGAACAGTTTTAAAATAAGATAAAAAAAAAATAATAATAATAAAGAAAAAAAAAAAAAAAAAAAAAAAGCACCCCTGTCCCCCCTGCTCTCGCACTAAGGCGAACGCAAGCGTCGGTCTGGCGTCAAATGTAAACAGCAATTGCACCATGCATGTGAGGTATCACAGCGAACGTCAGATCGAGGGCAGTAATTTTAGCAGTAGACCTCCTCTGTAAATCTAAAGTGGTAACCTGTAAAGGCTTTTAAAGGCTATTAAAAATGTATTTAGTTTGTCGCCACTGCACGTTTGTGCGCAATTTTAAAGCATGTCATGTTTGGTATCCATGTACTCGGCCTAAGATCATCTTTTTTATTTCATCAAACATTTGGGCAATATAGTGTGCTTTACTGCATTAAAATTTAAAAAAGTGTGTTTTTTCCCAAAAAAATGCGTTTGAAAAATCGCTGCGCAAATACTGTGTGAAAAAAAAAAATGAAACACCCACCATTTTAATCTGTAGGGCATTTGCTTTAAAAAAATATATAATGTTTGGGGGTTCAAAGTAATTTTCTTGCAAAAAAAAATTATTTTTTTATGTAATCAAAAAGCGTCAGAAAGGGCTTTGTCTTCAAGTGGTTAGAAGAGTGGGTGATGTGTGACATAAGCTTCTAAATGTTGTGCATAAAATGCCAGGACAGTTCAAAACCCCCCCAAATGACCCCATTTTGGAAAGTAGACACCCCAAGCTATTTGCTGAGAGGCATGTCGAGTCCATGGAATATTTTATATTGTGACACAAGTTGCGGGAAAGAGACAATTTTTTATTTTTTTTATTTTTTTTTGCGCAAAGTTGTCACTAAATGATATATTGCTCAAACATGCCATGGGAATATGTGAAATTACACCCCAAAATACATTCTGTTGCTTCTCCTGAGTACGGGGATACCACATGTGTGAGATTTTTTGGGAGCCTAGCCGCGTACGGGACCCCGAAAACCAAGCACCTTCTTCAGGCTTTCTAAGGCCGTAAATTTTTGATTTCACTCTTCACTGCCTATCACAGTTTCGGAGGCCATGGAATGCCCAGGTCGCAAAAAACCCCCCCAAATGACCCCATTTTGGAAAGTAGACACCCCAAGCTATTTGATGAGAGGTATAGTGAGTATTTTGCAGACCTCACTTTTTGTCACAAAGTTTTGAAATTTGAAAAAAGAAAAAAAAAAATGTTTTTCCTCGTCTTTCTTTATTTTCAAAAACAAATGAGAGCTGCAAAATACTCACCATGCCTCTCAGCAAATAGCTTGGGGTGTCTACTTTCCAAAATGGGGTCATTTGGGGGGGGGGGGGGTTTGTGCCACCTGGGCATTCCATGGCCTCCGAAACTGTGATAGGCAGTGAAGAGTGAAATCAAAAATTTACACCCTTAGAAATCCTGAAAGCGGTGATTGGTTTTCGGGGCCCCGTATGCGGCTAGGCTACCAAAAAGTCCCACACATGTGGTATCCCCGTACTCAGGAGAAGTAGCTAAATGTATTTTGGGGTGCAATTCCACATATGCCCATGGCCTGTGTGAGCAATATATCATTTAGTGACAACTTTGTGCAAAAAAAAAAAAAAAGAAATTTGTCACTTTCCCGCAACTTGTGTCAAAATATAAAACATTCCATGGACTCAACATGCCTCAAAGCAAATAGCTTGGGGTGTCTACTTTCCAAAATGGGGTCATTTGGGGGGGTTTTATGCCATCTGGGCATTTTATGGCCTTCAAAACTGTGATAGGTAGTGAGGAGTAAAATCAAAAATGTACGCCCTTAGAAATCCTGAAGGCAGTGATTGGTTTTCGGGGCCCCGTACGCGGCTAGGCTCCCAAAAAGTCCCACACATGTGGTATCCCCATACTCAGGAGAAGCAGCTAAATGTATTTTGGGGTGCAATTCCACATATGCCCATGGCCTGTGTGAGCAATATATCATTTAGTGACAACTTTTTGTAATTTTTTTTTTTTTTGTCATTATTCAATCACTTGGGACAAAAAAAATGAATATTCAATGGGCTCAACATGCCTCTCAGCAATTTCCTTGGGGTGTCTACTTTCCAAAATGGGGTCATTTGTGGGGGTTTTGTACTGCCCTGCCATTTTAGCACCTCAAGAAACGACATAGGCAGTCATAAATTAAAGGCTGTGTAAATTCCAGAAAATGTACCCTAGTTTGTAGGCGCTATAACTTTTGCGCAAACCAATAAATATACACTTATTGACATTTTTTTTACCAAAGACATGTGGCCGAATACATTTTGGCCTAAATGTATGACTAAAATTGAGTTTATTGGATTTTTTTTTAGAAAAAAAAGTAGAAAATATCATTTTTTTTCAAAATTTTCGGTCTTTTTCCGTGTATAGCGCAAAAAATTAAAACGGCAGAGGTGATCAAATACCATCAAAAGAAAGCTCTATTTGTGGGAAGAAAAGGACGCAAATTTCGTTTGGGTACAGCATTGCATGACCGCGCAATTAGCAGTTAAAGCGACGCAGTGCCGAATTGTAAAAAGTGCTCTGGTCAGGAAGGGGGTAAAACCTTCCGGGGCTGAAGTGGATAATACAACATGTTAGTTCTTGAGTGTAATCTATTATTGCAGTTTATACAATCACAGTGACAGTTTTAAAAATAATGATTTTAATGTCCTTTTGCTTACAACAAATTGATGTGGATATGTATATCTAATGCTTATGTACACATCAACTTCTACTTTGGTAATACATTTACTGACTGCTGATCACTATGGACATCTCTTGGCCATATTTCCTATAGGGCTCATCCTTAAATTATGTTATTGGTTAAGCCTGTGCAGAATGAATAATATAAACAGTAAGCCTGAATTAAAAATACTTGTTTGAATTGACTTTGGAACCACATTTTAGATACTTCAATGTACCTGCACATCTGTTTTGTTTTTTCTTCATTGTTATGGGACATGAAATCCTTATGCCCACTCTGGCATGTAAATATTAACCCAGATTTTTTGGTTGAGAACCTGGCCACACTCATTCTTAACTTTGTAAGCCTTATTATTGAACCACTATCGTAATAGAAGGCCCTGTTGGACAGTAATGGGCTTATGAGGTAAAAGGGATGAGGTCAGGTCCTTCTTTGGTTGCCATTTATATTGCTGACCATCCTTTGATCTTAAAATCTTAGCATCCTGAAGCGGGACACTCGATGTGCAACTTTCTAGAACTGCATGCTTTGTGGTACAAATTCACCCTCCAATAAAAACTTTTAAAAATTCTCATACTCTAATATAATACATTTCTCAGCTGCCTATGCACTTTAAGAAGTTAAGCACAGAGTCAAAATGTACAACCCCATTTCAGTGTTACGTTGGAGGAGTGTACATACAACCCCAATTTTAACCCTTTCATGACTAAGCCTATTTTTGAAATTTGGTGTTTACAAGTTAAAATCCGTATTTTTTGCTAGAAAATTACTTAGAGTTCCCAAACATTATATATATTTTTTTAGCAGAGAATCTAGAGAATAAAATGGCGATTGTTGCAATATTTTTTATCACACGGTATTTGTGCAGCGGTGTTTTAAACGCAAATTTTTGGAAAAGTGACACTTTCATGAATTTTAAAAAATCCAAACAGTAAAGTTACCCCAATTTTTTTGTATATTGTGAAAGATGATGTTACGCCGAGTAAATAGATACCAAACATGTCACCCTTTATAATTGCACGCACTCGTGGAATGGCGACAAACTACGGTACCTATGAATTTCCATAGGCGACGCTTTAAAAATTTTTTACGGTTACCAGGTTTGAGCTACAGAGGAGGTCTAGGGCTAGAATTATTGCTCTCGCTCTGACGATCGTGGCAATACCTCACATGTGTGGTTTGAACACCGTTTACATATGCGGGCGCGACTTCCGTATGCGTTTTCTGCGCTGCGCGAGCTTGCAGGGACAGGGGCACTTTAAAAAAAAAAAAATTTTATTTATTTATTTATTTTATTTATTTTTTTACTTTAAAATTGTGTTTAAAAAAAATTTTTTTTTTAACTTTTATTGCTGTCACAAGGAATGTAAACATCCCTTGTGACAGTAATAGGTGGTGACAGGTACTTTTTATGGAGGGATGGGGGGTCTAAAAGACCCCCCATCCCTCCTTTACACTTCAAAGTATTCAGATCACCGAAAACGGCGATTCTGAATACTGTGTACTTTTTTAAATTCGGCGCCATTGGCAGCCGAGTAAACGGGAAGTGACGTCATGACGTCGCTTCCGCGTTTACAACAAGAAGGCTGGAACGAAGCCGCTCACAGCTTCGTTCCAGCCCGCCCCCAGCCGCCAAAGATTCACGATTGGACACCGGGCCTCCCGATCGCACGGGAGGCCCGGTAACAGCGGCGGGAGGCGGCGGGAGGGGGGGATGTCCACTCACGCTCCTCCGGTATAACAACCGAGCGGCTTTTAGCCGCATCGGTTGTTATACACGGGTAGCCGATCGCCCGCTGGAAACAACGGTACCGGGATGATGCCTGCAGCTGCGGGCATCATCCCGGTATAACCCCGGAAAGCCGAGTACGCATATCTGCGTACGGTCGGCGGGAAGGGGTTAAAAAGGTTGGGACGTAAAAGCTACATGAAAACAAAGTAAAATGATTTGCAAATCTCATAAACCCATATTTTATTCACAATATAACATAGAAAACATATCAAATGTTTAAGCTGAGAAAATATACAATTTTAAGAGAAAACTAAATTTGTTTTTGATATTGATGGCAACAACATGTCTCAAAAAAAGTTAGAGCAGGGCAACAGAAAGCTGGCATAGTAAATGGTTCTAACATGGAAAAGCTGAAAGAACAGTTTGCAGCTAATTAGGTAAAAATGCAAAGATTTGATTATATCATCATCTACAAAACATTACTGTATATACTCGAGTATAAGTCGACCCGAATATAAGTCGAGGCCCCTAATTTACCACAAAAAACTGGGAAAAACTTATTGACCCGAGTATAAGACGAGGGTGAGCAATGCAGCAGCTACTGTAAGTGGAAAAAGAGGGTCAGCGATGCCCATCTGCAGCTGCATGCCTCACTGTGTCCTGTGCAGCCTACCTGTATCCTGTGCATGTGCATGTGTCCTGTGTCCTGTACATGTGTCCTGTGTCCTGTACATGTGCATGTGTCCTGTGTCCTGTACATGTGCATGTGTCCCTGTGCAGCCTACCTGTGTCCTCTCCATCCTCCCTGTGGCGATCTCCATCCTCCCTGTGGCGATCTCCATCTTCCCTGTGGCGATCTCCATCCTCCGATCAGCGTGCATTAATACTATTCGGCGGCCATTCCACTGTTCAAAAGCCGCGCCTCCTCCTCGTCTGTGATAGGCAGAACACTCCATTTCCCAGCAGTCAGCGGTCAGCCTATCACGGACATTCTCTCATTTTCATACCACGGACAAGGCTGAGAGAATGTCCGTGATAGGCTGTACACTGACTGCTGGGAAATGGAGTGTTCAGCCTATCACAAACGAGGAGGAGGCGCGGCTTTTGAAAGCTGGAATAGCCTCCGAACAGTATTATCACACGCTGGCCGCAGTCTGCCTGCATGACACGCTGATCATGTAGGCAGACGGTGGAGACTCAAGTATAAGTCGAGGGGGGCACTTTCAGCCTATAAAAAAATAGCTGAAAATCTCGACTTATACTCGAGTATATATCAAAAGATTACGAGAATCTGAAGAAATGTGCAAGGGACAAGGCTAAAGCACATCTTTGGGCCCTCAGACTGACACTACATTATAGTGATTGTAAATGTTCATCATTTTAAATTAAAATAACAAACATGGTATACTTACCTGTTCTGTGCAATGGTTTTGCACAAAGCAGCCTCGATCCTCCTCTCCTCAGGCCCCCCTCTGGTGCTCCTGGCCCCCCCCCACCGAGTGCCCCCATAGCAAGTTGCTTGCCCTTGGGGCACTCATGTGTGCTCGCTCCCAAACTCAGCTCTGTGTGTCCGTTGACACACACAGCGTGGCGTGGCACGGCCCTGCCCCCGCTTCCTCCTCACTGGCTGTCTCTGAGCCAATGAGGAGGGAGAGAGCCACTGGTCTCTTACACAATTCTGGATCGAAAACGGCTTGGGTAATTATAAGGGAGGACTGGGGGGAGAGCTGCATGCAGAAGGTTTTTTACCTTAGCGCAGGGAATGCATTAAGGTAAAAAACCTTCTGCCTTTAAAACCACTTTAAAAACAGGCATGATTCTGTGACAGACATCACGGCATGTACTTCCAAAAATCACTGTCTGTGAACACAGTTCGCTGTGCCATCCAAAAATGCAAAGTAAAGCTCTATCATGCAAAGAAGAACCCATATCTGGACATGATCCAGGAATACTGTCATCTACTCTGGACCAAAGCTCTTTTTAACTGGTCTGTTGCAAAGTGGAAAACCGTTGTGGTCAGACTAATTGAAATTTGACATTCTTTTTGGCAACCATGGGCACCATATCCTCTGAACTAAAGAGGTGAGGGAACTTTCGGCATGTTATCAGCATTTAAAAACCTGCATGTCTGCTGGTATGGAAGGGCAGCTTGCACATCTGGAAAGGCACTATGAATGCTGAAAGATATATCCAGGTTTTAGAGCAGCATATGATACCATCCAGACAAATTGTTTTTCAGGGAAGGTCTTGCATATTTCAGCAGGACAATGCTAAACCACATACTGCATCGATGACAACAGCAAAGCTTCTTAGTAGAAGAGTCAGGGTGCCTAACTGACCTGCCTGCAGTCTAGACCTTTCACCAGCTGAAAATATTTGGCACATCTTGAAATGCAAAATATAACAAAGAAGACCCAGGACTGTCGAGCAGTTTGAATCCTATATCAGGCAAGAATGGGACAACATTCTTCTCCCAAAACTCCAGCAATTGGTCTCAGTTCCCAGACAGTTACAGTGTTTTGGAAAGACACAGAATTTGGGACTTTAAAGGTGCAAATCATTTTCAAAATAATATTAAATATAGTATAATTTTTTATTTTATTTTGAAGAACAAAATAAGAATTCATTCATTTAAAAATGGAAAAGAAGATACACTTACTGGCTAGTACAATAGTTTGTAATAACAACAACACAGCAGTAATGATGGACTTCCCAACTTGTTTCGCCCATAGGACGGGCTTCCTCAGTGGATGCTGGTCATGTGCAACGTAGAATGCCTTCTATATCTCCTAAACAGAGCGGGAGAAACCAAGGACTACCGGGATGACTAAATGTTTGCTGCATTGAAGAAACCATGTGCTAAAGTGTCCGTATATGGTATATGGTAAATACAGACCACAATAGTAGGTTCAGCAGCTGGCTAAATACCAGGGGCCACACAGCTTCATACCATCAGATAAAGGATATCTGAATGAGAAGGAAAAGCGTGCATGTGTGCCCTGGTTCCCCCGGAAGCCCGTCCTATGGGCGAAACATGTTGGGAAGTCCATCATTACTGCTGTGTTGTTGTAATTACAAACTACTTGCCGTAGTGTATCTCCTTTTCCCTTTTTAAATGAATGAATTCTTATTTTGTTCTTCAAAATAAAATAATTTTTTATACTATATTTGATATTATTTTGAAAATTATTTGCACCTTTAACCACTTAAAGACCAGCCTTGTTTTGTATTTTAGGTGTTTACATGTTTAAAACAGTTTTTTTTTGCTAGAAAATTACTTAGAACCCCCAAACATTATATATGTTTTTATTTCTAATACCCTAGAGAATAAAATGGCGGTCGTTGCAATACTTTTTTTGCACCGTATTTGCGCAGCGGTCTTATAAGCGCACTTTTATTTGGAAAAAATGCACTTTTTTGAATAAAAAAATAAGACAACAGTAAAGTTAGCCTAATTTTTTTTTATATTGTGAAATATAATGTTACGCCAAGTAAATTGATACCCAACATGTCACGCTTCAAAACTGCGCCCACTCGTGGAATGGTGTCAAACTTTTATCAAAAATCTCCATAGGCGACATTTAAAAAATTCTACAGGTTGCATGTTTTGCGTTACAGAGGAGGTCTAGGACTAGAATTATTGCTCTCACTCTACCGGTCACGGCGATACCTCACATGCGTGGTTTGACCACCGTTTTCATATGCGGGCGCTATTCGCGTATGCGTTCGCTTCTGTGCGCGAGCTCGTTGGGACGGGGGTTTTTTTTTTTTTTTTAATTTTATTTTTATTATTTATTTTACATTATTTTATTTTTTTTAACACTGTTTATAAAAAAAAAAATTGTCACTTTTATTCCTATTACAAGGAATGTAAACATCCCTTGTAATAGAAAAAAGTATGACAGGACCTCTTAAATATGAGATCTGGGGTCAAAAAGACCTCAGATCTCATATTTACACTAAAATGCAATAAAAAAAAAAAAAAAAAAAAGTCATTTAAAAAAATGACATTGAAAAAATATGCCTTTAAAAGGCGTGGACGGAAGTGACGTTTTGACATCGCTTCCGCCCAGGGGTGTCATGGAGACGAGTGGGCGCCATCTTAGCCTCACTCGTCTCCAGATACAGCATTGACAGGATGCGATCGCCTCCACCGCTACCGACGGCTCCGGTAAGCGGCGGAGGGCACCGGATCGCGGCGGGAGGGGGGACCCTCTCCCGCCACAGATAAAAGTGATCTCGCGGCAAATCCGCCGCAGGGACCACTTTTATCAGAAAGCCGACTGCTGCATGAAAACGGGGATACCGGGGTTATGGCAGCTAGCTGCTGCCATAACCCCGGTATCCTCCGCCAAAGTTTGGACTTACATCATCGTGCGGCGTTCGGCAAGTGGTTAAAGTCCCAAATTCTGTGTCTTTCCTACTATTTAATCCTGTGATGTGGTGCTAAAGAATTAATTGGTGTGTTCGTAAAAACCTGTATAATTTACAGAGTGTTGTTAAAAGAAGAGGGGATGCTACACTGTGGTAAAACTGTTCCTGTCCCAATTTTTCGGAAAGTTGCCATCAATTTCAAAATTACCTTATTTTTTTCTTAAAATGGTACATTTCCTCAGTTTAAACATTTGATATGCTTTCTATTGTGAATAAAATATGGTCTTATGAGATGTGCAAATCATTGCATTCTGTTTTTATGTAGATTTTTTACAGCACCCCAACATTTTTGGAATTGGGGTTGTATAAAGAGGTTGATCTGGTAATATTGGAAGAATTGCATTTGAGGGACTTTTCAATGCTTCTGGTGGTATGGGAACAAATTCATACTGTCTAGTTGGAGAAGCTCATAGTATGTTTGATACCATTTATGAACCACTAAGTAAAGCCCAGGGAGTTCTTGAAGGTGTTTAGGGAATGAAGGGTTATAAAGAATGCCTGAGAGTAGAAGGTTGAGCGAGATTAATTTGCTGGAGTACTTGATTGAGTCCCCTTTTTTTAATGATTGTTGTAGAGTGGGGTCTATTATGAGTGGTCTGAGGTTTAGGTAGTCCAAATCGGACTGTAAATAGAACCCTGATATAGTAGAAAAGGTTGGGGGGGATATGTTTTTTTGATAGCGTGTATTCTGCTGAGGGAACGGCATGCAGTTAGAAGGCACAAGAGTTCCCTAAGTAGGGGTGGATAGTTTGCTTTATATAGGGAGTCAAAAGAGAAGGTGATATTGACATCCAAATAAGGTAGAGATGAGGTTGACTTGAAGTTTTAGTTTTGCCTAATTTTGTGGCATAACTGGGAATTTAGGGTGCTATCCAGTTATTTGGACTTGACTTCATTATCTTTGAGTCTTGAAGTGAAAATCTGATATGGTATTAAAGAGGTTTGGTGAGTTAAGGTGGAGAATGGAATTATTTAATAAGTTGTTATTTGTGAATAGCACGAATTTGTGATGGGTGTCTGTGAACTCAAGACCCGGAATCATACTGTTCACTAGGATTGCAGCAGCGAGAGGTTCCATGTCCAAGACGAAGATGATCGGGATAGTCGGAAAACCTGCTTTTACATTGCCTTTATGAAGATAGTTGACTTGGCTACAAGGAGTTCTATACAATTCTTTAGTGTTCTGAGAAATTGGAAGCGTTGAAAGAATTTTTCTGCTCTGCCAAAAAGGAAGGGGACAGGGGAGGCATAGAGCTGAGACAATGAGCACTGGAGTTCGAGAACTATTTAGACTAAGTTGCTAGTGAATCTACTCTGAACAGTTAAAGGGTAATAGGGAGTGTTTTCTGTTTAAAGCATTGCAGGCATTTTGCTAGCACAGTGTTGGGTTTGGTGCTTTGTGTGTAAAGTTTTTATTTTTCTGCAATATAAGTTAGGCGCGGATTTGATTTTGTCTTAATCTTATCTAAGTGGTTACAATTACGAAGGGTTGGATTTGTTGTGTGAGTACAGAGGCTCACTAGAATTCTGATTTGAGTTCCAGTATGTCGTGTTGAGAGGCGATTTGGAATAAGTGGCTAAATACTGCCTTATATGCTTTACACACCATGACGGGCAAGGAGACAGAGTTAATGTTTAAGATGGGGGTCGGCAACATGTCGACCACGGGCAGGTGACAGGTAGATCGCATTCTTTCCTTGCAGACCCCAAAACCTGGACAGGAGCAGAGGCGGCATGTACAGGAACTGATCCCCTGTATTTTCCTGCCGCAGAAACTAAAAGCCATCTTCTCGTCCTCACCCTCATGCTGGCATTCAGCTGCTGAAGGAGGAAAATTCAGGGGATCGGTTCCAGTAAATGCTGCCCCTGCTGCCTCTTCTGTCTAGGTTCCCCTTCCTTTTGCTGCCTAGGCCCCCCTGTGTGATCCCTTGGTCCCCCTCCCTCCACAATGCCTGCTTCCCCTCCTCTCCTGCAGGGCTGCTGTGTGGGATTGTTTCTAGGTTGGGAGCATAGGAAAGGGGCCAGTAAATGTCATTTACCGGCCCCTTCCTTTTCTGAATTAACACAGTGATTGGTACCAATCACTCACTGTGTTCATTCATAACGGAAGCATAGGAAACTGTGTTTTCTATGCTTCAGTTTGTGAATAAACAGGGAGACCGTGCAGAGTGCTTTCTGTCCTTTCATTCTGTGCAGCTGAGGTTGCAGAGATGCAGATTGAGGACTGTGTCCTCAGTCTCCTTTCTCTGTCTCAAAAGTCAAACATTAGGGGTCTGTTTAGACCCCTAATATTTCACTAAAGCCCCCCAAAAGGGCTGCTAAAAAAAATGTAAAAAAAAAAAATTAACAACTACTGATATGGTTTACTGCCATACTGACACCGCCCCCTGCTCTGACCGACACCATCCACTGCCCTACTGACACGTCCACTGCCCACGCACCATCCACTGCCCTACTGATGCTGTCCTCTGCTCTACTGAAAAAAAAAGGGTGCCGAACCCCTGGTGTAAAGTGGTTCTAGCAATGTGAACAAGAGCAGAGGCTCTGTCCGCTCTCTTTCTCAGGAGCTAGGAGTGCCACAGGGGACACAAGAAGAGAAGGATTAGGGCTGCTCTGTGCAAAACTATTGAACAGAGCAGGTAAGTGTATTATGTTTATTTTAAAGAAGAAAAAAATGTAAATTTTAGAAGCACTTTAAATAGGGTTCTGTGGTGGTTAATTTAAGTTTGTCTAGGATTTCTGGATGAGTTGGTAGCAAGTCATTGAGGGACCAGGTTGTTTGTGACCTACAGTGGGGACGGAAAGTATTCAGAGCCCCTTAAATTTTTCACTCTTTGTTATATTGCAGCCATTTGCTAAAAACATTTAAGTTCATTTTTTTTCCCTCATTAATGTACACACAGCACCCCACATTGACAGAAAAACACAGAATTTTTGACATTTTTGCAGATTTATTAAAAAAGAAAAACTGAAATATCACATGGTCCTAAGTATTCAGACCCTTTGCTGTGACACTCATATATTAAACCCAGGTGCTGTCCATTTCTTCTGATCATCCTTGAGATGGTTCTACACCTTCATTTGAGTCCAGCTGTGTTTGATTATACTGATTGGACTTGATTAGGAATGCCACACACCTGTCTATATAAGACCTTACAGCTCACAGTGCATGTCAGAGCAAATAAGAATCATGAGGTCAAAGGAACTGCCTGAAGAGCTCAGAGACAGAATTGTGGCAAGGCACAGATCTGGCCAAGGTTACAAAAAAATGTCTGCTGTACTTCCTAAGGTTCCTAAGAGCACAGTGGCCTCCATAATCCTTAAATGGAAGACGTTTGGGACATTTGGGGCTCTGGCTGGGCCATTCAAGAACAGTCACTGAGTTGTTGTGAAGCCACTGCTTCGTTATTTTAGCTGTGTGCTTGGGGTCATTGTCTTGTTGGAAGGTAAACCTTTGGCCCAGTCTGTGGTCCTGAACACTCTGGAGAAGGTTTTCGTCCAGGATATCCCTGTACTTGGCCGCATTCATCTTTCCCTCGATTGCAACCAGTCCCTGCAGCTAAAAAACACCCCCACAGCATGATGCTGCCAGCACCATGCTTCGCTGTTGTGACTGTATTGGACAGGTGATGAGCAGTGCCTGGTTTTCTCCACACATACCGCTTAGAATTAAGGCCAAAAAGTTCTATCTTGGTCTCATCAGACCAGAGAATCTTATTTCTCACCATCTTGGAGTCCTTCAGGTGTTTTTTTAGCAAACTCCATGCGGGCTTTCATGTGTCTTGCACTGAGGATAGGCTTCCGTCAGGCCACCACTCTGCTATAAAGCTCCGACTGGTGGCGGGCTGCAGTGATGGTTGACTTTCTACAACTTTCTCCCATCTCCCGACTGCATCTCTGGAGCTTAGCCACAGTGATCTTTGGGTTCTTCTTTACCTCTCTCACCAAGGCTCTTCTCCCCCGATAGCTCAGTTTGGCCAGATGGCGAGCTCTAGGAAGGGTTCTGGTCGTCCCAAACGTCTTCCATTTAAGGATTTTGGAGGTCACTGTGCTCTTAGGAAACTTAAGTGCAGCAGAAATTTTTTTGTAACCTTGGCCAGATCTGTGCCTTGCCACAATTCTGTCTCTGAGCTCTTCAGGCAGTTCCTTTGACATCATGATTCTCATTTGCTCTGACATGCACTGTGAGCTGTAAGGTCTTATATAGACAGGTGTGTGGCATTCCTAATCAAGTCCAATCAGTATAATCAAACACAGTTGGACTCAAATGAAGGTGTAGAACCATCTCAAGGATGATCAGAAGAAATGGACAGCACCTGAGTTAAATATATGAGTGGCACAGCAAAGGGTCTGAATACTTAGGACCATGTGATATTTCAGTTTTTCTTTTTTTAATAAATCTGCAAAAATGTCAACAATTCTGTGTTTTCTGTCAATATGGGATGCTGTGTGAACATTAATGAGGAAAAAATGAACTTAAATGATTTCAGCAAATGGCTGCAATATAACAAAGAGTGACAAATTTAAGGGGGTCTGAATACTTTCCGTCCCCACTGTATGTGGAGTAGCAATGTAGTATGATAGGTTTGTGGTCAGACCATGGTACAGAAAAGAATTTAGCTCTTGAAAACTCTGGGAGGAAAGATTGCTGGAACCAGACATGGTCTATATGCGTGTACAGGTCATGTACAGCAGAGTAATAAGTGTAGTCCCTGAGAAAGGGGTTTGGTTCATGCCAGGCATCTACAAAGTCTGATTTTATGATCATGGCCTGGAACGTCACTGTGTCTTAAGGCAGATATTTCTTGAGATAAAAATTATTTGATTAAAAAATTGGAATTCCATGTTGGTCAGCAAAACAAGGGAAGTTATTATATGCGTATATTAAACTTCGGCTTTAACAAGTCATTATCACCGTATTTAAATAGGTCAATACCAAAAATACATGTCATTACTTAATGACATGTCTAATTAAACATGGCAATACCCCAATTAATTACATGAGCCATTGCTCCCAATTAACTGTGTCAATGTACTCAGTGACTTGTATCTATTTCCTTTAATAAAAGCATAAACACTCCAAATAAGTATTCAAATTCCCAAATTCATGAAATATGCCAATGCCCAGAAACTAAAAATTAATTTTGTCAGTGAACTAAACTGTGATCCGAATCCCATCAATGAAAAATATATATATAGCCCAATTTTGTCAATAAGGTTATTCGCTTTCTCTTTGTGTTATTTATTAATATTGACTACTTCTTGACTTATAGAAAAATTGATTTATTACTGCTTTATCCACTTTAACTGCTTATTTACAACAGCCAGACAGCTTACTCCTAAGGGTGGGAGGCAGTTTTAAAACGGCTTTTTAGCACCCCCTAGAGCTATGTTATCTCTGTGATCAATCAAATTAATTACACATGAAAACAAAGGCTGCATGTTGCAGTCAGTGTTCTTTTTCCCAATTAGAAAGGAATTGTAAAAGGAAACAGTGTTTCCTACAGCAATTGGCACTTTAGGAAACACTCTGATCTTTTATTCTTTTTTTCACACAGTCACAGCCAGCCTGTGTCATAGTGACACTGTACTGGAGGGCTAGTGATCAGGGACATTGCCTGGCTGCTTTGGTGACACTGTATGCCAGTGCAGCCAGCCAGTGTCGCTGATCACTAGCCAAACCAGTACAGTTGTCACTATACCAGCGTAACCAGTGTCCCTGACATCTGCCACACCAGTACAGTGTCGCCAGACCAGTGCAGCAAGCAACAGGTTTCAGGACTGCGTTATGCTCACAGTGCAGAGTTCAGGACTGCATTACGCACACAGTGCAGAGTTCAGGACTGCGTTACGCAGTCCAGAAAACTGCAGGGTCATTCACAAAGCACCTTTCACGTGCTCAGTGGCCAGCCAGCTGTGAAGCCAAAAGCAGCCTAGCCAGCTGCCCACAGTTAGGGTGCCTGCGCTGGGAACTCGAAGGCTAGTGAAGAACTAGCCTGGGTGTGGGCGGTGCTGGATTCCTGGACAGGCAAGTGTCCTTTTATTAAAGTCAGCAGCTACAGTATTTGTAGCTGCTGACTTTTTACATTTTTTTTCCTAGACTGAACAATCGCTTTAATGTTGATTGACAGAGTAAAGTTCCACTTTAAGTTCTGGGTAGCAGTCATCCACTCCATCTAACTGCTTGCCGGCTTCCAACCAGAAATGATGACCTAGCAAATACAGAGTCCAAAGAAATGGTACCTCAGACTGTAAAGTAGTCATACATTCATGCAGAGTAATTAAAGCCATTAGACTGGTCTAAGGCCAGGCCAGTTACTCATTCATATTTGAGTGACTGACAGAGATGGGGAAAAAAATGGTGGGGGGAGAAGTGGGGAGGGAAGGGTGGAAAAAAAAGGAGGCATGGTAATGTAGTGTAATGCCTGGTACACACGATCCGATTATCGGACGAATGATCGTCCGGTTTATTTTGCATGCTAATCTCACGTCGAATCTGATGAGTTTACTAAAGTCGCGAAAATTACGACAGCATAAAAATTTGGAAGTGATGGCATGTATTGTAATGCATTTGTATTGCATTTTCAAATGATAGGTGTACTGAATAAATGAAAATCGTACGATCTGGCATCGTACCAAAAAAATTTCCGTGCATGTCCGATAGAATAATATCGGATGAACTGTCCTGATTGGCTCTCGAAAGCTCTGTACTAACGTTCCGATTATCGTACGATCGATTTGAATGCGTCATTTTTCGGACGATTTTCAGATCGTGTGTACGGGGCTTAAGGGAGGAGGGAACAGAAAAAAATGGAAGGGGAAGGAATACTGAAAAGAACGACACACTAGTGCAATTTCAGATGCTACTTGAGTCACACAAAATTGCATGACAATGGAAATCACATTGTTTTCAATGGCACCTGTTTACATCAATGCAACTCAGAACAGTGCAGAACATTTTGGAAAAGGTGTGATTCCGGCACAATTTTTTCCCCATAGAACATGCAAATCACATTCAAGTTGCACTACATAATTGCACTGAAAATTCAAATCACAGTAGTGAAATGGTTTACTCTGTATTTAAACCCCCTGAGGTTGGAGTATCCAACTTGTACGTATATACATATTTTCTCTTTTTGAAGGAGGATAGTATCAAAAACTTCTTGAGGATAGTTTTGTTATATAAATCCCTTTAACTTGTAGTCCTGTTAGCTGGTCATCGTGTGCCTATAAAAATGTTCTGCCACAAGGCTTTTCTTTTTCCTTTTTTTAATATCTCTATGGTGTTCTCCCACTCCCACCTTTTAATTGGTGTTTTGTCTTACTGATATAATATTTCTGACATGGGTAGTCAAGCATTTAGATTACCTTAGTTGTGGCACAATTTGCAGATTAATTTATCCAAAATCTCTCATTTCCATCAGCACTAATAAATTCTTTAGCCTTCTTTACAAAGGGACATATTTGTCATTGTCCGCATGCTTACATTTCTTTAAATCTTGGGATATCCATTAACCATATTTTCTACAAATTCAAACTAAACCAGGTTCCTTTCTCATTTTGAGTTCCTTTCTCATTTTGCCTTTTTGCCCAGGACCAACCATTTCTGCTAGTCTTGGGCCCTAGCATAAAATGTGCCAATAGTTGTTAGTATCCACTTTAGTTCCTGCCAATGAGAGCTGAACTGAGTGAGCATTCTTGTTAGCTTCTGGTTTATTTCTAAAGGTCTTGGTAAAAAGACTATCTGCCTTGATGGATATCATACAGTCCAAAAAGGAAATCTGATTTGTATCCATAGCAAAGATCAACTTGATATTGCTTTTGTTTAGAATCAACATGAATTTCTGCAGTTCCCTTTCCAATTGCCACCACAACATCAAAACATGCAATGAGTGTGCTTTTTTAACAATGCTTTCACTGAACACCCCGAAGCCCCTTGTCCCTCTGATTACTTAGTGTGACTTATTTGCTTTATAGTACATTGGGAATTGTTGTCACTGTGATTAGAACGATGATCGTTGGTTATGGTGGCATTTAATTTGTTTAAGGGGTTACTAAACCCACAACAGTAAAATCAGTCTGTATACACAGTAAAGCATGCTTGTTATACTTATGCCCTGTACACACGGTCGGACATTGATTGGACATTCCGACAACAAAATCCATGGATTTTTTCCGACGGATGTTGGCTCAAACTTATCTTGCATACACACAGTCAAACAAAGTTGTCGGAAAATCCAATTGTTCTGAACGCGGTGATGTAAAACACGTACGTCGGGGCTGTAAACGGGGCAGTAGCCAATAGCTTTCGTCTCTTAATTTATTCTGAGCATGGTGGCACTTTGTGCGTCGGATTTGTGTACACGCAGTCGGAATTTCCGACAACAAGGTCCTATCACACATTTTCCGTCGGAAAATCCGACCGTGTGTACGGGGCATAACTGTGGAACCTAAGGTGTTAATCATCCGCATTGTGTAAAAATGTTGTTTGATCCTGTCTTCACTGATCCTTCCATTCTTCCACAGTCCCCAATCCACCTTGATAGAACAGAGCCTTGGGGGCACTCTGCACTTGCTCAGTTTGGTGTGTATTGCTAGAGAGGTTTTTTTTTTTGGGAGGGTGCATGTTATTGGCACAGGGTCAATCAGCACTGTCCAGACAGGTCGTCAGGGATCCTGCAGCCCTATAGGACTGTCAGAGTAGAATGAAAATTCCTCCTACAAGTTTTAACCAAACACTCATAGATGTCATACGACTGCTATATACTGCTGATGAGAAAAAGTATTTAGCAGTTTATATCTACTAAAATAATTACATTTCTATGTTCTGTGTACTGTGGAAGACCAGATATAGTGAATGCAGGGTCCTGGATTTACGAACACTTTAATTTGACAGCTGTGGTGTAAGTGATATAAACAATGTGGTGACCAGGGATGAGCTCAGGCACGCATGTATACATGGGGCTGCAGAGCGGAGAATGCCTTCTCTGCCTACGATTGGCTGTCCACTTTTACATTTTCAATGCAGGATAGCTCGGTGGGTTCAGCCCCCTGTCTGAACATGCCTGAGCTTATCCCTTGTGGTGATTTTGTGACCACTTTGCCATATAGGATATTACATGTACAATATACTTTGGCCCCTTATATATGGACATGTCGATGCAGCAATGCCAGGCAGTTGATCTACATTTATAGCATACCTTAGTCACCTATTACAACCCAGCAATGGCCACTGGACAGCCCTATCTACATCATTGCTGTCGCAAAGCATTACGTTGCAGCAAAAAAAAAAAAAAAAAAAAAAAGGGCATTTTGTGTTAGGCATGCATCAGACCTATAGACCTGGCCTGCCACATTGTGTGTTGGGGCAGTGATCAGACTCTGTAAGGTGTTATAACTGTAGCTGCAGCACCTACAAAGTAAACAAAAAAAGAAACGGGGAGCATATTGTATATGCAGCCTGACTGCATTACAATAATATACTCAAAACTTTAATTCAGCCTCAAAGTGTATCAATCCCAAGGAACAACATTTCATGTATTTTAGCTCACCAATCCTTAGGTGTTTTGACTATATTCATTTTCTTTTATCAGACTATGTACATTTTCTCCAATTACAGAAAAGCACCTGTTGATCCAGCCAGGAATTTATTGTCCTTGTACCTCAAACAATGTTAAAGGCCTTGCCAGTCATCTTCTATGAATTATAGAACACCTCATCCCATGTTATAAAAGGTAAAGAGAGGTGTTTTAGCCCAAATCAAAGGAACGGCCTAGGGTGACAATTCTGCTCCTCAGTAGATTTCAACAGTATAGTAAGTGAGCATTGTCATTGTAGGACAGGAAGTGTGTTAGATTTTTTTAAACCTTTTTTGGAGTTGAAGTGATTTTTTATTTTTTTAAAGTAACAAACATGTCATACTTACCTGCTGTATGCAGTGGTTTCCTCCTTGGTTCCCCTGCTGGTGCTTTTGGTCCCCCCTCCTGCCAAGTGCCCCCATAGCAAGCAGCTTTCAATGGGGGCACCGAAGCATGCTCGCTCCGAGCTGCTGCTCTGTGTGTCCATTTACACATGGAGTGTGGCTCGGCCTGTTTCCGCTCTCTCCTCGTTGGCTCACTGGCTGTGAATAACAGTAGTGGGAATCAATGGCTCCTGCTGCTGCCTCCTCCAATGAGGAGAAAGAGACCCAGGAGGGCTGCTGCTTTCATGCACATAGCTGGATTAAGATGGGGCTCGGGTAAGTATTGGGGGGCTGTGGGGGGAGCTGCACACAGAAGGTTTTTTACTTTCATGCATAGAATGCGTGAAGGTTGAGCCTTTAAACCTCTTTAATACGGCTTTAAAGGCTAAGCGCACCAAAAAATTAATGTTTACTCATCAATACCAGCATGGTTATTCATCTCTAAGAAATTGTGGCAAAAAATGAAATCGCCTTTAGTGGTGTTCATAATATCTTGGCATTTGTATTTGCTATGTTTTGTACAAGAAAGTATGGAAAACTGTTTTTTGGGTTTTTTTCTCACATTTTTCAGTGTTTTTTTTTTTCTTCTATATAGTAAACAATAAAAACCCAGTTTTAAATACCAGAAAAAGCTTGGTCTTGAAAAAACTATATGAAATTAATTTGGGGTACAGTGTTGCATGACAGAGAACTGGAAAATTGCCTGTACAGGAAAGGATTGTAACAACCTGCCTTGGTTAAATGTTTAAATATAAACACATCAGAAGGTTAAGGCCAGTTTTACACTATTGCTTTGCAGTAGCAAGTGGTAATGCACTATGTATGTGTTTGTGCTTGGCAGAGATATTCAAGGCACTAAGACAATGCACTGTGCATTGCATTCCCAAAAAAAAGGTTTGTGGCATGGTTTAGACTGTACTGGGTTGCATTGGCAGTCTATTCAACACGATTGGCTTGCCTTTATGCAATATACCTTAAAGCGTGCTGTGTGCGACCATGTAAACCTGGCCTAAGGCTAAATATTAATAATATCCACTTCTTGACTGTCCCATAGCAGAAATACTGCTTTATGGTGGCCGTTCTGTACAGAATCACATATATACAGTATCTCACAAAAGTGAGTACACCCCTCACATTTTTGTAAATATTTTATTAAATCTTGTCATGTGACAACACTGAAGAGCTGACACTTTGCTACAATGTAAAGTAGTGAGTGTACAGCTTGTATAACAGTATAAATTTGCTGTCCCCTCAAAATAATTCAACACACAGCCATTAATGTCTAAACCGCTGGCAACAAAAGTGAGTACAACCCTAAGTGAAAATGTCCAAATTGGGCCCAATTAGCCATTTTCCCTCCCCGGTGTCATGTGACTCGTTAGTGTTACAAGGTCTCAGGTGTGAATGGTAGCAGATGTGTTAAATTTGGTGTTATTGCTCTCACCCTCTCATACTGGTCACTGGAAGTTCAACATGGCACCTCATGGCAAAGAACTCTCTAAGGATCTGAAGAAAAGAATTGTTGCTCTACATAAAGATGGTCTAAGCTAAAAGAAGATTGCCAAGACCCTGAATCTGAGCTGCAGCACGGTGACCAAGGCCATACAGCAGTTTAACAAGACAGGTTCCACTCAGAACAGGCCTCGCCATGGTCGACCAAAGAAGTTGAGTCCACTTGCTCATCGTCATATCCAAAGGTTGTTTTTGGGAAATAGATTGCTGCCAGCATTGCTGCAGAGGTTGAAGGGGTGGGGGGTCAGCCTGTCAGTGCTCAGACCATACGCCGCACACTGCATCAAATTGGTCTGCATGGCTATCATCCCAGAAGGAAGCCTCTTCTAAAGATGATGCACAAGAAAGCCCGAAAATAGTTTGTTGTAGACAAGCAGACTAAGGACATGGATTACTGGAACCATGTCCTGTGGTCTGATGAGACAGAGATAAACTTATTTGGTTCAGATGGTGTCAAGCGTGTGTGGCGGCAACCAGGTGAGGAGTACAAAGACAAGTGTGTCTTGCCTACAGATAAGCATGGTGGTGTAAGTGTCATGGTCTGGGGCTACATGAGTGCTGCTGGCACTGGGGATCTACAGTTCATTGAGGGAACCATGAATGCCAACATGTACTGTGACATACTGAAGCAGAGCATGAGACTGAGACTGAGACTGGGCCGCAGGGCAGTATTCTAACATGATAACAACCCCAAACACACCTCCAAAACGACCACTGCCTTGCTAAGCTGAGGGTAAAGGTGATGGACCGGCCAAGCATGTCTCCAGACCTAAACCCTATTGAACATCTGTGGGGAATCCTTAAACGGAAGGTGGAGGTGCACAAGGTCTCTAACATCAACCAGCTCCATGATGTCATCATGGAGGAGTGGAAAAGGACTCCAGTGGCAACCTGTGAAGCTCTGGTGAACTCCATGCCCAAGAGGGTTAAGGCAGTGCTGAAAAATAATGGTGACCACACAAAATATTGACACTTTGGTCCCAATTTGGACATTTTCACTTAGGGGTGTACTCACTTTTGTTGCCAGGGGTTTAGACATTAATGGCTGTATGTTGAGTTGATTTGAGGGGACAGCAACTTTATACTGTTATACAAGCTGTACACGCACTACTTTACATTGTGGCAAAGTGCCATTTCTTCAGTGTTTCCACATGAAAACATATAAAATATTTACAAAAATGTGAGGGGTGTACTCACTTTTGTGAGATAATGTATATGTATATGTAATTCTGCACTGCCGCCTATGTGCTGTGATTACTCACAGAAGAAACCGATCTGCGAGTACCTGGCAATGGATTGGCACCCACCAATCATCAGGCAGAGACACAGGATGGAGCTCTGCCTATGTAAACAAGGCAGAACTCCGTTCTGACAGGGGAAAGTAATGGATTTTGTGTCCCTACAAAGCATGGACTAATATCCATCACTTCTCTTAGTGAAAGGAGCACACAGTTCACGCAAACACACTGATTAGGCACACAGTGAACCCTTCGATCACCTTAGATGATTAACCCCTTCCCAGCCAGTGTCATTAGTCCAGTGACGGTGCACATTTTTAGCACTGTTCACTGTATTAGTGTCACTGGCTCCCACAAAGTGTCAGTTAGTGTCCGATTGTCTGCCACAATATCGCAGCCCTGCTATAAGTCACAGATCACCACCATTACTAGTATACAAAAAAAATTCCAGTATATATCCAATAGCTTGTAGACGCTATAACTTTTGCATAGGCCAATCAATATACGCTTATTGGGATTTTTTTTTTTTTTTTACAAAAAACATGTAGCAAGATACATAATGGCCTAAATTTATGAAGAAATTTTACATTTTTTTCCCTTTGTATTATTGGGTGAGTTTTATGCAGAAAGTAAAATAGATTTTTTTTTCAAAATGGTTGGCCTTTTTTTGTTTATAGCACAAAAAATAGAAAATGCAGTGGTGATCAAATACCACCAAAAAAAAGCTCTATTTGTGGGAAAAAATTACATAAATTTTATTTGGGTACACCATTGCATGACTGCGCAATTGTCAGTTAAAGTAATGCAGTGCTGTATCGCAAAAAATGGCTTGGTCAGGGGGGTAAATCTTCCAGAAGTCGAATAGATATATTATATTTTTCTGATTGGTAAAAAAAAAAAAAAAAATGTAGTCCTGAAAATAACTAAATATATTTACAAAAATTGGGATAACGAGCGCCAGTTTTTCAAAGCACAAAATAAAAAAATCATGTCATGTTCTTTTATTATATACACCAGGCATCATTAAATATCGGACCGCGGTCCAGATCCAAACCGAGCCACGGTCCCATCCTGACCCGTGGTCACACAATTTAAGAGCAGCTTCTATTCCCCAGCCTTGTCTGCTGTCATTCTCTGCATGTCGGGAGGCAGAATGGTAATAAGCCAGGTGCGGGAGGCACAGCTCTGCATTGGGGGCGGGTAATAAGCTGAGTTCGGGAGGCACAGCTCTGCAAGGGCCAAGTAGTAATAGCTAGACATCTGGGTCAAAACTGCAGCTCTTTTGAGATGTTCCTGGTCTGAAGTGGTCAGGACCTAAAATGGTCCAAAGAAGGAAAACCAGTGAACTGGTGAGAGGGTCATAGGTAGCCAAGGCTCATTGAGTGATGGAGAGTGATCGGGTCTCTTGCAAAATCAAAGGTTTTTTGACCTGTTAAACATAACAGAAGAACCCTTACCATACACTTGGGCACCTGTGCTGGTATCACTGAAATTTAAGACATTGGCCATTGGCTTGTAATAGTTCCCCTGAATGGCAGTGTAGATATGCCATTGCCCACTCATCGAGTGCAACCAGATTCCAACCAACAGAGAGGAGATCCCTACTCCTGCAGCTGCCTTTCACCACCCTCACTTCAGAGGCATAGTTGACTACATACCAGCTCTTGACAGAAACACTGATAATCTCCTGCTTTTCAGCAGAGATATCCCAAGGGTACACAAAATTGGCCAGCAAATCAGTGGACCACATGATGCACCACATGCCCAACACCTAGACGTAGGCCGGGTCATCACTGGCAAAATATGTCGAGGTAATGTTAGGAAGTCTTCCATAGTTTCTTCTTTAAAGACTTCCCTTCAGCCAAATGGTTGCATTACCGGTTTCAAAGAGTACCATACCAAAGAAATACTTTGCTCTAAAGGCATGCAACAGTTCTTCACACAAGGTGATAACAAGGCTCTTCATTTCTGGGATGATCGTGTTGGGACCACAGTGTTTGATGTAACATCTAAAGAAAATGAACTGACCGCCACCATGGAAGACAGGGAGTTCCTAACAACCATGAGTAAAGAGTTCTAGCAGGACAGTTCTAACAGCTGGGTATCAGTAGTACCATTTCATGCCATAACAAAAGACTACCAAATAATAGTCAGCATGCATAAGCATGATTTATTTATTTTTAATGCAGTCTGAACAGAAAACCTGAGATGAAAAAACTTGACTGTTTACTTTATTTAGAAGGTGTTTGGGAGAGATCGTTCTGAGCTTGCACCACCTCAGCCAATCAGGGGAGGGGGCGAGGCCAAACCACAGCTCCGTGTCTGAATGGACACAGGGCGCTGTGCCCCGGCTTGGGTATCCCCATAGCAAGCTGCTTGCTGTGGGGGCACAGAAGAGTGACCAGAGAAGAGGAGGATCTGGGCTGCTCTGTGTAAATCCACTGCAACAGAGCAGGTAAGTATGGCATGTTTGTTAATTTTATAGAAAAAACAAAACAAGACTTTACAATCACTTTAAGAAAGGCTCACTTTGTTTTTTTACTTTGATATTTGTTGTCATTGCATACTGTGACTGTTGACCGTAACTTTCTTTGGTAATAAAGGAGTTACAAAAAAAAAAAGAAAAGCTCACTTCATCTGTATTGGACTTAAGTTATCTGTAGGCTGTATATGTGGCCTTTCCTATATATCAGTTGTTTGATATTTATATTCAGAGGGTATTATTCTTTCATAGTGATGCTTTTATTCCTTTTTATGATTGTGCAATAAAGTTTATATTTCATTTAAGTTTAGTGTGGTCTCCCTTGCTGTGCCACTATAGTTCATACTTTTAGGTTGCTGGAGATTTTTTTCTCCATTTTGTACCTATTTTTATTTGTATTCATTTGGATGAGGCCTAAAAGTCTCTTTTATGTATGTCATTTTACTGTCACCTCCATACAAGTCATCTTTATTTCAACACCCAACAAATATTCATTATGGAGATATTAAAGTGGTTGTAAAGGCTGAATGTTTTTTTTTACTTTAAAGTGTTCTCTGCATTAAAAAAAACTTTTTTACATGCAGCTCTCCCTCTTCCTCTTCACTGGACTCATTGAGAGCAGCAGGAGCCATGGGCTCCCACTGCTGTTAATATAAATCTAGTGCTGAGGGATACACTCTATGAACACTCAACCTGGAGACACAATAGCCTAGTAATGTTTGATTTAGCCCCCATTCACAAAAAACAAATGTACATGCAGTTTCACAGGACAAATAGTTCTGCACATATTCTATAAATACACCCCGTTAGGTTCTCCGTATTGCTAATACAGACACTGAGTTGCTTTGTTCAGCTGTTTTCGACTTCATTGACTTCAGTTTCACAATCTGCCATGATATTCTTGGAGAACTTATAGGAGTGTGGATATTAATAGTGCGCCTCCGTTTTGAGAGTCCACAAACGCTTAAAGGAGGGAAATAAATTCAGACGGGTCCTAATTCTTTCATTTATCATTTTCTTTAAAGAGCTCTTCGTGCTCTTTCTATCCTCCGCCTAGCAGTTAATTATATCTCAGATGTCAAGAGTGATTAATATGGTGCAGAATTCAATTCTCAAAGAAGATTATAAAACAGTCCTGCTCGTTCATAGGCTGTAAAATCCAGGAACTTATATGAAATTTAGCTGTTGCAGCTTGTGTTGCCTTCATCTTACAGTAAATTGGGAAAAAAATCTTTGCCAAATGTATGATCTCTATATATGAATATTTAAAGCATAAAGTTTGCATGTTTGTCAATCATAATACAAAGACAAATATATAAAATACTTTCGTCTGGTCAGATTTTCTTGAAAAAAACAATGGCTTTTTTAAATGCTGCAAGTATACCTGCCTTAAAGCAGTATTAAACCCAAAAACAAACATTTATTATATTGCAGCTTACCAATTCTTAGATGTGATGGTTGCATTATTTTCTATCTTTTCTTCTTTCTAACTTTTATCTTCATCTGGTAATCCAGCCAGTAAGGCTGTTTTTTTTCAACAGATCAAACTTTCCTGCAAATGTAGCAGTTAGTGTTGAGACAAACCATTTACCAGTGACAGGGGTGCTTACAATGGTCAACTTTTATTTATTGGTGTAAAATCTTTATCCCACCCAAAAAACAGTTGCTGTAGCTGCCTTTGAAACTGTAGTGTGAGCTGGAGATTGGCTTCAATTTATCGTTTAAATCTGCTAGTATATCTAACACTCCCCTGTCCCCGGACTGATAATGCTGCTGTCCAAAGGTGCCCCTGTGCTCCTTCATCCAGAGTGGGGGCATTCTAAATAGTGGAGGTGTGTTACTGGCCATATCACCAGATAAACACAGAGGAAAAAAAGAAACAAAAGCTAAATGACACCTCGCTAGAAAAAACTAGATCATAAGTCATTACTTATTGACCTGCAAGGGCTTTTATACCAAGTATGTGAGAACAGACCCCTCTTTCAGGGGCACAATGGAATGCCAGGATGAACAACATAGAATGGATGGAACATTTTACTTTGGACCTTGAGAGATAAACTTTGAAGCTCCTACAACCAGATGTTCTATGGGGAACTGCTTCAATAGTTTAACGCAGGGATAGGCAACCTTAGAGGTGGAGGATATACCTGAACAACATGGGAGAAGTCAAAGATCATCGGGCACAATGTTCCCTCCTCATACCTGATTTAAACCTCTAATTGCCATACTACCGCATCGCAATCACTTGCAGAGCATGGCAATCATGAATTTAAATCAGGTGATGCTGAGGCAGCAGCCAAAGGTGTACACATGCTGTAGCAGGAATTAAACCCCCTGTTGCTTTGGTGGGTGCTAGCGCCTGCCAATCGTCACCCATTCAAGTAAATGAGGCCACTCTGCAAGCGCCCCGCAACTGCATGCTTCTGCGGGGTCCAAGGGGTTAAAGCAGATGGTGAGAAAGCAACACAACGCTGCCTTCTTTAACTCCTTATTTGCTGTATTGCAAAGTTGCAGGGCATTTGCAGAGTGCCCTCATTCAATTGAATGGGTCATACTTGGCAGGTGCTATACCCACCAACCATGACAGGGGGTATAACTCCTGCTGCGGCTGCAACTGGTGTACACCCCTGGCCACTGCAGCTAAAGGGAGTGCGATTGGGGCGGGGGTGGTAAAAACACCACCCCCCAAACTGAAAATGTAAATGAACCCTTATTATTCTGAGCACCCTATAATGCTGCTGGGTTAGCTGCACTTTGCTATAGAATTCTATTATATCCTGCAGGTGTGGTGCACACTAAACCTCCTGCATTCAGATGGCACGGGAGCTAGCGCTACAGAGGAGTCATCAGCTTATGCGACTCTTGCTTCCTACTATAGCTTCAACTTTACAAGTAGTCCCTCTGCATTGCACTGATGCTCTGGAATGGCGATTCAGCAAGCCCAGACCGCAATCTACCAATCACCTGTCCGCGATCTACAGGTTGCTGACACCCGGTCTAATTAATTCTTACAATTTTAAATACCCATCCTTTTTATCATGTCTATCTGCTCCTAGAGGCACCTTCTGTGAATACCCTCTCTGCCCTCTTTTTCCCTGCCCTCTTCCCCTTGCCCCTAATTCTTTAACTTTTTTCTTCTTTCCCTCAGTACTTGAAATCCTTATCTATCATTTCCTTCCCCTTCACTTAGTAGGATCCCCCTCTCCTCTTGACCCATAATTTCTTTAAAAACATGGTGCACATTGGATTCATTCTGTGCCCTTGTGGTTCTACCACTCTAAGGGGAGCTATGATGTTTGATGTCTATCACAACGAATTGTAACAAGTACCATCTTTATTCATCTGTGTGCTGCTTCATGTCCCTTTCTGATTGTACTTTAAATGTAATTAATTGTTATGTTGAGGCCTGCTGTGTGACTCCTAAATAAAAAACCAAACAAAAAAAGCTAATACTGATCAAATAACAAAAATCGATGACTATATATTGCATTGAATAAAAAATAATTTTAATGACTGTAGAAACACTTTAAAGCAGGGATCTCAAACTGCAAGTCCCATGAGGCATTGCAAGGCTGACAGTTACAAGCATGACTCCCACAGTCAGAGGCATGATGGGACTTGTAGTTTCGCAGCAGCTGGAGGCCCACCAGTTTGAGACCCCTGCTTTAAAGAAAAGAGTCTTCATTGTTTGGGATGCCTATTGGCCGAGATATTCATGTTTAGGATTACTACTTTCCACTCAGCTGGGGCAGAATTCAGGGGCTTTATTCTTTTTGCTGGGTGAGCAAAACTAGTTATTTCAGGAATTCTTGCACACAAAAAAGGGTAATGAAACCTTTCTAAATTTCTCTTATCGTTATTCATTTTTTAGTCAAATATAGCTTCTAAACAGGTGCTTTGTTCACACAGTATATTATTATTATTATACGAGATTTATATAACGCCAACAGTTTATGCAGCGCTTTACAATGTATAAGGGGGACAACACAATTACAGTACAGTTCAATACAAAAGGTACCGGAGGGCCCTGCTCGTAGAGCTTACATTCTAAAGGGTATATGACTTTACTGAGACAAAATGATTTTACTTCTGCATCTCCCACCGACCATTATAACAACACTTTTAGCAATATAGTTTGGAAAGTAGGCTGTGAATCTGTTTTAGTATGTGTATCTAAGTATTAATTTTCCAACCCAAAGAATTAGGATTTGATTTCAACCACTGAAGTCCACAAATAAGCACCACCACACTACTGGCACACCTCTATGGCTATTTTGTTTGTCGGTTCTGCTGTGGGTTGAAATACTTACATTTTTAAATAGCTATCTGCATGCGATTCATGGAAAATTTTAGTGTATTTCCAATTTTGCAGTCCTGGGATAACCCCTCCTTTACATCTTTACATGCCCCCATTCACAGAGCATAACCTAAGAATAAAAATTCAAATTGCAGCTTAAGCCGGGTATGCACTACAGCTCCATTCGGAGCCACTGTACTAACCATGCAAGGTTAGTACAGCTATCTCCTCCGCTGAGCTGTTGTGTTCTGACAGGTCTGACAGGGGGATGCAACCCCCCCGCCAGAACACAACAGCTCTGCGCTCTCTGCCATTGACCAGCTTCTGTCAGACAGACCAACATACACACAGGCAGAATGTCAGTCGTTTTTTTTTTTTTGAACTGGCAAATGTCTCCCGATATTCTGCCCCATGCACAGGGCTTTACCTTTTAAAGATGCTCTACTCTGGACCTTCCAGCTAGGAAAGCTGGACACCTATTTTTGTCATAATAAACCCTGTCTGTATTGTGCAGGCAGATCTTTATTATCAATTGTAATTAGATTAGAACACTGTCTGTTCTAACGAGTTAAAAGTTTAAGCTGGCCATACATAGATAGAATTTCAAATGAAAATTTTTAGGAAGTCTTATGCCACGTACACACGAGCGGAATTTCCTTCGGAAAAATCTTGGATGGTTTTTCCGACGGAATTCCACTCAAGCTTGGCTTGCATACACAAAAGTTTGCTGAACTTTCGACCGTCAAGAACGCGGTACGACGAGCCGAGAAAATTAAGTTCAATGCTTCCGAACATGCGTCAAATTGTTTCCGAGCATGCGTAGGAATTTTGCGCGTCGGATTGGAACTTTTTCCGACCGAAAATTTGAGAACATGCTCTCAATCTTTTGCTGTCTGGAATTCCGCCAGCAAAAGTCAGATGGAGCATACACATGGTCACATTTTCGGACCAAAAGCTCTCATCGGACTTTTGCTGGTGGAATTTCCGCTCTTGTGTCCGGGGAAAAAGCAAATTTGAATGAAAATTCTCAGAACATTTGATTTCCATTCAAATAATTTTGTTTGATTTTGGAATAAAGGGATTTTACCGAACACATACACTGTTAGAAAATCATTCATTCGAAAAAAACATTTCCATCCTCCACCTTTTATTTTTATTGCCACTGAGGTTGAAAACAAATGTCTTTTTCACCCACTAATGATTAGAAAAACAAACTTTCTTTGAACATTCTTTTCCTAATAATTTTTGTTCAAAAGTTTACCCATCTATGGCCAGCTTTAGAGCAGGGGTCTCCAAGCTCTCTGAACAAATGGCCAGTTTGCTGTCCTTTAGACTTTAGGTGGGGGCAAACTGTGACCAGTGGGAGATAAAAATGATGCCCCAGCATCAGTGGGAGTAAACCATGCCTCAGGCTTGGTGGTCAGCAGGAGTAAAACGATGACATAACACCTGTGGTCAATGGAAGGAGGAATAGTGCCCTATTATTGGTGTCAGTGGAAGGAATATTGCCCCATAGTTGGTGTCAGGGGAAGGAACAGTGTCCCTGGGAGGAATAATGTCCTGTCAGTGGTATGATGAATGCCCATTGTTGGTGTCAGTGGGCCTCATCCTTGGTATCAGGCAGAGAACAGTGCCTCATTGTTGGTGTCATTGGGAGGAATAGTGTTCATCATTTAAATAAGTAGAAAGATTATGCCCCCATTATGGTGCCAGTAGAACAAGTAGTGCCCCAATGTTGGGGTCAGTGGGAAATATTATGCCCCACAGTTGGTGTCAATGAAAAATTGGTTTCTCATTGTTGTCAGTAATAAAGGCAACCAAAAGGTTGAATCCAGCCTGTGGGCCACAGTTCGGAAAGCACTGGTTTATAGGGTGGACTCCTTGCTTTGTATATTAACTACTCCAGCTCCCAAAGGTTTTTACGCACTTCCTGACCAGGCCATTTTTTCACTGCGTTGTTTTAACTGACAATTGTGTGGGCATGCAACACTGTACCGAAATAAAATTGATGTCCTTTTTTCCCCAACAAATAGAGCTTTCTTTTGGTGGAATTTGATTACCTCTGTGGTTTTTATTTTTTTGCGCTATAAACAAAAAAAGAGAGAGGTTTTTGAATAAAAAACAATATTTTTTACTTTCTGCTATAAAACATTCCCAATAAAAAATGTAAAAAATCTAATTTCTAAATTCTGCTACATATTTGTGGTAAAAAAAAAATCCCAATAAGCGTATATTGATTGGTTTGCGCAAAAGTTATACGGTCCAAAAACTATGGGATATTTTTAAGGACTTTTTATTTTATTTTTATTGTTTTTACTAATAATGGCGGCAAACAGTGATTTTTAGCGGGTCTGCGAAATTGTGGCAGGCAAATTTGACACTAGGTAACACTTTTTGGGGACCAATGACACCAATACTGTGATCAGTGCTAAAAAAAATGCACTGTCACAGTATAAATGACACTGGCAGGGAAGGGGTTAATACCATGGGGTGATCAAGGGGTTAAGTGTGTGTCTGGGGGGTGCTTTCTAATGCCCCATACACATGATCGGATTTTTCAACAACAAATCTTGGATGTGAGCTTGTTGGCGGAAAGTCTGACCGTGTGTATGCTCCATCAAACATTTTTTGTCGGACTTTCCACCAACAAATGTTGGCTAGCAGGTTCTCAAATTTTCCACTAACAAGTGTTTGTTGTCGGACTTTCCGATCATGTGAACACAAGTCCGTCAGACAAAAGTCCACTCATGCTCGGAATCAAACACGAGCCAGAGATATAACTAGCGTTCGTAATGGAGATATCATGTACGTCTTGTACGTCACTACGTTCGTAATTGTTTGCCAACATTTGTGTGACCGTGTGTATGCAAGACAAGTTGGAGCCAACATCCTTCAAACAAAAATCCACAGTTTTGTTGTCGGAAAGTCTGATCGTGTGTATGGGGCATAACTGTGTGGGAGATGGATACACTGGAGGAAAAGAGATTGTGTTTCAGCTTAGCTGAAACACAAGATCTCTCATTTGCTCCCTGACAAATTAGCAGCTTGCCTTGTTTACAGAGGCACAATGCTGCTCTGTCTTTCCACAGAAAGATCGGCGGGTCGGAGAGCCCCGTACACTGCATGCCGTGCCGCCCTGCCACGGTATATATGCAGTGGGCAGTCTGGAAGTGTTTAATGAAGACAGACTTGGGACAGACTCACGCTGACATTGTTTGAAGAACTCTGCAGTCAGCCATGACACCTCCTCTTGAGAACAGGGCCGGATTAAGAGCATCATGGGCCTGGTGCTGAGGATTATGGTGGGGCTTTTTGTTTAAAAAGATAAATAAATAAAATAATAATTAAAAATGCAAACAATTTTTTGTTATAACAAATTAAATTAAATAGAGAGAGGGAGGATGAGAGAGAGAGGGAGGATGAAAGACAGAGGGGGGATTAGAGAGAGAGGATGCGAATGAGCATGTGTGGAAGTGACAGCAACACAGCCCGGCCAAGGCAAGTGACCGAAAGCACAGAGCCCGGAAGGAAGACAGTGTAAAGATGAATCAAAAGTGTGCCCATTCTAGAGCTTGTAACATTGAGGATATTCAATATCATTTTAAAGAACTGTTTTTGTGTGTAAGAGGCATAGGGGAGGAGTATGGATGGTATAAAAGTGGGAAGTATGTGCAGGTGAGGGAGAGGAATGTGGAGGGTATAACAGTGGGCACTATGTACAGAAGAGGAATGTGTAGGGTATGTTAATGAGCAGTATGCACAGGAGAGGAGTGTGGATGGTATGACAGTGGGCAGTATGTACAGGAGAGGAGTGTGGAGGGTATGACCGTGGGCAGTATGTACAGGAGAAGAGTGTGGAGGGTATGACAGTAAGCAGTATGTACAGGAGAGGAATGTGGAGGGTATGACAGTGAGCAGTATGTACAGGAGAGGAGTGTGGAGAGTATGACAGTGGGCACTATGTATATGAGAGAAGTGTGGAGGGTATGACAGTGGGCACTATGTATAGGAGAGGAGTGTGGAGGGTATGACAGTGGGCACTATGTACAGGTGAGGAGGATGTATGAATCTGGGAAGGAAAAATGTAAAGGTTTGTGGAAGGATGTTTAGGGACTGCGTAGTGGTTAAGCGGGCCATACATGAATTGAAATTAAGCCAATTAAGCAGAGACCAGCTATAGTCGATCTATGTATGGGCTAGCTGGTTGTACACAAGTCAATCTATTACTCGACTTGAGTACAACCAGCCTGTCAGGTTTTTCCCAAAACAGTCAGTGCTGCCAGCTATAGTTAGCAACACTGATCATTGTATTCTGTGGGTAGGTAAGGCTCCCCACTGGCAGAACACAATATTGCCCTGTACACACAATCGGACATTGATCGGACATTCCGACAACAAAATCCATGGATTTTTTCCAACGAATGTTGGTTCAAACTTCTCTTGCATACACACGGTCGCACAAAGTTGTCGGAAAATCTGATCGTTCTGAACGCGGTGACGTAAAACACATACGTTGGGACTATAAACGTGGCAGTAGCCAATAGCTTTCGTCTCTTAATTTATTCTGAGCATGGCACTTTGTGCGTCGGATTTGTGTACACACGATCGGAATTTAATCCGACCGCGTGTACAGGGCATGACACTGCGGGAGTGATTCCCCCATCCGCAGGTCAGCAGGTGAGAAGGTGTGTGCGGACAGGCTGGGGAGAGAGGTCTGTCAGCAGGGGGGTGTGAGGTTTTCATGGAGGGATATCAATCAGCGGGTGGGGGGAGTAACTGGAAGTATCTTTTGGAGTAGGGTCTGTCATCTGCAGGTTGGGAAATGCTCACCTGTGATATAAGTTGAAGGGAGGTGGCTAACATGGATAGTGGCTGGAGAGTGACCTGGTTGGTGGTGATTGTGAAATGGATGATGTGTTTCAAGTTTCTTTCACATTTGCAGTAATGCTTACTGCCCTCTGAAAAGTGATCTGTGGTGTATTGCTTTTCAACGAGTGGTATAGCAGCAGTTTGCAGGCGTTCATGAGGTGCTACTGCCACCTCCTTTTTTTTTTTTTAACATTGCTGAATGGCAGTTTTACATTGTTGGACTATGCTGCTACTGCGAGCGAGTGTAACAGGCGGTGCTGCCTGTCGAACTCTGCAGGCTCCAATCTATCCATTGAGCTCAGTGCCTCTGACAAGAAGTAAGGAGAGGCACTGTGAGCTCATCCTCTCAGTCTGCTGCAAACAGAGTGTGCCAGCTTGTATTTAAACTGGCCGCTCCGTATGTAGCTCCTGACAGGCTGCTCAAGGAGCCCCGTATCTCCAGGACCATAGGTGATAGGAGCCCTATTTTTGACCAGTAGTGGGGTAGACCTTCAGCTACCTACCCCTTAAATTTGGGCTCTATGTGACCCCTGGTCGCCGAGCCACAACCCTCAAAGTCAGTCGTTCTTTTTTTTTTTAAATGGGCCTATCTTAAGGTAAGGGGCCTGGAGCTGCAGCTCCAATAGCCCCTATGTTAATCCGGCCCTTCCGGAGAAACATCTAAAATGTAAGAATATTTTTTAAAAACATTTTTGGCATGCTGTGTGAATTTCTCTTCTTCATTACTTATAACCGTATAACATAAAGGGTGATTTTCTCAAATTTGACTGCAGAAGTGGAAATATAATAGTATAATGGCAATACAGAGAAAAGTTCCTTTGTTTCTAATGCCCATAGGCTCAGGCCTACTGGGTCTAATGGTAAATAAGAGATGCAGAGAACATAGAGCATTAATAGTAGGAGGTAGTCTGCTCCTGCCTGGCAAACCTTGTGGCAGAGAGGAATATAAAGTATGTAGCAGGCAGGGAATATGGGAAAGGGTGGGTGCTTAAAGGGGCTATATTAGTTCTTTGAGGAAAAACACTTCTTAAAAATTTGATAAATTATAGGAAGAAATGTTTGCTTCAAATATATTTTTTTATCAAACATGTTCATCACCTTACACACAATATACATTTGACTTGGCACTTTTGTGAAAGTTTGGAGTTGCAGCCCAGGAGCATAAGCTCATACTCCAGACTAACTCTTCATAGAATTGAATAAAAATGCATGTATGGACCCTGCTGGTTTGGGGATTGGTGAGTAAGTCTGGGGGTGGAGTTCTGTAAACAAATTAACTGCGCCTTTAGTGCACTTTAGATTTGTACTTTTCTGAAAGAAATCCTATAAAATTCTGATTTAAAAGATAGCTACAAGCCATTGTACTAACCATTCTAAATATCCTTCAAAGAATTGTCCTAATAGCATCCTGTCTTAACAGCCCTTTAGGCCTGGTTCACACTTGTGTGGCATTGCAAGCCGCATTTTGCATGGGCACGGCAGTCTCTTCATTTAAATGCCTCCTGTAAATGCAAGGAAAAGGTCCCTGCTCCGTTTTTGAGATTGCAGCCCGCACAGAAACCACAAGTTTACTGCGGTTCCCAATGCAGGAAGCAGCTGCTGTGATTTCCAGTGTGTGCGAGTGTCATTAGGATTAATGGTACCCATACACATCTTCTGCGTTTTTCTGTGCCGTTGGTTGTGGCCGGGGAAACAGGTGCAGACCCGCAGCGGGAACCACCCACACAAATGTGAACCAATACTTACAGGATCCCAGGAGGAACTCCAAGAAACATGGCTTAGAGAAAATGGGGGAAATGATTAAAAGCGTCTGAGACAAACTTTGTATTAACCTTGTCTCAAAACTGGAGCACAGGCGATCATCTTTTAAATTTTCATCTTCTAAACTATGTGGAATATATATAAATATATATATATATATATATATATATATATATATATATAGTGGGGACGGAAAGTATTCAGACCCCCTTAAATTTTTCACTCTTTGTTATATTGCAGCCATTTGCTAAAATCATTTAAGTTCATTTTTTTTCCTCATTAATGTACACACAGCACCCCATATTGACAGAAAAACACAGAATTGTTGACATTTTCGCAGATTTATTAAAAAAGAAAACTGAAATATCACATGGTCCTAAGTATTCAGACCCTTTGCTCAGTATTTAGTAGAAGCACCCTTTTGATCTAATACAGCCATGAGTCTTTTTGGGAGAGATGCAACAAGTTTTTCACACCTGGGTTTGGGGATCCTCTGCCATTCCTCCTTGCAGATCCTCTCCAGTTCTGTCAGGTTGGATGGTAAGCGTTGGTGGACAGCCATTTTTAGGTCTCTCCAGAGATGCTCAATTGGGTTTAAGTCAGGGCTCTGCCTGGGCCATTCAAGAACAGTCACGGAGTTGTTGTGAAGACACTCCTTCGTTATTTTAGATATGTGCTTAGGGTCATTGTCTTTTTGGAAGGTAAACCTTTGGCCCAGTCTGAGGTCCTGAGCACTCTGGAGAAGGTTTTCGCCCAGGATATCCCTGTACTTGGCCGCATTCATCTTTCCCTCGATTGCAACCAGTCGTCCTGTCCCTGCAGCTGAAAAACACCCCCACAGCATGATGATGCCACCACCATGCTTCACTGTTGGGACTGTATTGGACAGGTGATGAGCAGTGCCTGGTTTTCTCCACACATACCGCTTAGAATTAAGGCCAAAAAGTTCCATCTTGGTCTCATCAGACCAAAGAATCTTATTTCTCACCATCTTGGAGTCTTTCAGGTGTTTTTTTTAGCAAACTCCATGCGGGCTTTCATGTGTCTTGCACTGAGGAGAGGCTTCCGTCGGGCCACTCTGCCATAAAGCCCCGACTGGTGGAGGGCTGCAGTGATGGTTGACTTTCTACGACTTTCTCCCATCTCCCGACTGCATCTCTGGAGCTCAGCCACAGTGATCTTTGGGTTCTTCTTTACCTCTCTCACCAAGGCTCTTTTCCCCCGATAGCTCAGTTTGGCCGGACGGCCAGCTCTAGGAAGGGTTCTGGTCGTCCCAAACGTCTTCCATTTAAGGAGTATGGAGGCCACTGTGCTCTTAGGAACCTTAAGTGCAGCAGAAATTTTTTGTAACCTTGGCCAGATCTGTGCCTTGCCACAATTCTGTCTCTGAGCTCTTCAGGCAGTTCCTTTGACCTCATGATTCTCATTTGCTCTGACATGCACTGTGAGCTGTAAGGTCTTATATAGACAGGTGTGTGGCATTCCTAATCAAGTCCAATCAGTATAATCAAACACAGCTGGACTCAAATGAAGGTGTAGAACCATCTCAAGGATGATCAGAAGAAATGGACAGCACCTGGGTTTAATCTATGATTGTCACAGCAAAGGGTCTGAATACTTAGGGCCATGTGATATTTCAGTTTTTCTTTTTTAATAAATCTGCAAAAATGTCAACAATTCTGTGTTTTTCTGTCAATATGGGGTGCTGTGTATACATTAATGAGGAAAAAAAATGAACTTAAATGATTTCAGCAAATGGCTGCAATATAACAAAGAGTGAAAAATTTAAGGGGGTCTGAATACTTTCCGTCCCCACTGTATATGTATATGTAAATGACACTATGCTACAATGTAAAGTAATGAGTGTACAGCTTGTATAACAGTATAAATTTGCTGTCCCCTCAAAATAACTCAACACACAGCCATTAATGTCTAAACCGCTGGGAACAAAAGTGAGTACACCCCTAAGTGTAAATGTTCAAATTGGGCCCAATTAGCCATTTTCCCTCCCCGGTGTCATGTGACTTGTTAGTGTTACAAGGTCTCAGGTGTAAATGGGGAACAGGTGTGTTAAATTTGGTGTTATCACTCTCACTCTCTCATACTGGTCACTGGAAGTTCAACATGGCACCTCATGGCAAAGAACACTCTGAGGATCTGAAAAAAAAGAATTGTTGCTCTACATAAAGATGGCCTAGGCCAGTGATGGCGAACCTTGGCACCCCAGATGTTTTGGAACTACATTTCCCATGATGCTCCACAACACTGCAGAGTGCATGAGCATCATGGGAAACATAGTTCCAAAACATCTGGGGTGCCAAGGTTCGCCATAACTGGCCTAGGCTATAAGAAGATTGCCAAGACCCTGAAACTGCGCTGCAGCACGGTGGCCAAGACGGTTTACCAGGACAGGTTCCACTCAGAACAGGCCTTGCCATGGTCGACCAAAGAAGTTGAGTGCATGTGCTCATTGTCATATCCAGAGGTTGTCTTTGAGAAATAGACATATGAGTGCTGCCAGCATTGCTGCAGAGGGTGAAGGGGTGGGGTGGTCAGCCTGTCAGTGCTCAGACCATACGCTGCACACTGCATCAAATTGGTCTGCATGGCTGTTGTCCCAGAAGGAATCCTCTTCTAAAGATGATGCACAAGAAGGCCCGCAAACAGTTTGCTGAAGACAAGCAGACTAAGGACATGGATTACTGGAACCATGCCCCATGGTCTAATGAGACCAGGATAAGCTTATTTGGTTCAGATGGTCTCAAGCGTGTGCGGCGGGAACCAGGTAAGGAGTACAAAGACAAGTGTGTCTTGCCTACGGTCAAGCATGCTGGTGGAGTTTCATGTTCTGGGGCTGCATGAGTGCTGCTGGCACTGGGGAGCTACAGTTCATTGAGGGAACCATGAATGCCAACATGTACTGTGACATACCGAAGCAGAGCATGATCCCTTCCCTTTGGAGACTGGGCCGCAGGGCAGTATTCCAACATGATAACAACCCCAAACACACCTCCAAGACGACCACTGCCTTACTAAAGAATCTGAGGGTAAAGGTGATGGACTGGCAACACTTCTTTTATTTAGATCCTCAGAGAGTTCTTTGCCATGAGGTGCCATGTTGAACTTCCAGTGACCAGTATGAGAGAGTAAGAGCGATAACACCAAATTTAACACACCGGCTCCCTATTCACACCTGAGACCTTGTAACACTAACGAGTCACGTGACACCGGGGAGGCAAAATGGCTAATTGTGCCCAATTTGGACATTTTCACATAGGGGTGTACTCACTTTTGTTGCCAGCGGTTTAGACATTAATGGCTGTGTGTTGAGTTATTTTGAGGCAAATAGGAAAAAGTTGGCGCTTTGCATCAACTTAGGAGGAGATCCACCTGGCTAGTTACACACTTTAATATAGAAAGCAAAAAAAAAAATGTTTTTGTGATATTGTGAATGAATACAGTCCATAAAGTCTGTAAAAAAGCACTTGAAGGCAGCTTCAGTGAAGTATTAGAAGCAGAACAGTTTCCGCGTCTTTGCGGCTGACGGACTCTCGGCTGGACAGCCTGATGGACTCCCTGATGGATTCCCCCTGGACAGCTCAATTTTGTGATATGCCTACCTGTCACATACGTTTGTAAATACAATACATCCTGTGCCCAAATAAATTGTGTCTAATACTGCACTTAGAGTGGCGCTTTTTTTTGCTTTCTCTCCTGGGTTATTTTGAGGGAACAGCAAATTTACACTGTTATGCCCCGTACACACGATCGGACATTGATCGGACATTCCGACAACAAAATCCTAGGATTTTTTCCGACGGATGTTGGCTCAAACTTGTTTTGCATACACACGGTCGCACAAAGTTGTCGGAATTTCCGATCGCCAAGAACGCGGTGACATAAACCACGTACGACGAGACTAGAAAAGGCCAGTTCAGAACCAAGAGCGGCACCCTTTAGGCTCCTTTTGCTAATATCGTGTTAGTAAAAGTTTGGTGAGAGACGATTTGCGCTTTTTCAGACTCGTGGTTTTCAGATCATTTTCTGCTGTTCAGTTTGTGCTTGCAGGTTTGTATTTGCTCTTCAGCGTGTGCAAGCAAGCTCCGCGTGACTTATTAGTCATTGTGTTCTTGTTCGTTCGTTACTGTTTTTCATGTCGCTCTTCACAGGCCTTGCTGTTCTTCAGTGCGTTCTGTTACTTCGTTCTGAGCAGCCGACCGTTTTCTAGCCATGTTGCGTATACGTACTCCTCGTAGAGTTCGTGCTGTGCGGGGGCTTGATGTTGGGGTCCTGACCTTGACACAAGTCCAGTCCATGAACAGGGTGGGAAGGAGTTCATGGACCAAGAATTGGTTGCTTCAGCATGACCAGTTCTGTCATATGCCTTTGCTCCGTGAGATCCGTGAAAATAATCCTGATGATTTCAGGAACTTTCTCCGGATGACGGACCCCGTATTTCACTGTTTGTTGGCTTTGCTGACCCCTTATATTAGCAGGCAGGATACCTGCATGAGGCAAGCCATCACTCCGGAGCAGAGGCTCATCGCCACCCTGCGGTACTTGGCGATGGGGAGAAGCCTGCAGGACCTCAAGTTCTCGACAGGCATCTCCCCCCAGGCTCTGGGGATCATTATCCCAGAGACCTGTTCTGCCATCATCCAGGTCCTGCAGAAGGAGTATATTAAGGTAAGATTTTTATCCTTTAATATCACATTTTATTGTATTTAATGTTTGATAATATATTGTATTTCTTTCCTCATTCCCTAATTACCATGATTGTAATATGCTGTGAATGTCCCCTTTGTCCTCATTCATGCTGGATTTTTATGTAAGTTTTTTTTGTCCTTCATACATATTTGCCTTCACTTACCTCCCCAGCATGCTCTCCTGCCCCTATATTCACCTCATGTAGTCACTTAACAATGTATTTTATCAGCTCCATAGTAGTGCTTTACCCCAAACACCCCCTAAAATGTTTTTAAATGTGATTTGTAATTTAAATTCAGGCAGAGTGCCAGAGGCTTTTTTTAGGGGTCCCCAAATCATTTGGAACCCTCCCTCCCCCCAACTGCTCAGTCAGCTGATAACAATTCTCTATCTATCCTCAATCATCTATCTGCTGACTTTGCCAAACCCATACACACTATACCCATCTCTTTTGTGGTCAGATGTATGGATGAATTCCCCAAAGCATGTAGTGCAAGGGCCTGCCTGTATACTTTAAAATGGTAATGTTTAAAGTTTTTGTATCCTAATATTATCGTGATGACACTTCTTACCTGTCCAGTGGGCTGCCAATAGTGTAACTAAGGAGGGGCTGTTCAAAGTAATACACATTATTTAGGCATTCATCTCTCAATGAAGTGGAGAGGTTTACCTGTCCAAGAGCCCCCCCCTATAATGTTAGAAATGGCCCAGGAGAGGGGGGGGAGGGGGAATATGATAGGTGTACCTTATACTTTGGTGTTTAAAAATTCCCATTAATAAATGTTATCTTGATGTTGGCCAAGAATGTTTGTGTCTAATCTGCTTTCCATGTTCTAATGTGCAAAAAGACTAAATTCTTTTTGTTTTCCTCAACAGTTTCCTTCCACGCCACAGGAATGGCAGACTGTGGCCTCCCACTTTGCCCAGCGGTGGGACTTTCCTAACTGCGGAGGGGCAATTGATGGGAAACACGTCCACATCATCCCACCACCCAACTCGGGGTCGTACTATTATAATTATAAGGGGTTCAATAGTATTGTGATGTTGGCGGTGGTGTTGGCTACTTATGAGTTCCTGTATGTGGACGTGGGGAAGAATGGCTGGATGTCCGATGGTGGAGTCATCGCCCAGACGGAGTTCTACAGGCATCTCCAGAATGGCAGCTTGGACTTGCCACCTCCAGAAGACAATGTGGAAGGACTCCCATTTGTCTTCGCTGCGGATGAAACATTTGCGCTGGGAGACCATCTTATGCGGCCATTCCTGATGAGGACCCTCACCCCGGACCAGAGGGTTTTTAATTACCGGCTGGCCAGAGCCAGAAGAGTGGTGGAGAACACGTTTGGAATCATGGCCAGCCAGTTCCGCCTATTTCTTACACCCATACATATGGCGGAGTACAAACTGAATCACATTATCCTGGCGTGCTGTGTTCTACACAACTTTTTACGGAAACATTCTGCCAACTATGCTGGCTCAGTTGGGCCGGAATTCAAAATGAACCAACCCTGACGGCGCTTGAAAGTGGCCGTCCTGGCTTGCCCTCCCTGAGTGCCCGTGATGTCCGGCTAAGATACCTTGAATTCTTTGCGGGTAGGGGGGCTATCAATATGCCAGACAATGTGTGAAACCTTTATCAAATAAAAAAAAATAATTACCGTATTTATCGGCGTATAACACGCACCGACGTATAACACGCACCACAATTTAGGAGGGAATTTTAAGGAAAAAAAAACTTTTAGGAGGGAAGTTGAAGGGAAAAAAACTTACATTTAAATGCCCATCATTGCAGCCTTCTCAGTGCAGCCTTGCCCCAGTGCAGCCTTGTCAGTGCAGCCATGTCAGTGCAGCCATGTCAGTGCAGCCTTGTCAGTGCAACCTTCCCCAGTGCAGCCTTCCCCAGTGCAGCCTTGTCAGTGCAGCCTTCCCCAGTGCAGCCTTGTCAGTGCAGCCTTCCCCAGTGGAGCCTTGTCAGTGCAGCCTTCCCCAGTGCAGCCTTGCCCCAGTGCAACCTTCGATCCTCTATCCCTGCCATCCTGGGCTTCAAAATCGCCGACCGCGATTTGAAAATGGCGCCGCCGGCGCCGAAATACACAGAGCTGGTCCTCGGCTCTTCCCGGCGGCTCTCGTTCACTTTCGGCTCCACTCGTAGTCCCGAGCGGAGCTATCCGAACCTAGCCGAGTAGGTTCGGATAGCTCCGCTCGGGACTACAAGTGGAGCCGAAAGTGAACTAGAGTCCGCCGAGAAGAGCCGAGGACCGGCTCTGTGTATTTCGGCGCCGGCAGCGCCATTTTCAAATCGCGGTCGGCGATTTTGAAGATGTGACAGCTCGGGATCGCAGGGGATCGGCGTATAACACGCACCTGTGATTTCCCCCTGATTTTAAGTGGAAAAAAGTGCGTGTTATACGCCGATAAATATGGTAAGCAAATCTTTGGTGACATTTACTGCTTGTGTTTGTTTTAGCTGACCCTGACAGAAATGTGTGGAGTCCTGAAAATGGCGTAATTGTGTAACCTTATACAAAGCACTGTTGGGTGTTATTTACTAAAGGCAAAGACACTTTGCACTACAAGTGCACTTGAAACAGCCCTTATGAAATAACACCCATTGTCACAGAAAGCAGCAATTAGAGCACCACAAAAGTGTTGTAGCGTTGAGACAATTATCCACACATTCTTGATTAACAATCTTTCTAATACCTGCACAATCACATGTGCATTTTGACAAGGTTTTTAAAACAAACCAACATGTTTGTTGTATAACAATTTTTGGGGTGGCATTAGAAAAAGTTGAAATGTCCATTTAAGATAAAACAGGCATGTTTCCAACCAACAAGAAAGACACAAATCTTGAACTTACAAAGTTCACATTTGGTAGAACTTGAAGACAATATCAGACATGAGCATTTAGGAACTGTGTTTGATATTACGTTCAGATGGGGTGAAGTCACCCCAGGAAAAGCCAAATTTTGAAGATGCACACCAATTTACGAATATCAACATGTGCTAGCTGCCATCACGGGGGATCAAGGGATGTGTTTTGGGGGAGCAACCCCTTCCTCTCAGCTACTTTATTATTAAGGAAGGGGTTGCACCCCCAAAACACGTCCACTGATCTCCCGTGATGGCAGATAGCACATGTTGACACACCTTGTGCATCTTCAAAATTTGGCTTTTTTACAATTTGACAAAAAATTTAAAAATTGTAGCACACCATAAAAGAAAGGGCTTTGGAGGGGTTTTAAACTCTCCCCAAAACATCAATGATGTTCTTATTTTTTTGAATAACATCATTGATGTTTTTCTTGATGTTTCCCAATGCAACATTACACCCCATGATCTCCCCAATCAGGATCTGTGCACTTTCCGAGGTGAAATGCCCTGGATCCACAACATCACGATCACCTAAAAAGATAGAAACCAAAAAAAACATGTATTATAAATATTCCGGCATCCATCTCTTACCTGAGCCTGTGGTCGCTGACACTCACCTGTTGTGGTGACAATTTCCACAATGTCTTCCTCCTCCTGCTCTGCTTGTCTTTGTGGGATTTCCCCTTCTTCCAGAGGTGGGGGGTCTCTGGTCTCCTCGGATGAGGGGTGTCCTCCGAGTCTTTTCTCCCCTATGTGAAAAAAAAATGGTATACTTAGCACACAGATATTTGATGGCAGAACTATAAATATGAAACATTGCTTGGAAGTGGGGTACAATTGTTGATTTTGGCAGAGTTCCAAGATGTAGAATTTTTTGGGTCCTTTGTCAAGCTTCAATACTTTACCTGTCTTGTACATGCTTCACAGATGGAGACACCCCTATAGTATACACTGGAGCACCTGTGTGGGCCCCCTAATAAAAAGGGTGTTCTTGTGTCCCACACTAGTGCTCCTGTGTCCAGATGTGTAAACAGCTGCTGAGTGTCCTCTCCTTACACAGAATCTAGTTTGCATTTCATTCTAGTAACAAACCCATCTACACAACCAAATTATTTTCATACAAGTAGGCCCTAAAAAATGTGGTCAAATGCATATGGCCAAAACAATTATGTTTTATAGGCCGAAATAAAAATGTTTGATACGAACGATTAATGTGCCCATGAATATGAAAGTTGCCATTTTAAACTGTACAACAGTTCAGAAAAGCACATGGATCAGCACAAACGTAATAAACACAAAAAGAATAGGAACACAGCACAACTACTTACTTTTTTGCAGTACTCTCCTGATCTTTCTGTACTGCTCATGCTCTCTTAATTTCAGGTCCGACCACCGCTTCCTGAGCTGATCTTTCGATCGTTGTACCCCGAAATTCTGGTGCAGACTTTTGACCACTTTCGCCATGATCTTGGCCTTTCTGACATTGGGGTTGGGGTAAGGTCCATACTTTCCATCATAGTCGGCCCTCTTCAGGATGTTGACCATCTCCAACATCTCCCCAAAGGACATATTTGATGCCTTAAATCTTCTCCTTCTGGATCCAGACGTTTCCGGCTCCGGGCTTTCCTCCCCCTCCTCCTCGTTGCTATAATTAGCACGCACCTGCTCTGACTCCGCCATGTGCTCTTCCCCCACTGCGCCAAATGAAAAGGGGCGGGGAATAGACTAGAAAGAACGTCAGGGGCGGGCGGAGTTACACGCATGCGCAGTGTGTATAAAGCGTAACACACGTGCGTAGTACGTACGATCTGTGAGCGGAGGAAGGAGTTAACGAAGGTAAGAGCCAAACTTGGGCCTATACTGCTTCTAGATGGAGGCCTATATTGTAACGAGATTAGGAGAGTTTTGCCTGACATTAGGGTTTGTCTTGTGTTGTGTCTTGCAGTTAAAATGGATATTTTGAAAGATAACGACTTTATGGCGTCTTCATTGATATGTTCAGGGAGCTGCCTTGTCTATGGGAGATAAACCACCCTGAATATAAGAACCAAACAAAGAGGAAAGCAGCACTGGATCAATTGCTGGAATTTGTGAAGACGGTGATCCCCACGGCAGACATCACCCTTTTTGAAGATCCTAATTGGTAGCCTGAGGAGCACTTACCTAAGGGAGTGCAAGAAGGTCCAGGGTTCCCAGAGATCAGGAGCTGCAGATGACGTTTATGTCCCCAGGCTGTGGTACTATGACAGGCTGCATTTTCTGGCAGGTCAGACTGAACCCAGGCCAGCACTCTCCAGTCTTCCTTCCACGCTTCCTCCCCCCCCAGCTGAGGCTTCTGATGCCCAACCTGGGCCTTCCAGGCAGCAACACGTGGAGGAGCCCAGCTTGAGCCAGGTATAGCATTTCTCTAAATATTTCTGCTTGTCCAATCAATGATGTTAACTAGATGTTAGTTTGGAGTACTAATTTATGATTGTGATTGATGATGCAAAAACTAAAACCATGTCCCTTTTTCATACACAGGGAAGTCTTAGCCAGGAGGTGGCCGGGCCAAGCAGGCTGCCTGATATCCAGGTCCCTCCCCTACACCTTTAAAGACAAAGTGGCAGGAAGATGAGTAACCTGGAGGAGGCTGCCTTAGGCCTCTTTTGTTTGGAAGGCTACAGAGGCCCTGAGAACCCCCCACACTGTGGAGGAGGACTTTGCTTGCATAACTGCCTGCAAAATGCTGCAGGTGGAGGAGGGACAACGACTCCTGTGTGAGCCCTTAATTTTGGAAGCTCTCAGTAAGGGGTTGAGGGGCCAAATAACATCTGCTACCCACATTTGTGACCTCACACATGGTCCTCCTCCTCCTTCAGGTCCTACTACTCCTCCTCCTCCTCCAGGTCCTCTTCCTCCTCCTCCTCCTCCTCCTCCTCCAGGTCTTACTTCTCCTCCTGCCACATCTCCAACACCAGAGCCACAGCCGGGAAGGAAGCGTGGAAAGAAGACCAGAAAATGATGACCCTGGGTCCAGTCTGGTCTGGCAAAAGATGCAGCCTCTTGTAGTAGCACAGCCTGGGGACACAGATGTCATCTGCTGCTTTCATGATCTCTGGGACTTCTGGAGCAGACTGCACTCCCTTAGATGTGGACTCCTCAGGCCACCAATTTTAATGTTAAATAATTGATATCTGCCCTGGGGGTCCAAAGCTTCGCTAATTTCAGCTGTTTCTACAGCGTTGCCTCCCTCTTTGGTTCTGAGCCCTTAATAATTATAATAATAATTATTTAATAATATATAATAATAATAATTATTTTTTGTTTCAGTCATACTCGCCTATGTGTGTTTTCCTTCAAAAAGGACAGTTTGTTTGTGAGGATTCAGGTACATTTCAAAAATACAATGTCAAATTAACAAGGGACACCAACACCAAGCAACCTTCTTGAGATTAAATAATATAAGATATCAATGGTGTTGTGGTAACTTGACACACAAAACACACACAAAAATATTAGGGAGTAAAACTAACCAAAAAATAAAACAAAGATTAGCCTTGAAAAAAATACAAACCTAAAAAACAAACAAAAAACAACCTTTAAAAAAAAAAAAAAAGAAAAAGAAAACAACCCAAAAATAATTTTGTCAGATGTAACAAATCAAAATATATTGAGGGAATCCCGATAAATAATAAAGAAAGAAGTTTGTGAGAAGTCTGTGTGAATATCGGCAGCAAAACTACTTCATTCTTCTCACATTATAAAGAAGAAGAGAGTGCGCTGTATTAAACCATTTTTTGCAGCGTGACGAAAGTGCTGTATCCATTGCGAACGCTAATTTTACCAGACCGACCTGTTCCGTCTCGGAATTTCTTCTGAGCATGTGTGGCACTTTGTGCGTCGGAACTGGCCACACACGGTCTGAATTGACGCGAGCGGATTTTGTTGTCGGAAAATTTTATAGCCTGCTCTCAAACTTTGTGTGTCGGAAAATCCGATGGAAAATGTCCGATGGATCCCACACACAGTCGGAATGTCCGACAACTCGCTCCGATCGGACATTTTCCATCGGAAAATCCGACCGTGTGTACGGGGCATTATAGAAGCTGTACACTCACTACTTTACATTGTAGCAAAGTGTTATTTCTTCAGTGTTGTCACATGAAAAGTTATAATATATTTACAAAAATGTGAGGGGTGTACTCACTTTTGTGACATACTGTGTATATATATATATATATATATACTGTGTATATATATATATATATATATATAAACAGTATGTCACAAAAGTGAGTACACCCCTCACATATATATATACTGTGTGTATATATATATATATATAAAATCTAACCGATTGCTATGGGCAGCAACACAAGTGGAGATAGAATCCACTTTTTTTTATTATCACTACCTCTCCCCCTCCCCCCCCCCCATTTTGTTCACTGTGCCCCAGACTGACTATTACATGACAATATTGGCTGTTCCCATTGTGGTTCTGTGCCTCTAAACCTTCTCTAGATGTTTTGGTTATGCCCTGGAACCGTGTATAAACCAACCTCAATGTTGGTGCATTCATCATGCGAGGTGTCTGCCTACTAAGCATGCTAAGTGAATATGCAGTATTATTCTATGTTCTTATTCTAGAATGTGGTGTATTAGTTTCCCTGGAAATACTCACAAGCCCAATTGTATCTAGCCTTTATAAGGGTGAATAATACTATACTTAAAATATAATTTGATGTTTGCTAGCAGGACTTGTCGGTCAAAAGTTTTTGTAAATTATGTCAGTCCTGGCTGGGCTCAAAGTAGAGTTTTGTATGTGTTGAATCTGTGGAGCAGCAGAGAAGTTTGGGCTGGATGTGTATGATGCTGCTTAAATGCGTAGGCATATTTTGTTACCCATTTGTTATTTGGTAGGCAGTCACTGCATTTTACTGCATATTTTTTGCTGTTTGCATAGTTGTTTGTGTCCAGGGTAAAACCAAATAAAATATTTAAACCTAAAGTTTAGTCTACTTATGTTTCACTTATTCCCTCCCTCATCAACAAAATGAAAATGTCAAATTAAACCTTTCTCAATTTATCATATACCTTATTTTAGACCCAATTATGTCATCACTGGGTCTCTGGGCTGCTCTTTGCAATGAAGGCAGATTATGGCTGGTGGGAGGGGTGGATAGCATGCTCTACGTAGCTCTCTAAAAACATCAAAGGAGTCCGTACCTCTCTCTAGAGCCCTCAGCCCTGGTACAAGTAGTGGGCTGGCTCTTATGAGGAGTCATACAAATATCAAGATCCCCTGATGAATAGATGTCAATCGGGAGGAGTGGGCATTCCAAGGCAGACTGCATTTGCATGCAGATAACTCTAGGTAATGTCCACATGTGATGTTGAGTTTCCATAATTGAAATAACTGAAGTCCAATGAATGAGAGGCAGGCAAGGGATAGTAGAACTGGGGAGCAAAGTACTGGATAATGCTGGATGAACTCCAGAATGTAAATGAGGCAAGGTCTCATATCTGACTTGCTGCATCTGTTTTAAGATGGATTCAAGTGGCATATTGTCTACTTGCAAGATATTCTATAAAGCTGGGTGTTGTCTATAAGTGTTTTAAAGGCCAACAGTGGTTTCCAAACTTTACAGAGTAGCTGTGTACAAGAATTGTTTGTTTTTTTTAATCTTGGTTAGTAACACTGTGCAATGAGCAGTAATGTTAAAGGGTTAGGTTTTGCCAGCTGTCTTAAAATAAATAAGAGCTTTATGAGCTTCAGAGTGTTTGTAACCCCAGCATTTCATATGATCCTGTTCTATTTGTATTGTTTCCTTTGTCTGAAATCCCAGATGATCCTGCCCGTCCCTCTGCTTTCCTAGGAAACTCCGCCTGCTCTCCTAAAATGATCAGACTGGTCCTGACACCCCCCCCCCTGCACAGCCAATCGCTAGGAAGCTCAGTGTACTGTTGCTTTTCCTCCCCCCAGCTCTAATGCAGCTGCGAACAGAGGGAATGTGATCACTTATATAGAGGGGGGGAGGACTTATATTGTTTTTTTTTTATATATCTATATAGAAATGTTTTGCCTTTTGTTTCAGTTTTAAACAGAATGGGCTATTTTACAAGGTGATCGTTTACAATCACTTTAAGCTGAAATTCAGGCAGCTGTAAAGTACACATATTATTGCAGGTCTGCTCATCAATGCAGCATTATATACATTTTTTTAATGCCAGCGGTGTAAGTACCTGGGTGGATTGGCACAAGGATTCCATTGTATTGCAGGGCAAGGAGCTTGCTGATGGGGCAAAGCAGAATAACATGCAAGATGTGCCCTTCGGTCTGCCACTTCTTATTTTACTGTCTGGTCACAGGCTGGGGATTGGACAAGACTTGTAGGTGTTATTTAGCTGCAGCAGCGAAAAATCAGGTCTCCAGCACTGGCAAGGATCTTATCTTAAATTCTTATTCTTAAATTAATTAAATTAATTAGTTTAATTAATGTAAATTGTAACTACATTTCATCTGAGCACCAAAAATTGTATTTATTTCATTTTTAATATTCAAAGCAAATCCCCCCCCCCCCCCCCCAACCATCAATTTCTCTATGCTTTTGTTTTGCTGAGAAATCACTTTGAAAAACACCCCTTATCATTTCTGCCTGTGGCCATCTTGAGTTAGGGTAGATGATTCATGTAGCATTTAATTCCTGGAATCCACCTGCCCTTAGTTCAGGCCTGCAGGAGAGGGCATGCTAGCTGAGAAAGGCCCCCCCCCCCCCCAATGAAGACTCCTGGGATGTATGACATAATTTCCCTACACATGGAAACCAGGAAGTAACTGATGAAATGTAAGAACAAAAGTTTAAAACAAGCAAATATGATATACTTTTCTATTCATTTACTAAGGCTAGTAGCATAAAGATTAAAAATAGTCAATGTTGATTTGAGAGAGTGAAATTCAGCTTTAAGTAATCTATACTAAATAATAGAACAGTTAAAGCATCTCCTTTAAATGCATTTATTCTGTGTATTGAGCTAGTTGCCCTGTGTTAAGCTGTAATATAGATTCACCTGCCTAACCTCCACAGGTCCTCATATTTGCTTGCCTTTAAAAAAATGTTTGTTTTTTTCCATACGTGTAAATTGGGACAGTGAATGTTAATTATCATCTACCCTGCGCATCATTGAACTTATTTATGAAATCATCCAAACAGTTTATTTTATCCTTGTAAAACATACCATGGGTAGCTTAAAGTAGAGTATAGCTATTATCGCCATAATGGGCACTTTGCAGCATTCCACAATCTTCTTTATTCTTTCCCAGCTGACCCATATTTCATGGCTTAGTGGGGGAAATTGATTTAGAAAAGGTACTCCTGGTAAATGCCAACTCATTTTTCATCTAGGCACAGGTATACAATATGTGGGTTCAGAAGAAATGCATATACTTGACTAGAACTAAATGGCTTTATGATTTCTTGCTTTCAAGTGCTGTGCATGAAGCAATATAACTGGCAGGAGAGAGAATGAAGCAGATAGAATGAGGCGGGGAAATGGATGGTAAATTATTCCATGCACGAGCAATATGCTCTCAGATTGGAGCAGCTGTGCGCGTGACACAGCAATGTCTATCACAGTGACAGCAAGCTCAAGGTGACATTGGGCTGAAACAAAACAGCATCAAGCTGTCACTATACTTAAAGATGATAAGCTTTGTGCCACACCAACTGTATCCAAAGAAGTTGTTCAAGGGAGAAAAGTGTCCAATTTTTTTTTTTTTTTTATATATGACACATACATGCATTTGCTGCTTTGGAAAAATCAGTAATCGTTTCCTTCCTCATCCAAAACTGAGCTGATTTGACCAATTTTGGGAGTATGCTGGCATATTTTTGTAATCGCAGTAACCGTGTCCTTTCAATATCAGTATTGAATGGAGTTCAAAGGGTTCAAACCGCTGTCAGTTTATTTCTGTTTATGTCCTGTTGAGGAGAATTCCCTTTATGTACTATCCCAGAAAAGCGACAGAAAACGATAAGAAATGTCTACAAAGTTACAAAGTCAGGAAATTTCCCTCTTAGTTGTCACCAGAGAGAGGAAAAACATCCATTGGACGATTCTTCACTTGTTCTACAGCCGTGAATCTCCCCACCAGGGACACAAAGCAATGAAAACCTGCCAGAGGTTCTAATCCTTCACTACTCCATCTAAAAGTATAAAACATGTTTTGCCTGTACATACACTTTAATAGTCATGGATGAGCTGGACTGATTATAGATAGCATGGCTGCAATTCTGTTGCATACATCTGGAAGTCACTGGGCTACCAGGAAATGCTGGATATTTGTTTTCACTTTGTGAGCGTTTTCTAAGCAATGTCATGCATTTAGCTATGTTGTCATAGAACTGTTCTCATTTACTTTTAGACTGTAGATCCTCTTTAAGAAACATGCTTCACTGCATTTTTAATCTACAGGTATCTCACATTTAAAAATCTTTTGTTGAAAAAAATAAGTTTTCACCAAAGTGGACATTTTCATATATAACATTTTTTAAAAATATTCTTTTGTAATATTTATTTCCCTTACACACTAGAGATATATTGAAGTAATTACTCATGTCCTTGCCTCTTCTTCAGAGTCTGTAGTGTAACTGCCTAATAATTGCCATTTGTATATATTTTTCTTATCTAGAATCTCCGTTGTGGTACAACAGGTGTGGTGACCTTTATTCGTGGCAACATGCTGCACGTGGCTTGGCTGGGAGACTCCCAAGTAATGTTGGTACGGAGGGGACAAGCAGTGGAACTTATGAAGCCACATAAACCAGACAGAGAGGTAATGTCCTCACAGTTCAGTTTCTCATATCATATTCACTACATGAACAAATCAAATGTGTGAAATAAAATGCCTTTCATCACTAGGGTCAGGTGCTTCCACGTGTTTGCTAGTCCTGTGCTTGGGGAAGTATCTGATAAACCCCTGATGTAAATCTTTCTATAATTTGCTAGCAAAGCATTTACCGACAAACATGACACTTCCTTCAGATTAAATATACTGTTTATAACTTACTGGAGTGATGAAATTTATCACAGGTTTATGGTCCAGTCACCAGTCTAAAACTTTACCTGTAGCACTTTAAAATGTTTCAGCAAAGAAGATCCTGCCAGTAATACACTTTCTGTCCTAGAATGACTATGCTTACTCACTGTACTGTATCTGTGGAAGAGCAGTGCTGTCATTCTATATGACTACAGAACACCTTCCTTTAGAGTGGTTGGAGGCCATCTGAATTTTAGTTTCTGCCCTTTCAAAAGCATGACCTTATACAATGTCTCCTAGCTTCTGAGTGGGTCTAACACAGGACACATAAAAAAAAAAAAATAATTATGGATTTCTTTAATTTGACCCTGATATGCGTGCTTAGGAGTAATAATTACCTAAAGACTAAGTATTCAGATTGTTGAAAAATCTAGCTTTAAAGTGTATGTAACCCACAACAGTAAACCCCTCTTAATTTCTCCCTTTTGATCTTTTAAATATTGAAAGTGTCTTGTTATACCTGTTTCATAATGGCAAAACAAAAAAGGTACCTGTTGATCTTGCCAGAAATCCAGTGAGCTTCTAACTCTGAGCTCTCTCCAGTGTTATCAGCCCTGCTTATTTCACCTTGGTGAACATATGCCCCCTATGTTATTGAGGGGGGAGGTAACCATGCTGCTTCTCCATAGAGTACAGTAAGCCAGGACAGGAAGCATGTTGGCTGGATCACCAGGTGAAAATATTTTTGTGCATGATAAGCATTTGCATTTTTAATAATAAGTGGGTAACCGCAAAATGAACACATGGAGTGTGTTGCTCCTCATCCAACCATCCCAACACACATAACTTCGGATCAGGTTGTAGATTCATTGAAGAAATGGTGGTGATGGTGTCTAAGATTAATGTCCAATATTGAAAAAGCTTGGGGCATTTCAAGAGTATGTGGATCATCGTACCTGTGTCTAATGTGCATCTAGCACACAAGGGCAAATCTCTATTCATCATCCGAGATAGGCAAGTCAAGCAATCGGTGAGGGAACCGTCACAGACTATACACTAGACCTAGACTGCTCTGAGATTGCATGCCGCATTTGCAGAAATTGATAAAAATCTATTAGAAAATCTAAACTGCCTTTTTAATGACTGAAAATCTTTAAGGACTTGTCTATTATTCAGTTGTGCAATATAAATAAGACCAAGCATCAAAACCTTCCAGTTTGAAAACCTCAGAATAATTAAAATTATGAATAAACATGGTTAATTACTAAACCCCAGGTAACATAGGTGTTTTTGTTTTTTTTTAAGTAATACTAAAGTCTCGTTTTTTTTCTTTAAAAATAACAAACATGTTATGCATACCTGCTTTGTGCAGTGATTTTGCACAGAGTGGCCCTGATCCTCCTCTTCTCGGGTAACTTACCGGTGCTCCTGGCCTCTCCCTCCTGTCGAGTGCCCCCACAGCAAGCAGCTTGCTATGGGGGCAGCCGAGCCGCAGCTCTGTGTGTCCATTCAGATATGGAGCCACGGTTCGGCCCCATGTCTGCTCTCTCTTTTCATTGGTTAACTGACTTTGACAACAGTGGGAGCCAATGGTGCTGCTGCTGTTTTTCAGCCAATCAGAAGGGAGAGTCCCGGGGGGTCGAGGCACTCGTACACATCGCTGGATCGAGATGGGGCTTAGGTAAGTATTAGAGGGGCTGAGGGGGGCTGCTGCACACAGAAGTTATCTTATTTTTTATCTTAATGCATAGAATGCTTTACTATAAAAAAAACCTTCTGTCTTTAGAACCACTTTAACTCTGGGCCCTAAATCTGCCAGCTTTAAAACTATCAAGTGGACATTAGGAAAAACGGTCACTCGGACAAGCTGTGTAGTTGTTGTAACTGCTAAAAAGTAAATCTTCGTGATTTTGCAGTGTTTACAATGAGGCTTAGTTTTTTCCAATAGTGTCAAATAGTGGAAATTTATTTTTAAAACATTTATAACGGAATCCAAAGGGCAGCATTATGTCGTTCATTTAAAAATTGAGGGGCCCAAATAATTTTGAGAAGATTGACACATCCCACAACTGTCAGCAGTAGTTTACACCAATTTGCAGATTTTTGCTTTTAAATTTGGTGATCAAGGGAAGGTTATTAAGGGAGACATACATAGATATACACAGGTGTATAGTTATACACAGGTAAACAAAGGAATCCACTATCATACTCTCAGGGATGTTAGAGCCATTTTTCTGACACTGTCGCCAGTCCATACTTCCCTTCTCTATTAAAGGAATCCACTAGTTTCATTTGGGTGGCAGAGCTTGGGATTTACCTAGATATTGGATCAAGAGGTAAGAGTGGATGTGTTACAAATAATTGTAAAGCCTGAAAAGTTCCCAAATCTCCCTACTAGGCTTATTAGGCTCTCAAGGGAAGCACATGTATCACCCAAAAACGACACCACATTATCTGTGTATAGAGCTTTTTTCTCTTTCCCTCTTTTAAATTCTACTGTAGATGGTTCTAGGCATATAGTGGCTGTCAATGGGCAATGGGTCAATGGCTCAAGGGCCAAGGCAAATAGATGACTTGGATCTTTTTTTTCTTCATTCTTTATTTAGGGGTTTTCAGGAAAAAAAAACGTTAAAAATTTAACATCATCCAATGGAAAAATCACTGAGTCTGGAAGACCGGCTCGGGCTAGGCGTATAGGTGGGGTCATTTCTGGGAGGACTTGCATTTTTACAATGTCAGCCTACTCCTGGGCAGTGAACAAAATCATCAATTCAAAATCCAGTACGGCTTGGGCCCATACAAATATGCAACAGCTGTATTCTTTATTACTGTCAAATATTGCCAGAAGGTTACATTCCTTTAGGGTTCATAAATTTGTTAGTCGGTAAAGTAGGCTCTAGTTCAGTCTTAAAAGAAATCCTAAATACTAAAATAAACTGGCCTATAATTGTAGACCTATAAGGTCTATAGTTATTCTTCTTACATGTTATGCAAGGATTTTGATAGTTAATAACCCTGTGTTTGTGTGTCCAAAGGATGAAAAACATCGCATAGAGGCCTTGGGAGGTTGTGTGGTCTGGTTTGGGGCATGGAGAGTTAATGGAAGCCTGTCTGTCTCCAGAGCTATTGGTAAGCGATATGACTTTAATTCATTCTTTCCTCGTCTCTTTATGACTCTGATTTTAATTAAGTGTTTGATGGTCTCAAGCATACAGACAGCTAAAGAAACACCAAAGAGAAGATAAATTACATAGGGAAATCCTTAGTCATCTTACCTACAATGCAATTAAATTGCAAAGGCCCTAGGCCTCTATTAACTAATCGGAATAATGTCCTTAGCATTTATTCAAAAGCCATAGGCTTTATTTACAATGTAGGTCTGTAGAGGCCCATGCACAGGTAGCATGGTACTTAGTAAGTGAGCTGGCATTGCAAGTGAAATGTATTGCCCTTGACTGATCTGATTACTTATTGTTCTGTTCCTGCTGAATCTTTGTATAAAACCTGGCTCCATGTTTTAGTGAACTTTAAATAGTTTGTATCAAGCTGGTCCAAATTAACTATTTCCTTCAGTAACAGTTACAGTGGCTGCACTGTATACAGCCCTGGTGACTTCCCATCCTGCTCCCAGAACAAAATCAAGTCAGCCATTCACAGGCAGCTTTGTATTTTCTGAATGAATACAAAGCTTCTGATTGACTGAAGCGGAGATCATGATGTCGTCCACCAGCCCATCAGAAGAAGAACGACTCAGTTTTGTTTAAGGAGCTAGAAAAGAAGACCCCATTTCGCTGTAAAAAGGACATGCTGGAAAACCAGCACCTGATCATCACTCACAGCCAATGGCTGGGGCACTGATTAGTTTGTTCTGGCGGGGGAAGGAGTCCCCCTGTCAGAACACAATGGCACAGTGGGAGAGATCGCTGCACTAAAATTGTTGTGTTAATACAGCAATAATTGAATATGTGTACCAGATGTATGAACTGGTAAACTGCAGTATGTTAAATGTATTTTTTGGGATTCGATACAATTTAATAAGTAAAAGGAAAACAAAAAACAGTTATCAATCTGCATGTAAGTACTGAGCCTATTCCGTAACTGAGGTATTTGTCGTAATTTTTTTTTTTTAAATCATTTTTATTCAGCAGAGACAATATACACATACAGAGTATCAGGTATTTTGAAACATCAGATGCAACAAAAAAAAACATTGCATAATTGCATAGTGCATAATAATCCGGTCCACAGAACCGCTTCCCCGAATAGTCACCATAGACCACAATGGTCCCACCTTGGCACATTCCATCCGCCCCCAAACATTTATGGCAAGTAGCGGAATCTCTCCTGTTCCAACGGAATAGTCTGACCGGTGTATAATATATCTGATGTAGGTATCGTAGCTGTATCATCCTATCCGTTGAAGAGATGACAGAGCCCAGATAAGTATCCAATGCCTCCTGCCACATCTCCTCTGACAATTCCGGTATAAACATTTCCCAACGAGATCTGGCCCTCGCTATCAACCCGGAGTCCCCTGGGCCCACTTCCCTATAGTATCTGGAAATTCTTTTGACTGGGTCAGGATCCCCCAGGACCCTTTCCAAAGAGGTATTCTGTACCTGTATTTCCCCAATACCGAACTGCGCCACCGCAGTATTTAGCCCACACTCTCCCACCCCCTTCCTAAATACCATATTCAGCAGAGTCTCCTGTGAAGTAGCCACCACAGATTCCAGCAACATAGTAGCATTAGGGATCTGAGGAACAAATCCCTAATGGAGGAAGGACGGCTGTGCTGCAAAGAAGTAGGCTCGCAAATCTGGAAGGGCCAGTCCTTCCATCGTAACGAGCAATTTCAATACGGCCATGGGCACCCTGGGGGCTGGAGATCCCCATAAAAATCCCACCACCACAGAGTCTATGTTCCTAAAGGTCTGCTTCGACAAATAGACAGGTGAGTTCAAGAGGATGTACAAAAACTTAGGGAGAAAAATAATTTTAAATAAATGTATTTTACCCATCATTGTAAGTGGTAGCTTCTGCCAATTTTGTACCTTCTCCCGAAGAGCTCCTATACCCTGTGTCAAATTCAGCTCCAAAAACCTAGAGATGGGGAGTTGTATCTGAATCCCTAGATATTTAAAAGATCCCAACAGCGGAATGGGGCAATCAGTAGGGGCCACCGCATGTTCATCAATGGGAATTAGAGACGACTTGGCCCAGTTAATCCTGAAGCCAGAGAAGTCCCCAAAATTCCTGAATCAACCCACAGGCCGCTGAGAGTGAGGGACCCGGATCCTGCAAATACAGCAACATGTCATTTGCATAAAAGGACACACGTTCCTCCAGCTGCCCCAACCAGAGGCCAGAGAAAGTTTCACTAGACCTCAACTTAGTCGCTAGAGGTTCTATGGCCGGCGCAAACAGGTGTGAAGACAATGGGCACCCCTGTCTAGTCCCCCAAAAAATACAGAAAGGTTCCGAGATAATACCATTAACCCGTAATCTTGCTAATGGTTAGGTTTATAGAGGTTTCTCCCAGGAGATGAATACAGGGCCAAACCCATAGGACTCCAGAAGCCGAAACAGGTAAGGCCACTCCACTGAGTCAAAAGCCTTCTTTGTGTCTAAGGACGCCACCACCCGTGTCCCAGAGTTGTCGTGTTTAGCCTGAAGATTCAGAAATGGTCTCCTAATATTCATTTCAGCATACCTACCTGGGATAAATCCCATCTGATCCGCATTCACAAGCTTTAGTATCAATGTCTGTAACCTCCCTGCTATAATTTTGGCCAGTATCTTTGTGTCCACATTCATCAGCGAGATCGGGCAGTAGGAGTCACACAGTCTAGGATCCTTCCCCCCTTTTGGGATTGGAACCACCAGAGCCTCTCTCATGGAAAGTGGCAGTCTACCATCCGACCTGGCCGCTTCAAACACTCTCAACAAACGGGGTGCCAAACTATTCCTAAAAGTGTCATACCACTCCGAGGGGAGACCATCCAGACCAAGAGATTTTCAGGGAGCAAAACAGGGGATTGCCACTGCCACCTCCTCCACAGTAATATCTTTTTCCAGAATGGTGCTGTCTTCGGTACTCAGTACTGGCAGATCAATATTTGATAAGTAGGTCTCCAATGCTCCCCCCCTCAGAGGTGCACGAGACATACAGTTCCCTGTAAAATTGAGCAAAGACGTGTAAAAAATCTCCTGAGTCGCATACTTCTGTCACGTTCTTGTCACACTTTTTATATATATAGGGACATATTCCAGTCGGGTCATGTACGCCAGCAGTCTACTGTTCTTGTCCCCAAACTCAAATATGCGCTGCCTTTGAGCAAGTCTGTGTTTAGTAGTCTGATCAGTCAGGAGGACACGATATTTCCTAGTTTTCCCCTGCAAGTCCAGCAATCCCTCCCCAGTCGGGGTCCTAACATATTCTGCCTCCGCCAGTGATACCGCTGCTTCCTTCTCTTTCACCTCAGAGGTAAGCTGCTTCTTAAACCCACTCACTTCTATCATGAAAAACCCCTCTTAGTGTGGCTTTGAAGGCCTCCCACTGAAGGAGGGGGGGAGCCCATCTTCTCATTCTCAACCCAAACGGTACCAATAGCTTGAGTTCATTTAATTTTCAAATATTCCTCCTGTAACCAACTAGCTTCCATGCGCCAGCGTCGGATCCCAGGTTTAGGCCCAACCTAAGATCTAGTATAATGGCAAATATGCCACCTTGCTCACTAACTCCAATCCATCCCCTTCAGCAAGGACAGTGTCTATTCTGGACATTGATTTATGAGTTTCAGAGAAGCAAGAATATTCCTTGGTGTCCAGATGATGAAACCGCCATACATCCGGAAGCCATAGGTAGACAGCCATCCCGCCAAGGGGGCTGGAGTCCCAGGAGATGCTCCCAGCCTACCCAAAGCCGGATCCTCCACTGCATTAAAAACCCCCAAAATGAAAATCCTGCCTTCCGCTATCTCTTATGTAGTTTGTAACATATCATCTAGATGAGAAAGCGTGAAGGGATGAGGAACATATAAATTAACACTTATTCATTATTTTGACGACCAGAATAACATATCTTCCCTTAATATCCGATTTAATCGCCTGTATAGCTATGGGCATTGCTTTGGTAACCAAGGTAGAAACCCATCTGGCATAAGAGGAGAAACTAGCATGGTAAGCCCCAGCAATATGGATCCTCCTGAGAGAGAACCCTGGCACCCTGTCTCAGTCTCCTGCAGCAGAATCAAATGTGGCTTATATTTCTTGATATAGTTAAAGACTAGAGAGCATTTACATTTGGAATTGAGGCCTCTGACATTCCAGGACACCACTCTAATGCCCTGTACACATGATCGGACATTGATCGGACATTCCGACTACAAAAAAAATGAATTTTTTCCGACGGATGTTGGCTCAAACTTGTCTTGCATACACGAGGTCGCACAAAGTTGTCGAAAAATCCGATCGTTCTGAACGCGGTGGCGTAAAACACGTACGTCGGGACTATAAACGGGGCAGTAGCCAATAGCTTTCGTCTCTTAATTTATTCTGAGCATGTGTGGCACTTTGTGCATCGGATTTGTGTACACACGATCGGAATTTAACCGATCGGATTTTGTTGTTGGAAAATTTTATAGCCTGCTCTCAAACTTTGTGTGTCGGAAATTCCGACGGAAAAAGTCAGATGGAGCCCACACACGATCGGAATTTCAGACAACACAATCCAATCGCACTTTTTCCGTCTGAAAATCCGACCGTGTGTACAGGGCATAAGATTGACTTCCATTTCTAATGATTCCAGCACAGCCCGAGAGCAGGGCACCTATCCCCCCCCATGAATGCAGGGGAGGATACCAGGGCCCCAGGGCCTCCCTCGAACCAGGAGCCCACCGAAAACAAGGGAGACATTCTGTAACATAGCCAAAAGATGAAATACACTTTCCCCATAAACCCCGAAGAACTTGAGTCTCGGTATAAAAATCTTGCCCATGAAAAACAAAAACTCCAGCACAGAATATATCCACCCCCCTCCCCCCACCCTGCACTCAGCCCCAACTTGCCAGGCACTTATATCCCGTAACAGTCAACCAAAAAAATGAGGTAAGCGGATGTGAGGCTTATTCAAAACCCCACAGGTCCCAGCATCTGAGAACAATCCTGTCCCTAGGGCGATACAAAAAAACAAAACCCAACCAGAAACTCCCCTTAAAAATAAAAAGGGGGGATTAGCACACTAATTGTGATGTACAGAACAGTCCCTAGATCCCATTTTTGTAGAAGTGGGCCTAGAGCAAAGCAACCATTTAACATGCCCTACTGGTTTCCACTGGCATGAGCATCACCTCCTAAATAAACTTTTTCGTCCTATCAAAGTAACTGTGGCCAGGCTATGGACATTCAAGTATTTACCTATACTTAACCACTTGCCAACCAGCCGCTCCAGTTGTACTGCGGCAGAGTGGCATGGCTGGGCGAAACGACGTTCTGTAACGTCTTTTTGCCCTGTGGCCACTAGGAGCGTGCGCCCCCTGCTCGCCCACGGACGCGATGTGAGTGCCCGGCGGACACGATCACCGCCGGGCTCCCGGAATCGCTCGTGGCACACCGAGAACCGGGATCTGTGTGTGTAAACACACAGGTTCCGGTTCTCTGAGGGGGGAAGAGACAGATTGTCTGTTCATACAGAGTGTGAACAGCCATCTGTCATCATCCCCTACACAGTCCCCTCAGACCTTCATTTAGAACACACACTAGGGAACACAAATAACCCCTTGATCACCCCCTAGTGTTAACCCCTTCCCCTGCCAGTGACATTTTTACAGTAATCAATGCATTTTTATAGCACTGATCGCTGTATAAATGCCAATGGTCCCAAAAATGTGTCAAAATTGTCCGACGTGTCAACCATAATGTTGCAGTCGCAATAAAAATCGCAGATCGCTGCCATTACTACTAAAAAAAAAAAAAGAATAATAAAAATGCCATAAAACTATCCCCTATTTTGTAGACGCTGTAACTTTTGTGCAAACCAATCAATATTTGCTTATTGCGGGTTTTTTTACCAAAAATATGTAGAAGAATACATATCGGCCTAAACTGAGGAAAAAAAATTTTTTTTTATATATTTTTGGGGGATATTTTTTCTATAGCAAAAAGTAAACGTTTTTTTTCAAAATTGGCGCTCTTTTTGTGTTTATAGCGCAAAAAATAAAAACCGCAGAGGTGATCAAATACCACCAAAAGAAAGCTCTATTTGTGGGGAAAAAAGAACATCAATTTTGTTTGGGTGCAATGCCACACGACCGCGCAATTGTCAGTTAAAGCGACGCAGTGCCGAATCACAAAAAGTGCTCTGGTCAGGAAGGGGTTAAAATCTTCCGGGGCTGAAGTGGTTAAAGTGGAACTTCAGTCATTTTTTTCATCTTTCTATCTATTAAATCCTCTGCCCTTGTTGTTTTAACTTTGGATAGTAAAACTTTTTTTTCTGCCAGTAAATATCTTATACAGCCCACTTTCTGGTAAAAAGCCTAAGCCTATGACATCATGCACAGCTCTTTCTCTCACTCTCGTAAGATTTTGCCAGGAAGGGGGGGGGTGAGTCATAAGAGGGCCAATGAGAGCTGCAAAGCTGGAGATGTGTCTGTGTAAATCCAGGAAGTGAACAGGCAGCAGCTTCAGCTGCCCACAGTTAAAATGGTTGCAGCCAGACTTAGTGGAGGGAGAGTTCTGCAGCATATTTGGCAAGTACAGAATCACAGTACATAAAAAAAAATATGCAAAGTGGTTTGAGGGAAGCTTCAGAATGGCAAAGATGTTTTTATTACAAATTATGTGAGCAGACTGCAGTTCCTCTTTAAGTTAATGAGCTTTAAAACAGGTCCTTAATGGCTGCTGTCACTGTAGTCACTGTGGAGTAATTCATCCTTAAAGTTCACAACAAGAGGCATGGCGGCGGGATGTAGAGCGGAGCAGATGCTAGACAATGGAGCTCCGGGGATTCTTCCTTATCATCTTCTCATTTCTGTTTACGGTAAGCCGGAACCTGCTCCAGACCCTCAGGGAAGGTTGCTGCTGCACTCCGTTATCCTGAGGTAATGCCTTCTAAACAACGCTCCTTCACACAGCCACAGGGGAATAAGCTTGCTGCTGCTCCTGTCTCACCTGCTGACGCCATCTTGGCTGAATGGCTGCATGCTCTGCTGGCTAAGATGGAGGTGGCAGGCACTTCAGCCCCAACTACTCCTTCCCCAGACCCGGCTCCCCCCCGATTACACCACTTATTCTAGCAGTTATTGAGCACAGCAAGACATCCTTATTGGTATGTATTGATAAGCAGACTGAGGAATGCAATTTGAGAAGGAATGATAAGATTTGGAGGCACTTATCTAAGATGGTCCAGCATATCCGCTACTGAGGGTACAACTGCTCAGCACTCTGATCTCCTCCATTCTCTGCAGTATAAGGTACAAACTCTTTTACTCAATTGGATTATGCAGAGAACAAACTCCGCCGGAATAATGGCTGTGTTCTGGGCCTGCCAAAAGGGGCTGAAGGGGACAACCCGATGGAATTTGTGGAGTCCTTCCTTAAAGAACTGTTGGAGTCATGGGTCTTTCTCCCACATATGTGGCAGAGAGAGCCCACTGAGTCCCAGCAGTCAGCAGGGTGCCCAGAACACCCCCGGAACCCTTCCTGGTCCACTTCCTGAATTACCGGGATCGGGATGGAATCCTCCGTGAGGCCAGGAAGCATCCCACATTGTCCTATGAAAACACCATAGTGCACATGTTCCCGGACTTCTCTGCTGAATTACAGAGGAAACGTAAGACTTTTCCTGGATGTTCGTCAGCAGATGCAGGAGGAGGGCATATAGCATTATCAGTTAAGTTCTTCTTCTCTGTGGATGAAGTGGACACTTGGCTCCAGCTTCTTTGGTGAGCGCCTGGCAGCCCTACTGTTTTTTATGTTTGAACTGGTACCCCTGAATCCTCCTACCATTTATGTGGCAGCCCCAGGGCCACCACAGTATTGCTTCTGCCGCTGCAAACGATATCCTGTGACAACCCTGCAGCTCCTGGAGCTCTCTGGTGTCCCTCTCCTACTTTTACTTTGTCCTCTCCCATGAGCTTCAATCTTTTCCACTTGGATATCTAGTCGCACTTTTTCAGGAAATCCTCTCAGGTCTACTCTACGATGGAGTTTGGACGATTCAGTGCAAATTATACTCCTCCATTGTATCTTGTTAAACTGAACTATTTTGTTTTAGTTGTAGACCAAGTTTCTACAGTTTCGGGCTATAAAACTGACTGGTTAATGTTATGTCAGTAGGGATTTTTTTTTTTAGTTTTTGTTGTTCTTTTAACTAGGTTTCTCATATTTGCAATGCTTTGGGTTATCCTGTACATGTTGTTCCCTGCGGGGCTCTCCCACAATGGCTCTCCTCCCTCTACTGCTGGGTATTGGGCACCACTAGCGGTGGCTACCTACATCTTTTATTGGTGGATTCATTCCTCACTTCTTTAACTGTCTTTAGACCAGGTCCTCTTCTATAGCAAACTGCTTAGAGTGCAGGCAAGGACGGAGCTTGCTCCAGCTCCAAAAGTCAAATGAGAAGAAAAAAGTCCTATGAGCTGCAGATCACTGCAAGGCCTGTACATGGGTGTATGACAGTCTCAGCCTGGGCTCCAGGCAGGCCACACCCCAGAACTTAGTCATTGGGAAAAGCTCTGGGGCAGAGCGAAACACGTTGGGGGCATGGCCTGGCTGGAGCCTGGGTTGAGTCTGTGGTACACCCACGTACTGGGTCTTGCAGTGATGTGCAGTTTGTAGGACTTTTTTTTTTTCCATTTGTCTGTGGACCTTAACCACTTCAATACTGGGCACTTTGACCACCTTCATGCCCAGGTCAATTTTCAGCTTTTATCGCATTGCATGGCCATGCAACACTGTACCCATATGAAAATGTTGTCATATTTTTCACACAAATAGAGCTTTCTTTTGGTGGTATTAAATCACCGCTGGGTTTTTTTGTTTTTTTTTTGCTAAACAAACAAAAAAAGACTGCCAATTTTAAGAAATAAAACCTTTTTTTTTGTTTGTGTTATAAAATTTTAGTAAATAATTGTTCTTCATAAATGTTTAGGCCAAAATGTATACTGCTACATTTCCTTGCGAAAATAACCCAAATCAGTGTTTATTATTTAGTCTGTAGGAAAGTTATAGAGTCCACAAACTATGGTATGTATATACTGTATATGTGTAAATCGATCAGTCCTAATGTATTGACAGCCTTCATTTCTTGAGGCCCAAAAATGCCAGGACAGTACAAATATCCCCCAAATGATCCCTTTTTGGACAGTAGACAGTTTAAGGGATTTAGTAAGCGTCATGGCTAGTTTTTTTAAATTGTATTTTTTTTTTGTCCAAATTTTTTGAAAATGTTTTTATTTTTTTTACATTTTGTCACCAGTGTAGTACAGTGTCATAATATAACTGGTTTGGTGGTGATCAGAGATACTGACTGGTGACAGTATATTTTTAAAAAATGTATTAATTATAATAAATGTTTTCAATTTTTGATACGGTGTGTGTGTATATATACAGTGGGAACGGAAAATATTAAGACCCCCTTAAATTTTTCACTCTTTGTTATATTGCAGCCATTTGCTAAAATCAATTAAGTCTATTTTGTTTCCTCATTAATGTACACACAGCACCCCATATTGACAGAAAAACACAGAATTGTTGACATTTTTGCAGATTTATTAAAAAAGAAAAACTGAAATATCACATGGTCCTAAGTATTCAGACCCTTTTCTGTGACACTCATATAGTTAACTCAGGTGCTGTCCATTTCTTCTGATCATCCTTGAGATGATTCTACAACTTCATTTGAGTCCAGCTGTGTTTGATTATACTGATTGGACTTGATTAAGAAAGCCACACACCTGTCTATATAAGACCTTACAGCTCACAGTGCATGTCAGAGCAAATGAGAATAATGAGGTCAAAGGAACTGCCTGAAGAGCTCAGAGACAGAATTGTGGCAAGGCACAGATCTGGCCAAGGTTACAAAAAAATTGGCGCTGCACTTAAAGTTCCTAAGAGCACAGTGGCCTTCATAATCCTTAAATGGAAGACGTTTGGGATGACCAGAACCTTCCTAGAGCTGGCCGTCTGGCCAAACTCCCCCAAATTGGGGGAGAAGAGCCTTGGTGAGAGAGGTAAAGAAGAACCCAAAGATCACTGTGGCTGAGCTCCAGAGAGGCAGTTGGGAGATGGGAGAAAGTTGTGAAAAGTCAACCATCACGGCAGCCCTCCAGCAGTTGGGGCTTTATGTCAGAGTGGCCCAACGGAAGCCTTTCCTCAGTGCAAGACACATGAAAGCCCGCATGGAGTTTGCTAAAAAAAACACCTGAAGGACTCTAAGATGGTGAAAAATAAGATTCTCTGGTCTGATGAGACCAAGATAGAACTTTTTGGCCTTAATTCTAAGCGGTATGTGTGGAGAAAACCAGGCACTGCTCATCATATGTCCAATACATTCCCAACAGTGAAGCATGGTGGTGGCAGCATCATGCTGTGGGAGTGTTTTTCAGCTGCAGGGACAGAACAACTTGTTGCAATTGAGGGAAAGATGAATGCGGCCAAGTACAGGGATATCCTGGACAAGGGTGCTCAGGACCTCAGACTGGGCTGAAGGTTTACCTTCCAACAAGACAATGACCCTAAGCACACAGCTAAAATAACGCAGGAGTGGCTTCACAACAACTCAGTGACTGTTCTTGAATGGCCCAGCCAGAGCCCTGACTTAAAAGAGCATCTCTGGAGAGACCTAAAAATGGCTGTCCACCAACGTTTACCATCCAACCTGACAGAACTGGAGAGGATCTGCAAGGAGGAATGGCAGAGGATCCCCAAATCCAGGTGTGAAAAACTTGTTGCATCTTTCCCAAAAAGACTCATGGCTGTATTATATCAAAAGGGTGCTTCTACTAAATACTGAGCAAAGGGTCTGAATACTTAGGACCATGTAATATTTCAGTTTTTCTTTTTTAATAAATCTGCAAAAATATCAACAATTCTGTGTTTTTCTGTCAATATGGGGTGCTATGTTTACATTAATGAGGAAAAAAATGAACTTAAATGATTTTAGCAAATGGCTGCAATATAACAAAGAGTGAAACATTTAAGGGGGTCTGTATACTTTCCGTCCCCACTGTGTGTGTATATATGTATTTTTATATATATATATATATATATATATATATATATATATATATATATATATACACACACAGTATCTCACAAATGTGAGTACACCCCTCATATTTCATATTTTTGTAAATATTTTATTATATCCTTTCATGTGACAACACTGAAGAAATTACACTTTGCTACAATGTAAAGTAGTGAGTGTACAGCTTGTATAACAGTGTAAATTTGCTTTGCCCTCAAAAGAACTCAACACACAGCCATTAATATCTAAACCGCTGGCAACAAAAGTACACCCCTAAGTGAAAATGTCCAAATTGGGCCCAATTAGCCATGTTCCCTCCCCGGTGTCATGTGACCCGTTAGTGTTACAAGGTCTCAGGTGTGAATGGGGAGCAGTAGTGTTAAATTTGGCGTTATCACTTTCACTCTCTTATACTGGTCACTGGAAGTTCAAAATGGCACCTCATGGCAAAGAACTCTCTGAGGATCTGAAAAAAATAATTGTTGCTCTACATAAAGATGGCCTAGGCTATAAGAAGATTTCCAAGACCCTGAAACTGAGCTGCAGCATGGTGGCCAAGACCATACAGCGGTTTAACAGGACAGGTTACACTCAGAACAGGCCTCGCCATGGTCTACCAAAAATTGAGTGCATGTGCTCAGCGTCATATCCAGAGGTTGTCTTTGTGAAATAGACGTATAAGTGCTGCCGGCATTGCTGCAGAGATTGAAGGGGTGGGGGTCAGCCTGTCAGTGCTCAGACCATACACCGCACACTGCATCAAATTGGTCTGCATGGCTGTTGTCCCAGAAGAAAGCCTCTTCTAAAGATGATGCACAGGAAAGCCAGCAAACAGTTTGCTGACGACAAGCAGACTAAGGACATGGATTACTGGAACCATGTCTTGTGGTCTGATGAGACCAAGATAAACTTATTTGGTTCAGATGGTGTCAAGCGTGTGTGGTGGCAACCAGGTGAGTACAAAGACAAGTGTGTCTTGCCTGCAGTCAAACATGGTGGTGGGAGTGTCATGGTCTGGGGCTGCATGAGTACTGCCGGAACTGGGGAGCTACAGTTTGAGGGAACCATGAATGCCAACATGTACTGTGACAAACTGAAGCAAAGCATGATCCCCTCCCTTTGGAGACTGGGCCACAGGGCAGTATTCCAACATAACGACCCCAAACACACCTTCAAGACGACCACTGCCTTGCTAAAGAATCTGAGGGTAAAGGTGATGGACTGGCCAAGCATGTCTCCAAGCCTAAACCCTATTGAGCATCTGTGGGGCATCCTCAAATGGAAGGTGGAAGAGCGCAAGGTCTCTAACATCCAACAGCTCCGTGATGTCCTCATGAAGGAGTGGAAGAGGACTCCAGTGGCAACCTGTGAAGCACTGGTGAACGCCATGCCCAAGAGGGTTAAGGCAGTGCTGGAAAATAATGGTGGCCATACAAAATATTGACAATTTGGGCCCAATTTGGACATGTTCACTTAGGGGTGTACTCACTTTTGTTGCCAGCAGTTTAGACATTAATGGCTGTGCGTTAAGTTATTTTGAGGGGACAGCAAATTTATACTGTTTTAAAAGCTGTACACTCACTACTTTACATTGTAGCAAAGTGTCATTCCTTTAGTGTTGTCACATGAAAAGATATACCGTATTTTCTGACGTATAAGACAAACTTTTACACTTAAAAAACAGCCAAAAAGCGAGGGTCGTCTTATACGCCGGGTACAAAATGCCGCTCGCTGGATGCCCACCAAGCTTTGGCTACATACAGTATACACCACTGATCCAATCCCGGTGAGTGATGTATTCTATTAATGAATACAGAGCCTGCTCAGATTAGAGTAACAACCTCTGCCAATCCGAGCAGGCTACATACAGTAGCCTGCTCGAATTGGCTTTGAGAGTCAGAGAGGCACGGGCTAGTGATGTTACAGCCTCTGCCAATCCGAGCAGGCTTTGTATTCATTAATAGAATACATCGCTTGCTTTGATTGATTGGCCCAGCACGTTATGGTTCCCGCAAGAAGGAAATATGAAGCCTCGGAAGGGGGGTCGTCTTATATGGTGAGTATAGGCAAAAACTTGAAAAAGAATGGAAAATTAGGGGGGTCGTCTTATTCGCCGGCATACACGGTAATAAAATATTTACGAAAATGTGAGGGGTGTACTCACTTTTGTGAGATACTGTGTGTGTGTGCGTATATATATATATATATATATATATATATATATATATATATATACACACACTGAGCAAAATTATGAAAGCAACACTTTTGTGTTTGCCCCTATTTATCATGAGCTAAACTTAAAGATGTACGACTTTTTATATGTACACAAAAGGCCTATTTCTCTTAAATATTGTTCACAAATCTGTAGAAATCCGTGTTAGTGAGAACGTCTCCTTTGCCGAGATATTCCTCTCCTTTGCCGAGATATTCCATCGACCTCACAGGTTTGGCATATCAAGATGCTGATTAGACAGCATGATTATTGCACAGGTGTGCCTTAGGCTGGCCACAATAAAAGACCACTCTAAAATTTGCAGTTTTACTGTATTGGGGGGGTGGGGGTCGGGGGGGGGTGTTGAAAACCAGTCAGTATCTGGTATGACCACCATTTGCCTCATGCAGTGCAGCACATCTCCTTCGAGTTGATCAGGTTGTTGATTGTGGCCTGTGGAATGTTAGTCTATACTTTTTCAGTGGCTATGCGAAGTTGCTGGATATTGGCAGGAACTGGAACACACTGTCGGATGTTCTATCGGGATGTTATTCCTTTGTATTATTTGCATCTTTACTGTACATTGGAAGTCTATCATCTATGTATTTTTGAGCACTCAGCACTTTAGATTGTTTATTATCATTTTGTATATATACTGTGGTTTTTCTGGAGTTCATCAATTATGATTTTGACCACTTTTGAAGTTTATTATTTATGAACACTTAGCACCTTGTAAGTAGTGCTCAGCAATTTATAGTACCTGTTTGCCACCACTTATGCCCTGTACACACGATCGGACATTGATCGGACATTCCGACAACCAAATCCATGGATTTTTTCAGACAGATGTTGGCTCAAACATGTCTTGCATACACACGGTCGCACAAAGTTGTCGAAAAATCTGATCGTTCTGAACACGGTGACGTATAAACACGTACGTCAGGACTATAAACGGGGCAGTAGCCAATAGCTTTCATCTCTTAATTTATTCTGAGCATGCGTGGCACTTTGTGCTTTGGATTTGTGTACACACGATCGGAATTTAACCGATTGGATTTTGTTGTCGGAAAATTTTATAGCCTCCCAAACTTTGTGTGTCGGAAATTCCAACGGAAAAAGTCCGATGAAGCCCACATAAGATCGGAATTTCCGACAACACAATCCGATCGCACTTTTTCCGTGTGTACAGGGCATTGGAGTGCAGCACCATTTATTGATTTTATTTTATAACAGTGAATATCACTGTTATAAACGACCACTTTCACTGAATGAAATGGAATAATTCAGTGTTTACTAGTATGATTAGCTGTTATTGGCCACAGCTAATAACATGGCACAGATGTGCTGTGATTGGCCCTGTCTGTACCGTGTGATCACTGTGACCAATCACAAAGATAAACACAATGGTACACAATGAATGGAAGCCATCTATTGTGTACAATTGTCATGTCATCTGCTGTGATTGGTCAAAGCGATCACATGGTACCGGCAGTGGGACGGTACACTGACCTGTCATCTGCTGTGTCAGATGGACACAGCAGGTGACAGATCATACCGCAGCCTGCGAAAGATGTCATTCGGGGTCCACCCAGAACTAGAGCGGTCCCGTCTGGCCTATAGTACAATGACAGCCAGGTGGGAACTGTCATTGTACTGTAGGCCAGGCGGGAACTGGTTACGTAATCTCGTGAAATGTTTGGGGTCTCGATGACAAATTTAAAAGATCTTTTAATGTTCAAGTTTCTTACTCATAGATCCAATGTTCTGTTTCCATCAAGAGACGCATTTATTGGGAAAATAAAACCCTGGCTCTTCTCGGGCCTTTCCACACCCCATATTTCGCAAATGCAAGAGGAATTGCTATATGCTGGTCAATAAATCCCTACCGTGCAAGGTGGAAAGGGTCCTTATGGATCCAGGTGGGCAATATATCATATTGATTCTGCATATATATGCTAATTTATATGCTTTTGTTAATGTTTACATTCCTCCTCCCTTTGATCAGTCCTTATTGTATATGCTATGTGACAAAGCTCATTTCTGAATATCTCTGATTGTAATAGTGTGGGGGGGGGGGACTTTAATAATATCCTTGATAAAAGTTTAGACAGTTCTAACCTCCAGCACATAGTTACTTCTGATCTGTTGCATTGGGCTAGCTTCCTTAACCGCCTCACGCCAGCTGGCTGTCAAATGACGGCTAGGCGGCGCGGCTCTTGTTCTGGGAGGCCGTCATATGACGTCCACCCAGAACGACCACTCTCATATCGCAGCGATCGGTGGTGCGTTGTGTCAGACAGTCACACAGCTACAACGATCTTGTTGAAGAGCCTCTGACGGAGGCTCTTTACCACGTGATCAGCCGTGTCCAATCACGGCTGATCACAATGTAAACAGGAAGAGCCATTGATCGGCTTTTCCTCACTCGCGTCTGACAGAAGCGAGTAGAGGAGAGCTGCTCTGCTGACAGGGGGGGGTCTGTGCTGATTGTTTATCAGCGCAGCCCCCCCTTGGATGCCCACCCAGGACCACCAGGATGCCGTCAGGACCACCAGGGATTGGCACCACCCTGGACCACCAGGTATGCCACCCTACACCACCAGGGAAATGCCAATCAGTGCCTGGGCAGCTGCCAATCAGAGCCCATCCCCAATGCCTGCCAGTGCCATCAGTGATGCCTAGCAATGCCATCAGTGCCCAGCAGTGCCGCCTATCAGTGCCACCCATGAGTACCTATCAGTGCAGCCTTTCATTGCCCATCAGTGTCGCCTATCGGTGCCCATCAGTACTGCCTATTAATGCCCATCAGTGCTGCATATCAGTGCCACCCATCAGTGCGCCTACCAGTGCCGCCTGTCAGTGCCCATCATCAGTGCCCACTCATTGGTGCCACCTTATCAGTGCCCATCAGTGAAGGAGAAAACTTATTTACAAAATTTTATAACAGAAACAAAAGAAAAACTTTTGTTTTCAAAATTTTAGGTCTTTTTTTATTTGTTTAGCAAAAAATAAAAAACGCAGAGGTGATCAAATACCAGCAAAAGAAAGCTCTATTTGTGGGAACAAAATAATAAAAAATTCTTTGTGTACAGTGTAGCATGACCGCGCAATTGTCATTTAAACAGCGACAGCACTGAAAGCTGAAAATTGGCTTGGGCAGGAAGGGTGTGAAGGTGCCTGGTATTGAGGTGGTTAAAGTGGTTGCAAAGTCACATGTATTAATTACTTTGATCCTCGCTGTTTTAAGTCCCTGTTAAGTACAGTGTGTGTTTTTTTTTCCCCTAAAATCATAATGCTAAATATCTTCTTTGCAGAGCCCTGCTGTCCTGTTATGTGACCTCTCTCTGCTTCCCTTCCTGAGTAAAAGAGTACAGTGGGAGGGACTGAGATTTTCCTCTGATGAATGCTAGGGAGTTCACATGACAGCACAGCAGGGCTCTGCAGAAAAGGCATTTAGCGTTATAATTTTAGGAAAACACATGCAGTGTACTGAACAGGGACCTAAAACAGAGAGGATCAAAGTAATTAATACCTGTTTCTTTATTTTACAAGCACTGGACCAGCTGCAGGGAATAGAATTACACATGCATGAGAGGGGGGGAGATCGGCTTTCACACAGACTAGAGAACTGACGGAGAGAGGGAGGGGGAGTGGAGGAGATGCAGAGATGCTGAGGAAATAGCTGGATGACAGAGGCACGTGAACTGACCACGCTATCCGAGATCAGCAGCCATGATAAATGTTGTCCGTCTACAGAGGGGAAGACCGGAACAGGCAGTATCAACCAGGTATTGTACAGCATAGAAAGGGACAATTGATATGGCATAAACAATGAATTATATTTTGTGCCTTAAAGGGATAGGAGAATTTTTTGTTTTAAGGGTTAACGGTGCAGTTAGAGGCAGGGGAGTTGGAAGGAGCAGCGGCCTTTGCAGCTTCTCCAACGGCTGATGCTTATTTACAGTGGGCCCAAACATGGCGAGACCCGGCTTTACAATACACCTCACTGACCCGGTCTGATTTTACACTTCTAGCTAGCAAGCTTTTTGAATCTGGAGACAAAAATGGAAGTCTTCTGGCTAGGGTGTTTTCAAACAATTGTACCTGAAATCAGACCTGCTTTTAGAATCTTGATCTCTGACCTGGAGGGCATATTTCAGACGTTTAGAGAAATTTATAGCCCCTGGTACAGCCAACCCCAGTTATGCTCTCTGCCTGATCTCCATGATGAATCGGCTAATCTTTCCTTACCCTCTCTTACGGAGGATGAGGTCAAGTTGTTGGATGATGATGCTCCTTGAAATTTAAGCTCCCATTCATAGGCGTGCGCACGGGGTGTGCCGGGTGTGCCTGGGCACACCCTAATCACCCCGTGCTGTGTCCAGAGATTTGCCCCAAAATGCTGCATCTAAGAGAGTGTGTGGCCCGCGCTGCCTGTGAAACAGTTTCACAGGCAGCAGATCGTGAGAATTGCCAGAGCTGTTAAGTGTATGAAAGTGTCAGATAATGACACTGCATGCAGGGAGAGACACCAGCTGTCAAAATGTCGGGGTGATGTCGGGGGTGGGCGGGACAGAACGGCCATCAAACACCAGCCAATGGGATGGGGTCTGGGCGGGCCGCTACATTTATGTGGCCCCGCCCCCTCTCTGAAGCAGCTCAAACATTGGCTGGTGTTTATAGCGCTTGGTCCCGCCCACTCCCGACATCGCGGCTGAGTTGTAAGTCATCACAACTCAGCTGCGATGTCGGGGGTGGGCGGGATCAAGTGCCAACACCAGCCAATGATTGGGCTGCTTCAGAGAGGGGGCGGAGCCAGAGAAATGTAGCTGCCCGCCCAGACCCATCCTATTGGCTGGTGTTTGGTAACTGTTCAGTCCCGCCCACCACCAGCATCACCGCTGACTTTTAACAGCTGGTGTCTCTCCCTGCATGCAGTGTCATTATCTGACACTTTCATACACTGAACAGCTCTGGCAATTCTCACGATCTGCTGAATGTGAAACTGCCCCTCTCTCCTATCTGTGCCACCCAATGCTGCCTATCAGTGCCAACCAATGATGCCAATCAGTGCCAACCAATGCTGCCTATCAGTGCAAACCAATGCTGCCTATCAGTGCCAACCAGTACTGCCTATCCGTGCCAGTGCTGCTTATCAGTGCCAACCAATTCTGCCTATCAGTGCCAACCATTGCAAACCAGTGCTGCCTATCAGTGCAAACCAGTGCTGCCTATCAGTGCCAACCAATGCTGCCTATCAGTGCCAGTGCTGCTTATCAGTGCCAACCAATGCTGCCTATCAGTGCCAACCAGTACTGCCTATCTGTGCCAGTGCTGCTTATCAGTGCCAACCAATTCTGCCTATCAGTGCCAACCAGTGCTGCCTATCAGTGCAAACCAGTGCTGCCTATCAGTGCCAACCAATGCTGCCTATCAGTGCCAACCAATGCTGTAAATCAGTGCCAACCAATGCTGCCTATCAGTGCTGCATATCAGTGCTCATCGGTGCTGCCTATCAGTGCCAATCAGTGCCCATAAGTGCTGCCCATCAGTGCTGCCAATCAGTGCCCATCAGTGCTGCATATCAGTGCCCATCAGTGCTGCATATCAGTGCCCATCAGTGCTGCCTATCAGTGCCAATCAGTGCTGACAATTAGTGCCCATCAGTGCTGCCTATCAGTGCCACCTACCAGTGCCCATCAGTGCTGCCAGTCAGTGCCCATCAGTGCTGCCTATCAGTGCAGCCTATCAGTGCCCTTCAGTGCTTCCAATCAGTGCTGCCTATCAGTGCCAATCAGTGTCAATCAGTGCTGCCAATCAGTGCTGCGAATCAGAGCCTATCAGTGCCCATAAGTGCTACCAATAAGAGCCCATCAGTGATGCATATCAGTGCCCATCAGTGCCACCTATCAGTGCCAATCAGTGCCCATTAGTGCCAAACAGTGCTGCCTATCAGTGCCACCTATCAGTACACATCGGTGCTACCAATTAGTGCCCATCAACGCTGCCAATCAGTGCAGCCTATTAGTGCCCATCAGTGCTGCCTATCAGTGCCCATCAGTGCTGCCTTAGCAGGGATGGTGGAAACCCCTCTACAGATAATTGCAATACAAATTACCTTCGAGTGCAACAACTTTTTAGTTGGGAGGTTCACACCATTATAGCACTTTGGATTTTTTATTTTTTAGAGTGTTACACTTAATTTTATATGTTTTAATTACAGTTATAATGTGAATTATTGCACTTGAAGTTAATTTCCCACCACCCCTGCTAAGTCCATGTCTTTATGGACCTTGCTTTGTGCACTGGTGAGCAGTCATGTTGGAACAGGCAGGGGGCGTCCCCAAACTGTTCCCTCAAAGTTGAGAGCATGAAATTGTCCAAAATGTCTTGGTATGCTGACGCCTTAAGAGTTCCCTTTACTGGAACTAAGGGGCCAAGCCCAACCCCTGAAAAACAACCCCCCACCATAATACCCCCCCCCCCATCAAATGATTGGACCAGTGCACAAAGCAAGGTCCATAAAGACACAGATGAGCGAGTTTGGGGTGGAGGAACTTGACTGACCTGCAAAGAGTCCTGACCTCAACCCTATAGAACACCTTTGGGATGAATTAGAGTGGAGACTACGAGGCAGGCCTTCTCGTCCAACATCAGTGCCTGACCTCACAAATGCCCTTCTGGAAGAATGGTCAAACATTCCCATAGACACACTCCTAAACCTTGTGGACAGCCTTCCTAGAAGAGTTGAAACTTTTATAGCTGCAAAGGGCGGAGCCAACTCAATATTGAACCCTATGGACTAAAACTGCATTAAAGTTCATGTGCGTGTAAAGGCAGGTGTCCCAATACTTTTGACTATATATATATATATATATATATATATATATATATATATATATATATATGTATGTGTGTTTGAGCTTTCGGGTGCACACCCTAATGCAATAGGCTGCGCACGCCTATGCTCCCATTCATTCTTTTCCAGGCAATAAATCCTCTGGTCCAGATGACTTCCTTGGTGACTGGTACGCGGAATATGCCTCAATTATAGCACCAAAACCTCAATGCCTGTATGCCAAATTTTGAGGAGGTTGGGGAGTTACCAGAGTATCAGGCTCATATTATTCTGATCCCCAAACCTTTTAAAGATTTTCTCAATTGTGCCTCATATAGGCCAATATCTTTGATGTTAAATCATGATATTAACATTATGACAAAGGTCCCAGCTACTAAGTTGATGAAACTACTTCCATTGGTAATCAATATAGATTAAACTGGCTTTATGCTGGGCAATTCAACTAATACAAACCAATGTCAGGTCTTCACCCATTTCCAATTGCCATCTGAGATGTCCAGCACTAGGGTCCTGGTTGGTCTTGATATAGAGAAGGCCTTCGACTCCATGCATTGGCATTCTATGAGCTGTTGTCGGCCATGGGCTTCTGTCCCATTTTTTAAACGTGGATAGAAATACCATTGGCCCAGATTAAACTTCGGGCGACACTCTCGCCACTGTTTTCCATACATGGGGGTTCGAGGTGGGGTGCCCATTATACCTGGCCCTGTTTGCTCTGGTCATGGAGCCCCTGGCCATGGCCTTTAGGTTGACTACTTGCATGGAAGGGATCAGGGTGGGCTGTATATGGATGAAGTTGCATATGATTTGGTACTCTTGCTTAATACAAAATCATCTCTGCAGGAAGCCTTAAGCCTTCTTTCCCACTTTGCCACCTTATCAGGATTAAGAGTGAACTGATTTTGCCCATTGACCCTGGGGCACGAGTGCTGGCCGATCCACAGCTTCCATTTCATTAGACAAATACCATCTGATACCTTGATAAAAAATATCACATCGTATGTCAAGCAGTTCTGTACTCTAAATCTGCTCCCTTTGTTCACTAAAGCCAAGCTGAAACTTAAGGTGTGGAGTAGTTTGCCCCTGTTTCTGATTGGCAAAATAACTTAAAATGAAAATATTGCTTAACATATTGTATGTACTCCATCACTTCCCCATTTGGATTCCTAAAACAATATTTAAGCAACTTAATTCACATCTCACTGCATTTCTTTGGGGTACGCGCCTCCCCAGATTTCGCTTGGCAATACTTTGTCAACCATGGATCCAGGGGGGGCTTTGCCGGATCTATACTCCTATTACCTAGCTGCACTCCTTTCTCGTACTCATAACTGGGTGACTTCAGATGATTCCAATGACTTTGACTCTGTAGTACTGGAAGTGACTTCACAGGGCTCCAATGAGGCCTTGCACAACCTCCTGTAAAAGGGAGTTAAATCCCCTCATCCCTTTTCCCACTCTACAAGAGCGGTGGTTAAGGCCTGGCTCCTGTTCAGTCCCAAGCAGATTGGGGGCTCTGTGAGTTGGTCCCCCGACACCCCACTATGCCTGAACCCTATTTTACCAGAATTTTTGTCTTATGCGGACCCCTTGATTTTTTTTTTTTTTTAACAACAAGGGTGGTCTTTATTGAAGAAAAGTCAGTACATAATATACAGTTGTAAAGAAACAATATGGTAGGTACACAGGTATCACAGGTATCACATGTTCTGCATAGGTAGGGAACAATGAACAGCACAAGAATAGTTGACCAAGTTTATAAAGACATTAAACAAAAATGGGGGGGGGGGGAGCAGGGGGGGCGAGAAATGGGGGGGAGGGACCGCCCGGACCACATCATATGACACACGATCATAAACAGCTCATGTAGGGTCAGTCCATGGCTGCCACACTCTTGTGAACTTCCGAGGGCACCCTCTATTCATATAGGTCATCTTGTACATAGGCAGGACCGCATTGATCGAGTCCTCCCAAGCCTCCACTGAGGGAGATCTAGGAGAGCTCCATTTCAATAAAATTTCCTTTTTTGCATAATAAAATAACAGTGACACCAGCCAATTTGTGTATCTAGGCCTCTGATCATCCTCATGTATACCCAGCAAGGCCATCTCAGGAGTTAGAGGTATTTGTAACTGTAGACGGGTATTAATAGCTTCCCCGACAGCAGCCCAATAGCGGGACAGTTTAGGGCAGGACCAGAACATGTGGATATAAGAACTGTCAGGAGATTGGCAGCGTAGGCAATTCGGGGATCTCTGAGGGTATATTCTATGCAGTCTCTGAGGCGTGAGATATATCCTATGTAAAAATTTTGTTTGAATTAATTTATCTTTAGAGGATATTACCAGTCTAGAGCTATCTTCGAAGCATTCCTCCCAAGCCTCTCTATCTAATGTTGGGACCTCAGCCACCCACTTGTTCCAGAGTGTATCCATCTTTGGGGAAGTTCTTCTAAGGAGGGTCAGATAAATTGTGGACAGGGGCTTGACTAAGCCCTCCTGAGCCAGCAAAGTCTCAACCTCATCAGATTCGAGAACTGGAGGTATGGGGAACTGTGCCCGGAATGCATGTTTTAGCTGATGGTAGCGGAATATCATCCACCCAGGCAGATCATATTTGCCCCTCAACTCCTGAAAAGATCTTAAGGATCCATTCGACATAATATCTTTCAGAAGTTTAATATTGTACCGGGCCCATATCCTTGGGTCAGGGATTGTTCTAAAGTGCGGGAGCAATGGGTTCCCCCAAAGTGGACAGAAGGGGGACCAACGGTTGGGAGAAAGAAACCTCTTCCTAGCCACGTTCCATGCCCTAAGAGTGGCCCTGGCTGGGGTCGGCAAGGAAGGATAGGGCGAGGCTCCTCGATATATCAGGTTACCCAATTCCCTGAGCGAGCCCACAATCGCTGCCTCTAGGCAGACTGCGGCATTCGCTTTAGATTGCTCCAGCCACCACCTAACCGTAACCAGCATGGTCGCCCAATAATACAGCAGCAGATTAGGTAAAGCCAGGCCGCCACACTCAACAGGGAGCTGGAGAGTCGATCTAGCCAACCTAGGAGGGGATCCCTACCATAAAAAAGTTCCAATACAGCTATCCAGTTCCCTGAAAAAAGATTGGGGTATCCATACCGGACAGTTCCTGAAGATATAAATAAATTTTGGAAGATAGATCATCTTCAGGATATTTATCCGTCCCAGTAAATTCAGTGGTAGATTTGCCCATCTAGAGCAATGCTCCTTGAGCCTGGTCACTACTGGCTGGAGATTGAGACGCCGAAAAGATTGGGGGTCCCGTGTAACCCTAATACCCAGATATACAAATTCATCCACCCATTTCAGTGCGGTCTGTGCCGCTGATTGTCTGGCCTGGGTATCAAGCGGGAACAGAACAGATTTGCCCCAATTGATACGGATGCCAGAAAACTGTCCAAATTGATCAAAGGCCTCCAGGGCGGCCTTCAAGGAGGGACCAGCGTCTTGTAGGTACAACAAAGTGTCATCCGCATATAACGAAATTTTCTCCTCCAGGGGGCCGACCCGCAGACCCTTAATAGTGTCAGATTCCCTGACTAAAACTGCTAGGGGTTCCAGGGCCAGCGCAAAAAGGCTGGGAGACAGAGGGCATCCCTGTCGGGTCCCCCTCTGGAGGAGAAAAAAGTCTGAGCGGGTGTTATTTACCCGTATTCTTGCCTTAGGGGTTTTGTACAGCAGCTCCAGCCAGCGTAAAAAACGAGGCCCAACTCCAAATCTCCGCAACACCTCCCACAGATATTCCCATTCTACGGAGTCAAAGGCCTTCTCCGCGTCCAGAGAGGCTATGACTCTAGTGCCCACATTACTGTGAGAGGCTGCTAAGTTCAGAAACAACCGACGGATATTGATATCCGTGCCCTTCCCCGGCATGAACCCCGTCTGATCCACATGAATGAGATCTTCAATTACCTTACTAAGTCTACGGGCCAAGACTTTTGCTAGAAGCTTAGCATACGCGTTAATCAACGAGATAGGCCGGTAGGAGGAACACTCCTCAGGATCCTTGCCAGGTTTGGGCACCAATACCACTATTGCCTCAGACCACGACTCCGGTAATGAGTCTAGGTTAAAGGATTGCTGCATTAATGAAGTGAACTTGGGGGCCAGGAATTCCTGGTAGACAGTATAAAAATCGATGGGAATTCCATCAGGCCCTGGAGCTTTCCCAGGTTGCATAGAGCCTAGTGCTTCCTGTATCTCTTCAAGTGATATATCTCTATCTAGTTCCATACTTTTATCCTTCTCTAAGGAGGGGAGCGGGATCCGGTCTAGATAACTAAGCAGTTCAGAGCTGTGAAAGTTTACTTTAGAGGAGTAGAGGGTTGGTAAAAAACAAGGAATCTAGCACTAATGTCCGCTGGAGCTGTTAGAAGACTACCATCCAGGTCTCTTAGTCTACCAATGTGAGTCGTGGTATATTGGCCCTTGGCCAGCCAAGCCAACAGCCTCCTGTTTTTGTCCCCATATTCAAACACTCTTTGGGCACTATCGAGCATAGACTTCTTAGTAAGTTCAACTCTAAATAGGGACAACTCACGCAAGGTATCCTGCCATGGGACATAATGCCCCTGATCGGGGGATCGAACATATTCGGCTTCTTTTATTTTTGCTTGTTCCTCCAATTGCCTCAGGGACTGCACAGACTGCCTTTTTTTTTAGCTATACGAGACATATATTCACCCCTGAGCCATGATTTAAGAGTATCCCATAACACTAGAGGGCCAGCAGAATCTATATTAGTTATCCAGAAAGCACAAAGAGCCTCCTGCATCTCTTCTTGAATATCTGGATCTGCAATCCAGTATTTGGACAACCGCCACACCCTCACCCCCTCCATATCCGAGATCCTAACCGTAACAGACACCGGAGCGTGATCCGAGATTCCTCGGGAAAGGATCTCCGCCGAGACCACTCTGCGCAGCAAAGCAGGAGAGGCAAATACCAGGTCAATGCGGGACAGGGTCCGGTGTGTTGTGGAAAGGCAAGTGTATTCCCTATCTGATGGGTGGAAATGTCGCCAGACATCCGTCATGTGAAAGTTAGAGGCCCAACGGGCCAGACTCGGCTGTTGTACTCTAGAAACGTGCTGCCTGTCCATCTCCGGAAAGGGAGCCATATTGAAATCTCCAGTAATCAGAACCTGGTCCACATTATATAGCGTGATCTGTTGCATCAGCTTGTGTAGCACATCTATGTCAGCTGGGGGGGGGGAGATAGACCCCCACTATTACAACTGGTATCCTCGATATTAGAGCATGCAGGAGCACATATCTACCCCCTGGATCCAGCTTAACATCTAAGAGCTGAAACGATAGGGCCTTATGCACCAATACGCTAACTCCTCTAGCATAATTGGAATAGGGAGCATGGTAATGTGCCCCGACCCAAGCTCGCTTGAGGCTCAATATTCGGGAACCCATCAAGTGTGTTTCAACAAGAATACACACCTGCGGACGCAATTTCTTCAAATAGTTGAGCACCAGCGAGCGCTTTATAGCGGAGTTAAGGCCTCGCACATTCCACGTTATCACTAAACAGTCATCCATATTGTATGCACGGCAATATAATGGAGGGGGGGCATGCACGCCGCCCACCCACAGCTTCTCGCGAGAGTACTCCGTGCACGGCTCCACCCACAGCACAACCCCCATAAGGGCCACCCACATAAGTATTACCATCTACACGAACACAGTAAGCACCAAGCAAATTCTTCAAAAGACCAACTTTAAGTACATAACATATGTATAACTTTAACACCCAAACCAGGACATCAAATGTCCCCACCGCGCACACCTCTAAACAGTGAGGAGTGCTTGGATCCCAAAAAACCCATAGTCAATGACTATAACAGTAAAGTTGGGGACGTGAGTCCGAGATTAGACGCTACTGCATCAAGATGCCAAGGAGGCGCATCTGAGTGTAATAAAAAAAAAAAGGGGAGAGAAATAAGGGGAAGAAATAAAGAAAATATATAATAAGGAGGGGAGACTCATCCCTGAGCAATGGAGTAATATATACCAGAGGGTAGATCACCTGAGTAAACAGGGGCACATTCTTGAACGTTTATTGCATCTTACATCCAGCTGAGATTTGCAATAACAATAGTCTTGAAAAAACCAGCAGGGACCCAAATTAACAGGAGGAATAGTCATATAGATCTATGACCGACAATATTGTCCGGGGGTCAGAGCGTTACCAGACCTAAATTCAAAAAGGAACAAGCCCTTCACATGTGTATCCACCACGAGGGTATTACATTGGAGTAATAATACATGTAACAGAAGAAAAAGGGCACAGACATCCGAAGGAAAGAAAGAAAAAACAGGCAGGTCTGTCACAGTAACAGCAATTAGGAAGGATGATCCAAACATCAGTAGGACGGTATAACAGCACCTTACGTGGGTAGGGACTCCAGCCAGGCAGACGCATCTTTAGGGTTGGTAAAAAAACGGACCGTCTCGCCATCCACGACCCGGAGCTTCGCTGGAAACAGGATACTGTATTTGATCCCTTTCTTCCGTAGGTCAGCCTTGACAGCATCGAAGGAGCGGCGTTGTCGCTGGGTTTCTATAGTGTAGTCCGGGAACAATAACAGTTTGGTGTTCCGATATGGTAGCTCACCCGCTGCCCGGGAGGCTCTCAGCAGTTCATCTCTATCCCGAAAATTAAGCAGTCGGAGGATGAGCGTGCGGGGAGGGGCACCTTCCGGACCAGGCCGAGGAGGCACGCGATGGGCCCTTTCTACTACAAAGTAAGGGGAGAGTTGTGCAGAAGGTAGCAGGGACCGCAGCAGTTCTTCTTTGAATAGGGCCGGCGTTCTTCCCTCAACTCCCTCTGGCAGCCCCACAATCCTTAGATTGTTTCTTCTACTGCGGTTCTCCGCATCCTCGGCCCTATACTCAAGAGCCCTCACCTCCCTCCAGGAGCTCACAGGGAACACGTCTGCTCAGTTCGCCATGCCGGCCACGCCCCCCACCCCTTGATTTTGGCTGTGTAGGGGATTAAACTTTTGGCACATATTTATGAAGGCTGTATTCTGAAGACGTTTGCTAGGCTCCAGGTGCAATTTAACCTCCCTAACTCCTATTTATTCAGGTCCCTACAACTTCATCATGCATATTTTGCCCAGTTCGCATTGATACTTTCAAATATTCACAAGCCTCTCCAACCGTCAGTACATGATGGTTTGGAATGTCTACAATCTGCTTGACAGGCAGAGGTGCCAGACCTGGATACTGAGGATTGGGAGGAGACCTGGGAATACCCCTTTCTACAATTAGCTGGCCATAGATGGTGCAAATTTCTTTTCTGTAACCACTGTTTGCAGGGAAGAAATTTGTACGATTGCCCCATCAACACAGATAGTGTTGACAGGGGAATCTCTCCTACCAAGCAATTGTCTTCTCCCAGCAGTGGGGCGGTAGCGGGGGGGGGCCTTCCCTGCTGGCTGAAGACAGTAATTATCGCCAGAGGCTATAGCAGCTGTTTGCAATAATCATAAGCGAATTCGGCAGGCTGGTTGTACCCAAGTTGATCTATATGTCCGGTTCCTGCTGAAGTTGGTCCTTTTAGCAGCCCCCTCCCCCCCCCCCCCAGTGTACCAGTTCTATGTATAATTGAATAACCTGGACAACTTCAGTGCTTCTGTTGTAGTCTTTGAGGATTAATTACTCTATAGAGCCTGCTATTATAAAAGTGAGTTATGGGTCAGTGAGGACTTGATTAAAGCGCTCATTTACTGCTTGTTAAGAATATGAAAATGAATTTGAATGGCCACAGCCTGAACACTGTTACAAGCTGTAAGGCAGACGAGTAGCTGAATACAGTTACAACTACCACTTCCCTACTGCAATGCAAAAGTATCCCTTGGAGAGAGGCATATAGTCTTAAATATCTGAAATATAATGACTTACAAAATAAAAATTCAAGTTGGGTGTGATGAGGTGGGGTGTTTTATTTTTTAAATTACAAAAAAAATTAGGCACTGTAATTGGTTCATGTCTTCTAGTTCACACTCTAGGGAAGAGTTACTGTTGCTTGGTTGCTTGCAGTTCTGTTCTATCAAAAAATTGTAGAAAGCATTGAAGGATATATAGAAAATCAAAATCTGTTAACTAGCAATTGCATATGAATTTCTATTACGATAAACAGAAGTACCCTAATATAGAGCAGTAGACAGTAATGTATCTCTGGCATTACTTTTTTCTAAAGCCAGCTGTCCCCAAACTTTTGGTTGTACAGTACTTCAAATAGCTTAGGCCATGGTGACAGATGTTTCTCCTTGAAACAGTATCTTAGGAAGTTATAAAACACAGAAGAGCTAAGAAAAAAAAGCAAAAGCAGGAACAAGGACAGGTGCTCCTCCTCGCAAAAATGTTTTGTTATTGTGAAGTTTGATGGTTCAGAGAAAGGTGAAAAACAAGTGAACATGCATCTATGGTAGGCTGATTAAAGCATAGTACATTTCATAAACCCTTTGTGTTTAAAATATGTCAGGAATTTTTTGTAGATATTGTATTGTTGCAGGAAATCTATTCAGTTAACAGTGTGAACAGGGCTGTTAATTTTTTTTAATTTTACCAAAGTGAAAAGAATAGATGGAAGCGTATCCCTTCATATTGCTCAGCTTTAAGCTGGAATTTAATGCATAATACCTGTTCTAATATTCACGCCCCCATCCCCCTTTTAAACTAGCCAATGACCTACAGACGACTGCTGTACTGGACTGCTGTCAATGTTTAATTGATAAGTGGAGCCAGTGTGGGCAGTAAAACCCCAAGGACCAAAACACACTTTTCCAATGTGGTGAAACACAGTAATTCACATTAACGCAATGCATGTTAAAAAAATTGCATGCACTGCAACTCCGACGCGTGTGCATTGAAGCCCAACACAATGCATTGTATTGCGCTACCATGCATTGAGGTGCGTGGTGTCAGAAAAAATTGTGTTTGTACAATATCTTTTGTCTGTGTTTAGGGTACATTAAAAATGAATGGGCTGGTTTAATGCAGTGCACCTCAATGTAATTCACACGAAGCAAAGTCTGAATGGGTCCTAAAACACCTTTGGCTATGATACCATTACAATTTATTTTTTAAACTGCTGGCTTGTGAAGGGTTTGGAGTGAGGCTTAACCTTTTTGCTCTATGTTCTGTATACCTAAAATCTCTGTATGGGTTTCCAAGTTGTTTACACTGGAACATAAGCCAGTAAACGCTGAACTGGTACAGGAGTGCTCATAGGTGCAGTGGAGGCAAGTGAAAAAGTGCACATAGGTAAAGTAGTGGGGAGTGCAGAAGTGCTAAGAGGGATATGATAATAGTCGGTACACTCTAAAAACAAGCCTGCAGATGATCAAAATTTAAAGTAGAACTTCAGTTTCCTATAGGGTATGCATTTGTATGTGTTCGAACACCCAATTAAAAAAAGCGAAGTAATATTTTGTAAGATTAATCATGCTTCTAGCAGCACGGCTTAGCCCTGGGTTTCCAGCCATCTATGTTGTAAACTGGCTGTTCCAGGCCACCACTAGAGGAAGCTGTTTGAAGACAAAAGATTGCTCATTCAGCTCAATGAACAGCAATCTATTTACCTGTAGCAGATATTTCAAAGGATGTAGGATGTACATAGAGCCAGGAGGTGCAGGCAGCACAACAAAAAAGACATATGCAGTAAACACATCACATTGGCATTTTTTTCTGTGGCTTCTAGAACAACTACAAATGCATAATTTTTAGTGAAAGCAGGAATAAAAGAAATCCTGTACTTAGAGAAACAAGTCTACCATTACTGACTTCCTTCTGAAAATTAATTGCTTGTCTGTCGCTGGTTTAAAATATTTTGCTAACCTGGAACCTTTATACTGCCATTCATCGGATTTGCATACCAGTTTCAGACTGATAAATTCAAAAAGTACTGAAACCATGAAATTAACATGAGATGATTAACAACAGTAGCCTAGATATTTTAAGTACTGATTTCCTTTTAGATAAATGAACGTTATATCAACAAATGGACGATTAACACTGGTATCATATTTTTCCACTTCTGTACATTGCGATAATGCTTGTTATACCACGCATTAATGTGCATTGCATTAAGGTAGCCCATTCATTTTGAATGGGCATTCCAATGCACAGGAATGGACCAGGGTTACCCTGTTTACTAAACTGTTACTGTAGCCTCCAGTCCTGAATAGTATGTGTTTATCTGTAATGGCTTTCAGAAAACTGGCACTATATTTGGAATGTAGTCAGTTATCAATGTAAGCTTTTGAAAGTTGGTGCTAAAAATGTATCCACTCAGAACTTATGCCCTGTACACACGACCGGTTTTCCCGTCGGAATAAACTCTGAAGGCTTTTCTGACGGAGTTCTGACAGAATTCCGCTCAAGCTGTCTTGCAAACACACGGTCACACCAAATTCTGACCGTCCAGAACACGGTGACGTACAACACATACGACGGGACTAGAAAACGGAAGTTCAATAGCCAGTAGCTTCCATCTCGTACTTGCTTCAGAGCATGCGTCGTTTTGGGTACGTCAGAACAGCATACAGACGAGTCGTTTTCCCGATAGGAATTGGTTCCGTCTGAAAAATTTAAAACATGTTCTCTTTCTAGGTCCGTCAGAATTTTCGACGTAAAAAGTCCGATGGGGCATACACACAATCGGAATATACGATGAAAAGCTCCCATTGAACATTTTCTGTCGGACATTCCGCTCGTGTGTACACTGCATAAGTCTTGTGCCCCGTACACACGGTCGGACATTGATCGGACATTCCGACAACAAAATCCATGGATTTTTTCCGATGGATGTTGGCTCAAACTTGTCTTGCATACACACGGTCACACAAAGTTGTCGGAAAATCCGATCATTCTGAACGTGGTGACGTAAACGGGGCAGTAGCCAATAGCTTTCGACTCTTAATTTATTCTGAGCATGCGTGGCACTTTGTGCGTTGGATTTGTGTACACACGATTGGAATTTCCAACAACGGATTTTGTTGTCGGAAAATTTTATAGCCTGCTCTCAAACTTTGTGTGTCGGAAATTCCGATGGAAAATGTGTGATGGAGCCCACACACGGTCGGATTTTCCGACAACAAGGTCCTATCATACATTTTCCGTCGGAAAATCCGACCGTGTGTACAGGGCATTAGGTGGATAATCAGTTATGTAGATATGCTTACTTCTGTGTGCAAAAGCCTCAACATGTGAATCTGCATGTGAGTCTTACCGTTCCCTGGATACAAAGAGACCTGATAAATCAAAGTCATTCCCCACTCATAAACAGATAGAAAGCACAATTTATTATGATTGGGTCAATCAAGAAAAGATTTTCACCTCTCCAAAGATTATTGCTGAACTCTACCCAGTAGAAAAAGAGTTTACTAAGAAATAGTCTGTTCCAGTGGTACACCCTGCTCTCATTCTTAAACATCTCACTATACCAATTTTGTTGATAGAAAGTTAGAAATGCTCTTATAGGCTCTCTTTACTCTTGCAAGCCCAGCTCTGCAACCAGCCATCTCTACAAATTTGTTCTGCCAAACCATAGCTAACTGGACTAGGAAAATAGGCAACCAACACAATCCCGTCTTCCAGGACAGTACTTTAACTGAGCAACTACAGCAGTTAACTTCTGCCTTGCTTTTTTATGTTGATGCCCTAGAACGGGTTATGACACAAATCTCCAGAATGACTCTGATTTTCATTAACATGCACAGAATTCTTATGCAAACCTGGTCACTGAATCTGGCTCCTCACATGGATGCCATTTGAAGGAGAATGTCTGTTTGGTGAGGCATTTGGTGAATTTATATAAGATGTCACAGGAGGAAAAGTAGTTTCTCTACAGAGCAAAGTAAGTTCCAAAACCTCCCTCCTCAGAAGCCTCTACCTCCTCAAAATGAAGAGCACCTCAGTGTTTTAGCCAGGCTTCCACCGTTTAGGGGCAGTAGAAAAAAACATTAGAGCTGCACGATTCTGGCTAAAATGAGAATCACAATTTTTTTGCTTAGAGGATAGATCACGATACTCTCACGATTCTCGCGGCGTAACATCATCTTTCGTTTTTTTTTTTTTTATTTATTGAAGTGTATTTTTTCCAAAAAAATTGCATTTGAAAGCTGGGCAAATACAGTGTGACATAAAATATTGCAGCAATTGCCATTTTATTCCCTAGGGTAAAAAAAAAAATATATATATATATATATATATATATATATATATATATATATATATATATATATTTGGGGGTTCCAAGTAATTTTTTTTAGCAAAAAATACTTGAGAAAGAAGTGTCAGAAAAAGATTTAGACTTTAAGTGGTTAAACTTCCTGCATTTACATGTGGTTTAAAACTTGGCAGATTGCCCAGGTTATTTGTTTACACAGAGAAGTTCTATCCCTTTGATCTAAGAAGGAAGTTAGTTACAATGTTTCAAGTTCTAAACTTGGCAGACTGCCTGATGCTTTCTTTTGACAGCTGAGTGAGCAGATAATCTCTCCACTTGTTTATATGAAAGAATCGGCAAACTCAGCAGGAGAGATCGTCAGGGGAGGTGAATCGAGATCACGATTTTCTAACGATTAATTGTGCAGCTCTACTGTGCGTCCAGGAGCAGAGGCTGTTGTACTGTAAAAACGAAAAACGGCAAGAAACGCTGCTAAATGCTGTAACAAGCATTTTGCCGCGTTTGCCATTTTTACATTATAGGGAGTGTTTTTACTGAAAAAACGCCAAACACCGCCCATAAACGCTATTGAAAAACGCTTCTCCTGGCATCAGCGCTGGCGTTTTTTAAATGTCCTGTGTCCATGAAGCCTAATGCATGTTCATTAGTGCAAGAGCTTCATCAGAAAATACCTCATGCTCCAAACCCCCTCCAGGTACAGGTTAGCGTAGGCCGAGGCACAGCAAGTGCCCATAGCCACGCCCTGTACCTGGAGGTAGTGGGACCAAAAAAAAAACAAACTAGCTATGTGTCAATAAATGAAACAATACAATCAGCGCAAACCTTAAAATCTACTAAAATTAAATAAAATACGCCAGCTGAACACCTGGGAAATTCTGAGGCCCAATAGAAATGTAAAAATCAAGAAGGTGCAGCGCATGCAATTATAAACTGTCCATATGTAATAAAATTTACAAAAAACAGAAGGATGTAGATATATAATGTAAACAGTCCACAGCCAAGAAGGAATCCACAAAAGGAAGAATCAAGATGAGTAACCCAAGGTGCAGGAAATAATGTACCATTAAGTGAGTATAATCCACCACCAAAATGCGTGTTGCTTCGCTCAGCTCAAAGACTGACCCCTGTACCACAGAAGGTCATAATGTGCCTTTTTCCCACTATCCCGGGGAATTGGGTGTAAAGGTGATGACTTGTCTCAGCTAATAAGGACTTTATCGACCTCCAAATGGCATTTAGACCCCTTTCACACTGAGCCACGCCCCAGGCGTCAGAGGTAAAGCGGCGCTATTTTTAGCACCGCTTTACCGGCGTTTTGGCGGCACTGTTCGGCTGCTAGCAGCGCTGCCCCATTGTTTTCAATGAGGAGGAGCATTGGAAGAGCGGTGTATTCTCCACTCCTCCACTGCTGCAAAGAAGCTGCTGGCAGGACTTTTTGGTGACGCCCTGCCAGCGCAGCTGAGGCTTTTTTCAGGTGCTATTTTTAGCGCTGTAGCGCCTGAAAAACGCCTCAGTATGAAAGGGATCTTAAGAAACATGAAAAAAGAGAGGATCTAAGTGCTCACTGTATCATAAAGAGTTACCATGCTTTATTGAGTATAACTTACAAGATTTCTCGTATTGTTTCCAGCAAGTAAACAGCTGACAACGGCTGAAGGAACACACGTTCCACTCGAGTGGCAGCAGGTGATGTCAGAATGAGTGGCTCCCCAGCCCCGCCTCCTAGCCCGGGTACTTTGATAGACAGATCACCCGTCCAATGCTGGGATGCGTGACGTATATCAAAGTACCTGGGCTAGGAGGTGGGGCTGTATGTGACGGCGAGTGTGGGGAACACTTGGCAATTCTAAGACCCCTTTCACATTGAGGCACTTTACAGGCGATACAGCGCTAAAAATAGCACCTGCATAAAGCCCCTCCTGTCTTTCCAGTGTGAAAGCCCGAGGGCTTTCACACTGGAGCGGTGCGCTGGCAGGATGCTAAAAAAAAGTCCTGCAAGCAGCATCTTTGGAGCAGTGAAGGAGTGGTGTATACACTGCTCCTGCCCATTATACTAAATGGGCACTGCTTCCGAACTGCCGGCAAAGCGCCGCGGCCGCTAGTGGGGCTAAATCCACCCTGATATCGGTGGAAACCCCCTGCAAAAATGTTGGTAAAAATAGCGGCACTTTACTGCCGATGGCGTCGATGCCCCAGTGTGAAAGGGGCCTAATGAAAGCTTTTACAACAATGTTCCCCCTCTCTGATGATCTGCCCGGCAATCCTCTTCCTCTCCTCTCTTCCCCTGCACAGGTAGGCTGCATTGTTGGACACAGGTAGGCTGCATTGTTTGGTACGGGTAAGCTGGATTGTTGGGCACGGGTAGGCTGCATTGATGGGCACGGGTAGGCTGCATTGATGGGCACGGGTAGGCTGCATTGATGGGCACAGGTAGGCTGCATTGCTGGGCACGGGTAGGCTGCATTGCTGGGCACGGGTAGGCTGAATTGCTGGGCACGGGTAGGCTACATTGATAGGCACGGGTAGGCTGCATTGCTGGGCACGGGTAGGCTGCATTGCTGGGCACGGGTAGGCTGCACTGTTGGGCACGGGTAGGCTGATTGATGCTCACGGGTAGGCAGCATTGATGGGCACAGGTAGGCTGCATTGATGGGCACTAATAAAGTTGTTGTTAATATTTATTTTTGTAACTTAATTCTACATAAAACATTTGCGTGTCATTTCATAAAGTAATCCATGAGGGCATGTTTAGGGGCGGAATTAAGGGCAGGGTAGGGGTTGGGTGGGGCAGCTGGTGGCGAGCAACCCTTAAGGTAAGGCCTGGCTAGTAGCTCATTTTGAGCCCTGGTATAAAATTAGAAATTTTGAGCCCTGTTATAAAATGTTGGATCACGTGGAAACTAAGCATAAAAAAATATATGTATCTTGATCAATGAGGCCATCACTAAAAGCCTCTCCCAGTAATGCTTTAAACTCGGCATGAAATTAAGCCACCATAGGGGCTAAAATTGGTCGATACCAACTGTCATTATTAAGGACATCATAGCACATTTTCTCATACTGTACTCTAGTCATAACCACGTTACCGCCTTTGTCAGAGGATTTAAATTATTATGTCAGGTTAGCTCTGTAATTTTATTAACCCTCATTTTTGACCTGGGGTAAGATTAGATAATTGTGTTTCCTAGCCTCTTCAAACATGAATTTGAAGGCTCCTGGCAAAATAGATCCTTAGTTATATTTGCCAAAAAGCATAGTAGGGCAAAAGCTTAACCATTTCGCTGCCAGGCCCTGTGCTCCATTTTGTACACTCAGGTGGCCAGACCATTTTTGCAATTTTTCCTTTGTTTATTATTTTTCAATTATAGCTTTCAGAATTTGTGAAAGACCCCCCAAACCATATATTTTCTGAAAGCACATAAGTAGAATAAAAACAAGGTGCTCCTGATTTTTTAGACCTCGCGATATTTGCGCAAATGTTTATCAAACAAATATATTTGCAAAAAATACACTAAAACCATTATTAACAGATAAAAACACAGCAAATTTTACAAAATTCCTACTAAATATAAAAGCTTAACCTGTATTGAGTGAATAAATAACAAATATTTGTAACTTTTAAATTGCGCCTTTTGTGAAATGGTGAAAATTCAACAGACGCAGTGTAAATATCCAAATTTCTATAAAAACCTGAAGGTTATCAATTTTCCCTTACAGCTTTCAGAATTTGTGAAATCCCCCCAAAACCATATATTTTCTGAAAGCATATGACCTCTAGAATAAAAAGAAGGTGCTACTGATTTTTTAAACCCCGCGGTATTTGCACAAATGTTAATCGAACCAATATATTGGCAAGAAATACACTAAAACCATTATTAGCAGATAAAAACACAGCTAATTTTACAATTCCTGCTAAATCCCTACTAAATGTAAAAGCTTAACCTGTATGGAGTTAATAAGTAACAAATATTTGTAAATTTTAAATTGCGCCTTTTTGCAAAATGGTGAAAATCAAACGTACCCTCAAATTTCTCTTAAAATCTGGAGGTTTTCATTTTTCACTTACAGCTTTCAGAATTTGAAAAGACCCCTCAAACTAGACATTTTCTAAAAGCACATGGCCAGTAGAATAAAAAAAACTGCTACTGATATTTGGGTTCCGCAATATTTGTGCAAATGTTCATCATATTGCTATTTTCACTAAAAAATACACTAAAATCATTAATATTGCACATAAACACAACGTAACTTACAAAACACCTGCTAAATTAGTATGAAAGCCTTGTTCACATGTGGCATACTAAAGTGTACGCCCATGGGGGGCCATGTTTACCCGCACAGGGATGCAGAGGTGTTCCGTGCATCCCTGTACAGGTAGTCCCATTTCTGTCAATTGGGATGCAGCGGCTGCACAGGCATTGCTGCTGTTCCCAATCCTTGTGGGTGTGGGTACGTGACGAACGCAGACAGTGTGAGCTCAGGGACATGCATGGGGACCTACATGGATGTAAAATTGGGAGCAATGGCACTGTTTGTGCAGGTGCTACATCCCAAATGACATCAATGGGATGGCCTGCACAGAGATGCATGTAACACCTGTGCATCCCTGTAAAGGTACGCTGTGTGTGCCCTGTGTAAACAAGGCCTTAGGCCCCTTTCACACAAGCACACTGATCGGGTCTGCCTGTCCATTTTTCAGGCGGGCCCAATCGGATCACCCATTGTTCTCTATGGAGAGACTGATGTAAATGGACGCCTGCATCTGATCCAGTCTGCTAAAAACAGACGGATGGGGATTCCATTCCCCATCCATGTAGCAGATCGGACGGCATCCGATGGAAAAGGACAACCGGTCCATTTCCATCCAACCGCTGCATAGAGAATAGCGAGCTGTGTTCATGTTCGCTCTGCATCAGCGGAACAAACACGGACCTGTCATCCGCCTGCTCAGCGGGGATCAGCAGACAGATCCCCCACTGAGCAGGCGGATCTGCTTTTTCAAAGTCCGCTCCATGTAAACGGGTCTTACCAGGAGCAGCTGGTCCATTAGGGGCGCCTTGGTGCCGATCCCCTGCAGGGCCCCAGACTCATACATTTGTATAAAAAATTTTTTCAAGCCACATGATTAGAGCCTGAGGCTCTAATTGGCTTGAAAAAGATAGGGCTTGGGTGCATAGCATTGCACCCCGAACCCAACCACTTTGAGTTGTGACAACAGTGAATTAATATTCGCTATCTTCTTCCGGTTTCTCCTCCTGGCCAATCAGGACAGATTGGGTTGGCCGGGAGGAGAAGCTGAGGTGTCCGTGGAGGGGTGAGTGCGGGGGGGGGGGACCAACACCCTGGAGGGGTGAGAGCGGGCGGACCTGGGGGGGTCTTACTATGTTTGTGTTTTTGGGTTTTTTTATTTACTTTTTACATGTTTTTTTTTAGCCATTTAAAACGGGAGGCATTTTTTCAGGCGTCTTAGCGCTAAAAAAACGCCTGAAAAAAGCCTTATCTGCAATCCCAGTGTGAAAGCCCGAGTGCTTTCACATTGGGGTGCTGCGCTGGCAGGACGTCAAAAAAAAGTCCTGCAAGCAGCTTCTTTGAGGCGCTTTAGGAAAGTGCCCCTGCCCACTGAAATCAGTGGGCAGTACCGCCGAAGCGCCTGCAAAGCACTTCGGCCGTGGCGCTTTGCGGCGCTTTTAACCCTTTACTTGGCCGCTAGCGGGGGGTTAAAAGTGCCCCACTAGCGCCCAAAAAATAAAACTAGCGGTGCTTTACCACCGACGCCCGGGCGCTGCCAGTGTGACAGGGCTCTTTGTGTTTACATTTACTTTTTAAATTTTTTTTTTTTATACAGTCATTTAATTTTTTTGTTTTTGGGGGGAGGGTCTTTGGTGAGATGTCAGAGGTCTCAACAGACCTCCATATCTCTTTTTTTTGAGACAGAGAAAGGCACTGAAGATAGTCCCTTTTCTCTGTATCACTTTACTTGAATGAATGAGAATCTGTATAGAGATTCTATTCATTCATAAAATGACAGTCTGATACATTGTAACACTCGCGGTTACAATATATCAGCTGTCAGTGTCAGTGGGCACATAGCATCAATCAGTAGTGATCACTGCATGTGCCCTCTCTTCTACAGGGGGGAGCTTAGTAAACACATGTTCACTACAGCCCCCCAAGGCCCAACTTCACCCCCACCCGCACCGCTCCTCGCCGTGCTCTCCAAGCTGACAGGTCATGGAGATCTGTGCAGGGAGAAGATGCAGGCAGAGGGAAGGGAAGGAGAGATGCTGCTCGGAGCGGCCATGGATCGGGGGTGCGGGGGCAGTTGGGGAGCGATCTGACTGGCGGGAGGGCACATCTGGACCTCCCCTAAGCCCCATGCAGCACCTGAAGCCGGCAGAAGTGGAAGAGGAGGGATTCCGGCTAATAATGGTGGCTGGGGGAGCGGGTTTGCAGGGTGGTTGGATCGGGTGGGGGGATAATCAGTGATGGGGGGGAGAAGGGGGGTGAAGGGGATAGTAGAGGACAGTAGGGGGGGAAGTTTTAGATGAAAGGGTGCGGCAGGGATGCGGCAGGAGAGGCAGGGAACAGGGAGGCGTCGGCGTGGGTGGGGTCATATTAGGGGTTAATAACTCTGATCATCGGGTTGTAATCCGCTGATCAGAGTTATAGAATTGTTCAGCAGAGTCTGCTGAAAAATTCTGATATAAGCTTATGGATATTGAAATGACCATAAGCTTATAGGAGAGGGAGAAATTAGGTCCATACGCCGTACTGACCTGGCCACCTGCGGGCACTTCTGTACATCCGTATGGGCCTGGCAGTGAAAGGGTTAAAGGATAAGGTCAACTTGGGGAACATGTTACATGTTCCACCTGATTTTAGGGTGGAACATGTAACCTATTCCCAGTGCTAGAGTCGCCGCTCACTGCACACCCCCCCCCCCCCCCCGAGACAACAGTACAGGGAGGAGTTCCCCGTACTAGCTGCCAGTTTTTGAAAGCAGTACAAGCATTTCAGGGCTCCACCCACACGGCTGCATCATTCATACACAGAGCTCTGTGTATGAATGAACTACAAGTCCCAACAGCCTTAGCGGCTGCCGGCTTGTAGTTCTCAATTAACTACAAGCACTGTGGAGTGCTTTGGCAGTTCATTGAGTTTTCCTGTCAGCGAGTATTGGCTTATCTGTACAGGATGTACAGGTAAGCAGATACACTGACAGTGTGCAGGAGACTTGCATGGCATCGGCAATCTTCTGATGCAATCCCTGTCTCTCCTGAAGAAAAGCATTCCCACAACATGATGTTTCACGGTGGGGATGGTGTGTTCAGGGTGATGTGCGGTGTTAGTTTTGTTCCACACATAGCATTTTGCTTTTAGGCCAAAAAGTTAAATTTTGGTCTCCTCTGACCAGAGCACCTTCTTCCACCTGTTTGCTTTGTCCCCCACATGGCTTCTCGCAAACTGCAAACCGGACTTATCATGGCCTTCTTTCAACAATGGCTTTATTCTTACCACTCTTCCATAAAGGCCAGATTTGTGGAGTGCATGGCTAATAGTTGTCCTGTGGATAGATTCTCCCACCTGAGCTGCAGCTCCTCCAGGGTTGCCATGGGCCTCTTGGCTGCTTCTCTGGTTAATGCTCTCCTTGCCCAGCCTGTATGTTTACATGGATAGGTAGGTAGTTTTACTTTGTAGGTTTGCAGTTGTGCCATACTCTTTCCATTTTTGGATGATGGATTGAACAGTGTTCCGTGATATGTTCAAAGCTTGACATATTTTTTTATAACCTAACCCTGCTTTAAACCACTTCAATAACAGGCATTTTTGCCCCTTCCTGCCCAGGACAATTTTCAGCTTTCAGCGCTGTCGCACTTTGAATGACAATTGCGCGGTCATACGACACTGTACCTAAACTAAATTTTTAACATTTTCTTCCCACAAATAGAGCTTTCTTTTGGAGGTATTTGATCACCTCTGGGGTTTTTATTTTTTGCTAAACAAACTAAAAAAAGACCAACATTTTTGAAAAAAAAAGTTTTTCTTAGTTTCTGTCATAAAATTTTGTTTTCTCCTTCACTGATGGGCACTGATGAGAAGGCACTGACAGGCAGCACTGATGGACACTAATAGATGGCACTGATGGGCAGCACTGATGATGAGGTACTGACAGGTGTTACTGCTGGGCACTGTGGTGGGCACTGACAGACGTTATTGATGGGGCACTGACTGGCAGCTCTATGGGCTTAATGATCAATGTGCTGATTATCAGCACAGACCTCCCCCTCTGACAGGGAGAGCCGCCAATTGGCTCTCCCTGTGAGCGCAATCCGAGGAATGCCTGGTTCACGTGATGATCAGCTGTGATTGATCACAGCTGATCACGTGGTAAGATGCCTCTGTCAGAGGCTCCTTACCACGATCGGAGATGCGGTGTGTCAGAATGACACACAACACCTCCAATCGCCGCTCCACGTGCCCCCCTCCCTCGGCGGGCGTGCCGGCATGTTATCCTGCTGGACGCCGTATGATGCTTAGTAAGAATAACAGAACCACCGCGGCGGGAACTGGTTAAACTTCTCCATAACTTTATCCCTGACCTGTCTGGTGCGTTCCCTGGCCTTCATGATGCTGTTTGTTCACTAAGGTTCTCTAACAAACCTCTGAGGGCTTTACAGAACAGCTGTATTTATACTGAGGTTAAATTACACACAGGTGGACTTTACTAGTTAGGTGACTTCTGAAGGCAATTGGTTCCACTGGATTTTAGTTAGGGGATATCAGAGTAAAGGGGCCTAAATACAAATGCACACCACACTTTTCAGATATTTATTTGTAAAAAAGTTTGAAAACCATTGATCATTTTCCTTCCACTTCACAATTATGTGCCACTTTGTGTTGATCTATCACAAAAAACCCAATATAATACAAAATTTCAAGGGGTATGAATACTTTTTCAAGGCACTGTGTATATATGTGCTTGTGTGTGTGTGTGTGTGTGTGTATATATATATATATATATATATATATATATATATATATATATATATATATATATATATATATTTATATTTATATTTATTTATTTATTTATTTATTTATTTAGTAAGGGTTTCAGCAGATATTGGATAGATGCTTATTTTCTTTTTTAGAAAAACTAAAAGTGTTTACTTTGTGTTCTGCAGCTTACTGAACCTCACGTGTGATTATCTGGTGAGCTTCAGAGTGGTCAATACTTATACAGTGAAGAAGTATTCATACCCCTTAAAATTTTCCACATTTTGTTATGTCACAACCAAGAAAGTAAATGCATTTTATTGGGATTTTATGTGATAGACCAACACAAAGTGGCACATAATTGTGAAGTAGAAGGAAAATGATAAATGGTTTTCAACATTTTTTACAAATATCTGAAAAGCGTGGCGTGCATCTGTATTCAGCCCCTTTTACTCTGATACCCCTGACTAAAATGTAGTGGAACCAATTGCCTTCAGACGTCACCTAATTGGTAGAGTCCACCTGTGTGTAATTTAATCTCAGTATAAATACAGCTGTTCTGTAAATCTCTAAGAGGTTTGTTAGGCCCCTTTCACACGATCGGACCGTTCAGGTCCGCCTGTCAGTTTTGACGGCGGACCTGAACGGGCACTCCATGTTAGCCTATGGAGCAACAGATGTCAGCGGAGACATGTCCGCTGACATCCGACCCGGATGTCAGCGGACATCTGGGTCGGATGTCAGCGGACATGTCTCCGCTGACATCTGTTGCCCTACGTCCAGGTCCGTCGCTGGCGGATCGGATCGGGTGAGATCTGATGAAAACGGACATGCTGTCCATTTTCATCCGATCCCTCCATAGGTGGCAGCGGTGCCTGATAAGCCCCTCCCCGCTCAGTGAGCAGAGAGGGACCTGTCATCCGCCGGCTCAGCGGAGATCAACGGAGAGATCTCCCGCTGAGCCGGTGGACCGAGGTGGACTCCGTGGAAGCGGAGTTCTGCCTCGTGTGAAAGGGGCCTAAGAGTATCTTAGTGAACAAACAGCACCATGAAGGCCAAATAACACACCAGACAGGTCAGGGATAAAGTTGTGAAGTTAAAGCAGGGTTAGGTTATAAAAAAATATCCTAAGCTTTGAACATCTCATGGAGCACTGTTCAATCCATCATCCGAAAATGGAAAGAGTATGGCACAACTGCAAACCTACCAAGACATGGCTGTCCACCTAAACTGACAGGCCGGGTAAGGAGAGCATTAATCAGAGAAGCAGCCAAGAGGCCCATGGTAACTCTGGAGGAGCTGCAGAGATCCACAGTTCAGGTAGGAGAATCTGTCCACAGGACAACTATTAGTCGTGCACTCCACAAATTTGGCCTTTATGGAAGAGTGGCAAGAATAAAGCCATTGTTGAAATAAAGCCATAAGAAGTCCCATTTGCGGTTTGTGAGAAGCCATGTGGGGGACACAGCAAACAAAAAAAAACTAACACTGCACATCACCCTGAACACAACATCCATATCGTGAAACATAGGGGTAGCAACATCATGTTGTGGGGATGCTTTTCTTCAGCAGGTAAAGCTTCATATTCCCATCGTACACATTCCTGGATGAGCTCACAAGTATGGGTGCTGCAGCAACAACCAGCTGGATACTGGTTCAAGTCACAATGAAAATATTTGCCAGCACACCATGGAACGATGCAGATAGCGTCCAAATGTGTAATTTATTGCATGATCACAAGGAGAGTGCAACGTTTCGGAGTCACGCAGTACCCCTTCGTCAGGCATGTGATAAATGTGGGGAAACAGTGGAAAGTATTTAAAAAAGACATCAACCAATCAGAAAAAAGAAAGAAAAGGAAAAAAAAACAAAGCTCCTCCCACCCCAGACTGATATGACGTCACAAATCCTGCCAAAAACACTGCAAATGTTAAAATATTTGAGCATAAATGACAAAAAAAATAACAAAAGAAGGTTTAGAAGAGAGTATTATGAAAATGTTAGTATGGTACCTTTTCAACAGTGTTGCAAACCATTATGGGGATGAAACAGCTGTCAGGGAACATCAGGCTGCAGCGCACGATCCTGCAACGGCACCAGTGCAGGGATCAGAGGCTGTGGGGCGAATTCCAGTAGTAATCGTGAGACGCGCTTGCATCATGCGGCCTTAGCTGGGGCAACAGGGGACGCTGAAATGCCATAGTATGCCAGCGTATGAAGGAGATGGACTCACAACAGCCGCCGCCGACCATGCATGCACGTTGGGCCGGCGGTAGCTGAGCAACGAGGGACTCTGCTGTGCTGGGGCCGCCGATGTCATGGAAATGAGTAACGTCGGCAGACCCCGCCCCTAAGCAAACGAAGCGAAAAAAAAATAGACATAGACAGTGGGGAAATGACACTAGGAAAGGATGCTAATAAAGTGCAAATAAAAAATAGAGAAATAAAAAATAAAGAAAGCGATGAAATAAAAAAATAGAAAAAATAGAAAAGAATAGAAAATAAAGGGAGAAAGCAAATAAAGAATAATAAAAAATAAATAAAAATAAAAATAGAGAAATAGAAAAATAAAAATAGAAAAAAATAGAAATTAAAAAAGAAGAGACAATAAAGAGAGAAAGAAAATAAAGAATAGTAAAAAAAATACTGAAAATAGAGAAATAGAGAAATAAAGAAAGTAATGAAAAAGATAATAATAATAATAATAATAAAATAAGATAAAAAAAGAAATGAAAAATAGAATAAAAATATGTAAATATGAATGAAAGTAGAAATGAAAAATAGATGAAGTGGAAAAAAAGATAAAAAAGAATTACAATAAAAAGAAAAGGAAAAAGAAAAAAAGAAAAGAAAAAAAAAAAACGGAAAAAGAACAAAAAACTCAGAGACTGAAAAGAGGGAAGGGGAGGGGGTGGGGTGGGCTTGGTAAAGAGTCGTGACAAGTGGGTGGGGTGGTGGTGGTGGGGGGGATTGTAAGAAGGGGAAGTAAAAGAAGAAAAAAGGGGGGACAAAAAAGAGGGGGGGAGAAAGGTTATGATGACAATTACGGAGAACCTGTCAGGCTACATTCAAAAAGAAATTTAAAGTACGTGCATTGCAGGGAAAAAAATGCAGGTGAGATAGTCACCGCAATTATATGATAATCCCTAAATAAACCCATGGCATTTTATTTAGGGATTATCATATCATATAATTTTCCTTTTCTTTTTCTTTTTATTGTAATTCTTTTTTCTCTTTTTTTCCACTTCATCTATTTTTCATTTCTACTTTCATTTGTATTTACATATTTCTATTCTATTTTTATTTTTAATTTCTTTTTTTATCTTATTTTATTATTATTATTATTATTATTATTATTATTATTATCTCTTTCTTTTTAATTACTTTCTTTATTTCTCTATTTTCAGTATTTTTTTTCTATTTTTTTCTATTTTTATTTTTCTATTTCTCTATTTTTATTTTTATTTATTTTTTATTGTTCTTTATTTGCTTTCTCTCTTTATTTTCTATTCTTTTCAATTTTTTTCTATTTTATTTCATCGCTTTCTTTATTTTTTATTTCTCTATTTTTTATTTGAATTTTATTAGCATCCTTTCCTAGTGTCTTTTCCCCACTATCCTTCTATCATCTTTGTTTTTTTGGCTTCGTTTGCATAACTCTTTGGTCCTATTTCCTTCCCCTATCCCCTCTTACTCTCTCTCCTCTTTCTCGTTCTCACTTCTCTCATTCACATTTCCCACTTCACCCCTCCTACCCACCTCCCTCGATTGGATGTATCCCGGCTCAGGGGCGGGGTCCGCCGACGTCACTCGTTTCCATGACATCGGCGGCCCCAGCACAGCAGAGTCCCTCGTTGCTCAGCTACCGCCGGCCCAACGCGCATGCGCGGTCGGTGGTGGCTGTTGTGAGTTCATCTCCCTCATACGCTGGCATACTATGGCATTTCCCTGTTGCCCCGGTTACCGCCGCATGACGCAAGCGCGTCTCATGATTACTACTGGAATTCGCCCCACAGCCTCCGATCCCTGCACTGGCGCTGATCCGTTGCAGGATCGTGCGCTGCAGCCTGATGTTCCCTGACAGCTGGTTCATCCCCATAATGGTTTGCAACACTGTTAAAAAGGTACCATATTGACATTTTCATAATACTCTCTCCTAAACCTTCTTTTGTTATTTTTTTTTTGTCATTTATGCTCAAATATTTTAAACATTTGCAGCGTTTTTGGCGGGATTTGTGACGTCATATCAGTCTGGGGGTGGAAGGAGCTTTGTTTTTCGTTTTTCCTTTTCTTTCTTTTTTCTGATTGGTTGATTTTTTTTTGTTTAAATACTTTCCACTGTTTCCCCACATTTATCACATGCCTGACGAAGGGGTACCGCGTGACTCTGAAACGTTGCACTCTCCTTGTGATCATGCCATAAATTACACATTTGGACGCTATCTGCATCGTTCCATGGTGTGCTGGCAAATATTTTCATTGCTTTTCTTCAGCAGGGACAGGGAAGCTGGTTAGAGTTGATGGGAAGATGGATGGAGCCAAACACAGGGCAATCTTAGAAGAAAACCTGTTATGCCCTGTACACGCGACCGGTTTTCCCGTCAAAATAAGCGCTGAAGGTTTTTCTGACGGAATTCCGCTCGAGCTGTCTTGCATACACAGGGTCACACCAAATTCTGACCGTCCAGAACGCGGTGACGTACAACACGTACGGTGGGACTAGAAAACGGAAGTTCAATAGACAGTAGCCAATAGCTTCTGTCTCTTACTTGCTTCAGAGCATGCATCGTTTTTGGTGCGTCGGAACAGCATACAGACGAGCGTTTTTTTCCAATAGTAATTTTTTTTAGAGAAATATAGAACATGTTCTCTATCTAAGTCCGTCTGAATTTTCAACGGAAAAAGTCAGATGGGGCATACACACGGTCGGAATATACGAATATACGATTGGACTCATTCTGTCGGAAATTCCGACCGTGTGTACGCGGCATATGAGTCTGCAAAAGACGAGTGGAGGTTCACCTTCCAGCAGGACAACAACCATAAACATACAGCCAGAGCTACAATGGAATGATTTAGATCAAAATATATTCATGTGTTAGAATGGCCCAGTCACAGTCCAGACCTAAATCCAGCTGAGAATCTGTGGCAAGACTTGAAAATTGCTTTTCACAGACACGCTTCATCCAATCTGACAGAGTTTGAGCTATTTTGCAAAGAAGAATGGGCAAAAATTTCACTCTCTAGATGTGCAAAGCTGGTAGAGACATCCCCAAAAAGACTTGTAGCTGTAATTGCAGCGAAAGGTGGTTCTACAAAGTATTGACTCTGGGGGGGCTGAATACAAAGACACGCCACACTTTTGACAGATTTATTTGTAAAAACTTTTGAAAACCATTTATCAGTTTTCTTCCACTTCACAATTATGTGCCACTTTGTGTTGGTCTATCACAGGGATATGCAATTAGCAGACCTCCAGCTGTTGCAAAACTACAAGTCCCATCATGCCTCTGCCTCTGGGTGTCATGCTTGTGCCTGTCAGTCTTGCTATGCCTTATGGGACTTGTAGTTCTGCAACAGCTGGAGGTCCACTGCATATCACTGGGCTATAACACTATAATCCCAATAAAATCCATTTGCGTTTTTGGTTGTAACATGATAAAATGTGGAAAATTTCAAGGGGTATGTATACTTTTTCACTCTGTGTGTGTGTGTGTGTATGTGTATCTGTATATATATGTATATGTGTGTGTGTGTATATATATATATATATATATATATATATATATATATATATATATATATATATATATATAAAACATTTTAAAAATCATTTCTACAAGGGTACCTTTTTTTTTTTAACAAAACAAAGGTGCTTTATTGGACTTTTACAGGGTAAAATCCAGGATACAAATTGACATAATGCAATGCTCACCGTACCTTACAGTAGGTAAATTAGACAAATATACAGGGAAAGCACACATTGGCACTTAAAATCTAATGACAGTGGAACATGTAGGATAGTGTCACGAGTAGATCAATCAACTCTGGAGGAGCAGGGAAGGTGAGGCTGCAAAAGGAGGAGAAGAAACACGAGCGGGGGGGGGGGACCCTACATGAAAAGAGAGATGTAAACTATAGTGCAATATAGTGTACAACAGATAATATGCTCAGGCGGAGGTCCAAGGAGCCCACACCTTATCATATTTCCACTGACACCCTCTATTCATGTATGTGATTTTAGGCTGCATCTATCAGTGCTTCTCAGAAGGAGAGAGGCGGAGGGGATGGCAAATTTCATTTAATAAGAATCTACTTTTTGGCATAAAACAAGAGATAAGAAATCAGCAATTTAGAGTGGTGGGAGCAGTGGACATCCTCATGGACCCCCAACAAGACCAGCTCTGGCAATACCTGCAGGGACCATTACAACCTAAGATTAATCTCTGTAAATATTGTTTTCTAGTAGGTTGAAATGACTGGGCAATCACAAAACATATGGATAAAGGAACCAACATGCAATTTACACTTTGGGCAAACAGGGTCTCTATCCGGAAAAAATACGATGGAGTTTCTGGGTGGTATAGTAGATTCTATGTAGGAATTTCACTTGAATATGTTCATCCCAGGAAGAAATAGCTAGTTTGGGGCCATGTTCAAGACAGTCCTGCCAATCCTCTTTGTCTAGTGATGGGATGTCAGTACGCAACATTTCCCACAATCTGTCTAGCTTAGGAGAGTCATTACCCAAGAGGGCTCCATATAGGGTTGATAGAGGTTTACTTAAATCTCCCGGAGATAGCAATTCCTCTTTGGGATCAGCCTGGAGGAGAGGCAACTGAGAAAACTGAGCCCTGACAGCATGTCGTAGCTGTAGGTACCGAAAGCGTATCCAGTGGGGAAGATGGAATTTAAGAGACAGTTCAGAGAATTATAACAATACTCCCGCAGGCAAAACATCTATTAAGGATTCATTCAGTATCATGCCCAGATTTGAGGATCCAAGAGCGTACGAAACAAACTAGGCAAACTAGGGTTCCCCCACAAAGGCTGCGCCTGTGACCACTGATTAGGATTCAGCCCCCGCCTGAGCAGCTATCCAAACTCTCCAGGTGGCACTTGTTGGACCTGGAACTGCAGCATACACCTTTGGCCCTCTATATGTGAAATTCCGTAGATCAGCTAAGGAGCCTAGACACACTGGGGGTCATTTGCTATAGCGCCAGGAAGTACTGGGCACTATTGCAATTAATAGCGCCCATTTTAGCCAAATATAATTTCAACAGGCGAACGTGCGAATGAAAAAGAGCGCTATTAGTGGCGAACATCCGTTAGTAAATTCGAAATCAGCACTAATCAGCGCTTCCGCGTATATGCCATTGCCAATTTCTACTAAGTTGTTATATAGCACTGCACTGTAACCATGATCCATGTATGTGAAAGAAACATTTTTATGTGAGATGTGCTCTACCTCGTGTGCATCTATTGATGTATATTGCAATTAGTATTCCTATTTTTTTTCCTTCTTTTGCTAACGAATGCAGTTATTATTACAAAGTAATGTCTGCTATTCTGTAAAGTTACATGTATTAAAATTTAGGTTACCTATTTGTTGTATGTTGTTTTTTTTTTTTAATTTAGGTGACTATAAAGCTGTAATTATTTTTGTTCATTCTTTAATCATACTGCCCTATTATGCGGGTCTCGTACTTAGCACAATGGCTTAGTGGTCTGCTCAGATATCTCCACAGCACTCACGGTACAAGTTCAAATACCAGCCAACCTACCATCCACCAGCTGTGTTTATTTTTACAGTGCACAAGCAAATTAAAATAAACAAACAAAGAAATGTAAACTGCCTGTTAGCTAGTGTGTGGTGTTTGGAATTTCACACCATAATATTATTGAATACTTACATATCATTGCATGCATTTGAAGAGTTAATATAATGAATCAGCCAAACTAAAGTGCATTGGCTAATTGGCATTCTCCTATTTTCAGCATATGCTGCTTTGGCTGAGCGTCATTTGTCTTTTTTTCATCAATACAATCTTTTAGTATCTCTCTGTGGGGTTTGAGTCCTTCAAAGCCTACATTTTTCAAGGTAGAAGTGCTGACCACTAGGTTATTGGGCGTAGCACAATCAGACATAGAAAATACATTTACTAGAGTTTGATGTTTCTTCTCCCCGAGCTGTCTCTCCTGCCGCCGCCGTCTTCTCCTGCTGATGTGTTCTTCCGCACAGCCGGTTACCCGCTAATAAAAAAAAAAAGCCACTCTTCTTCTGTGGCGGTCTTTGGTGGCCACTCGACTTGTCAAAAACCGGCTATTGATTTTTTTTACATTTCACTGCTTTTTTTGGTGAACGGGTAGGGGCCATACCTAATCACATGGGGGGCAGGATCTGGGAGCCCCCTTGTTAAAGGGGGCTTCCAGATTCTGCTAAACCCCCTGCCTGCAGACCGACAACCACCGACCAGGGTTGTCGGGAAGAGGCCCTTGTCCCCATCAACATAGGGACAAGGTGCTTTGGGGCATGTGGCCTGGTACGTTTCAGAAGGGGAGGGTGCTCGCTTGCCCCCCCCCCCATTTTTACCTCCAGGCTGCATGCTCGGATAAAGGGTCTGGTATGGATTTTGGGGGGCCCCACATCAATTTTGTTTTACATTTTGGTATGGGGTTCCCCTTAAAATCCATACCAGACCCGAAGGGCCTGGTATGTACTGGGGGGGACCCGACAATGTTTTTTTCCTTGATTTTTTTAATTCCACACCATAATATTATTGAATAACTACATATAATTGCATGCATTTGAAGAATTAAAATAAGGAGTAAACCAAACTGCTGAGTACAATGCACGCTTTCAGGAGGTGACACTGTCAGTGGGATTTGAACTCATGACTTGAACCTTTGAGGGCAGCAGGGCATACCGCTATGCTACAGAGCTAAGTGATACCAGCTGTGTGATTTTCAGCCATATGAGCACAATTATATTGAGAACATATGTTTTACTAGTGTTTGATTGTGGGACTCCTTTATACTTTAGGTATAATAGTACTCAGCACAGTGACTTAGGCCCCTTTCACATTTATGCGACCTGAAAGTTGCACGATTTTGATGCAACTTAAAGCAATGCCTGTGTAATCTTGAGGTCTATGGATGCAGGAGTTGCAAGGAAAGATTTTCCCGCAATTTTGCGTTGGCAATTTTGCCGCAATTCCAGGGAATGCCTGTGTAAACTTGAGGTCTAGGGACCTTAACTCGCATCAAAGTCAGACCAAAGTAGTACAGGGACTACATTGAAGTCGGTGTGACTTGAAGTCGCACAGATATGAATGGTACACATTGAAAATTATGTATGACTTGTCATGCGACTCTGATGTCCAAAGTCGCACAAGTGTGAAAGGGGCTTCAGCCCGACTTTGTGAGCGATTTCAGAGACATCAGTGCACTTTCCTGCACAGATGTCTAGTGAAATCACATAGGTCCCAACTGTCCCTAATTTGGAACAAAGTCCCTCTGTCCCTCTTTCCTCCTCATTTGTCCCTCATTTTGTTCTGATCTATATAGTCGTATATAAAATGCACTTTCCTGTCGCATAATGGCAGCATACACGTTGGGTTGTGACTCCGCCTCCACAACCTGATAGGACCACATAGCTATAAATTAGAGAGTAGACACCTGCCCCAGTATTCTCTTATTTTTCCTCACCTGTCAGGATTCACGGATCAGCACCCCCTTACCGCTTCGCCCCAGCCAGGTTCTAGCCTCTCCTGGGTGGAAGTCCTTCTTGTACAGCCTCTAAACGAGCTAAATGGAAGGAGCCCCACTCTGGTGATCTCAGGGGCACTCTCTCATCTCACTCAGCTGTCTGACCACAATATAAGCCTTAAACAGGCTTCAAGTGCAGCAGCCCACAAAAGCCTTAAACAGGCTTGCTGAAGGAATGGCCAGGGAAGCTTCGGTGTGGCCTCATGAAATAAGCCTTAACAGGCTTAGTTGTGTGCAGCGGTCTCCATCCCCCCTCTTTTCCCCTCTCCTACCAGTATCTCTGCCCATCTGCTGGGCTCTGTGGTTCTCCAGTCTGCCGTCCGGGAGCGCCGAGCGTTCTCGGCGTCCTTGCGCATGCGCAGTGCGTCGTATGGGCACCTCTGTGCCGCTTTCCAGCTTCCAAGATGGCGCCGGGTGTCCCGCGGCGCTACTGCGCATGCGCGAGCGTCCGACGCTGATGGCGGCGGATTAAAAAAGCCGAGCATTAGCTGTATTTGCTGCTGCTGGTTGTCTGTGTATGACAGATCGTTTTTGACTGCAAAAGCGCTCTACAAAGGTAGGTGGCCTTCCTCTACTCAGCTTTTAAGTCAGGATTCCTGCTCCCTCTGCATAGCTCTGCTTATTTTTTCTCCCTGCAGGTTTCCAGTCCGCTTTCTCTCCATGGAGACCGCTGCCCCAGTAGATCACCGCCAGCCTATTAGGTAAGGGGGGGGGAGACAAGTGTAAGTATTGAAGATTGAAAAAGAGAGCACTACTAACGCTGCCTAAATTGGTCAGCCCTACCAGGTCTTCAAGAACCTCTGCTTCAAGACAAAGAGAGTCCTCACGCAGGAGGAGTCGCTCCAGACACAGAAGGAGCCGTTCCTATCATAGAAAAAGCCGCTCGAGAGGAAGCCGCAGAAGAAGCCGCTCCAGGTCGCACTCTAGACATGGCCGATCCCGCCATAGAAGATCGCCCTCACGCAGACATCGTTCCCCCGCACGCCACTCCCGTCCTGTCGGGAACGCATGCTGGGTTTGCGGCACAGCGGCTCTTCCGGATAAACTGGTCTGTCAAAAATGCCTGGAAGAGGCCACAAGAGAGAGAGTCTTGGAGGTCGGAGATTCAGCTGGGGCTGTAGCCCCCCAGGCCTCGATATCAGATGTGGATTTCTCCACTACTACCTCTCCAGCCCGGGCTAGCACATCAAAGGAGCAAGACTCCCTGTCTGATAATGAGGGTCTGGAGGTATCGGCCGGATTCGACTGCGGTCTGATAGAGCCGTTTGTTAAATCGGTTAAGGAGGCAATAGGATGGGAGGAACCCCAGGAAGCCCAACCGAAACAAAGGAAGTATTTTCCTCAGCTTAGAAAGGATCCAGAATCTTTCCCGTTCATTGACGAACTAGAGGACCTAATCAAAGAAGAATGGCAGAGGCCAGAAAAAAAGTCTAGTCTGAATAACAGACTCCTGAAGCTATATCCACTCAAGGAGCCTAAGGTGAACCCTCTGGTGTCCCCTCCGGTAGTGGACGCATCCCTGATGCACCTAGCGAGGCATGTTACCCTCCCGTTAGAAGACGCGGTAACGTTTAGAGATGTCCTCGACAGAAAGATCGACACGGATCTCAAGCGGGCTTACCTGTCAGCTGGAGGCGCCTGCAGGCCTGCAATAGCACTCGCTGCAGTAGGAAGAGCCATCTCGAGCTGGTCCACAAGCACAGAAAAGCTTGTATTAGAGGGTGCAGACCAAGAAGGAATAGTGAAGGCGTTGCAAGAGCTAAGCTTGGCTGGTGACTTTGTGGCTGAAGCTGATGGTCGACACCATCAGGTCTGCGTCTGAATCTATGCTGGCCTCAGTAACGGCCAGAAGAGCATTGTGGCTGAAGCCCTGGACGGCGGATCCAGCTTCCAAATCTAACTGGTGTCGTATTCCGTTCGATGGTGAGCACCTCTTCGGAACAAAATTAGACACAGCCATCTCCAAAGTAACCCTGTGGCAAGTCCGGGCTCATCCCCTCAGACAGGAGGCCCAAGCAGCAGAGACCTCCTCCCTTTAAGCGGAACCTCCCAGAGAGATATAGGAACGCGAGAGCGTACAGACCAGGGAAGGAGTATCGAAGGAGCTAGAAGAACCCTCAAACCTCCTTTATGAAGTTTCAGAAGCCTAAGGCTCCTGCTTCCAGTGACCAGAAGCCCTTTTGAAGGTGCGCCCGTCCGGCCAGCGGTAGTGGGAGCAAGACTTTCCAGTTTCAAGCTGGTCTGGGCGGAAACCATAAAGGATACCTGGACCCTGGCCACTGTCACCTTCGGCCACAGTTGGTCCTTCAAAAATCGAACCCCAGGGGATCAGTTCTACCCAACCCGTATTCCTCCATCTCGGGAAAAAAAGTTGTCTCTTCTGAACTACATTCAAGATCTTCTCCAAAAACGAGTGATGATAGAAGTTCCGCCAGCACAACGAGGCAGGGGATTCTATCCTCCATTATTCCTCGTCAAGAAGAAGTCGGGGGACTTTCGACCGGTTCTAGACCTAAAGAACCTCAACAAGTCCATCAGAGTGGAGTCATTCAGGATGGAGAGCTTACAGTCTATCCTCCAGGCCATAAACCTGGGAGACTGGATGCTCTCCATAGATCTCCAGGATGCCTACCTGCACATTCCAATCCACGTGGCATTCCAGAAATTCCTGCGATTCTCGGTGGGTCAGGGGCACTTCCAGTTTGGAAGCCTTCCCTTTGGGATCTCAACAGCCCCCAGAACATTCATGAAGGTTTTACTACCAGCAATAGCCTTTTTGAGGGAGAAAGGTCTAAGGGTTCACCGTTACCTGGACGACACCTGGGTGTCTTCCTGCTGCCATGATGTGACAGGAAAACAGAAAATTGTATACTCACCTTTCCGTAATTTTCCTTTCCTGTCGCATCTTCATGGCAGCATACAATCACCCACCCTCTGAGGTGACGTGTATATATTTACAGAGAATACTGGGGCAGGTGTCTACTCTCTAATTTATAGCTATGTGGTCCTATCAGGTTGTGGAGGCGGAGTCACAACCCAACGTGTATGCTGCCATGAAGATGCGACAGGAAAGGAAAATTACGGAAAGGTGAGTATACAATTTTCCATTTTTTATCTTTCAAAAGGGATTTCCCAGCGCTAAACCTTTCATCTAATTTCTAAATTGCTTTGTTTGTAAATTTCCAAAGCCAATCCAAAGGAATATTATTGGTAAAAAAAAAGCACTTAGAGGTTTAACTAATATTTTTTTTGAATAATTCTCCTTTAAGAAGGTGTTTTAGGAGGTGTGTTCTATGTCTACATACTTTTATAGGTCTACATAGGTGTCCCTTATACCAATCTCAAAAGGTTGAGAGGTAAGAAATCGCACCCCCTGAAGTCGCCCAAAGTAGTGCAGGAACTACTTTTGGGAATTGTTGTGGCATTGCACCAATTCGGACAGTTCCATTGCCGTCAATAGGCGCCGATTTGGCCTGCAATTTGACACGAGCTATGTGAACATCGGTGAAGTTGTATAGATATTAGAGCTGCACGATTCTGGCCAAAATGAAAATCACAATTTTTTTGCTTAGAATAAAAAGATCACGATTCTCGCGTAAAATCTTTCACATTATCCCCAAAAAATGGGGCTAACTTTACTGGTTAGTTGTTTTTTTTTTTTTTTTTGTTTGTTTTTTTAATTTATTAAAGTAATTTTTTCCAAAAAAATTGCATTTGAAAGACCGCTGCACAAATACAGTGTGACATAAAATATTGCAACAACCACCATTTTATTCTCTAGGGTCTCTACTAAATATATATATATATATATATAAAATGTTTGGGGGTTCTAAGTAATTTTATAGCAAAAAAAAAAAAAAAAAAGGTTTTTAACTTGAAACCAACAAATGTCAGAAAAAGGTTTAGTGTTTAAGTGGTTAAACTTTCTCCACTTACACAGAAGTCTATTTAATTGACAAATTGTTACAATGTTTCTAGTCAAGTTCACTGATAAAGAATGTTCTGATTCTTGGCAGACTGCCAGTTTTTTTTCTTCCTTTCTTTTGATGGCTGTGGCTTCAGAAGAGTAGAGAGAATTCTTTGCATAGTAAAAATCGTGAAACACTTTTTTCAAGATCGCAAAGGGGAAAAAAAAATCGCGATAACAATTCTTGACGATTAATCGTGCAGCTCTAAAAGATATAAATGGAAATCATGGGGGACAACTTTTCATGTGACTCTGAGTTCCAAAAGCTGCATGAAAAGTCACCTAAGTGTGAAAGTAACCTAATGAGATTAATTGATAACACCCTTGAATAAGGCCCCATTTGCACTTGTGCGACCTTAAAATTGCACAGCTTTGCCATGACTTGAAACAATGTCTGTGTAATCTTGTGGTGTATGGACCTCAAATTGCATCAAAGTCAAACCAAGGTAGTGCAGGGACGAATTTGCCACACAAGTGACAATAGTACCAAATTCAAAGGTGTTATCCTTGAATCTCATTCACACTGCTGCAACCTGAAAGTCACACTATTTTGCTGCCACTTTGCCGCTGCAACTTGGCCCCAACTTCTGGGAATGCCTGTGTAATATTGCACCCTATGTATCTCAAGTCACACAAAAGTAGTACAGGGTCTACTCTGAAGTTGGTGCGACTTAAAGTAGCACAGATATGAATGGTTATCATTGAGAATCATGGGGTACAACTTGTCATGCAACTCAGAGATCCAAATTTGCTGGAAAAGTCACCCAACTGTGAAACAAATCATATATATTTTAACCACTTGACCACTGGGCACTTAAACCCCCTTCATAACAGACCAGTTTTCAGCTTTCGGTGCTCTCACATTTTGAATGACAATTACTCAGTCATACAATACTGTACTCATATGAAATTTTTGTCCTTTTTTTTCACACAAATAGAGCTTTCTTTTGGTGCTATTTAATCACCATTTTTTTTTATAGCGCAAAAAATAAAAAACCCAGACTGAAAATTCAGTAAAAAAATGAGTTTTTCTTTGTTTCTGTTATAAAATTTAGCAAATTAGTAATTTTTCTTCATAAATTGTGGCCAAAATTTATACTGCTACATATCTTTGGTAAAAATAAGTACAACTTGGTGTATATTATTTGGTCTTTGTGAATGTTATAGGGTCCAAAAGCTATGGTGCCAATATCTGAAATTGATCACACCTGAAGTACTGATGGCCTAATTTCTTGAGACCCTAACATGCCAGAAAAGTACAAATATCCCCCAAATGACCCCTTTTTGGAAAGAATACATTCCAAGGTATTTAGTAAGAGGCATGGTGAGTTTTTTTGAAGTTGTCATTTTTTCCCACAATTCTTTGCAAAATCAAGATTTTTTTTTTATTTTTTTTTCACAAAATTGTCACATTAGCGGGTTATTTCTCACACACAGCATATGCATACCACAAATTACACCCCAAAACACATTCTGCTATTACTACCGAGTATGGCGATACCACATGTGTGAGACTTTTACACAGCCTGGCCACATACAGACGCCCAACATGCACGGAGCATCTTCAGGTGTTCTGGAGCACCCAGGCCAATTCTGACATTTCTCTGCTACATGTAAAAATCATCATTTATTTGCAAGAAAATTACATAGAACCCCAAAACATTATATGTTTTTTTAGCAAAGACCCTAGAGAATACAATGGCGGTTGTTGCAACTTTTTATCTTGCACAGTATTTGCGCAGCAATTTTTCAAACACTTTTTTTGGAAAAAAAAAACAGTTTTGTGCTTAAAAAAAAAAAACAAAACCGTAAAGTTAGCCCAATGTTTTTGCATAATGTGAAAGACGAAGTTACGCAGAGTAATTAGATACCTAATATGTCACCCTTCAAAATTGCACATGCTCGTGGAATGGTGTAAAACTTTGCTACTTAAATATCTCCATAGGCGACGCTTTAAAATTTTTTACTGGTTACATGTTTTGAATTACAGAGGAGGTCTAGGGCCAAAATTATTGCTCTCGCTTTACCGATCACAGCGATACCTTGCATGTGTGGTTTGAACACCATTTTCATATGTGGGCGGGACTTATATATGCGTTTGCTTCTGCATGCGAGCGCACGGACAGGGGCGGTTTAAATTTTTTTTTTTTTTATTGTTCATTTTACTTTATTTATTTTAGTTTGACACTCCCCCCCCCCAAAAAAAAAGTTTGATCACTCTTATTCCTATTACAAGGAATGTAACCATCCCTTGTAATAGGAATATGGCATGACAGGTCCTCTTTACAGTGAGATATGGGGTCAATAAGACCCCATATCTCACCTTTAGGCTGGGAAGCCTGAAATGAAAAAACAAAAAACGATCCTGGCTTCGATCGTAGCGGTGAGTTGGTAGAAGCACCGGAGGGGGGGGCGTCCCCTCTCGCCTCCCGTAAGAACGATCAAGCAGTGGAACAGCTGCCATGATCATTCCTATGGTGTAGGGAATCGCCGGCTGAAAAAGCTGATATCTGAATGATGCCTGTAGCTGCAGGCATCATTCAGATATCCCCGCACAAAATCATATGAGTATTGCGGGGTATTGCGGAGTATTGCAGAGTATCGAGGAGTATTGTGGAGTATTGCGGGGTATTGCAGAGTATTGCGGGGTATTGCAGGGTAGTGCAGGTTATTGCAGAGTATTGCAGGGCATTGCAGGGTATTAGAGTATGGAGGGATGGCTGAGCATGAATGGATGGATGGATGTGACAGAGCAGCGCTGTGGGCACTACAGATCCAGCCCACAGTGCTGCTGCCTTCCGATCCCTCCCCCTCTCCTCTCACACTGTACCGATCGGTACAGAGAAGGGAGGGAGGAACCAGCGTCATGACATGTGATCGCTCCGTCATTTGACGGAGCAATCACATGGTAAACGGCCGCACCTGAAATCCCGCTGACCTTGCTACTTTGAAATCGGGCTACTTCAAGTGAAGTAGCCCAATTTCAAAATAGCATTAATGTGAACCAGGGTGAAGAGACTAGCTTTTTTGTGCACAAATACATATAGAATTAAGATATAAAAAGATATTGCACTTCCCCAAAACCACCACCCCCAACAAACAAGCTGAATAATGTACTTTTATTTTGCCAGCAGAAACAAAATTATGTACATTAATTTACTAGCTTCAAAAAAAAAATAATTATTCTACAGATATATGGTGCTACATTTAGCAAAACTGTTAGCAATTGGATTTTAAGGGCCCCGCTCATAGGAGCTGACTCGGTTAAATTGATGATAGGCAACTCCTATCCTCATATTGATTAGTGGTTCCAAATTAATAATAACTACTGCAGTAGGGAACAGACACAAAAGATACGCTCAACATCTTTCCAAATAACTGTTCTGCTTTATTATGACGCAATTGAAGGTTTTTATGCACATGATTACATAGGTATCACATTAATATTACAATTGTACGTTTATGGTAACAAGGGGCGTTACATAGGCAGGCTAATTCTAATCAGGACTTGAAAGAATGTAAACATTTACTGAAAACATTATTAGTGCTGTGTGCACAGTGAGGGCAATGTGCAATACATACAAAAATAGAATACAATTATATACAGAACTTACAAATTTCCATTACAGTCCTTACAATCTAAAATTTGTCTAAACCTTAGGGTGGACACAGCTTTACTTTCAGTGTATAATGGGAAACACATCACATTTTTATCTGCAAGATTATAGAAACATACTTAACAGTCATTATTCTTACAAAGCATTCCAACATAATATTACAAAAGGCGCTTATTCAAAACATAATACCCACGACCCCACAATCCACACATACATACATTGGTGACCATGTTCTGCTGGAAACTGCATTTCTGTGTACATGATTAAGCAATGAGACCAAAGAGTAGAAGGTCAGCACATGCTCCCAAACCATGTATGCATGGTCAGATAGGAACAATACACACACAACATTGACAGCATTGCCACAAAAACACACTTTTGATGGAAAAAATGCACAAGAATTTCAGCAACCAACCATAGTTGGGCACTTGCCAATATGCACAATTTCATTCCTTCTCCCCCACAAATCACAGCAAAAAATCTGGCCTTCTCAGGCCAAACCAACCACCCCTACTGCAGCCCTTTATATAAGAGAGGTTGTATTGTTAGCACACTGACACACGCCCAATAGAAGTACATGCCCACCGGTATCTTTCAGTCTGTCTCTTCGTGTATGTCTGAAGTGATTTCACCTGATGAGGAACACATACAGTGGGGCAAAAAAGTATTTAGTCAGCCACCAATTGTGCATGTTCTCCCACTTAAAAAGATGAGAGAGGCCTGTAATTGTCATCATAGGTATACCTCAACTATGAGAGACAAAATGTGGAAACAAATCCAGACAATCACATTGTCTGATTTTTTTAAAGAATTTATTTGCAAATTATGGTGGAAAATAAGTATTTGGTCAATATCAAAAGTTCATCTCAATACTTTGTTATATATCTTTTGTTGGCAATAACAGAGGTCAAACGTTAAGTCTTCATAAGGTTGTCACACACTGTTGCTGGTATGTTGGCCCATTTCTCCATGCAGATCTCCTCTAGAGCAATGATGTTTTGGGGCTGTCGCTGGGCAACATGGACTTTCAACTCCCTCTAAAGGTTTTCTATGGAGTTGAGATCTGGAGACTGGCTAGGCCACTCCAGGACCTTGAAATGCTTCTTACAAACCCACACCTACGTTGCCCGGGTGGTGTGTTTGGGATCATTGTCATGCTGAAAGACCCAGCCACGTTTCATCTTCAATGCCCTTGCTGATGGGAGGGGGTTTGCACTCAAAACCTCATGATACATGGCCCCATTCATTCTTTGATTCGATCAGTCGTCCTGTTCCCTTTGCAGAGAAACAGCTCCAAAGCATGATGTTGCTACCCCCATGCTTCACAGTAGGTATGGTGTTCTTTGGTTGCAACGCAGCATTCTCTCTCCTCCAAACACGACGAGTTGTGTTTCTACCAAACAGTTCTACTTTGGTTTCATCTGACCATATAACATTCTCCCAATCCTCTTCTGGATCATCCAAATGCACTCTAGCAAACCTCAAATGGGCCCGGAAATGTACTGGCTTAAGCAGGGGGACATGTCTGGCACTGCAGGATCTGAGTCCCTGGCGGCATAGTGTGTTACTGATGGTAGCTTTTGTTACGTTGGTCCCAGCTCTCTGCAGGTCATTCACTAGGTCCCCCGTGTGGTTTTGGGATTTTGGCTCACCGTTCTTGTGATCATTTCGAGCCCATGTGGTGAGATCTTGCATGGAGCCCCAGATCGAGGAAGATTATCGGTGGTCTTGTATGTCTTCCATTTTCTAATTATTGCTCCCACAGTTGATTTCTTCACCCCAAGCTGCTTGCCTATTGCAGATTCAGTCTTCCCAGCCTGGTGCAGGTCTACAATTTTGTTCCTGGTGTCCTTCAACAGCTCTTTGGTCTTCACCATAGTGGAGTTTGGAGTGTGACTGTTTGAGGTTGTGGACAGGTGTCTTTTTTATACTGATAACAAGTTGAAACAGGTGCCATTAATATGGGTAATGAGTGGAGGACAGAGGAGCCTCTTAAAGAAGAAGATACAGGTCTGTGAGAGCCAGAAATCTTGCTTGTTTGTAGGTGACCAAATACTTATTTTCCACCATAATTTGCAAATAAATTCTTTCAAAAATCAGACCATGTGATTGTCTGGATTTGTTTCCACATTTTGTCTCTCATAGTTGAGGTATACCTATGATGACAATTACAGGCCTCTCTCATCTTTTTAAGTGGGAGAACTTGCACAATTGGTGGCTGACTAAATACTTTTTGTCCCACTGTAATACTGTTTGCAATTGTGTTAGCTCTTGGCTATGTGTATCAAATCTCCAACTACAGGCCAAAGATTTGCATCCATTTGCATCCACATAAACAAGGCAACAGTTTTCTAAGTATATGTACCTGTGCAGTGTAAACCCTACAATTTTAAATGCCCAAGTCCCTGGGCATGATTAGTGCTAACAAACATTGGGGGTTATTTACTAAAGGCAAATCCACTTTGCACTACAAGTGCAAAGTGCACTTGAAAATGCACTGAAAGTGCACTTGAAATGCAGTCGCTGTAGACCCCAGGGGGTCATGCAAGGAAAATAAAAAACAGCATTTTAGCTTGTACGTGATTGGATGATAAAATCAGCAGAGCTTCCCCTCAGATCTACAGTGACTGCACTTCCAAGTGCACTTTCAGTGCAATTTCAAGTGCACTTTGCACTTGTAGTGCAAAGTGGATTTGCCTTTCGTAAATAACCCCCATTAACATCAGTCCATGGCTGCAATGAGCTTCCAATCTAAAGTCTAAAATGAACTTTTTTACATTAGAGATTATTTCAACAGGAGACAAATAAAATGCCAGCACATCTTTGGATTGTGGGGAGAAACTCACACAGGGAGAAAATATAAACTTCAACACAAGAATTAACATGTTGGGGATTTGAACCAGCAACCCCAGTGCTGCTAGACAGAATTGCTACCCACTTGGCCAGCCTCACACATGGTGTCTGCATCTCTGTGGTGTGAACCAGCCCTAAGTCTATAGCCATGCTCAGTGTCATAAGCAATATACAATATATTGGCCTAAGTATTGGGACTTTAAACGCACATGAACTGTAATTGCATCCCAGTCTTAGTCGTAGGTTTCAATATTGAGTTGGCCCACCCTTTGCAGCTACAACAGCTTCAACTCTTCTGGAAAGGCTGTCCACAAGGTTTAGGAGTGTGTCTATGGGAATGTTTGACCATTCTTCCAAGTGCATTTGTGAAGCCAGGCACTGATGTTGGACGAGAAGGCCTGGCTTACAGTCTCCACTCTAATTCATCCCCAAAGTGTTCTGTTGTGTGGAGGTCAGGACTCTGTCCAGGCCAGTCAAGTTCCTTCACCCCAAACTCATTCATCCATGTCTTTATGGACCTTGCTTTGTGCACTGGTCCAAATCATTTGATGGAGGGGGGGGGGGGGATTATGGTGTGGGGTTGTTTTTCAGGGGTTGGGCTTGGCCCCTTAGTTCCAGTGAAGGGAACGCTTAAGGCATCATCATACCAAGACATTTTGGACAATTTCATGCTCCCAACTTTGTGGGAACAGTTTGGGGATGGCCCCTTCCTGTTCCAACATGACTGCACACCAGTGCACAAAGCAAGGTCCATAAAGACATGGATGAGCAAGTTTGGGGTGGAGGACTTTGACTGGCCTGCACAGAGTCCTGACCTCAACCCGATAGAACACACTTTTGGCTGAATTAGAGTAGAGACTGCAAGCCAGGCCTTCTCATCCAACATAAGTGCCTGGCCTCACAAATGCACTTCTGGAAGAATGGTCAAACATTGCCATAGACACACTAAACCTTGTGGACAGGCTGCCCAGCCTTCCAGAAGCTGTTCTAGCTGCAAAGGGTGGGCAAAATCAAATGTTAACCCTACGGACTAAGACTGGGCTGCCATTAAAGGTCATGTGAGTGTGTAAATGCAGGTGTCCCAATACTTTTGGCTAGATAGTGTATCTGGCAAGGGTTACAATGGTGGTGAAACCCTCCTACACATAAATACTACATTTAGACATAGTTTTAGGACCTGGGAGATGAGACAACTTCTCTACATGAAGCAGCATGTTTGGGATACAAACCCAGATGCTCAGGGATACTAAGCAGAAGTTCTAACCTCTACGCCATGGAGCTCTGCCACATATGAGAACCTCCTACACATAAATACAGCATTTCTTTGGACATACAGATGATGGAATTACATTACTCAAGAGTTATTCTTCTTGGTTTATTCTGTGATATCTGGTGGTTCTTTGTGGGTGAGTGTATTATATTAGTAATGAATAGTGATATTATCCTCAAATTTTGGGGAATTACAGTTTGATTTCTGATGTTGGTACACATATCACATTTTTTGGACTCGAGTTATGAATATTTGGAAATAATAAAACGCACAAAAAATGTGACTCATTTTAAATTTGCATCAGCTATGGTATTGTTTGTGCTTTGTAAAGACACCTGTGTGAGTTTGGGTAAAGACTGTTGTGAGATGGAGAGTAACAAGTGAAAGTAACAGAGAAAAATATATTTTACCAAAACATTTCACTTTCTAGCATTCTTAAAAACAAAATAGATGAGAAAAAAACAAAATAGAAGCAGCAACAATGTTGCAAGGAACATTTATTTCAGAGAAAGATACATTTCAACATTAAAAGTATTTATTTATTGTACCATTAGAATTAATGGCTGAAACTTGCATTGGAATATAATAATACTGATTTTCATTCTCAAAAACACATTTTAGCCAAGCGCTAATTTTGGCATTTACTATAGCACCTGGTAAAAAAGACTCTGGAGCTAAAATGAGAGCTGTTTGCAGGTCTGAGCATGCTCAGTTGTGTTGGCACCTAGTTGTGCAGAAACTGGGAATCTCTTCTCAGACTTTTAAAAATATTTCAAGGTAGAAATCACTTTTTCACACAGTTTAAAAGCAGATTATCTTTAAATAATATACCGTATATTTCAGTACCAGTTAGACAATTATATCATGCTCTAAACATTCTTTCCATGTGCAATTCTCCAGCTTTTAGCAGAGTAAGGATTTGGGCGCTATTTAGTTTCAGGGAACTATAGTAAATTCGATTTTGGGAGTATTTTCTCACCAGCACTATAGTGAATATCATTTTAGCGCTAATTTGCACACATTTGCGCGAATTAGCACCGCAGCGCCATAGTAAATGACCCCCACTGCCTCTAAGCAAGCAGCTGCATTGGATTTAGAACCCCTAAACCACCCCTGAACTGAGACCAACATCGCTGCCCAATAATAAACTTGAAAGTTAGGGAAAGCTAGTCTCCCCAGGTGGGCAGGAAGCCAAAGAGTGGATCTTGCTAGTCTAGGAACTGCACCATTCGAGATGAAAGAACCCACACATTTATCAAAATCTTTAAAAAAGGAGATAGGGATTCATATCAGGCAGTTTCTGAATATGTAGTTAAATTTGGGCAGCATCATGATTTTGATGAGATTAATACGCCCTAATAGATTCAGGGAAAGATTGACCCAAGAAGAACATTGTGTCTTTAGGGTTGATAACAAGGGGAGAAGGTTTTTATCAAAGTAATTAGAAGCCTGTTTGGTTACCACAACCCCAAGGTAGCGAAATTCAGATACCCAACGCAAGGGAGAAAGGCTCGCCGCCCTAGCAGCATCTCCATCAATGGGGAATAGAACTGATTTGGACCAATTTATTCTGATCCCTGAAAAGGCGCCAAAGGTGTCAATTATCTGCAGGGCAGCCAGAAGCGAGGGCCCAGCATCATTGAGGTACAGCAATGCGTCATCTGCATAAAGGGACAGTTTTTCTCCAGCTTCCCCATCCGCAGGCCCAAAACATCCGGAGCATTCCCTACGAGGGTACCTTTGCTTCACCGTTATTTACCCAATGCTGTTTAGGCACTTGCTATCCGCCCACAAAACATTTATTGTGGGAGGGCTGCAGCTTTAGGCTAGGAGACCTGGGAACGTTTCAGCGTACTTCATGGTTTTTGTGTGCGCTGTTAACACCCCCTGCTAATTCGCCACAACACGAGTCTCTTAGCAGGTTACAGCCAATAATTTGGGCTGTATACCTGCTTACTGGCTGTGGCTAATCACAGCACAGACCTCTGTGTGTTTGTAACCATAACACACAGGATCTGGCCAGCTTGTTCCTCCCTGAGCTCTTTTCAAACAGGGAGAGAAGACAGACCGATTCTGTGTGAGTACAAGCAGCACAAATACTCTTACATACACTTCTTAGGCACATTTAATCCCTTTTGATTGCCCTGTTACCCAGCCAGTGTCCTTAGTACAGTGACAGTGTATGGATCAGTATCTTGATCGTGATCAAATCTATATTAGTGTCCCCAGAACCACAGTGTTGGATGTGGGATTTTTAAAAATTTTTTTTTTACCAAAGACATGTGGCAGAATAAATTTTGGCCTAAATGTATAAAGAAATTAGCTTTTATTCAATAAGTTTTATAACAGAAAGTAGAAAATATCTGTTTTTGTTCCAAATTTTGGTCTTTTTTCGTTTATATAATAAAAAACCTACACAAATGTTAAAAATTGAATTTGGGTACGGTGTTGCATGACTGAACAATTTATATAAAATATAGGGGGGTGAGTGATTACCAGTTATATTTAGCCAATGCAACTATGTATATAAAAACTGCATCTATAAAAATATATAAAAGTTAATTCATATATATATATATATATATATATATATATATATATATATATATATATATATATATAAAAGCAATAACATGGTTAATGTGATAGAAATCAATGCGTGGCAAAAGTGAAACAATGGTGATTAAAATGTATAAAATACAAATACTAATTAATCAAAAAATTGGTGTCACCAAAACAATATGTGTGCTAAACACTTAACTAAAAGTGGTCAATGTGCACTTAATTCTGCTCCTCGCATATTCAGGAAAACCAACTTTGATGTAAACTTCTCCTTCTATATGCCTCTCATATATACCAGAAAATGCCCCAAAAAAGGAAAGGTTCTTGTAGATGCATAAATAATGCACTTATACAGTCCGCAAGTGAACTGGGAACTCACACTGGCACTCCGCCGTAACCAGGAACTAGCATGCGTTCCAGTTACCAGTTACCATGGCTGAAAGGGACCTGCAGGAAGCTCCACCTCCTACGCCTTTCGTCACGACTGCTTCCTAAAGACATCATCACACATTATGTTCACTGGGTGTCACAGCATGGCATAGAAAGAATACTTAGATTGGATATGTCCTATGGACTTTGCTTTTTGGCTAACTCCCTTGGACTGTTGTTTTTTTGCACATTTCTTGTAATGACATGCTTTAGTAACAAATTTTTTAAATAATTAGTATTTGCAATTTGTAAATTTTAATTGCCATTGTTTCACTTTTAGTACAGATTGATTTCTGTCACATTATTCATGTTATTGCTATTGTATATATTTATGAATTAACTTTGATATATTTATATATGCACTCGATAGTGTTTTTATATATATAGAGAGAGAGAGAGAGAGAGTTGCATCGATGGAACAGGTAATCACTAGCGCCTCTATATTTTAAATCGCTTATTTCAGTGTGTACACACTTATTGGGTGGTGACACAAGTTTTTGATTACATTTTTTAACCGATTTGCATTTATTATCGATTTCTGGTTTCAGCATAGTGGTACCGTGGTGCATAGGTCTATCAATTAATAATGGCTGAACATTTGGCAAAGTAGCACAGTGCTGAATAACAAAAAAATTTCCTGAATATGAAGGAGGTAAAACCTTCCGATGGTCAAGTGGTAAAAAATAACAATATAAATACCACCAGGTGGCTATTCTGCTTGCTAATTGCTGAGTAAAAAGGCACCATCGGGTGGCTCGGTACCCAGAGACACTTTACCGAGTTTATCCGAATTCCTGGGTATTATGTGATCTGTCATCACAGCAAATGCTTGCTATTGTTTACATGATTGATCCCTTCCCTTCATCTTACAACATAGTAAGTCATTTGTGAATGAGGAAAGAATGAACGGATCAGCAGCAGTAGGTACAAATCTATTCATTTATTTTCCCTGACCCCTCTTCTCCTAATGCAATCTTTTTAGTGAACTGTATATTAACCCCCTCACCTCCCTTTACCTGAACATTAAAGTGATATAATTTTTTTTTTTGTTTAAAAATAACAAACATGTTATACTTACCTGCTCTGTGTAATGGTTTTACGCAGAGCTGCCCCGATCCTCCTCTTCTCGGGTCCCTCGCCAGCACTCCTGGCCCCTCCCTTCTGCCCAGTGTCCCCACAGCAAGCAGCTTGCTATGGGGCACCTGAGCTGAGTCGCTGCTCTGTGTCCATGGCGCCCAATGCTGTCTCAGCCAATGAGGAGGAAGAGTCCCAGACAGCCGAGGCTTTCATGCAACATCGCTTGATCGAGATAGGGCTCAGGTAAGAGCACAGAGAGCACAAGATCCTCCATCAGGTTCAGCTTACATATTTATCCAGAGTAGAATTTCCAATTGCCAATTAGCCCCCCTCTCTTTGCCCACGTCTGTCCACTGGGAGACGTCACAGGTCCCAGAAGGCTGCCGAACCATACACAAACTGCAGCGTGGCACAAAGAGAAGCCGGCTGTGAAGCTGCAAGTAGATAAAGCCGGCTTCCCGCAATAAACATGCTGGTGCCAAGGACCCAAAGACCAGTGAAGAACCAGGCTGGGTGAGGACTGGATCCTTGGACAGGTAAGTGTTCCTTTATTAAAGGCAGCGGCTACAGTATTTGTAGCTTCTGGCTTTCATAATTTTTTTCTTTCTAGGGTGACTCTCTTGTCTCTTTAAGACAAGTGTCCTCAAATAGCATAAATGTGCAGTAATTTACAGAAAATTATCATATTTTATGTTTGATAAGTTGAGAGCAGTCTGATGAAAACAATATTGATTTTGTATGAGTGACTATGCATCACACTTTTCTTTTTTTAACTATGTAGTCCGTGTGTAGTTGACATGTTGTTGTTGTTTTACAGGGGATGCTGAGCATAAGCCATATATTTGTGGTGATGCAGATTCCGATTCCGTCGTCCTTGATGGTTCTGAAGATTATCTCATTCTCGCTTGTGATGGTTTTTATGATACAGTTAACCCTGAAGAGGCAGTAAAAGTTGTGTCTGACCATTTAAAGGAGAACAATGGTGATAGCAGCATGGTTGCCCATAAGTTGGTTGCATCCGCTCGTGATGCTGGCTCCAGTGACAACATCACAGTTATTGTGGTGTTTCTTCGGGACTTTAATGCACCATCTGACACAGTTGAGGAGAACAACCAAACAGAGAGCTCATTCGATGGCGGGCAGGAAGACAATGGAGATAAGGAAAATCAAGGGGACTGCAAAGGATCATGGCCACTCCATCAGTGTTCAGCACCGGCTGACCTAGGCGGTTATGAAAGTCGAGATTCTTTCACAGACAGAACTAGTTTAAACTTTGGTCCTGGTATACAGGTTTTAGAGAAACAAGACTATTTAGACCCGTTACATGGAGGAACTGGCAAGCCACATAGTGCCACATGCTTGCCATGCTCCCAAGTATCCAGAGCTAGCTCACCAAAGAGAGCCAATGGAAGCAAGGATTCTGTGAAAAAGGAGCCTTTAGAAAGTCCTCCTTCTCATGGAGAGAAAGAGTGTGATAAAAGAAGTGTTTCAAATATTGGCTTGGGATATGTGAATATCTTGATGCCCCAAAAAGAAAGCATTATCTCCTCTCAGGAGCTAAAGGATGAATGTTTGGGAGTGGTGGTGAATGGTCCAACTTTTAAATCTCCTTTACGCTTCAGAAAGAGGAAAGGTGGGACTAAGGCCAGGCCAAGCTTTTCAAAGCTTCTATATTCCCAAAAGCCTTCTCACAAAGCATGGTCCACTTTATCAATGCCAGTGCAGCACATTGGCAAACGTAGAATATCAGTACATTGCCCTGTAGCTTCTAGGAAAAATAGTGTTAGAGTCCATTTGATGAATAGAGCATTGCTTAAGGAGAGCAATTGTATAGCACTGGCAGACCTGCATAGGACCTATCAAGTGTAAAAGAAAACCCAAATTCTTCTGTGTGTTATATAACTGTAGTGCTCCAGTGAATTAGGTTAGATAGATCCAGAATTTAATGGCATCCTTCTCCTATTTTAGTGTGTTGATCTCACCCCAAACAGTGCACAGCGTGGTACTCAATTTTCATACAGATGGACATTTCCACAGTTGTCTGAGGTGCCAGCTTGATTATATTGATACTAGAAGGCATAACTGCTGCCATGTTTGTATCGCAACATTTAAACATTTCCCCAACCACATACAGCAATTAGGAGAAAAAACAAGACAATGTATATTATACTAAAAAATAGAATACAGTTTGTGCCCTTTGCTGTGAGCAGTTAATTAGATGGTGACATTATGTGGTGCCAGAACCACAGTGTAACCTATATTAAATGTAGTACAAAATGTGTTGACATCAACCGAAAATGTATTTTGCGTGAGTCTCTCTAGGTTTTAATGAGTACCCCTGTGGTGTTACGATCCTGGCCATTAGCAAAAAAAAAAGGTCCTGTGCTCAATGCCTGCTGGTCCTTATGAAGGTTTAAGTCTACGGCGCTGACTAGATTAGTTCCAGCAACTGATAGATCAGGTCAACCAAGAGAGTACACCAGATAGTCATACAGTGAGCATTGTGGATGTCACTTGAGACATGATTTCCAAATATACACATGTCCTCAATCTCTTTGTCCCCAAATTACCACTGCATCTGTATATTTACCTACAAAGTGTACTTTATATTTTAAGTGCTAAATATTACTGTCCGTTATTTTTATAGTTTTTGGATAGATGTCACACTTTATAATGGCAATAAGGCACTGCTGGAGTACAGTGAGCTATAGCCAATATTGAATGATTCCTGCGGATAAGCCAACCTCTACATTGTGAGGAAACTCAGGTATTATAAGGCATGCAGTCAATAGAATTATAACATTATAGAAATTATCCTATTTGGTCTAGGAGAACTTCATAATCCACTATTCATTACCTCCATTGAAAGTGAAGAAAATCAAGAGGAATCTGATCTGAGGTCAGCCGTTTGTGTCTTTTGTTTCCAACCCCAACAAGAGAACAATAACCCTCACAATAAGTAGCATCCATACCCCTTATTCTAATCAATCGGCAAAGAAAATGTTTATTCCTATGTTAGCACTTCATGTATATTTAATTATTTAGAACAGCATGTTCTTTTTCATATGGGTTTGTTGACCTTCAGGCTGCCTTAATTTCATGCATCATGTTTCCATTGCAAAACTGACTAGTGACTTCACAAAACTATTATACCATAATGATCTTTAAAAATCTCTAATTGTAATAGCTACAGGCACAGTGTTGTTTTTCAGTCAATAACTAATTAATGAATGCATAAATTTAGCCTCTCTGTCCATTGACTATTTTAATTCAAACCCAAAAGCAATGTATTGAGATACATTGTGACACTTGCAGTGAAATTTAAAAGCATAATTTGTGTTAATGAAAACTAGATTTACTTGACATAAAAAAAATGAATTCATATGCAGTTTGTCTAGAAATGCAAACCAACTTTGTACCACAAACTGACAAGCCTCCTGTGTAACAGAATATCATAGGAATGGGGCAACATTTGAAACATGTTGTGTTGCACTTGTGGTATATCCCCAGTTTGTCATGCATGAAATATCATTATAAACTTATGCAATAGGACAGGCCTTATTCCCTGCAATATAATATACATACAAAAGATAAATAGACTCATATATGGTTTTACATTCTTTTATTGTTGCAAAATAGCATTTAAAAAAAAATTTTTTTAATTTTTAGCTATAGGATTCTCTGCGTGGAAAACGGATATGCAGAGTGTTAAAACGACAAAGAAAACTGAAATAAACATTCCATTATTCTAAAGTCCATACTCCCAGACCTAGTCAACAAACATTCTGCTGTGTAGTAATGGTGAGGACTTGTTGCAATTAGCGGTCCTCTCTTTGCCAGGTCATGTTTTGTCACTTAAGGAGGGAACAAAGGACACATCGTGGAGGGCTGTAGTTCTTTCAGACAGAAAAGCTGCATACATGGGCTGGAAATAAATGGACTTCAGTAAAGGTTCAGGAGAAAAAGCACATAATACTCGCTCCTACCTTTTTTTTTGTCAGCACTATGGAAACTGCTTATCTATCAATACATAAAGAACTGAAGTTCTATATTTTGTTCTGTTCTGCTCTCTACCTGTCCAGTGACAGGGTAAAATGCAGCAAATAACTGTCCTGTGAATGTAGCCTGTGGGATACACTGGACATAAGATTCAAAACGTTGCCTAAAGAGACAGTAAATCACTTAGGGCCATACAGGGGTCAGCACTGCATGACAACATTTCTTCACATTTGCTAAAGATAATCCTGATATTTACTGTAGAATCTAGAGAAGGTTCAAAGCTCAGAAAAGTGTAAAGCTGGCCATAGATGGGTAGAAAATCAAACAAAAAATCGAGGCAGTAGACCAATCGTTTGATTTTTGTATGGTTAGTGTGTTTACTGCAGCAGTCCATTTCTGTTTCAAGATCAAAAATGAATGAACAAACTAACCTTATGGAATTTTTTTCAAACAAATAATTTTTTTAATTGTTTGCAGGTCAATCTTTGGGGGAAAAAAAATCTTAAGTGTAATGCACATAAGCAGTAGTAGTAAAATAAATCGGTCAGAAAAAAAACAGTAATGTTTAATGCTGAAAATGATTGGAAAAATGTTGAAGTTTGCAGAAAAATTTCAGATGCAATGATTGGGCCATCATATTAGATCAAAAGAATTCAATTTTTGTTCAGATATTCATTTGTTTTTCTACTCATCTATGGCCAGCTTAAGGCAGCCTGGCTGCTTGCATGTACTGTACCAGAGAAATCTAGTGTCCCTCCATATTACCCATTTGGCCACTATACTAGCTGTATTAGAACACCTGTAATGAAATAAACATGTGGGCAGCCACCACTGACTTTTTGAAAATGCTAGTTAGCTGTTATACAGATCCTCTGGTTTTTATACTGGCCTGAAACCAAGCATGCCAAAATGATGATAAAAGACCTTGGGGTTGATTTACTAAAGGCAAATCCACTCTGCACTACAAGTGCACCAAAGGTGCACTTAGAAGTACAGTCGCTGTAGATATGAGGGGAAGATCTGAAATGAGGGGAAGCTCTGCTGATTTTATCATCCAATCATGTACAAGCTAAAATGCTGTTTTTTATTTTCCATGCATGTCCCCCTCAGATCTACAGCAAGTGTACTTGCAGTGCAAAGTGGATTTGCCTTTAGTAAATTACCGCCAAGTCTGACTGTGTTCAGTGACTTAAAGCATTGAAGAAAGACTTGCAACACATTCTCAGGCCGACAATGGCAGCCTTGTATTTTCTTTAGGTGCTCAGATGAGCCCAGGCTTTACTGAAAACTAATGCAAGTAGGGGGCCTAAATCTGTCAAGGAATTGTAAAGTAGAGCAGAATGAGGATCCTTCTTGCATACAAGTAGATTAGACTGAAAAGAGAAACCCTTGGTAGGGTATGCAGTACAAAATTTATATCAATCTGACCTGCCAAGAAGGTATAAATACAGTTCACTGTGGAGTGCTTATAATAGAAAAAAAGGGTAAATAAATTATCAGTATTTGTACATTTAAGACCTAAAATGTGAAACAACTCTTTTAGTTACTTGTTCTTACCATTTCTGTGCCTTTGAGAGTAACCAACTACCCTCAAACAACACATACAATTGTGAGAAGTGTTTTGCTTGCTAAAGGCTGTGTGTTACATAAAAAAAAAAAAAAAAAAAAAAAAAACATATTTGTTTTTTGCATATTTAGGAAAATTTCAAAAACGCACTTTAAACTATTACATTGTATCGGTTTTTGCTTTCTAAATTTATATTCTCATAATGTGAACCTATGTCAGTTTTGATCTTATGTGTATAGACTTAAAACCAAAAAAGTGTACCACTAAAGTCCCTTTAACACATCAGATAATTTTTTTTAATTTTTTTTATCAACAGAAAGTTATATAATTTTTCAAAACAAAGTGTCTGTAAATTAACCACTTCTCCTTAAGTAGACATCATATGATGTCCTGGAGTTTAAGTGGTTAAATCTGAATATCTGATATTTAGATATCTTGTTTTTCTGCAGGCGATTCCCTATCATGTAAAAACAACCATATCAGCTGTTCAGTCCCTTGATTGTTTTTACAGGCAGCGGGAGGGGACATTTACCATAGAGAATACCATGGACCAGATGGTCATCAGCCATCTCTATGACCTTTGGAAGCCGGGCACAACGTTATGTCATCATGTCTGGCCTCGGCGGATGTAAACACTGCCATTTCCTCGGCTGGGAAGCCGAGACCATTTAAAAAAAAATTATTATTATTTCAGGCTTTTCAACCTAGAGGCAAGATCTGGGGACTTATAGACCCCAGATCTCAGTGTAAAGAGGACCCATCATGCCCTGTTCCTATTACAAGAGACGTTTACATTCCTTGTAATAAGGATAAAAGTAATCAAAAAAAATTTAAAGGGAAAGGTTTAAAATAAAAGTAAAATAAATTAAAAAAAATAAAAAATAAAGTGCCCCGTCTGTTTTTAAAGCGTCGCCTGTGGAGATTTTTTAAGATCGGAAGTTTGTCGCCATTTCATGAGTGTGCACGATTTTAAACAGTGACATGTTGGATATCTATTTACTCAGCATAAAATCTTTTACATTATACAAAAAAAATCAGGCTAACGTTAGTAGTTTTCTTTTTTTAATTCATGAAAGTTTTTTTCCCCCCCAAAAAAAAACGTGTTTGAAAAATTACTCCGCAAATACCATGACATAAAAAGTTGCAATGACCACCATTTTATTCCCTAAGGTCGCTGCTAAAAAAAAAAAACATATAATGTTTGGGGTTTCTGAGTAATTTTCTAGCAAAAAAATTATGATTTTTTATCGCCCCTATAGTCAAACTACACACACCTTTATGGACACTTTTGGTATTCTGGACACAGATCCAATTCCCCTTTCTTCCATATCGTGGATCCCTCCCACGCACCGTCCCAAAGCCTTTAATCAGATCCTGGCCCATACCCTCACAGTTTGGGATTCCGTTAAATACTCTGCGCCTCGGTTCACACTGGGACGACTTGTCAGGCGACCTAGGTCGCCTGACAAGTAGCGTCCCGTTCAGTACAATGGAACCGTTCTAATCGGAGCGACGCAAGTCGCTCCGACTTAGAAAAAGGTTCCTGTACGACTTTGGGGGCGACTTGCATAGACTTCTATACAGAAGTCGTTTTGCAAGTCGCCCCGGCAGTCATGTGAGGCGACCTGCAAGTCGTGCCGCCTCTGGTGTGAACCGAGGCTGCATGTCTGATCTCACACCTGCCACTTTTATAGCTGTTCAACTATCTGCTATTTCCACCAGGGTTAGAAAACTCCCGCAGTTTTCAATGGTGGATACACAAGGATCTTTCCATGGTCCATTCTCTGCTTACCGTTAGGGGAATTTGTTTTTACCAACACTTGCGTGACTCTTCTGAGATCCCTGAATCGGAACGTTTCCGATATAAACAAATCACTTTATGGAATCATTGACAAAAGATCATGAATTCCCATTACTGTCAACCGCTTTTGAATCTAGATGTCGTACCAGCCCTACAACTCAGGGTCCGATCTTTTTGCTGTATTCTTCTATACTGAACAATACGGGAACATCAACCCCCTTATACTGTGATACGTGGGCGAAAGACCACGGCTCTGCCCCTCTACCCGAAGACTGGCGTAAAATATGGGAGGCCTTGTTATGATCCCATTGATACTTCACACCAGCTAGGATCGCAAAATGTGTACCGTCATACCCGGCCAACTGCTTTAGAGGTTGTTCAGATTTGGGCGACATGAAACACATGTGGTAAACCTGCCCCAAGGTTTGGAGGTTATGGATTAAGGTGTACACGCTGGTCAATACTATTCGCCAAGTAAATATAAGGAAAGACCCATGGGAAGCCCTTCTGCATAAACCTATTGCGGATGTTTCCCATCAGGAACGCACCCTAATTACGCGTATATTTATGGCAGTGAGGCGAACAATCGCGTGGTCATGGAAAACACCACTTCTAAATTTTGAAGAGGTTAAAAATCGAGACCTCGGAATGCTCATAAATGAAAGATTGATCCTGGGGGATACGTACAACAAATTTAAATGGATCTGGCAACCCTGGTTAGACCTAGGCCTTATGCTCAAATCTTATTTGGGTTACAGAATCGCTAGGATGCTCTGCTTCCACTAATGCATACTTATTTCACTTATCCATCTTCTGTGCAAACACCCTGCACTGGTTGTGCTCTCACCTTATATTTATGACCCACACATCTAATGTTAAATCATAAAAGGCTTGTGCCCATTTAAATGGGATCCTTTTTATTCCAGCTCCCTTGTTTACCTTTTTTCACTGTAGGGGGTATCTGGTCCCTTTAAATGCAATTCGCTTGCCCCCAGCTGGTGATCTTTCACCTCTGTTCCTCCAGTACTTTAAAAAGATTACCACAAAAAAGAAAACCATATCGTGCTTTACTTTATAAAAACAATTTATTCATGCCCACTTTACATACATTGCACTCACATTACAACGTGCAAAAATGCACTACTCCTTAACAGCCACCCAATCTAACTGCCGATATTTCAGACGATTAACTAGATCCTGCACTTCTGGGTTCAGTACAACATCTGATGTCATCCAAATTATCTAGTAAATAAGGCATAGTATTGGCAATAACAATGGGTGGCTGTTAATGAGACTTTTGCACGTTGTAAAGTGGGCATGAATAAATTGTTTTTAAAGAGTAAAGCACTATATGGTTTTCTTTTTTGTGCTAACCCTTTAATATCTTGGCATAACAAACTTTCATGATTGCTGGATGGGGTAAGACTATTGCATTTAAAAGGGACCAAACAACCCCTACAGAGAAAAAAAGGAGCTGGAATAAAAAGCATCCCATTTAAATGGACACAAGCCTCTTATGACCCTACAATAAGTGTGTGGGTCATAAATATATAAGGTGAGAGCACAACCAGTTGAAGGTGTTTGCACAGAAGGGAGTTAGGTGAAAAAATGAGGCATTAGTAAAAGCACAGATCACATGAGAGACATATATATATATATATATATATATATATATATATATATATATAGACACTTTGTTTTGAAAAATTATGTTATGGTATAAAAAAATATTTGATGTGGTGTTAAAGGGACAATAGTGCTACATTTTTTTTTTTTATTAAGTCTTATACGTATATATGAGATATGTTCTAGGTGTTGGCAGCTATGAGTGATTGAATAAGAGTATTTCATTATACAGACATTTGGAATAGCAGTGCAAAGGTTTTTTTTTTTGGAAATTGATCTTACATGTATTTCCACTTTTGCAGCCAAATTGGGATAACACGTACTTTAGATTTTTTTACATGTTTCCATTCACATAACATAACATAGCAAAATATTTAAAAATTGCCACTAACTTTTTTACCTGATTAAAAATCCTACCTAGGTCTCCCCTGCTATGAAGTGGGCTGGGGAGTGATACTTCCCATAATTAACCCTATCTGTACTGTGCTGGCAGATTTTATTAGAGGTAAACTAGATACATACACTCTGTCCTAACAGAGGGTTAAATATCTCAAGGCTTGGGTTGTACATTATATGTTAATGCACCTTTCAGAAAACTGTCCCTCAGTCTGCCCCTAATTGCATCTTTATTTTTCTAAACAAAAGCTGCCTATAGAGTTCTATGTATAATCGTGCTCCTAAGAAAAAGAAAGGTAAAAATAGTTTGGGTATACTGTGTGAATTGAAAGGCAAACATATAGTGGGGGGTTCTCAAATTTCACTTCAAAAGTCGAAACACACTTTAAAGGTAGGCATTAGAAGACAGGTTTGGTGTGTCAACAAAAACTCTCAAAAGATGGAAAAAGCTAGTCCTCTACCATGTGACCTAAAACTGGCAGATTGGCCGTGTTCTATAGTAGATGTGCCTGGCAGGGACAAATGTGCACTGTCTTCATCAGCGTTTACTGATGTCAGTGCCCCAATCCACCAATGTCACAGCTTCAAACGAGGTAACCTGGAACTGGGGTGTCGGTTAAAGGTTTTGCTGCCTTCTACATACTCTTATGCATGCCCGTATGATTAAAGTGCACCTTAGTGTTGATGGGCAAATTTTAAATCTCCATGCCCAGGGAAAGTGATCTTCTTATTTAAATACCACAACGGTAGGGCAGATGAATACGCAAGATGGAAATGACGCTCTGTGTTGCTGTATTAGAAACTCAAATAGTCATCTAAAACATGTTATGCCATAAAAAAAAAAATTTAAATACAGCACTGCATAAAACTTAACAGCATTAATATTCCCCTTTGTTTATTTTTTTACATCTACAGTATGTTCATTTGATCTTCAAAAATGTAAGGTCTATTGGGCACCTTTAGGTATGGTTAGCTGGGGAATAATGAATGGAACATTTAGAAAACCTTGCTTACCTGATAAGCTGTCACTAGAGGTATCTGCAGCACAGCATCTTTATCATATTTTAGAGAGTTAAAATGTGATGGTCAGCAGATTTGTTGGCTTATGTTTAGGAATATGCTGAACTGACAGTTGTGAAGCTGGTTTGGTTATATCTGCATATCTGACTACCCTGTTTGTTTTGGATTGAGTGTAGCTGGGCTAGAACCTCTATCAGCTTTTAATCACAGTCTATATCCCCAGAGAGGAAATTCCCCTTGTTTCCTGTCCCAGAGACTGATCACCAAGGGGTAATTTGATAAACTCAGACAGCAGTACAAAGCTGACAAAGATTTTAACCCTGCCCCACTCTGTTCAAAACACAGGAAAAAGTTGAGACTGAAGATTCAATTTAGGCCCAAATAAAAAGATACTTCAGCTGACAGATTTGTATGGCTATATCTTATCACCATCTAGATGTAAGGGTCCCCCTATGACACAAGTCAGCAAAAGCACCTTTAATAAAATGGTAGCCAGCCTTGTCAGCTATACATCCCGCACACTAAAGTTCTCAGCAAATCCTTCATAACTGCATCTATGCCAAAAATTATTCTGCTGATAGTAAACAGCACATATGCACATTAGCAGCCTGGATGTGCTTTTCATTGTTGTGGGGTGACAACACACTCATTCCCCAGCAGTAGAGAATGCTGTAGTGTGCTGATAATTGTACTGGGCATCATACTGTGCATGTTCAGCATTTTAACGCAAGCAGGGGACAGATGCAGCTACCTGGTGGAAGAGCCAAGGGACGTAACAAATGATTGGCATTTTAGATGCAAAATAGGAATCCACAATGGAGGCATTATATTACAGTCATATAGTGTATGCAGGTAAATATGTTAAAGATGAGGATTGGTTTGGTTCCACTTTAACACCCAGTGTACATAAGGCATTAAACAGAATTAAAGTAAATTTAAGTGTCCCCTGCCCACCCTCTGAGTGTTGCTAGCCATTCAGAGACTTTAGGTCCTTGTTAAGATGTATATGATATTGCTGCTTGTATTCAGTCAAGAGTAGGTGAAAATGGCCTGTTCTTACAATTACAGTGTTTGAGGATTTGTCAAATGTCTGCTTACCAAATTAAGCCCTTTGGAGAGCCCTCAAAACTATGGGACTAGCAAGTTGCTTTTAACAAGCAGCTGTTAACACTAATAGTATTTTTCAACAAGCCATAGATACTAACTAGATGGTCATGTGATTAGGAAATCTCTGACCATCTTCAAGTGAAACACTTGCTCCCGAATTTTGGAAAAGCCAGCAGCATCAGGGTGATTGGATAATTATTTTGCTAATACCGAAACAGACTTCAGTTTCAGTTCACCACTGCGAGTTCACCTGTATGAAATTGACTATAGTGTATTAGTGGTGTGTAACTTGACAGGAAGATCAGAGTAGCTTCTAAAATATTAGCAAATGATGTGTTGTTCATAGCACTGTTATGCAAATTATCTTGAAATGTAAGTGTAGGCCCTTTAAATGTAGCCAAGCTTATTTCTTTTCTTTAAGTCAGTGTAAACAATATCTAGCAGTTTTGCGGATGTCCATAAGGGATGAACAGGTGTTAGATAGGAAGTAGTTAAACAGCTGCTGACAGACTGTTTTTGCCCAAAACTTCTGTGGAGGCAGATATATGAGCCTTCTAAAATCTAGAGAATGTGTGAACAGAAAACCAGCCTTGCAGTTTATAGGTCTGATGATGAAAAGTCCAAGAGGTACTGGACCTGCACAGCAACCTGTCAAATCCACTTTGAAATGGTGGATCTGGAAGCTGGAGAACCACTTTTAGGACAACAAACAGGAATTCAGTTTTCCCAAAAGCAGTGACCGGGAGGAAAACCTCATGATTCTTACTACATCTAGACAATGTGAAGAGATCTCCTTGAGATAAACCTAAGCTGCACACAACAAAAGTAACAAAATATCCTAGTTAAGGTGTCAAGCACCTTATAAGCTTTGTCTTTTATCTTCAAGACCCTTCTAGCCAAAGTGATGGACACCAGGAAGGTTAACTTATTGGGAGGCTTTGTAACACTCGCAAAAGAAAAGTTTAAAATCCCATGGTTAAAGTCTGTGGCTACACAGGGGGAGCAATGTGTGCAACCCCCTGAATGTGAGTACCAGTTAGTGAATCAGTAGCAAAAAGATGTTAAAAAAAAAAAAAAAAAAGATAGGACAGACTTCTGGCCCTTGATGATGCTAAGAGCTAAATATTGTTCGACCCCCAAATGAAGTGTTTACCCCTGTACTATATTGGAGATTTATTATCTCTCAGCTTTGATTTTGGTTAAATGAGAGTTCTTTGACCATGAGTGAAAGCTTTAACACAAAAACAACATTTATTGGTGAGTAGTTGAAAGTCTATCTATCTAATACACAACCATCTATAATATACACCAAGGAAGAAAATATTAGGTTAAAATAAGAGAATTACATGAAGGAAAACAGAGTATATTCCTTAAAACATTAATCTACAAACATATTTAGTTACAAGTAAAATGCAGACCTTTCCCATAATTACCCTTTTCACCAAGGTTCCATTCTGATGGCTGCTCTCCCATAAAGTGTGTCTTTCCCTCCAATCTAGTCTGTGTATATCATTACAGGCTGATACCTCATTGGTTGGCATAGCGTGGCTCTGATTGGCGAGTTTCCCTATTGCTGGTTAAGGACTGGCTACATCTCCAATCCCTTTACTTTGCATAAGTCAGCCCCCTTTAATGCAAATCCTTGTGACTATTCTGAGCAGGAGATTAACTTGAATGTTCCTGGGAAGTTAAATATTGATTCCAGGTTGGCCTCCTTTCATTGCATATCCCAGCATGGGATCCTTTGAAGTGAGTATGTGTAGTATGTGTAAAACAATGAGGTTTCCCATTGTTTGTATACATAAGCCTAGGCACCGAATTGTCTGGTCTACCAGAGATTTCTATGAAGATAATGCTACGCCCTACATAGATACAAGCTAAATTAACTATATTCATAATTACAATATTTTACAGCTATAATGGAGATTTCACATAAACTCATAAGGCAACAGAAGGAAAGAAAGACCCATCAAAAAGGTACATGGGGAACCACCACCAAAGACTCACACCAGTGAAAATAAGCCTTCTAAGTTTGATGATAAATCTTTTGAGAAGTAGATTTACAAACTTGGCCAGGAGAACAGGCACTGTGTTTCAACAGCCAAGTGGTCAAAGCCAGTGACTAAGAAGCACGATGGAAGATAAGGAAAAAATCTGGCAGAGGGCACAAATTGTTGACTAACAGACAAATAAGGTTAGCATACCACTCTCTGCAAGCCCATTCAAATTTCAAAAGCTGAAATGTCCTTGCTTTTGATCCTTTGAAGCAGACATAGCTTCAGCAGTGGAAAGGCATAGATAAGGACATACTGGTCCCATGGTGCTACCAGTGCATCCACTGCATCATTCATCAAGTCCTTTACCCTGAAGACGGATCTGCCCAGTTTCCAGTTGAATGAAGATGCTAGCAGATCCACATTTGGCATCCGCCAATGCAAATACATATGTTGAAACAGAGAATATTTCCCTGTTTTCTGCCACTTCTTCAGCCCAGGAATGTGCATGGGGGGGGGGGGGGGGTGTCAGTGAATACAAAGCTCTGCCAAGGACAGTATAGATTCCACTTACATTGTAGCCATTACACTACTGATTACCCCCCCCATGACAGCTGTGGCATTGTCCGACTAAACCTGGACCAGATGCCTGGTCAGAAGGGAGGTCCAATGAAGTGATGTCAGAAGAATTGCTCACAACTCAAGTATCTTGTTCAAAAGTTTGGAATACTTTGGATACCAACAGCACTGAACTGTCCAGAACTCTGCTCTAACCCAGAATACTGGCATTTCTCAAGACTATCTCACAATGTAAGGAAGCAAAAGCTTGCCATCTAATAATGCTGGGGATAGAAGCCACCATGACAGGGACATGCTGGTTAAACACCGTAACAGAATTATCATGTCAAGAAATAGACTGGACTTGTCCATGCTGTGAGGATGTCAAATTCTGTCTTAGAACCGAGTGAATGGAACTTCTTAGAACGTGGATACCTTCAGTGGGATTGAAGTTGCCAAATCTGGCCTTGCAGTTTTGACAACTTCTCATAGGATCAGAACAACTTGTATCCAGAAATGGGATGTTAATAAAGGCAAAGATGACTTCTTTATGTTCAGGATTCATCCAAAGTGGTCCAAAGTCCACAGCATGATTGATTACATACGAGTTCAGGGTCAGAGAGGTCTGTTTGCACAGCAACAGGATTATCTAGATATTCGATGAGACGAAAAAGGCCCGGAACTGGTGCAAGAACCTTTGAGAACACTTCAGAGTCAAGGAGCAAACTGTCTTCCACCCCAACGTGAATAAATTGCTGGGACATGGAAAGAAAGGAATGTGTATGTATGCATCCTTTATGCCACTACGTGGATGCCAAAAAGCTTCTGGGGTAAAGGGAGAGAATAACTGAATAGATTCCATCCAAATTTTTTGAGAGTGCATGAAGGTGTTGAAAGCCTTCACATTCAGGTTGAGACAGGGGCCTCCTTTGGGTTTTGAAACTGTGAACTAGGATGAGTAAAATACTTGAAAACTTTTGGTTGAAGGTATGGGAATAGGAACTCCCTGGTTAAACAATCCTGGAGCAGCTGAAAGGCGGTCCATCTGAAATTGCTGAGACAAAGGAAGTCCTGCCAAAGTGTTGGCAATAGAAGCTTCCCAGACTTCCGCAAAGGCCATAAGATGTTTCCCCACCTAAAGTGAAACTGAAGAGGAGAATCTTCATGGGGCACATTTATCTGCAGAGTTCTTGGTCTGCACATATGTCTTGAAGTCCTGGAAGCTGAGGAGGTGGTTGAAGACTTGTTGGTCCAAGAACTGCAACCTGACTTAAGGGATAAGCGTACTCACTTTCTATCCTGCAATAAAATGTTCCTTTCATTCCTCTGTCATCTATTAAAGATATCCAACAAAATAAAGAAAAAGGCACCTCCCACAAAGAGTAGTGGCAACAAACATTTCTGTTTTTCCAACAACCAATACTTAAGAACAGATCGCTTTGTGAATCAAAACCAAAAAAGGGTACTCGCTGTGAAACTAAACTGACTTTAAGGTCTCTGCTCCGGCATCTATGTCCCCCATTTGGTGCATTCCACTGAGGGTGCAGGTGAGGCTAAGACACCATACACACTATTAGATTTTCTGCTGATTTTTGTCTTCAGATTTACCAAAAACATATAATAGGGAGGTCAAACCTTAAGAGTTTCAATTTGTATGCAATCAGGCAGGCTTTGATAATGGTTTTGATAAATCTGTAGCCAAAAATCTGCAGAAAATCTAATAGTGTGTATGGGGCTTGAGAGTCCGCATTGACTCCATGTAATCCACAGAACAAGAAGAGAAAAATCTCAGCCACCACACACCATGCAAGCCTAGCTTGTAATAGGTGATAGGCTCAGCCTAACTCCATCCAGGCCTCCGTGACTAAGCATCATGGGGGGTGGGCGAAACATGTTGGGGGAAGAAAGGCCTGGATGTAGTTAGGCTGAGCCCGTTATCACCTCTCATAAGCCAGGCTTGTATGGTATGTGGTGGCTGACATTTTTCTCTGCTTGTTCAGCAAAAAAAAAAAAAAAGAAAGGGTACTGCTACACATAAAATGTGGCCAGGTGTCATCTTATCAAGGCAATCAAAGTGAGGACCAACAGCAGCAGCTGCTCAATCGATTTAGACCAAGTAGATAAATTGTTTACATATCTTTAGCTGTTAGCTTTCTAGTGGGATCAATCCTCCTAGAGCCATTATTGGCGGTTGACTCTAAATTAATTACTTGCAAGGGCTTTTAAAGCATCGCCTGAGGGAAAATTTGGGGTTTTGTTTTTTGCAGTTTCATGGCTTGACATTTTTGGTATCTGTTTACTTATTACAACCTCATCTTTTATATTTTACCAGAACATTGGGTACTATATTGTGCTTGTGTGCACTAAAATTAAAGTGATTGTAAAGTCTAGTTTTTTTTCTATAAAAATAATAAACATTTTATACTTACCTGCTCTGTGTAGTGGTTTTGCACAGGGGAGCCTAGTTCCTCCTCTTCTCTGGTCCCTCTTCAGCTCTCCTGGCCCCTCCTTTCTGTCGAGTGCCCCCACAGCATGCAGCTTGGTATGGGGGTACCCGCGTCGAGTCACAGCTCCCTGTGTCCATTCAGACAAGAAGCTGCGGTTTGGCCCCACCCCCTCTCTCTCCTGATTGGCTGACTTTGACAGCAGCGGGAGTCAATGGCCTGCTGCTGTGTCTCAGCCAATCAGGAGGGAGAGTCCCGGATGGCCGAGGCACTCATGGACATCACTGGATAGAGATGGGGCTCAGGTAAGTATTAGGGGGTGCTGGGGTGGCTGCTGCACACAAAAGGCTTTTTATCTTAATGCATAGAATGCATTAAGATAGAAAAAAAACCTTCTGCCTTTACAACTACTTTAACTTTAGTGTCGTTTTTTTCTGAAAATATGGGTTTGATAAAATAGTTGTGATATCATGTGACAAAAATCTACCGCCATTTTATTCTCCAGGTTGGTCTGCTTTTTTATCCAGGTTCTCTACTAATCTTCAGGCCAATAAAGTGCATTTTAAGATGTGTAATGTGTGAAAAAAGGCAAGAATGGCACAGGTAATGAAAGACTTAATGGGCCAAGCCTTCAGTTTTTAAGTGCTTAGTGTTGCTCTTTTCTGTAGGCAGCAGTATAACCCTACATTGCTTAATTACCATCAAGCTGTGCCCCTCAATAGACAATATAGAAAAATTAGCTGTGCTGATAGTAATTTGTAAAAGCACTAGTTTAGAAATGGAAAAGACAACCAGAAGAAATTAGAAATCTGTATTACATTCCAAGCATTTTAGGTCTAACTCACATTACACAAATCTCACATTAGACACTGATTTAGACTACTTGGAACTCTAGTATGTGAGCCACCCCTCAGGCTAAGCGAGGCAGAAATACGTAATCAGTATTTGTTCTAGAAACCAATATTCTGACATTTACAGCATACTATATCTCAATTTTTACTGCCAAACAATTATTAACTAATCAGAAATATAATAGGCTAATCGCGTATGAAAAAAAGGGTCTCAAGGTAGAACAAAGAAAGCATTGTAACTACAGGCACAAATGTGGTTTTAGAATAATGTAATCTCAAGACTGGAAGCAGACACAAAATGGTTACAGTGGTCAGGACATGCATCATAAAGTATCTCTGGGCCAGGACCTATGGTAGCAGAGTAGGAGGGAGTACCACTTTTATTTTTATTTTTGGCAAAAAAAGTACAAAAAAAAAAAGAAGGGGTTCATTCATTTGTGCCTGAATACAATCCTGGTACTATCTTTCGGACAGCTACTGTATCTGTGAAAAAAAAGCATGCAAGTTTTTACTGGTGGAAGTGTTGCTTTTGCAGTCTGCTTAGAACAGATCTGTGCACATTCCTCCATAGACCTAAGTAACATGATTGTCACTGTACCGCTCGTAACTCCTAAGATAACTTTTAGACTACTTTCACACTGAGGCGTGCGGGCGCTGGCGGTACAGCGGCGCTAAATATAGTGCTGCTTTACCGTCGTTTTAGCGGCGCTAGCGGGGCGGTTTTAACCCCCCCCGCTAGTGGCCGAAAAAGGGTTAAAACCGTGCGCAAAGCGGCGCTTTGCAGGCGGGTTTGGAGCGCTCCCCCATTGTTTTCAATGGGAAGGGGCGCTTTAGGAGCGGTAAATACACCGCTCCTACAGCGATCCAAGGATACGGCTTGCAGGACTTTTTAGACTGTCCTGCAAGCACACCGCTCCAGTGTGAAAGCCCTTGGGGCTTTCACTTTGAATTGCATTGAGCGGCTCTTTCAGGGCGCTTTGCTGGCGCTATTTTTAGCACTTTAGCTCCTGCAAAGTGCCTTAGTGTGAAAGGAGCCTAAAAGTAGCTCTTAGTCACTGGTGGAAAGCATGGCTTACCTTTTTTCCACTTACCATAACCCACTTTGTATGACCCTTCTTTCTACCACTTTGTCATTCTAACCATTGTTAAACTTGGCTCAGGTTTCAACTTTTCATTTTAATTTCAGAAGAATGGGATGCAATAAGGAGAGCTAATAAGGATCAGGTGAGACTAGCATCATCTATCTTTCTCTATAGGCTTTTTCTACTCTATTACCTAGGGAACCATTTATAATTTATGTAAATATAAGTTTATGTGCTTATATCTATTGAAAACGCTGCTGACAAAAGATACTCAATGAGGAATATGAGTGATTATTTTTAGTTACAATACATATGTATTTTAATATTTTACAGAATAACTAAATCATATTTTTATGACTGTTTGATATATAAATATATAAAGACAAAAGGCTGCGTGCGTAAAACCCTTGACACACATCACTACCTTCCTGGAAGGACTCACAAATTTGTCATAGATTAGAAAGTATAGATGCTGGATTTACAGGTAGAAAAACAGAAATAATTAGAGCAGAACTGCCAACATCTGTTTATCACATTCTGAATCAGGTCTGTTAGATTGGCGTGAACCTAGGAGACTCTTAGCAATGTCCAAACAGCAAGGCAAGTTGGGATGATGCAATCTGAGAGTTTTTCAGTCAAGCTTCAGAATGTACATAAATGGCCTACACCAATAGCAAAAGTTTTATTCAACTTTGGTCAAAGCTGCACAGTTTGGTTTATCCACTGATGCCCCTTACCTGCAAAGGCAGTTTTTTGTTGTAAAGGTGATTAATGCCTTTAAAGTATAACTATACCCAAGAACAAAAATGTAATATATTGCAACTTACCAGTCCTTTAGAGAGGATAGCTGAATTAATGTTCCTTTTTTTTCTCAGGCTATTATTTTCTGCAAGTATAGAAAATTCCTGATGAGCTTGTCACAAATGCTGTGTCCAGTTAACTTCCTGTGAGTGTACCAGGAAACAAACAACCTTATCTTTCTTTTGTAAACTACTATTCCCATTATCCCCAAGGTAATGAAAATGAGGTAAAGACAGTCATGTTTGAAGTTCAGCCTGAGCAACAACCATGGCTCCTCTCTTTATAGATACAGTGGAGTTGTAAACCTAGTCAACACAGGACAGGAAGTGTGTTATATTTTCAGGATTATTTCGTGAAAATAAAGGGAAATGGCATAATAAATTAAAAATTTTGCAGCCATCACATCTAAGGACTTGCCGTCTACAATATATTACTTTGGTTGTGGGTTACAATATGATTTATATAAACAGCTTTAAAAAACAGTGACAGAAAAGAGCAGTTACACTTAAAGTGTAACTATGGCAAAATAAATAATGACACATATGATGCAGACTGTGACTAGCATTAACAAAGCAATCTTTTTTTTTCTGAGTTCCTCCTGTAACTGTTTTATTTCCTGGTTTACAGCCAGTAAAGTCTGTTTTTCAACTATCTTTAACAGACCAAGCTGTCCAGCAAAGGTGTCAGTTAATGTGTTGAGACAAATCATTTAACACCAACGGGGTCAGCATTTACTGATTTATGTAAAAACCTTTACCCCAAAAGGAAAGAAACTACAGCTGTAACTGTTTAATAACTGTTTGCTGGAGTTCTGCTTTAAACTTTTAGTCACTTATGTGAATTCCATCAAAATCTGCTAGTCCATCCAACACTACTCTCTCCACCGATTGAAAATGCTGTTGTCTGTGGGTGCCTATGTTGCTACTCTATAGATATAGTGGAGGAGTAAATGTAGCCACTCTAAGACAGTTTTATTATTGGCCAATTACCATATGAAAATAAAGTAATGGAATAAAGAAAACAAAGGCAGCCACCATATCTAATGATTGGTAAGCTATGATATAAGACATTTTTGTTTTTGGGTTTAGTTATGGATTTAAAGTACAGGGAATTTGCAGACTATGCTGGAGATTTACTAAAACTGGAGCAACTAGGTTCTAATTGCAGCTTATTCAATTAAGCTTTGACATTAAGCCCCTGTTCACATCCGAATTGGTTCGCCACCAACTTTCCAGCGCCGCACTGATTCCCAAAAGTAGTTCCTCCACTACTTTTGGCGACTTTGGGGCTGATTTCAATAGACATCTGTGCATGAACCAGCAAAGATATCTTTTAAATTGCCCCCGAATTCGCACTGAAATGCAGGTTAGAAATCACGTGAGTTCAGTTGAACTTGCACAATTTCAAACCCGCCCTCAGTGTGAACGAGGGTGAAAACCTGGAAGTCGATTGGTTTCTATGCAAAGCTGCACCAGATTTTGCACTCTCCGGTTTTAGTACACCCCCCTCCTTCCCTATTGTGTTGGAAAATAATGGCATTAAAAACTCTGTAAATATTTTACATTTATTATAAATACAAACATTCCAGATAGTATTATTTTATAATGTGACACTAATGCAAAGTCTTGTAATGTTTTTGACCATTTTAGGATTTTTGATCTGTATTATGGGCCACTGAGGATAGTTACTTTTTGCACATTCTATGTCAGTTCAAGGATGTTGGCATTTATACATATTTGAGTATTCTATAGTCACCACTTGCTTTGTATGCACCAAGTTGCCATTAGGTGATTATTGAAGCAATATAGCTGTGATGCATGGTTCTTTGTAGGTTTTGAGGGCAGCTCCATCACTAGTGTTGTAGAACACATGATGCACATTTGAGAGCCTTTACACTGCACAGCACATCTGATGGCCTTTGAGGGGAATTATAAACTATGTTGACATATCCTCTATTGGTGGATACTGTTCTTTGTCCAGTTACTTCATTCCATTTGCTCTTTACTTTCACAGAAGCTACAGTATTGCTGGACATAACTCAGATAAACTATGCCTATAAATGGCCAGTCTATAAACGAATTAACGCTATGCAGATATGTACAGAACAGCTTCAGATTACCAGGCTTTGTTTATCAAAGTGTCTTGAGTGAGAAATAGTCTTGTGCAGTCGGTGTTGTTCCACAGTAACCAATCCACTTTTTTCCTTTTGCCATACTGAAAAAGTGGAGCAACACTGATTTATCCCTTAGGCTGGGTTCACATTGTTGTGCAGAGTGGCTCACAGCAGGGGTCCGGTGCATCGCTGTTCTCCATTTCAGGGATGAATCAGGCACGAATTTTTGGCTGAATTCGGACCTGAAATGGTCCAGAAGACGCACAGGAATTTTCTGCAAACCGTTCCGTCCAAGAGATGTGTGAACCGGCTCTATTGAGACACATAGGCACGTAATAGGAGCTAGTCTATATGATTTAGAATTGAGGATTGTTTATAAAGGTTTTCTTGCTGGGTAGTGAAGTCGTTTTCACAAGTACAGTGCTACCATTTCTGCCACATCTTTAGATTTACGTCAAGAAATAATCCTGAACTAAATATGTTTTTGGTGTAGAACACATATGATTAAAAGGAATCTGCAAGGTCAGAATTGCTCAATGGAAGTAGAGGAGGACAGTTTGAACCACAATGAACAGAAAAGAAAAAGTGGGGCAGAATGTTAGGGGTTCTGAAACAAGATATTTTTATAGTGTATTCCATAGGAAGACTGGTGTTAAATGCTAGCTATGCCACATATCATTTCTGTGACTTGGACATTACAGTATAAATCTATGATACCTATGTATACTAACAGTAGTGGTTTACCAGTCCGATATATAACGCTCTATTCTGTGCTTTAGATGACAGAAGTTTTGTGAAATACTGTGTTCTCTCAAACCCACTGGTGACTAGAAATCTGTGCCCTTATTTGCTGCTTGCTGATGTAAGCAATAAGTACCCCTATAACTAATAATATATAACATCTCTGTATATTGTAATTGATGATGGTATGACTTGGTGATAATTAAAAAAATAAAAAAAAAATAAAAAAATTAGACCATTATGAAACTATAAAACATTGTATTTATTACCTGTAAATGCAGAAGCGTATTCCTCAAGTTCTGTGTTATGTAGTGTGTTCCTAGTAGTGCTGGCGTGATTTAAAAAAAAGTGTATAGAAATCCAATAAAAAAAAACTGGAGTATCCCTTAATAACATATGGTAGGAATTAAAGTATAGTGTTGGTTTCAAGAGATTATATATCCAAGCCATCAACCTAACACTGTTAAGAACTCGCTTGAAAATGATTCACTGTGAGTTGATAGACACCAACGCCTGTTGGTATGCTTGTACACACATTAACGTGTTTTAGTTTAGAAGGGGTCCTGCATCCCTCTCCCATTGCTGGGAGCAGTACTTGGCTCGAAGACACGTTCTTATACATATGTAAATATTATGTTTGCCTAGAAGTGCCATCAGTTGAACTTGCAGAAAACAGCATCACAGACTGTAACAAAAATAATGATCGAAACTTGAGAATCTGCATTCAATATTAAAATTACTTCTGGCCTATTATTTCCCTTTCTCTTCCATAACAACATTTGGTCACTTAGTATTAAACATTTTATGAGTTGTAAATTGGTTTTCATACCGAGCTATGCTCAGCTCTTGAATGATCAGCTGCTAACAAATCTTTTTATTAGCACAAACACAAAATTAACAAGGCCTGGTAGAAAATTATTATACACTAAAGCATACCAATAAGTTTTTTTTCCTCTTTGTACATTTGGTCTCCTGCTTACTCTAAGAAGAATACACATAATACTGTAAATAAAACAAGACTACATATATTCTAAGTCATGAATATAGCTATTTCTCTACTACAGTGTTGTGTTTCAAAATCTTCATGTATGGTATACAAAGAGTCTAATATATGTTAAAAATTTATTTTCTTTTATTTCCAACTTTTTTTGAAGAGTTTAATTGCACTTTTTACTGAGACTTAATTTGTTTTTGTTTATAAAGCAAGGGCACTCTACACTAATTGGATAAACTAGTTTTGTTTTAAAAGAGAAGACCCATCTGTGTATTAACTAAAATGCAACTTGTTCTATCAGATAAAAATAAACTGTTGTTGGGATTTGACCAGTATAGTAATAATAAAATAAAACTATAAATAATTTTTCATGTGTACTCGCTTTATTAAAGTGTTTTGTGATTAGATACATATTAGCCTTAAAGTGGTTGTAAAGGCTTTTTGACTTGTAGGCCAAGAGGCTATGGTCCTGCTGGTGGCTTTCAGGCTTTTACGCTTTCCATTCAGAACAATGAACAGATGTTCCACTTTCCAGATACCGGCTGTTGCATCGATATAGGCTCTTGCTCTCAAGGTATGGCCCACATCCAGCTGGCTCACATCCTGGGTGTTTCCTGAAAGGAACATAGGGAATACAATCTCTTGTATAATGTGAAGCCTGGAGGTCACAAACCCAAGCATTGATCAGAGTACAACCCATCTGGGAAGTCCATGGGAAAGGATTCTTTAAACCCTAGGGCTGCCAACTCTGACACCCTCCTGGTTGACATGAATGCCACCAAAAACATTGTTTTTACTAAAAGATGCCATAGAGAGTTAAGGCTGATTGAAGGTGTCTGTCAGAAAGTCCAGTACCAATGGAAGATCCCATTTCAGGATCATAGGGGATCTAGTCAAATTGCAGCTTTGAACAACTGTGTAACCAAGGAATTAGATGCCCATTGGGTAACAATGAAGGCAGAGAGAGCTGAAACAGGGCCTTAACAGCATACTTACACAAAGGCACAACTCAAGCCCTGCTTGCAGGAACTCCAGAATGTGCCATACTTGTGACTGAATAAAGTAGGAATCCATAGGCATCTCCCCTACCTTCTCCATGAATGCTGGTCTTTTGAAGGGGTTGGCATAACGGTGCCAAATGCTGCAAAGAGAATATCAGATGCCTCAGGGTAAGTAAATCCACACAGCCAGCAGCATAGAATACTCACGAATAACCTTGCTGAACCTTGTTACCTGCAGGGGGGTTAAAACACACACCTGCAGGCTGCAGAGGGAGCGAAGACACACTTTTTGGCAAGGCAGAAAGTGCATCTTGCACAGAAGTATCTTTAAATTTGGATCCCATAAGGCTTGCACTGCCCCCCAAATGGGTAGGTTGGTGGCACACATGCGCAGAGGGGAAATCCACCATGCATTCTGTCAGAACTATTGAGGCTAAAAGTCAAAAATCATTATTTTACCCATGTTTTGGTGAGCATGAGAAAAGCCATTTCCTGGTGCATCATGGCAGCATACATATGGGGTTGTGACTCCGCCCCCCACAACCTGATAGGACTGGTTAACTATAAATCAAAGACAGACCCGGCTCACAGCATTCTCCTTTTTTTCCTCACCTGATCAGAACTGAAATCGCGAGGTATCCCTTACCGTTTGTCACCCCAGCCAGGTTCAGCCTCTCCTGGGTGGAAGTCCTTCCTGTAGTCTCCAAATGAGCTATATGATTGGAGCCCCATTTTGGTGGCCTGGGGGGCATATTTCAGCCCTTTCCTGGGTGGAAGTCCTTCCTCTACAGTCTCTAATAGAGGTATATGGTTGGAGCCCCATTCTGGTGGTGCAGGCTTCTCAAAGAAAGCTTTAAAAAAGCTTTAACGTAAGTGACAGTGTTTCCTTTTGCTTTCCATATGCTTTTTACTTCTTTTCTCTGTGTTATGGGCATTTGCCATTCCCAAGATGGCTGCAGCAGTGCAAGTACACTCTGAGCATGAGAGGCAGGAAGTGATGCGGCCTCTGTTTCCTGGCTAGAGCTTTTCCAGGATGGTGATCTGAACAGGCACTGATATCATGACTAATGGCAAATGTGAGTTCTAAATGGTTTTATGGCATTTTTGGGCAACAAATGGTGGAGCTGTCTACTCATGCATGCTGGATGCTTATGTGGTCATTGTTTGCAGGTATGTTTTCCCTTTTTATGGCATTCACCTGTGTTTTTCCTATCTCCTTTTCACAGTGTTGCTCTAGGATCATTGCGCTCTTTATGGCATTCACCTGGGCTTTTCCTATCCCCTTTTCAATGCTTGCTCTGGGATCACTGTGTTGGGCTCAGTTTCCACTATTGCGACTTGTCACTGCAAAGTCGCATGACAAACCGTACCCCATGATTTCCAATGAGTACCGTTCATATCTGTGTTCATAGACCTTAAGAATACACAGGCATTGCTTCAAGTCGCATTAAATTTGCGGCAAAATCATGCGACTTTCAGCTCGCAATAGTGGAGACTTAGCATTATGCTTTTTTTAATTTCAGTCTGCTGCTTTGCTCTGTTTCTATGGGAAACGCTGTCCAGTCAGACCACTCATTGCTTTTAAGGTATAGGGATTAGGTAAGTAGTGAAGATTGAGAAAAAGAGAGCCAATATCTATAGTCCTGTAAGGACTACAAGATGGAGGGAGCCTTTTGATGGTTAAGACAAGTCACCATCTAAGAACAGACATCCAGGCAATGTTGATTAAGCTCATCATCTCACCCCTCATTATCATTGCTCCCCATTTACAAACATCACAAGTTACCAGCCCTAATAGTCACTGCATTTGTTGTGGAAAGTCTTTGCCTGCCAAGCTAGTATGTCAAATATGCCTGGAACAAGCACTATACAGCCCTGCAAGGACCTCAAGATGGAGAGCCTGCTAAAAGCCAGAAAAGTCACCATTCAAGCACAGACATACAGGCAACATTGATGAATGTCATCATTTCACCTCTCATTTTGTTTGCTCCCTGTTTACAAACACCACAGATTACCAGCCCTAATGGTTGCTGCATTAATGGTGGAAAGACATTGCTTGACAAGCTACAGTGCATGAATTGCCTAGCACTTCCAACCAGAGCCAGTAGGTGGTGTCCAAATAGGAAAGCTTGCAATGAGAAGAAAGCGTTAAAGGGGCCACAAGCTTTGAAGATTGCCCAATAGAGACTTTTTTTTGCAAGTGCAGCTAAGGACGCAATTGCCTGGGTTGAAGTGGATACTCTCCACAAGGTCAGAAAGTAAAAATTTCCTTCACTGAACAACTGGAAGAGTTAACTCCCTGGCAGTATTCCCGAGTCTGGCTCGGGGTGGATTTTTAGTCCCCATATGTATGCTGCCATGATGCAACAGGAAAACAGAAAATTGTAAACTCACCTTTCCCTAATTTTCCTTTCCTGGTGCATCTTCATGGCAGCATATAGATACTCACCAAAATGGTGAGCGTTACAGAGAATACTGTGAGCCGGATCTGTGTTTGATTAATAGTTAACCAGTCTTATCAGGTTGTGGGGGCGGAGTCACAACCCCATATGTATGCTGCCATGAAGATGCACCAGGAAAGGAAAATTACGGAAAGGTGAGTATACTTCTACCTGCAGTATGAAATAATTATTCTAAATATTAAGAGAAATACACATTTTTGTATGTCTCTCCAAAAGCGAATACCAAAGTCTGTACAATGGTTTTGTCGTGATATGTGTTTAAAAATAAATTCATTCAAAATGTATTTTTATTTAAAAATAAGTCTTGGTAAAATTACCAAGCTTGTATATGGTGGAAAAGAAAAGTATAAATTCCGCACCTAAATTAAGTGAAATTAACACACCTAGTGAAATAGGTGATAATGGTGAAAAAAGTAAATATATAAAGCAGCTACACCCTAAGTGAAGGATCACTAATGCACATGTGAAAAAAAGAGGAATGGGGAGCGCTAAATCAACAAAGTGATAATATATTATTAGATTAAATATATAAAAAAATAGTGCAAAAAATGCAGCACACCAGCCTGCCTATATATAACCAAAAACAACAAATTTTGAGTGTTTATATATTGTGCCTAGACAAATAAGAGTGATAGCACTGGCAAATTGCTTCAATTCCTGAACAAACAAAATAATGATCATAGATGCCCCAAATATAATCATATGACATAATAAATCATAGAACATAACTCATAACATGTGATTCACACGTGAAACATAAATCCATAAAAGTCCATGTGTAAAAATAAGTCCTTGTCTGAGTCTGGAAATCAAATCCGAACAGTGGAACCCCTTCACCGTCTAGAGATATCACCCAAAAAGTGCTCATGGAATGGGTGTCAGCTTATCAGATGTAGTTGACTGATTTAATGAAAAAAAAAGGTCAAATAGGCTTTAGCAAGATAATGCTTGCTGCAATGAAGAAATGTAGACCGTACTCCTGTCCTCACATCACAGGGTCTCACGCATGGGATATAAAACAAATGTAGAGGAACCGAAAATAGTGTAATACCGTTTATTGTAAAAAGTTAAAAACAAACATAGCCAAATGGCTACTTACATAGAAAGTGCCATCGCCCGGCACTGAGGCTAGAAAGCATGTAGTATCAATGGCTATCCCGATTGAGGTAATGGTAGCAGCGGCGTACCACGGGAACTGGATATGATGTTCCAGTTCCCGTGGTTGTCTGTCGTAGGTGGAACGCACGCCACTGCTACCATTACCTCAAGCAGGATACCCATTGATACTACATGCTTTCTAGCCTCAGTGCCGGGCGATGGCACTTTCAACACCTGCCCCACCTCTTCCCCTCCTGGGGAGCCTCTACCTCCACAAAATGTAGAGTATCTAACCACTCTAGCCAGGCTTTAACTTCTAAACCTAAGTTCAGCCCTTCCTCTTGGAGAAAGACTTTGCTCACAAAACCCGCTAAGTCTTCCCCAAAGCTCTTTACAATGAAGGGGTTACTCGCTCCTAAGTGAGGGGGGGGATATAAGTTAGTTTGGCTCTCTCTGGGTCCCAGACCTCTGGTTTCAAAGGGGCACAAAACAGAGTTCAAAATTCAACCCAAAAATATGTCTGCCTTGCAAGGGCATGTGTGTGAGGTGCTTTTTTCATGCAGCTTCCAGGCATTACCCACCTCCAGCGTAAGGACATCATATGACGTCCTTGAATATCAGTGGGAATATCTCAATGATGCCTGCAGCTACAGGCATCATTCAGATGTCCTTTTTCAGCCGGCAATTCTGTGCACCTCAAGAACAATCACAGCAGCAGTTCAGCCACTAGATCGTTCTTACAGGCGACGTGAGGGGATATCCCCCCCCTCCTGCCACCCTCCGATGCTGGATGATGATCATAGAGATTTCCGGTGACCAGATAGTCACCAGTCATCTCTTTGACCATCGGAGGCCCGAATGCGACGTTATGATGTCACGTCCTGGCCGTGCTTGTAAACAAAGCTGCAATCGTGGCTGGAAAGTAGGGGATCGTGTATTTTTTTTTTTTTGATCTCATGCTTTCCAGCCTGGAGGAGAGATGCGGGGTCTTATCGACCCCGCATCTCTCCATAAAGAGGACCTGTCATACACCATTCCTATTACAAGGGATGTTTACATTCCTTGTAATAGGAATAAAAGTGATAAAAAAATAAATTAATTAAAAGAGAAAGTGGAAAAATAAAAAAATAAAGTAAAATAAGCAATAAAAAGAAAAAAAAATGTAAAGGCCCTGTCCCCGGTAGCTCGTGCACAGAAGCGAACGCACACGTAAGTCCCACCCACATATGTAAACGCCGTTCAAACCACACACGTGCAGTATCGCAGCGTGCGTTAGAGTGAAAGCAATAATTCTAGCACTAGACCACCTTTGTAACTCAAGTTTGGCGCCATTCCATGAGTGTGTGCAATTTTAAAAAGTCACATGTTGGGTGTGTATTTACTCGGCGTAACTTCATCTTTCAAATTATATAACAAATTGGGCTAACTTTACTGTTTTGTTATTTTTTAAATCATGAAAGTTGTTTGTCCCCAAAAAAAGTGGTTGAAAAATTGTTGCGCAAATACCGCGTGACATAAAAAGTTGACTGCTGTTTTTTTCCCTAGGGTGTCTGTTAAAAAAACATATATAAATTGGGGGTTCTGCGTAATTTTCTAGCACAAAGGTTATAATTTTTACATGGAGGAGAGGAGTGCCAGAATAGGCTGGTATGGAAGTGGTTAAGCCACAAGATTATGTACATGTGCATATGAATGGAGATTAGAGACATCCTGTAAATTTGTCCCATGTTCTAGGCAACTGATAAATTAATGCTGGAGCTGTGCATCATTCTCTGTGCAGACCCCACTAAGCGCTAAAACAGAACTTTTTTTTAGCTGTGTATGAATAAAACATATGTTGGCAAAAATGTAAAAAAAACAAAAAAAAACAAACATTAACATGCAGGGGGTAAAAAAAAAGAAAAATCTGATAGGGGTAATCAAAATGAGTTTTCCATGAAGAAGAGGAATATTCCTTTTATGTCTAAAAACTGGTCATATTAATGAATGCTTCCCATACCAGACTTTTTTTTTACAATTTTACTCTGCATCCCCTAATATTATAAAGCACATCAGAAAGTGAGCACCCCAAACGAAGCATGTTTTACATATAAAAGGGTTAATTGTACCATACATATTTAGATTCATGCCATCAATTTTCTTTGCACATTATTACCAACGTTTAACAGTTTCAAGTATGTGACTTTATTTATAGGAGAGTCACCAGAATAGATGCACACAGAGAGAATCATCAGACAACAAGCATAATCAATTTATTCATGCATAAATGGTGGAATTGTAAAACCTTCATGAAGGCCTAAAGGGGCCCTAGATCACAATCTAAAAATCCATCTACCTTCGGCTCTCAGGAGCATTCTATCCAAATCATCCTCTGTCCTGCACAACCCACATTTTTAGATCATTGGGTTTACCCCCATGTTTATCCCAGAAGTGCCTCGCTACTGGTCTGTCCATCTTAAAAAAAGTATATAATTTACATGTTTCAGGGCATGTCCCCTTAGTTATCTAATAGATTTCTCAACATTGTATAGTGGGCAAGGACAATTGGCAATATATACGGTATAAGCCCACTGGAACTACAGTTATAAAAAAAAGACCTTATCTGTATACTTTTGTAGTTTTTTTGGTTTGTGAACTTCTTCATGTGAAAACCCAAAGGACATAGTTTACAATGGTAACCATGAAAGGAGCCATTCGGTTTCTGTCGCAGCCATGTTGACAATTGCTTGCCCTCGCTATCCTGTTCAAAATGACAATGCACTAACAAAACTTTGCTCGCCACTAGGTGACAGATGGAGTAGTCTCTCATATCGTTATTGTCCAGAAGAACCAACCAATATTTTTGTAAGATGTTATAAATTTTGCCAGATTGTCAAGAGTAGGTGCTTATCAATCACATCACATTATTATTCTTTTTTCCTTTTATTCATTGGTAGTACATCTACTGATTGATATGACTCTGGCTTTACAAAATGACCTAAAAAAGGATCTCTTTTGGGGTAACCCCTATCCATGAATTTTTTATAAACAGTCCTGCTTTCATTCAGAAAGGCTCCCTATGATGAGCAATTACATCTTGTGCGTAAAAATTGCCCAGTAGAACGGTCCTGTTTCAGAGACTCCTTAATGGGCTCCAAAGACCTCGATCATCTTACTCATCAAGTGTATATATATATATATGCAAGAAAAAGGCAACATATATAGTGCTCTCAGTTTGAGGAAGAGGGCCCCTTGCTGAGGAAGTCAACGCCCTGATGACACGCATCTAGGGGGCAGAGCTTGCGGACTGACATCACACCGTGGCCATCTTGTGATTTCAATGCTTTTCAGCTTGCACAAGCTTATTTTGCTATCCTTGTGAGTGTATCCATTACTTTTATCAAATGGAGAGTACTATATGTTGCCTTTTTCATATATATATATATATATATATATATATATATATATATATACACACATATATACACACACACACACACACATATACATATACATACACACATATACATACACAAACATACCTGATGAGTGAGATGATCGGGGACTTTGGAACAAAGGAGATCTTTGTATCCAGAGTGTCCTGGGTTTTTCCTTCATTATCCCCACATGGGATAACTGCTGATTTTACCTGTCTATGAGGTGAGCGGCTTGTGATAAAGGTAAGTGCTCTCCACCACAGGTATCTGCACTTGGGGTGGAATATGGCTGAGTTTTCTTCAGTCACTTTATGCATGAACTTTTGAGACGTATATTTATACTGTTTTTTTTGGATAATACACATTTATTTTGAATATACACAATATTTGTTGATTATATTGTTCTGAAGATTAGTAGCGCAGCTCTGTATTTTGTATTATTATTGCTTATGAGGTGAAAGTAGAATCACTTAGTGACAGCAGCGTACTTACAATCACATATTTATATATTCACATTATTGCGCCAATCGTTTTTCAGTCACGTGTTTTACCCCGTTGGTGCACACGCTGTGTCAGTTATCTGCCAGTGCATGGTCCTACTGCTCAGGAAGTAATTATGTTCAAGTATAAATTGTAATAGTTCAAGAATAAGGGAATTATGCTTTTGAAAATCCCTTCCCCCAGTTTGTAAAAAGTATGCACTCCCAGGTATTTCAAGATGGTGTTTGATGTTACTATATAATGCTTTCACATCCAGACTGGCAAATAGTGTATCTGATATGGTAGCAAGGCCAGCTATTTTCTTAACCAAGTTGTGAGTAACCTCTATACTGTATATGGGTATAAAGAATAAACATGGGTGGAATATCCTGTCCACATATTTACTCTTACGGTTAAATTCTGATTGCCTAATATAATAGAGGCCTGGCAGACCTTTTTTATTTTTATGTACCTTTGGTAAAGCATAAAATGTTGCAATTGTCAGATTGGGATTAACCACTTGCCGACCGGGCCATAGCCGAAAGACTTCTACGGCGCGGTCGGCTTATTCTGGGAGGGCGTCCATGGACGTCCTCCCAGAATCCCACTCTGGGGCGCGCACCCAAGAACATCCGGTCCAGAGGACCCGGCCCACCATGGATAATGGTAAACGGCCGCTGATCGCGGCCATTTACAGGGGGTAAGTGGCGAGAAAGTGTGTAGCTGATTTACTTAAACTGGAGATTGCAAAATATGGTGCAGCTGTGCATAAAAATCAATCAGCTTCTAACTTCAGCAAGATATATCCCAGGGGAACTACAGACCAGTTAGACTAACATCAATAGTCTGCAAGCTATTGGAGGGGATAAGGGACTATATACAAGATTTTAGTAATGAAAATGGTATCATTAGCAGTAATCAGCATCGATTCATGAAAAAGTGTTCTTACCAGACCAGTCTATTAACCTTCTATGCAGAAGTGAGCTGCCAACAAGATAAAGGAAGGCCTGTGGATGTGGTGTATCTGGAGTTTGCAAAGGCATTTGATACAGTTCCCCACAAACGTTTACTGTACAAACTGAGGTCAGTTGGCATGGACCATAGGGTGAGTACCTGGATTGAAAACTGGCTGAGTCCAAAGGGTGGTGATAAATGGGGAGTACTCAGAATGGTCCAGTGTGGAAAGTGGGGTCCCCCAGGGTTCTGTCCTGGTACCAATCCTTTTTAAATTTATTCATAAACGATCTGGAGGACAGGATACACAGTTTAATCTCAGCGGTGAGGATGTGGAATTCTCTTCCACAAGCAGTGGTCTCAGTGGGGATCATCGATAATTTAAAAAAAAAAAAAAATTGATTGGCATCTTAATGATCAGAACATACAGGGGGTATATATTGTACTATTAACATAAATGCACGCGCACACACAGGTTGAACTGGATGGGCGTGTCTCTTTTTTCAACCTCACCTCAGGGTTGGATCCAGAGTCTAGTCTCAGGAGGGGCACTGCCAGAAAATCAGTTTTTTTTGGGGGGCAATTTATCGGGGAAACGCTGGTGTGGGCGCTTCAATCATCCCGGCACCATGGTTGTTACAGTGTCAGGATGATTGAAGCGCATTATTTCTATAATTACATTGTAATATAAAATGAAATAGTTCAACTTCACCATAATGCAGAATCAGTGGGAGCCCTGAGTATGTCACTTGCTACGTCACCTGCCACATCTTGTGGATTGTCACTTGCCTGCCACCAGATGCAGATTGCCACACCTTGCGGATTGCCATGTCACCTGCCACACCTTACGGATTGCCACTTACCACGTCACCTGCCACACCTTGCGGATTGCCACGTCACCTGCCACACCTTGCGGATTACCACTTGCCTGCTAAGGTGGTGTTTTGGTTGTCTCTTGCTGTGTCCCAGACTCCCAGAGTCAGGCAGCAGAGAGATAATGTAATCTCCCTGCTGCCTGCCCAGCCCCAGTCACTGGAGCCAACACTAACTCAGGGGTGGCGGAGGCCTGTAGTAGGGAGATCCTTCAAGTGATTGTTATATAAATACAGAAACTCAATGTTTGTCCGGTTCTTCCCCTGGACGGCGTCCGTAATTTCCAAAATTCCAGAGCTGGAGAGGTCCAGGACCCGAAGACCGGGCAGTGAGGTGAATATATTCAATTCCAGGGTGTCAACGCTGAGACTGAGGTTTACACAGCAGTGATCAGACATGAGCAGGGACCAATCGTACTCCTCCACTATGAAACATTTACAGGGTTCCTCCACTGTGCTGCCCAATAGCTGCAGCTCCTGTCACCTCACCATCACGTCGGCTCTGAGACTCGAGTCCGACGTGACTCACTGACCACACTCGTTGCTAAACGCTAGGCGGCCCAGGCGTTAGCAACGAGTGCAGGGAAGAGGCTCCACCCACCCCTTTTCCTAGTATCCTGGTCAGTCAGTGCGGCCGTAACTACATTAGACAAGACTCTCTCGGCGCTGCTGATTGGCTGATGTGAGAGAGAGACTCGGGCAGAGGCAGCGAGTGTGACAATGACATGTGAGATTGTCAGTGCGATTATTTTGGGGGGGGGGGGGGTAATTGCCCTGTTGCCCCCCTGGATGCACCCCTGCCTCACCTTCTATGTATCTATGATTAAAATAGGTTACTCACTGTAGAATCCCTTTCTCTGAGTTCATTGATGAACACAGCCTCTTCTTATTCTTGACCAAAGGGTCTATAGCACCACCTCCAGGAGTAGTACACTAGGCACCACTTATGAGCAGTCTTGGCTGGTATAAATCCCCTCTCTGCTATAGACAAACCAGTTATAAGCAGTGTCAGAAGGTGAAAAAACGTCAGTAGAGGGATAGGTGGTGTGTGTCGACAAAAAAAAAAAAAAAAAAAAGAAGAAATCCCATTTTCTGTGTTTGTTACTTACTGTATAATCCTTTTTTCTCTTTCTTTCATTGACTGACACAGCCTCTTCTTATTCTCAACCATAGGGACATCCCAAAGTGTCAAAGAACACAGAGGGATAGCAAAAACAGCCAACATGCCAACAGGGAAACGGGGAAAAAAACCCACCCATATAGAAACCCGTTCAAAAGGAACAGAAACACTTAAAACAGTGGCTTGCAAAACAAAGGACACATACAAAGATGCACAAACATTCACCTTTTAAAACTTAGTCAATGTGTGCACAGACGAGGTAGCCGCCCTACAAAACTAGAGACGCCAACACACGATGTCGGAATGCCCAGGAGGCACAAAGTGCCATGGTAGAATGTGCCGTAACAGGGAAGGGAGGAATCTGACCCTGAATGTTCTAAGCCTAAACCACCGTCTGCCGGATCTATTCAGAGATGGTGGCAGAGGAGGCCGCCAGGCCCTTCCTTGGCCTGTCCGTGACCACAAAGAGAGTCTGATCTCTGAAACTAAGCTGTAACCGGAAGATACACCTGAATTGCCAGGAACACATCCAGGGAATGCAATGCAACCTTCGCAGGATGTGAGGGCCGCAGGCACAGGGAAGGCAGGACAATGTCCTCATTCAAATGAAAATTAAACACCGCCTTCGGGAGGAAGGAAGTACATGGACAGACAGCCACCTTATCTTTAAGCAAAATCCAAAGAAGGAGACCTACAGGACAAGGCCGCCAGCTCAGACACTCTGCACGTGGAAGTGATAACCACTAAAAAGGCAACTTTGAGACCGCGTAAGTAAAGGAAGATCCCTGTTTCAAACATAGGCTTCTGAAGGATCTAAAGGGCCAGGTTCAGGTCCCACAGTGGCAAAACAGTGCGTATTGGAAGAGGTAGATGTTCATGACTTCAGCATGATAGGGATCACTGACCCCGACAAGCCTCTGTCTCTCAGAACTTGGCTTTAAACATTCAAGCCATCAAAGTCAGCAAAGGTAAAGCAAGGTGGAAGATTGGCCCTGGAGACAGCAGATCTTCCCTGACGGGCAGTCACCGGGGGCGTTTGCGACAAGCCGAACCATGTCAGAGTACCGGGGTCGGCAAGACCAATCCAGGGCCAGCAGAATGACTGGAATCCCTTTGACTTCTAACCTCCGCAGAAGATGGAGCAGAAGCTTGAAAAGAGGGAGGGCATAAATTACTCAATACCAACTCCATGGTGCCACCAAAGCGTCTGTCATGGGATCCTTTGCCCTTGTCATGAACCTTGATACCTTCCTGTTAAAATAAGATGCCAGAGAATGCTCAGCAATTCAAGCTTTCTGGGTGGAAGTTAAAACTCAGATCCAGCAAATGGTGAACATTGATCTCCATCGCCACTTTACTTCCTCCACCATGTGCCCTCTATCCCGCTTAGGTAATATAAAATATGTGCCCTACCACATCCTTTAAATGCTGCCAAACGAGTAATACCTATATATTGGAAGTGGGTACAGGTTCCTGGTTGAGAGGAATGGGTTAAGAAGGTAAATGAGATCATGGAGGCAGACGAGTGGATAGCGAGTTGCAGGGGTAAGTCAGAATGATTTTGTACGACTTGGGCGGCCTGGCAAGAGCATAGCAAGGATTTGAACTTTGTTTCATCCAGCCTTGATGTTGCTCTCTTGAAGTTAGCAGACCCTAGCTTTGGATTACCCACCTGATCTCTGTTCATTCATCTCTTCATGTAAGGTATTGCATAACAATTTTCTTGTCTGCATAAAGGTGCATGCGAGTGGTCTTGAGCTTTTAACTGGGTATAAGTAGGCTACCAATCCTACCCTATACCCCTGTTTTTCTTCTATTTTTTTGGTTTGTCTATTACATGCATTCCACTCGTGAGATAATAGGCACTAGGGGAATAATGCTTAATTGATGTAGATAATTAACTATTAGTGTTTTGGTGATACCTGGCACCTGATGGAATGTACTATGGGCACCAAGGTAAACCTCCCGAGTGGTGCTCCCATTCTGGGTTCCGTCGACTGTCTTTATGACTATCAGGAGGGTCAAGGCAGCCTCCCTATCCTGCTGGGTTGGCCCTTTACCAACATCGTTACTTGCAAGGTCGTCAATTCCTGGCTCCTATCCCAGGCCAGGCAATATTTTAGAATATTTACTCTTACATTCTTCATGTTATTCCATTTATTTTATATTATTTTTCATACTTTATATAACATCAAGGTGATTTATGATATATTTGTTTTAATTATATATCTGGCATGGATGCACATGGTTGATGATCATGATTACCTTGATCTTGTTTGTACACTTTGTATAAAAGTTTTGAAAGTAAAGATTATAATATCTAAAAAATAAAAAAATGCCAGAAAGTCCACGTCCGGAATGCCCAACCGAAGACAAATCTGATGAAACGCATGCAGAGGCAGAGACCACACTGCTTGATGCAGTGCGTCGGCTGAAGTAGCCCACCTGACAATTTTCCATGCTTGGAATGTGTATGACGGACAGCACCTGTACGTGGCACTCTGCTCACTGGAGAACGCAGAAGGCCTCCAGTGCCGCTGCCACACTCTTCGTTCCGCCTTGATTGTTGACATAGGCCACCGCTGTGGCATTCCTGTGAGATTCCTCCAGCATCCAGCGACCCCGGGCCGAGTTCAACCCTAGAACTCACCACCCCCCTCAGCTGGATAGGCTGGCATTCATCATGATTACAGTCCAGTGTACAGGAAGGAATGACTTTCATGCCTGAAGGGCAGGGGACCGCAGCTATGAAAGCAGAGATGCTCTGGTCTTTTTACCAATGCAAATCTGGGCATCCAAGGAGGTAGGGGACTTTTTCCACCCTGACAATATTTCCTTCTGCGGGACCCTCATGTGGAACTTTGCATATGGAACCACCTCAACGGTAGACACCATCGGGCCTAGAACTCGCATGCAAGAGCAGATGGAGTACCATGTGTGGGACATCAGCAGATGAATTGCTGATTGAAGCTTGTCCAGTGGAAGAAATATCCTGGGGAGTGAGAAATCGAGAGGGAGACCAAATATTCCAAAGTCAGAGTGGACTTCTAGATGTTCAGGATCCACCCGACGTCCCACAGGGTGCAGAGTGTGATTGCTACATTGTCCATCAGGGCCAAGTAAGATTCTGCCCTCAGGAGCAGGTAGTCCAGATAGCCAATCATGGCAATCCCCTGTTGTCTCAGCAGGGTCAGAAGGTGAGACCAAGGGGCAGCGACACAAACTACTAATGTTTCTCAACTACCACAAAACAGAGGAAGCATTGGTGCCCAGCACATTCTTGACATCCATAGAGGCCAGGAAATCTCCCTGATGAAGGTATGCCACCACAGACTGGATGCATTCCTTCTTTAACTTCTGCACCCTCACGTAGCATTTGTGGTCCAGAATCAGGTGAACTTTCCTTCCTTCTTGAGCACCGTAAACAAGTTGGAGAAAAACCCCCAAAACCTATTGGAAGCCAAAACTGGAAAAAACACCCCCTGGGATAGTAGGACCTGTCCTGCCTCATAGGAAAGGACTGGAACAAAATTCTATTTTGTAGCAGGAAAAAAATCAGCTTGTGGACCCATTTGTCAGAAAGAAGCGAGGTCCAGGGGCTTCAAACCAGCATAGATGACACCCCCATCCTGGAGATGGGTGGGAAGCAAGCCTTCACGCCAAGGAGGACTTGTCCGCAGGCTTGGTGGATTTGGTAGTCCAGGGTCGCTTGGTGTCTCCAGGAGGACTTGGGAAGGTTGCTGCCTTTGTCTGTGGATGCAGGGGAACAAAAAAGCTTCTTGTGAGCAGAAGGATCACGTTTTTTGACAAGGTTCCTTCCTCTTCCTCAACTGTGGAAGAAAGGTACCTTTCTCCCCGTTGAGTTTCTTAATGAAAAGGCGTTTGCATTGAAAGGGCAAATCCGCAAAGGCCTTTTTGGACGTCTGGTCTACAGACCAACTCTTGAGCCAAAGCACACGTTGAAGCACCACCGCTGAAATGGAGAGCTTTCGAAAGTAAATGGGTCACATCCAAGGATGCATCACACATGTACTTAAGGCGCTTGCTTTCCATTCAAGCCATGGCAAAGGAGCTTAGCCCATTTAGTGAGAGAGTCTGAGACACCAGAGCCCTGGCCAAAAACGGGCTGTAGTGCAGAGCCAGCAATGAAAAACATAATGCAGACGACCGATTCCGCCCTCCTGTCCCCATATCCTTAAAGGAAGGAGGAGACTCCTTGGCCAGAATTATGTTTGCCTTATTCAACCTAGAAATGGGGGATCCACTTTTCAAAAAGGTTTCCTCAAAAGGATAACCCACGAAAAAACGATTTGTGACCACAAAGGGACACTTCAGTCTTTCTCAAGTCTTGTAAATAAATTCCTCCAAATAAGTGGGATAGGAAAACACCTTACCTGCTTGTGGCAGCTTGTGCGTACCAGTGATGGGGCATTGTGTTGATAGACAACACAGCAAACAAACCAAGAGGTCCATATAACACAATTGTCACGTCTACTCCTAGCGTAGGTGGTCAGGCACTATAGCCGGCTCTGTGTTTTTAAACTGTAGCAGCCCCCTTTCCCATAAGGCAAGCAGGCCTACCGGTACTCAGTTGCCACAGGTCTTATACACAATGCTATAGTGCCTGGCCACCACGCCAGGGCAGGTGCAAGCATAGCACAGTAAACAGGTACCTGCGGTTGGCACATAGGCAGAGTGGTCCAAAGGCAGTCAATGTTCAGACAGTAGTCGGGTCAAATCCTTGTTAGAAAGGCAGGCAGAGTTCAGAAAGTAATCCAAAGCCAAATTTGAAATTTGATGCAGAGGAAATTCAAACTAGCTGGCAGGGTGGGGATCGGGTGAAGGTAACAGTCAAGGAGCAAGGCAAGTAAACAGGGAGCTTCAAGCATGTGTTGCAAACACCATCATGACACTAATACCGCGTACACACGAGCGGACTTTACGGCAGACTTTGCCTGGCGGACGGGATTTCGTCGGACAATTCGATCGTGTGTGGGCTCCAGCGGACTTTGTTTGCTCAAAAGTTGGACGGACTTAGATTTTAAACATGTTTTAAATCTATCCGTCGAACTTGAGTCCGGTTGAAAAGTCTGCTCGTCTGTATGCTAGTTCGACAGACAAAAAGCCACGCTAGGGCAGCTTTTGGCTAATGGCTATGAACTTCCTTGTTTTAGTCCGGTCGTACGTCATCATGTACGAATTCGACGGACTTTGGTGGATTGTGTGTAGGCAGGTCCGTTCATTCAGAAAGTCCGTCGAAAAGTCCGCCGGGCAAAGTCTGCCGTAAAGTCCGCTCGTGTGTACGCGGCATAAGGGCTTGGCACCAATCACCCTGCAGGTGAACAGTCGGACAGGGAAAGTCCAGCAGCTGCCATGGAACAGGAGCATTACACGCTTCTGACAAAAATGAGGAGAATAAGGGCTAGAAAATTCAAACAACCTGAAGCACCTTATATTTGAAACTGGCATTAGAAGAGGCCTGAACATCCACCTAGTAAAATTTAATGTGTGAACAGAGGACCAGGTGGTAGCTTTGCAAAACTGGGAAACACATGCTTGATACTGAAAAGCCAGCTAGCAATAATGGAACAAAAGGCGGGATATCCCCAACCGGTACCCCTTTGCTTTTACACATTCATATTTACTCTGTCATTCCTGGGCATAGCTGAGAGGTAGATTTGCACAGCATGTACCACATTCAGAATGCTTCATAGAAAGGAAACAGAGGGGAGAACATTGAGGAACCTACTTTGGGAAGAGAAGAGGCCTTAGGCTGCAAGACACTCTAATCCCTGTGTTACACTAGAAAGGAATCCTTACAAGATAAGACCACTAATTTGAAGACTCATCTTGCAAAGGATACAGTAACAAGGCAGATAACTGAGTGTAAAAAGACAGGTTAATATGCCGAACTGCCAAAACAAGGTGGAGGTATCACAGAAGAGTGTACCGGGGGAACAATGTGAGCGGCACTCAGAACAGAAGCTTTCAGCAATGAGACGCAAGTGATCTTTAGAAAACAATGGTCAGGGCTGAAGTATTTCAAGATTCCTCGGGCCAAACGCTAAAAAAGACTGGGTTGGAGTAAAGACCAAATTCATCCCACAGAGTACTTTCCTGGTACAAAATTTGCTTGCCATTCACAATGCAAAGTAGGCTTTCCAGGTGCGATGAGGGACTTTGTGAGTAGACTATTTTCTAGCTTTTGGGAGGGTCGGGATGACTAGATTCGATAGGCCCCTGTCCCTTATGACCTGGGCTTTAACAGACAGGCTGGTAAATCCAGCAACAGAGAAGTAGAATGATGGACCGTTTCTAGGACTGAAGATCTGACAGAGCCCATAGAAAATCTGCCAGGAATCCGAGTACCACATCCTCCTAGGCCAATTCGTTGCAATGAGGATCACCAAACTCCCTCCCTCTCAACCCTGCAAATCAAACATTGAAAAGGCTTTGGTAGGGGAAAGGCATAGATCTAGTTGAACTAATCCTGTTGAGTCACCAGGGCATCCAATGTGAAGGCCTGAAAATCCCTGGTTCTGCTGAAAAATCTGTCTAGTGAACGTGCATGCCTGAAGGTCCCTGTCTGGTGTCCCCCCAACGGTGACAGAGATCTTGAAACACCTCTGAGTACAGATAATATTTTTCTGAAATGTGCATTGTGGTCAGGGCCAGAACCTGGATTTCTGCCCAGACTAGAATGAGGTTCTTACCTCAGCAAGGTTATAAGGCTAGGCAACGTTTTAAGTTCAGTCTGTCACCAAGATCCCTACGCTCCATATTAAGGGACGGAAGCAGACAGTACCATGGACTCCCAGATAGGACTGCAACCATGACTTACCGCAGAGATTCTGTGGTCCCATCAGCTGACAATGGATGTTAGTGACTAAGCCCCATCCAGGTCTTTTCCTTCCCAGTGGGCATAAGGAAGTCTTCAGGGACAGGGCTCAAACGGCAGATAGACCAAAACCCTGGAATAGTATAGCACTCTGCAGCTAACGCATCATGCTGTACTAGGTGAAAAGGTGAGTGCCAAACCCAGATCCTCTTCCTGAAACATTACAGGCCAACCCCACATCTTCCTGGTGGGGTGCAGGTTCAGTCCCTCAAAGTGCAGATGAAGAGTCAACTGGTAGAGTTTTTGCACATACCATACCGCCTCAAATGGTATGGTAAAGGCCCAGAACCTGCATTTAGGATTTCAGTGAAACCCGCCTGCGGAACAGCAGCAGCTGAATTGCCGACTGGAGCTTCCAGAATTTTTCCAGGGGAAGGAACACTTTGGCCTACGCCAAATCAAAGATGAGACCTTAGTACTCCAGCCTCCTGGTCGGGGACAGAGTGGACTTCTGGAGGATCAGGACCCGTTCAAATACCACATTTTCGATGGCAGAATGACTCTCCACTCGCAGGAGGTGGTCATCCAGACAGCCAAGCACAATTCCCTGTTGTCTCAGCAACACCAGGACCAGAGCCGGCACCGTGGTAAAATCCCAAGCAGCGGAGGACAGGCCGAAGTGAAGCGATACAAACTGATAATGTGCGTACCCAACCACAAAGCATAAAAGGCATTGGTGCCTGGCACAGATGGGCATGTGCAGGTACTCATCTTAGATGTCAATGGAGGCCAAGAAATATCTCTGATGAAGGGAGGCCACCACCAAATGGGCGGATTCCATCTGAACCTCTGCTCCCTTACAAGGCAACAGAGAACCTTAAGGTCCAGGATTGGGCAAACTCCTTCCTCTATCAGGACTGTAAACCGGTTGGAGTAAACCCCCCAAAAACTTCTCTGGGTCCGGAAAAGGGGAAGGTTAGTTAACCCAAAAAAATAAAGATCCTGTTCCTTTAAAGCATGTTATACAGCACAGTGCTTGTGCTGTGTATTTTGGCCCCCTATATCGCCTTAAATACTTGGCTGATCCTACCAGTTTCTACCCTTCCCCCTGTACGCTGACTCTGATATATCAGGGCTGCTGAGTCCTGACACCATTTGTCAGTGTACGTGACTCTGTCATACGCTGCTATCTGCAGCTCTCCACTGTTTCCCTCTGTCCTTCTCCTCTCCTCCCTGCCATCTCTCACGATCGCTGATCTGCTCCTCTCCCTGCTGCTTCAAGACTAACTGATCTGTATATAATTTCTTCAGTCAGATAAAAAGCTGTGTCCTAGTGCCTGTGCTATCTAAAAAAAAAAAAACCCAAAACACTATTTCTACCTGTTTTAACAGGGTCCTACAGCGATCACATGAGTTCTGGCTCTCAGCTCCTCCTCCCCCCTCCGCTGACGTCAGCAGGGAAATCCCGACCCCGCCCACTTGAGATACCACACAGGGAGAGCTGAGAGCCTGGTAGAAATAGTTTTTTTTTTTTTATAAAGCAGGCACTAGGGTGCAGCTTTTTATCTGACAGAGGGGATGATATAAAGATGAGATGGTGGCTTGACAAGCACTTTAAGTAACCAATCCTGCATTGCCATCGAAAGAGGCAGGAGAGGGGAAAATTGAAAGGCAAGAATTTCTCTGACGGCCAGACAAAACAGTTTGTGGAACCAGTTGGAGAGCAGGAAGGTCAACAGGCCCGCTAACCAGTAAAGTCAACCCTCCACCCTGGAAACGAGGGGGCAAGTTTCTCACACTGAGGAGTTCTTGGCAGACTTCATGGGCTTGTAAGGCCTGGAGCGCTTTGCAGCCCCTGGGGAGCCTTGAGGGGCGTGGAGCTTTCGAACCAAGGGAGGGGGAAAAAAAAGCCTCTAGTATGTAGAGAAAGGGCCGTGAGGTTCCTTTGGCTACTTAAGACTGTGGGAGAAAGGCACTCTGCTCACCAGTATGGAACAAGACATCAGCCAAGGTAGTCCCAAAGATGTTCTCCCTAGGAGGATAAGTCCACCAAGACAATTTTAAATGCCTAGTCGGCAGACCAGCACTTAAGCCAAAGAACTTGCCGAAGCACCACCGTCAGGATGGAGAGCTCAGAAATAATGGAACTGCATCCAAAGAGGCTGCACACATGTGCTGGAGGCCCTGGACCACTTGGTCTGCCACTTCCGCATAAACCAGAGGCACCTGCCATTAACGTTGACCCTGGTGTAACAGCATAGCCCAAGCAGTAAGCGTTTGGGACACACGAGCCATGGCCAACTCTGTATGCAGTGCTGGACTGGCAAGTATAATAGTGGGACACCCTGTGAAATTTAAAAAACTTTGGAAAGGCTGGTTGACTACTCCAGGCCTTACCCCACTTGATTTGGTCCTATACAGGTTGTGAAGGTACCCATTTCTCTTATCTAGCCCAGTCCTTTGCCATCTGATACTTTTACATACAGCTCCAACTTTGAGTTGGGTGGTTAAGTTGCCTTCTCCTGTGGTGCTATTTTGCATGTAATCTGAAATTTTTCACTTTACTGTATACTGTTAATGGTTATATGGAGGGCCGTATGCACTGGAAATCTTTTCAGTTTCTATGTTGGACTGTATGTCCATGTTTAATAAAAAAAATTTGGGATAAAAAAAAAAAAATAAGTGCGGGCGACCAATTCTGCCTTCTGGTCCACCGGATCCTTCAGAATCATGGTTGGCTGATGCAGTCTAGAAATGGGGGACCCACCACAGGGGGAGAGGTCCACTGCGCAGAAGGGCATCATCAAAAAGGAGAACATACAAAAAAAAAAAAAAGAAGAAAAAGAAATGCTACAGAACGACGAAGGGTGCTTTGTACATTCTCATTCTGCAAACAGAGGTTGCAGGACTACAGGAGGACACTGCAGACGTTGTCTAGGTGGAAGAAAGAAAGACCTTAGTGGTACGAGCGGCTAGGATGTATCAAAAGCAGGACAGCTATGTCTTCGGTAGCCCCTGACATATCAGCAACCTCAAAATTTCCAACACAAAGATAGGGAGTACAGCGGCCAACGCCTTTTATGTATCTCAAGTGTGGCAGTCTTTGCAGACGATGCCAAAACTACGCAGTGGAGTAACTTCCTTACACGAGGTCTCCAACTCACAAGCCAACCGCAATGCACTGTTTAATTGGGCAACTGTATGGAAAATGAGGTTTATTGTTGATAAATGTAAAGTATTGCACTTGGGGGCTAAAAATATGCATGATACATACTGGGGGGAGGGGTACAACTGGGGCAATCAATGGTGGAGATGAATCTGGGTGTTCTGGTAGATTATAAACTTAATAATAGCAAGCAATGCTGAGCAGCAGTTTAAAAAGCGAGCAAAATGCTCTCTTGAAATAAAAGATTTATAGACTGCAGAGAGATATCATTTTGCCCCTGTACAAATCATTAGTGAGACCTCATCTGGAATACACAGTTCAGTTTTGCCAGCAGTTTACAAAAAGAATATTGAGAAAGTGCAGAGAAGAGCAACCAAACTGATAAGAGGCATGGAGGAGCTCAGCTATCAGAAAAAAATTAGCTGAACTGAATTTATTCTTTCTTGAGAAGAGGAGAGTTTTTCACCTTAAGGTCATCACAGAGGACAACAGGGTAGTCTACTTCTAGAGGAAGATTTCATCTCCAAATACAGAAAGGTTTCTTCACAGTAAAGCCCCATACACACCATCAGATTTTCTGCTGATTTTTGTCTTCAGATTTACCAAAACCATGTAGTGCAAGGGCCTGCCTGATTGCATACAAATGGAAACTCCTAAGGTTTGACCTCATGTTATATGGTTTTGGTAAATCTGAAGGAAAAAAATCAGCAGAAAATCTGATAGTGTGTATGGGGCTTCAGAGCTGTGAAAATGTAGAATAGACTCCCTCTGGCCAGCTCAGTAGATAGTTTTTAAAAAAGGCCTGATTTTTTTCCTAAATGCACATAATATAAGGTGGAATGGAATATACGGTGGGAAAGCTTGCCAAAGGCAGAAGGGGTAGCAGGGCAGATGCCCAAAGAAAAAATGGTGGCATCACAGCCAACCCTGTACCTGCTCACCATAGCTCAGCCCCCTTGCAAGATGCCGGGCTGCCAAGCAGGGGGAGCATAGAAGGGAGAGTGTCTAAAGGAAAGAAGGTGGGCACCAAAGGCACTCAGCAACTGCCCACCGGAAAGAGCGCAGGGATCCCAGGTAAAAAAAGGGCAGTATGCAAGAGCAATGCCCTTAAATAAGATAGTGGGTGCCACAGCCTGTCCCAGTTGGCCACGAATTGCCAGCTTAAATTGCCTTTCAGCATGACCGTGTGGTGTGGACACCTGTGGGAGGGTCCTGGAGTAACAAACCTAGACCCAAGCAGGCAGCCAGGAGAATCCACTGCTGCCCCAGTCCAACAGACACAGGCCCAGCCCAAAGGATGCAAGACAGAAATTAGCCCCTTGTGCCCCACACAGCTGCTGAACACACACACCAAGGAAGGGGGAGGGATATGCACAATCCGGCAGTGCTATCCCAGTACCAGTGGACCCCTTCCAGCTGACACCAGGATGCTGCCCAGCTGGAAACAATGCAGGAAGAGCCTACCCATCTCAGGTTGTCTTCCCAGGGAGGGGGAGAGGAAGAAACAAGGTAGGGGATGGCATGGAGACTGACCCCCTAGACCTGGAAGAATGGAGGAGACCCAGCAACACACTAGAGAGTACTAGCTGCTGCACCCAAGGGAAGGGGGAGTGGAGGCATCTACTTACCCATCCAGCTGCTAAACCTAAGGAAAGGGGGAGCGGTTGCATCTACCTACCAATCCAGTGAAGGTAATGGGTAACACTCCTGTGACAGAACCTCGTCTCCAAGTGGGGGGGCTGTTGGCTAGGGTAACACTGACATATATTTCCAGTGCCCGGTCAGAAGTTTAACTCAGCCTTCCCAGTCCAGGATAGGGCTGTTGCAGCTGATCCAGCGCGTAGCAAAAGGCCTGTGTGAGCTCACTGCTCAGACTGGGATGACCAAAGAATCTAGATTATCCAGCTCATCGCCCAGCTCAGCTGTTGATAGAAGATCTCCATAGAATAAAAATCCCAGGAAAAAAAAGCATGGAAACACAGGCCACAGCAGGGAACTAGGCAGAAAAAAAAATGGCTTGCCTATAGCAGAGAGGGGGTTTATACCAACTGGGACTGCCCATAAGCAGTGCTAGCTTCTTTTGCCTAGTGTCCTACTCCTGTAGGTGGTGCTAGAAACCCTATGATCAAGAATGAATAGAAGCTGTGTCCGTCAATTAATGTAAGAGAAAGTAATTTTGTACTGCATCTTTTTAACATTTTAAAATTAGTCTTCAAAATCTACAAACTACCATCTACTGTCTAGATGTTTAACCAGATAGTTATACAGCAGGGATAAACAACCATAAAGAGGTGGAGATCTACCTGAACAACATGGGAGAAGTCAAACATCATTAGGCACAGTGTTGCCCAGTGTCACCTACTTACGCCTGATTGCCGTACTACCACGTCGCAATTGCATTCACCGCACAGCAATCATGGGTTTAAATCAGGTGGTGAGGAGGCAACATATCACATCCTCACCACCTATCAAACACACTGGGATCACTTTTCAGAGAAGCAGCAGTACCTGCTACACTTGTAAATCAGCCCTTCATTGCATTCGGCAGCAGCTCCCTTAGGGCTCATTCACACAAAGTTGGGGGTTGGTAAAAACCTGTGATTGAATCGCAGTTTTATCGCCCCAGTCGGTACCCCCTTTAGCTGCTGAAGCAACAGCCAAAGGTGTACAGATGCTGCAGCAGAAATTAAACCTCCTGTTGCTTTTGTTTAACTGCCTGCCAATCACGACCCATTCAAGTAAATGGGGCCACTCTGCAAGTGTCCCGCAACTGCATGCTTCTGCAGGGTCCGAGGGGTTAAAGCAGGTGGTGAGAAAGCAACACAATGCTGCCTGCTTTAACACTTGCAGAGCAGCCTCACTCACTTGAATGGGTCATGCTTGACAGGTGCTACACCCACCACCCATGACAGGGTGTATAAATCCTGCTGAAATGTGTACACACCAGGGGACTGCAACTAAGGGGGGTGCGGTGGGGTGGTAAAAACACATCTTAACCAAGGGGTTTTACCACCCCCAAACCAAACTGCAAATGTAAATGAACCCTTACTGTCTTAAGCCCCTATAAGGCTGCTTTCCCACTGATGTGCTGCGGTTTACCTGCACCGCGGGTGCAGCGCAGTGTATCTGCGTCTTTCCTGGGTTTAGCTGCGCTTTGCCATAGACTTCTATTATATCCTGCAGGTGTGGTGCACTTTCTGAAAGCACACCAAAACGCCTGCATTCAGCAGTTTTGGTGCGCTTTCAGGAAGTACACCAAACCCGCAAGATAGAATAGAAATCTTTGGCTAAGCACAGCAAACCCTCAGGAAAGTTGCAGGTGCACTGCACCTGCAAGGGAACAAAAAGGAAGCGCCACCTAAGTGCAATAAGTAAGATTTTAATGACACAGCAACTAATGCACTTACAGGAAGGTGAATAAAATCAGGCTCATCTGGGCTGTGGGCACAAGGGGCAGTCCAGTCACTGGTCCATCCTAATCCACGGGGAGGTGGTCGTGGGACAAGATGGGACAAGATGTGCAGTCTTTTCCTGTGGGCACCAGGAAGAAAGCCAGGTCCGACGTGGAACGCAGGTGGAAAGCAGGCGATGACGTCACAGGAAGTGGAACCAGGGGAAGCAAGTGAGGAAATTCTGGAGGGAACAAACAAGCTACGCGCTCGGAATCTACTGCTCTTTCTACAGGCCTATGGAGGTACTGCTGGTGAGGAGCTATTTATGTGCCAAGCTGCCTGTGGGACAACAGGCACCAGCACACCAAGATCCCACTGACAGCAACAAAATTCAAAACAAAGGAATTGGATTAAGGTTGATATATAACTAAAGGAAATATCATAATATTAAAATTAAGAGAGTGTTGTATTGGATTATGTATGTTTATACGATCAGACCGAGGAGCAGGGGGCGGGGCCAAAAATGGGACCAAGGGATGTTTAAGGCTAGAAACACAATGTGTCAAAATAAAAGCTCATGTATAAAACTAAAATCGGGCTTGTATAGGAAAGATGCATACATGCATACATGCATGCACCTTCACCAAAGGGTGCACGCGTGTACCTGCGTCTGTATATAGAATGCATGGGCTCATATTAAATGTAAAGTGCATCAAAACATATATATGTATAAACACCGGGAGGACAGTAATAAAAGCAAATACAATATATGCATAAAAAAACATCAAGAAACTCCCATCATTCATAAAAAATATATGTGAGAGAAAAATATATCTACACACACAGGTATAAACAAGTGAATAAAATAGTTTAAATTAAAAATTGTTATACATATGAATCTGTGTGTGAAAAAGGGATATGTGATGCCAACAGGAATCCTATTGGATTTATCCCTTAGGGACTTTGGCACCTGGAGGGCTAAATTAAGAAATTGAGGTTCATACCCTCCTGTAACTATAGTTTGTGTTTCTCCTGACGGAATTACTCACAATATTTCCATCCTTTGTTTTTTTTCACAGCTGACCGTTATGGTCCATTTTTCACATTCGGTATCCTTCACATAGTAAGTACCATCCCATGTAACTATTACTTTTAGTATGCTGTACACATAAGTTTTATTGATATTGATAGCAATTATATCCTTTTCCAAAATGGACACGGTACTTCTAGCATTATCACACCATAAGACTCTTACCATCCTTTTTGCATACGATTGCCTTGGCTTTTTCTGTATATGTATATTTAGCCTACTACCATGCAATGTGAGTACATGACCATCTCTACATACACCCCATCTATGTGCGTGCGTATGTGTATCCTAGAGTACCATCACCTGTACGTAACATTTTTCTGTATGGACCTTAACAGCTTTTACGCTCTTTGATCCCTGTTTACGTATTCACTTGTTGTTTATACCTGTGTGTAGATCTATATTTCTCTCATATATATTTTTTATGAATGATGGAGTTTTTTGATGTTTTATATGCATATATTGTATTTGAATTTATTACTGTCCTCCCTGTGTTTATACATATATATGTTTTGATGCACTTTACATTTAATATGCGCCCATGCGTTCTATATACAGATGCAGGTACACACGTGCACCCTTTGGTGAAGGTGCATGCATCTTTCCTATACAATCCCGATTTTAGTTTTATACATGAGCTTTTATTTTGACATATTGTTTTTCTAGCCTTAAACATCCCTTGGTCCCGTTTTTGGCCCCTCCCCCTGCTCCCTCGTTGTTCAGATCGTGTCATAAACATACATAATCCAATACAACACTCTTAATTTTAATATTATATTTCCTTAATAGATTACATCCTTTAGTTATATATCAACCTTAATCCAATTCTTTTGTTTTTAATTTTGTTGCTGTCAGTGGGATCTTGGTGTGCTGGCGCCTGTTGTCCCACAGGCAGCTTGGCACATAAATAGCTCCTCACCAGCAGTACCTCCAAAGGCCTGTAGAAGGAGCAGTAGACTTCGAGCGCGTAGCCTGTTTGTTCTCTCCAGAATTTCCTCACTTGCTTCCCCTGGTTCCACTTCCTGTGACATCATCACCTGCTTTCCACCTGCGTTCCACGTCAGACCTGGCTGTCTTCCTGGTGGCCACAGGAAAAGACTGCACATCTTGTCTCCCATGACCACCTCCCCGTGGATTAGGATGGACCAGCGACTGGTCACAGCACAGATGAGCCTGATTTTATTCACCTTCCTGTAAGTGCATTAGTTGCTGTGTCATTAAAATCTTACTTAACTTATTGCACTTAGGTGGCGCTTCCTTTTTGTTCCCTTGTCTCCCTATTATAGAGCTGGCTGCTCTTTAAGGATAGCTACCACCCACCATCATTTCCTTTTAGGATATGCCATTGTTTAGCTTATCATATGGACTAATGAACTGTGACTGTTGCATGTATAGAGGTACACATATCTCTGCGCTTAGACTTTTCCTGTTTGTATATTGTACACTGCACCCGCAGTGTGGATAAACTGCAGCACAACAGTGTGAAAGCAGCCTTACTATAATGCCCAATGTATTGCTTCACACTGACCTGAAGACCTCTTCTTTCCTGCTTCTGGCACCAGAGCTAGTGGAGACCGCTAGCCAGGATAAGAGGTGGAGTGCAGTTGGTATCACTCTGCATGGGACAAGCCAGTACTACAGAGGAAGCAACGGCTTATGCGGCTCTTGCTCCCTTCTACAACTACAACTTTACAAGTAATCCCTCTGAATTGCACTCTGATGCTCTGGGATGGTGGGTCAGCAAGCCCAGATCACTATCTACCAGTCACCTGGCCGCGATCTACAGGTAGATCATGATCTATGGGTTGTTGACCCCCAATCTACAGATTTCACATACAAATAAGTGTAACAGCAAAAAGTTAAATACAATTGTTCCCATGTTTAGTTTTATTAACAAAAAGTGCAACAGTTAAATGAACATTCAAAATAAAATGTAAACCAGCTATAAAATGAGAATTCACACGTAAAAGGACAGTGACCATGACAAGACAAATTTAAATACATATATCTCATATATAGCCTGTACTTGTACCAACTGTTTAGGCAACAGTAACAATACAACCAGCAGCAACAAGTTTGGCAATTTCAATGTTCAGCTATAATGGTCAAGGAAAGCTGTAACCATCCTTGAATCTTGTTATAAAAGTAAATGAAAAAGGAGCTACTGAATATATTACCAGTTAAATCATTTTTACATTTCAAACAAGACTCATTTTTTTACTATATGATGGTACAAAATGGAACCACCTCAAATAGTTCAATATAGCAATGACAAGAAAGTGATACAATATAAAATATGCCACCGCATGTGTAAGATATTTACTGATGCCTTGTCTTAGTTATATAATGCCCCCTAACATTAAAGAAGCAAAATGAACTGGTCATTTAGACAGCTATTTTCTAGTCAATGAGCAAGGCGAATGTGGTCTTAAGGAGGAAAGCATTCAATGCACTAACACAGTGAGCTATATAATAGAACATGTTCTGTAAGTATGAGATCACAAATAGAGTAACAAATGAAGATCCTCCCAGCACATGTTTTACCAGTGCCTAAGCCCTGCAACCAGATACAGTATATGGTACTGGCTATACACCAGTGTTTAAGATCACATGCTGGCTACTTCCACAGAAGACCAAATATGGTGAGGTATTTCTGGAGTTCAACAAAGCTGTAGGCAGGTGGCCAATGAGAATATTTCAGCATCTACACAATACTAGTGAATTAATATCAGAAAGGACTAAGCCTGTAAAAACGTTAACATGTCAGAAAAAAATACAATTGCTTCTGCGGAGATGCAAAGTGCATTAAAAATTCAGTCTGTGAAAGTTTCATAAATATTATTTTGGGATGTCCAATGATGTGTAGTGTTACAACTGTTAATGATCATATTTGTAATACTACAGGTCAAGATACAAGGATGTACAGTAACTCACAGCTACAAAATCAAAATTGTTTCCTTGGTCTGACCATCCTAATCTTTTCTAAACATATCCAATGATTGTGTAGGTAACGGTACATTGTTCTTTGCACAAGGATGGTAAGTATAAGCCATTGAGTAGAACACGGCTGGGTTGTATGGTATGAAGTCTCATTGATGCACTTTCTTCCTTTACCAAAAAACATCAACACATTCTAAAATCTGGACACCCTAATTTACCTCAAGTCACATATGAAGGCTCCAAACAATATAACTGAAAAAAACACATCTTGACCCTGTAGAGTCACAATATCACATGTGGTCAAAACATTTAAATCCGTAGCACAGAAATACAATTGTATTACGCTTTAAGTGAATTTAAAAAGCGATTTGATAACTGTATTCCTAGAATGAGCGCAAGTCTACCAACATCAGCTTACATGCATCAGTCATAAGCACCAGGTGTTATTGCAGTCTACTCTACCCTACAAAGTATACTAAAGTGAAAATCTTTGAGCTTCATAACAAACCACAGTAGAAGAGGACTGAAACATGATCAGTGTCATATGTGCCATGGCAACCTATCACCTTTTATCTATCAGTTTGGTAGTGAAGGTTAAAGCAAGACAGTCTGATTTGTTGAGACTTGTAGATATTCATGGCTCACACTTGCATCTCAATGTCAACATTTTAAAATGTACATGTATGCATGTATAATAATGCATTTTCAGGCATTGCAAATGTACTCATCATTTCTCAGTATTAAACTATTTAGAGAAAAACCTCAGTTTGAAAAAGGATTAACAAAGCCTAGGAAGGTTTAAGAATATTCTTTGTTCGGTTATTGCTGATAATATCAATCTTTTAGCACCTCTCTAGCATTGTTATGTGTACTGAAAGGGCTTTCATATCATTTCATTTTAACAGATAGAAGCATTTTATTATTGCCTTTACGATGCCTCGAGCCACTTTTAATAAATACTCACATATTTTGCACAATACAGACAGACACATGTAAAAAGTAGTCATGCCGATAAAATAGGAAATCTGAGCTCTGTTGTGATTAATTCAGTGCAGTAAAGGAACATACATATAGTAATGTCCGTTGGTGGCAAATGCTACAAACAGGTAAAACAAAAATAAACAGTGTATATATATGTATGTATATATATATATATATATATATATATATATATATATATATATATATATATATATATATATATATATGTATGAGAGAGAGATAGAGATGGCATTTATGTTGTTCTCAAAAGGGGGTCGGCATATAAAAACAAAGGTTCTGTCACTAGGTTACAGTGATTCTAAACTGTAAAAAAACATGGTGCAATATCTACCTGCTCTGTGCAATGGTTTCACAGAGCAGCCCTGACCCACCTTTGCTGGGGTTACCTGCCGGTGATCCTGGCTCCTCCTGGCTTCCGAGCCCCCCCCCCAAGTTGCCTGCTGGGGGGGGGGGGTACTCCTATGGGCTTGCTTCCAAGCCCTCTGCTGCTGCTATAAATCTGCTCTGTGAGGAGTGAGAGATCAAGATCTGATTCAGGTAAGTATAAGGGGGACTGGGGGAAGGGGGAAGGTGAGCCCTTGGACACAGAAGTTTTTTTTACCTTAATGCAGATAATGCATTAAGGTAAAAAAAAAAAAAAAAAAAAAAAAAAAAAAAAGGCTTTGGAACCACTTTAAGACACTGGAGCTAGGGGTACCCTGTAAATAAATATTACCAATACTTACCTGTTACTTGTGTGACCACTCCAACCTCTGCTCTGTTCTTGCACTATGGCCCCCACCCACTGTCCCCAACACTTCTGGTGTGCATTGGATAGCTTGTAAATACGAATATTCCGCGCTTAGGACAGACACAAATAAGAACTGCAGCCCCCCTAAAAAAGGAAAACACCAAGGTGAAGTCCAAGTGCTGAAAATTCAAATAGGGGAATTGGCGCTGTTCACAAATCAGATGATTATTAAATATCTCACCATGAGAAAATGTATGTGCAACAAGGTGCATCATCAAACTTGGTGAAAACCCTGTGAAAAAACTAAAAAACTAATTAAAAAAAGAAAAAACTTTCTGATGTTAATTGGAACAATCCAAAAAGTGATCCAAAAAATAATAAATATATACCAAAAATGAATAAATTCTATGGTGAAAATGAATGTGATAATCTTCCGTGCAACCAAATACTCCAAAAAAAATATACTGTGCAAGTCCAAAAATTGTCCTATGTATGAAAAAAACCCCTGTGAACAAAGGTGTATGCATCCAAACGATCCCAGATAGGTTTGCTGTAGCTGGTGTTAACCGTCTTGAGTGGAACCCCCACTTGTGCCCTCACTCACCGGAACGCCCAACCCCTGCAGGGGTAGTGGGCATGTGAATGTAGATCCAGTAACCGGATTCCTGAACGATCGATGTCCCCCTCACCGACTCCTTCCCACCTGTGTCACCGCTGTCTTTTTAATAGTATCCACCGGGAGGTGTCCATATATATGGAGAAGAGAGGAGCCTCATAGCGTAAATCCAAAAAATTTTTTATTCAACCAATACAGATTACAAATAAAATGAATTAGAATAAAAATGGGAGCTGGCAGTGCTCCGCCGGCTGGCTACAAGCCAATGGCCGCAACAATAGCGTGGTAGCGGCGTGCGTTCCACGGCCTGTCTACCAAAAACCGGATGTATCCACAATCAGAAGCTAGAGCTAGATTGTGTGGAAACTTCTGGTTTTTGGTAGACAGGCCGTGGAACGCACGCCGCTACCACGCTATTGTTGCGGCCATTGGCTTTGCTACAGCAAACCTAGCTGGGACCATACACCATTTGTTCACAGGGGTTTTTTTCATACATAGGACAATTTTTGGACTTGCACAATATATTTTTTTGGAGTATTTGGTTGCACGGAAGATTATCACATTAATTTTCACCATAGAATTTATTCATTTTTGGTATATATTTATTATTTTTTGGATCACTTTTTGGATTGTTCCAACAATCAGAAAGTTTTTTCTTTTTCTGCTGTTTTTAGGTGTCATATCTTTATCAGTGTGATTTATGTTGTTTCAGCTACACCCATATTAGCTTTTATTTTACTTTACATCTTTTGTGGTGATTTGTGCACTTATTAATTTATATGACACACACATTTTAATTCGTTTTTTTAGTTTTTTCACAGGTTTTTCACCAAGATTGATGATACACCTTGTTGCACATACATTTTCTCATGGTGAGATATTTAATAATCATCTGATTTGTGAACAGTGCCAATTCCCCCATTGGATAGCTTGTGTCTGACCACCTGCAATGTCCTTACTTTGTCCTGTAGTGATGTCAAGAGAAACCACAGCTTCCAGCAGGGCTCACACTATCCAATAAACAAAGAAATGTTGGATGGCAACAGCAGTTGCTGTAGCTCTTAAACAGACTAATGAATGAAGTAGTACATCAGTATTAATTTTTTATAGGCGACTCCATCTTATATTGAGTTGCTAGGGGATCTTGAGAAAAATGGAGCAGCTGCACATAGCAACCAGATATCAGAGAAGAACGCGTGAAGCTTGACTTGTGAATACAAATTTCTAACTCATTTAGAGCCATTGTCCAGCTCATTCTGAGTAACATAGCAGCTTGTATGACCTGCTGTGAGCTCCAGATGACTGATTATTGTCTGGAACTGGTAAATACCTATTACAATGTAAGGTGATGGTGTAGATGTTGATGTGCTGAATCATCTGTATGTTCCTCACATGTCATTGGGACTCCATTGAGAAGATATCTGCTTTTTTTACTCATATTATGAACACTGCCACAGCCCTCTCAAAAATATAACTTTCTTATCTTATCTACTTCACAAAAGTAAAAGCATGAAAAGAGAAAGGGACCAAGATAGTGGTAATTGTAGAGTTGGGAACTCTGGTGACAGATCTGGTTAGTGTAGTCCATTACAGATAAACCATTGGGTAGGTCAGATCATCAACTTCCAGCTAAAACTATGGTCCTTTAGGGTTGTACAAACATTTAATGGTTGACCACGGATCAGCACACCATATGTAGAGCCATAAAGGGAATTAATTGCCCCTTTTTATTTCAGGCTGATGAAGACGGATACTCTCTTTTACAGATGTACATCATTTATTTTTCCCTATTTCTGCACTGTGCTAATTACAAGAGAGTTTTATTTGTTCATTCAAATTTACTGCATGTTTAGGATGAAAGGGGTTATTCAGGTGCTTCTTTGATGTGATTTATGAAGGCCTCATGTGTAGCGTTGCTTGTCATACTGCTGTAGGCAACTTAAATAACAGTAAATATGCATCCTACATAGGAGATATCTTTTAAGTAGTCTAGTGTTCAGTCTGAAGTCCTCAGTGAGCGTGAAGTGTTAGGTCCGTCCACCAAATTACCTGGGCCAAAAAGAAAAAAACACCAATAAATGTCATCATAAAAGCAGATGACTTCAGCTCGAATCCATGCAAAAACACCATGACCATTTTCTTACTAAATGCTGATCCTACTCATTACCAGTGTATCATGCCTGTCAGCTCCAATTTACGTCCTTCCTGTAAAGGGGACAAGGAAGGCTCATAAGCTGAACAGCGGTGCCCGCCAATACTCTTCTTCATTGTTTTTTTAGCACTATAAAGAATGGCAGGTCTCCAGGGAAATTCCTCGGCTGGCTTAAATGCTCATAAATCTATGTCTAAATAGGTTAACCTTCCAGTATGAGCCATCATATGCAATGTATGGATACCTCACCAATATTAGACAAAAAAAAAAAAACTAATATTGTTGATAAAATTACTTTACCTTTGACAAAGCTTATATTAAACAATTTGATTATGAAAATGATTTAGTAAAAATTAGCAAGCATTCAGAAATCCAGAGTTTTGTATAAAACAAATGAAATCGCAAAAGAATTTCGCTCCTTTTATCAATAACTTTAAAATGTTGGCAAGGGCATTACAAATGGAGAGTCGAGGGAAACGCTTATTCAAAACTACCTTACACAGGCTAAATTACCTAAGCTTTCCGCTTCGGTGATAGAGGCCCTGGAGGGGGAGTTTTAAAAGGCACTTAAATCCATGGCTACAGGCAAAGCGCCAGGCCCGGACGGTTTCATGGTCAATTATTACCGTACATTTGCCGATACTCTGCTTCCATATCTAACATCATATGCCGACTCGATCTCCGCGCGGGGGGGGGGCCTTTCGCCCGGAGACTCTCCATGCCCACATCACAATACTTCCCAAACCAGGAAAAGATCCAAGCCTTTGCGGTAGCTATCGCCCAATTTCATTGCTGAATCTAGATGCTAAAATGTATGCTAAAGCGATCGTGATCAGATTATTACCCTTACTCCCTCAATGGATTACTAAAGATCAAACGGGATTTATCCCAGGAAGGGAGGCTTGAGACAACTCTCTCAGAACACTATCCCTGATTTCATATATAAAAGACAGTGCTCCCAGCCCACCCTTCTATTATCTATGGATGCTGAAAAAGCGTTTGATAGGGTGGACTGGGAGTACCTGATGTCAACGTTGTCACATCTGGGATTGGGACCAAATATGCTAACAAGAATTTAAGCGTTATATCAGTCACCCTCTGCGCAACTGAGGATTAATGGTAAATTGAGTGAACCTTTCTCCCTGTATAATGGCACCCGACTTGGTTGTTCCCTCTTACTAATCCTCTTCGCCCTTTCTTTAGAACCCTTTTTAGCGACGGTACGTAACGATCCCAATATTCACGGTATTAAAACAGGCACGACGGAACACAAATATGCGGCGTACGCAGACGGCATCTTATTTTACGTTCAACAACCTCTCATTACCCTCCCCAACCTCATGTCAGCCTTTACTAAATTTGGAACCCTTTCTAATTTTAAAATTAATCTTGCTAAATCGGAAATCTTAAATATATCGATCCCCCATAGCACAACCGCGTTACTGAAAACATCTTTTCCCTTCAGTTGGCAACCTCACTCATTAAAATATTTAGGAATATATCTTACACCTAACCCAACCTCTTTGTTTCGTAGGAATTATATACCTTTATTAAACTCAATTAAAACAGATCTACAAAAGTGGACCCAGATGGCTCACTTGTGGCTGGGCCGAATTAGCATTGTAAAAATGAACGTGTTGCCCAGACTGCTCTTCATGTTCCAAATGATCCCCTACAAGATCCCCCCTGGCTTTTTTAAATTAGTACAATCTATAATATGCAAATATATTTGGAACCGTAAATGACCTAGACTTGCTTATAAGTATCTAATTAAGCCAAAGCATGAAGGAGGTTTAGCGATACCGGACTTTAAACGCTATTATCTTGCAATTATACTAAACCGGATATCTGATTGGAAATACCATAAGAATTCCAAACTATGGGTACAGCTGGAAATGGAACTAAGTGGCGTGGACCTGTTTCCTTTAATTTGGATACCTAACAGATTCCGCACATTACCTCACACAACATCGCCACTCACCAAATCGTCCCTAGCAGCATGGGATTCGCTCTGTAAAACACAAAAGTGGCAATACAACTCTCCGCTTATGATATTAACTGGTCATGATTACTTCCCACCAGGGAACATGGACCCGAGATTCAGCAACTGGATATCGGATACTCCTCTTTTGCTACACCAAGTGATCACAGGCACAGGTATCCTCTCTATATCCAGACTAATAACTACGACTCCGATTTCATTTATGGACCAGTGGACATATCATCAACTCTCGCAATTTGTTAAATCCCTTCCGCAGCCCCTGCGATCTGAAACAGAGCTGAATCCAATAGAGAGTCTGCTTAAAGGGGAACTACCACCTGATAAACCCGTTTCATACTTTTATCAAGCTCTGTTGTCTTTGCCTCCTGTATGGCAACAACCATTTATTACTAAATGGGAGCAGGAGCTCCAAAGTTCACTATCAGACTGTCAACGTACCACAATACTTCAATTATCACATACCTCATCCATATCCTCGAAAGCAGCTGAAGCTAACTACAAAGGTGGCACTATACTCCTGTGGTGCTCCATAAAACTTTTCCATCCAAATCGGAGTTTTGCTGGAGGGGATGCGGAGAACGAGGGACTCATGCTCACGTTTGGTGGCTGTGCCCCCTTATTAGACCATATTGGCCCACTGTCTTACATTGGATTAAGGAAATACAGGGTAGTAAAGTTTCTCCTGACCCATGGGTAATACTTTTTCACTGTACAGATGAACCAATAGGGTCATATAAAAAGTCTATCAAACCTCACCTCCTAAACGCAGCTAAGTTGCTTATCCCAAAATTCTGCAAACAACAAAAAATCCCTACGTTACGCCAATGGCTCATAGAGGTAGATCGTATCTACCATATGGAAAGCAGCACGCTCACATTGAGAAACAAATCTGATTTAGCAAATAAAATATGGTCCTGTTGGTTCACCTTTAAGTTTTCAACAGCATACGCAGAAATTATGTCCCAACAGGGGCAGTAGAATAAAGTAGATAGATTTAGAAGGTTGAATCCTAATATGGCTGGATATCTTCCCTTACCCCCCCCCCCCATACCCACTTTCTCTTCTATTTTCTTATTCTTTGCTTTTTCTTCGCTATCCACTTTACATTACAGTACAGTGCCTTATTGCCGGTTATATGAAAGTTATATTACTGAGAGGTATGGATGTCATGGTTACCTCAATATTAATATAGAAATGTATAGCACTGATTGCTGTATAAATGATAATGGTCCCAAAAATGTGTCAAAAATGTCCAATGTGTCCGCCATAATGTTACAGTCATGATAAAAATCGCTGATTGCCGCCATTAAAAAAAAACAATAATAAAAATGCCATAAAACTATCCCCTATTTTGTAAACGCTATAACTTTTGCGCAAACCAATCAAACGCTTACTGCGATTTTTTTTCTACCAAAAATATGTAGAAGAATATGTATCGGCCTAAACTGAGGAGAAAAAAATGTTTTTTAAAATATTTTTTGGGGATATTATAGCAAAAAGTAAAAAATAATGCGTTTTATTCAAAATTGTCGCTATTTTTTTGTTTATAGCGCAAAAAATAAAAACCGCAGAGGTGATAAAGTACCACCAAAAGAAAGCTCTATTTGTGGTAAAAAAAAGGATGTCAATTTTGTTCGGGAGCCACGTCGCACGACCCCGCAATTGTCAGTTAAAGCGACGCAGTGCCGAATCGCAAAAAACGCACTGGTCAGGAAGGGGGTAAATTCTTCCGGGGCTGAAGTGGATAAACAATGCAAAACTTAATTTAAAACAGAACTTGCTTGTTCTAAAGCCACGGGAGTGGACCGAGAATGTGTATGTAATAACAAAATTTAAACTTTAGCTTTGGATAGAGCAGGGACCCTGTCAAGTTTTTTTCTGTTGGTTTCAGTGTCCATTGGGGGAGAAATCCCTAATTTCCAGAGACACAAAAGGACGTAAGAGGAAATATTTGCAAAGTGAGGGAAATCTTGCCTTAAAATAGTTGTCATCTAAATGTCCCCATTGTCAGAATTCCCCTCACTTCCTGTGTCCTGTCATGACAGCAACATGGAATTGGACACTGCTAACCTCTCCCCTAACAGATACTAGTTTCTGATTGTAACACTTAACTGTTTGCTGCTTTGGTTTCTAGTTTGCTTCCATGAATTGGAAGCCCATTGGTTGTCTTATCGGAATGCACAAAAAAGAACAAATGTTCAATAATGAACTGCAACAGACCACAAGGGTCTGAAGAAGTTCTTCCCGACTCAAAAAAAACATGCAGATAGTGATCTCTAAATTTCTGAATCTGCATGGATTAAGTGAAAGTACTGAAATCAGCATAACAGTCTGGCAACTATTTTTTTTCCAGAAGCACAACAGCATTGGCAGTCCTTGTTCCACTCACACAATAGGCCTGCAAAAGCAACCATTTCATCATAGATGCTTTTTTCTCGATAGTGCCGTTTTGTTTTCCAGATGTGTTTTAGAACATACAATTTGTTTGCAACTTTCTACATAATTGTGCCATTTTTAGACAGTTTTTTTTCCATGCTAGTTTTTCTTGACAGACATACACTTGCAAAGCATTTACCCCCCTAAATGGCCAACAAAAACCTATAATCCTAATGCTTCTTTGTCCTACTTACGGTCACCTGCCTGGTTCCTGCCCGATAGTCAACTCTAAAAGGTCTTGGACAGCACCTGCAGCAAATTAGTGTTTCATGTCTGAACAAGTTAAAGGCCAAGTTCACCTTAGGGCCCTTTCACACTGGGGCGGGGGGGTGGCTTCGACGGTAAAGCGCCACTATTGTAATCTGCACTTTGCCGTCGGTATTCGGCCGCTAGCGGGGCGGTCTTACCCCCCGCTAGTGGCCGAGAAAGGGTTAAAAACCACCGCAAAGTGGCTTTGCCGGCGGTATAGCCGCGCTGTCCCATTGATTTCAATGGGCAGGAGCGGTGAAGTCGCAGTATACACGCCGCTCCTTCAACGCTCCGAAGATGCTGCTAGCAGGACTTTTTTTCCCGTCCTGCTAGCGCACTGCTCCAGTGTGAAAGCCCTCAGGGCTTTCACACTGGAATCAAAGCAGCGGCTGTTTCGGGTCAGTTTGCAGGCGCTATTATTAGCGCAATAGCGCCTGCAAACCGCCCCAGTGTGAAAGGGCCCTTTCACACTGGGGCGGTTTGCAGGCGCTATTGCGCTAATAATAGCGCCTGCAAACCGACCCGAAAGTGCTGCTGCTTTGACTCCAGTGTGCAGCGGTGCGCTAGCAGGACGGGAAAAAAAGTCCTGCTAGCAGCATCTTTGGAACGGTGAAGGAGCGAGCTCCTGCCCACTGAAATCAATGGGACAGCGCGGCTATACCGCCGGCAAAGCGCCTCTGCAGAGGAGCTTTGCGGTGGTTTTTAACCCTTTCTCGGTCGCTAGCGGGGGTAAAACTGCCCCGCTAGCGGCCGCATACCGACGATAAAGCGCCGCTTACAATAGCGGCGCTTTACCGCCGACACCACCCCCGCCCCAGTGTGAAAGGGCCCTAAGGAGAATGTTACACCCATATTTAGGGAATAGCATGTAACATGCTCCTATGCACCTGCATCCCACTGCCAGTGCTTCCCACTCCGTGTCAATTTTCAAAAACAGCACGGCTGTGTTAGGCTTCTCTCACATGGCCTTGTCATTCAGTCACAGAGACCTGTGAGTGAAAAAACTGCAAGTACCGTCTTCCACCACATTAAATGTGCATCTATTATTGAATTATTTCTTGAAAGGTGAACTAATATACACTTCTCCAGGATCAGTAAAGTAACTCTGCATTTTGTTGAGCAATCCGCCAAACTTTTTCTGCCTATAAGGGAGTGCTCGCTACCTTGCATTTGGCAAGACTGTTGCTTAAGGGTTGTATGTGTCACAGCGGAGAATGTAGGCATATCACCTAATTGACCATAATCATTCAGTTTCATCATAGGTGTACATGTTGCATATTATCTAAAGAGCCAATTTGATGGCAACTATAGGTTTTTACTGTGATAACCACCACTGCATGAACTGCATTGACTTTATCCCTGTCCATTACTGATAGAGCATTTACCTATGGTCTTGCAGCTAAATTTGAATGGTTTCATGTTATATAAAATACCTGCATTCACCAACACCTTTTTAGTAATCAAGTCAAAGTGATAGGCGGAGAATGGATATTCTAAGATACGTTGCACAGCATGGTTTTAGCTGCTTTTGGTTTTTAGGACAATGTTGTTTGAATTTATCACACTGCGGAAATTGCTTTGACTGGGAGGTATAGTCTAATATCTATTTTTGAATAAATAATGTTGCTTGATTGTAATATAGGTGCTCCTTCACTATATCACCTTATCCAGTTTTGTATTTATTTGCAGGTTAGGGAGCCAGTCTGTTAGTAACACTGCCCTTAGACACAGCTGCAACATTAGTATATCTTTTACTACATTCTGCATATTGGGAAGGTTGTTCCCCTCTGCCTCAAATTTTGTATTTTGTGCAAATCCCAATGAAAGAATCAGTGCCTAGATACAGTTAACACCATATTTCTCACATTCCAGTACTATCCCACGGCACCAGGTTCTTAATTGTTTAATGATATGCACTTAACTCCATCACATCAATCTCATATGTAGGAATGCACAGTACACTGCAACACAAATATTACACAGTATATAAAAATCTAATATATTATTTCACCTTCCACCATCTTCTCCAGCAGCAAAATGAAGGTCTTCTGAGCTTATATTATTGTTATCTGTAAAAGAACAGCCTTGATCTGTATAAATAAAAAACAAAAAAAAAAAGATAAAATTGGTTTCTGTGAAAACAGACCGTAAATATGAATATTTCCACTCTCAACTTGCCTTGGGGCATCATTTACCACTTAACATTCCTATGGTGAAACTTTGTCAAGACATATTTGTGCCATAAATTGCATTCATGGTTTTAGAATTTAGATATAAACTAAATTATTTGGTTGATTGATAGAAAGGGGGACCTTTGCATCTCCCAAAGGACCTAATTTTTACCAGAAAAAAATAAAGATACACTCCGAACCAGATCTATGTTCATTAATCTAAAAGAGGTTTTAAACCCTTGACCAACAAGAGGTAAAGAGAAACACCAATTTGCAGTGAATTCCCTCACCATAGCATAGATGTACACACTCCATTTTTACCAACTTAAAGGATATACAGCATCTCACAAAAGTGAGTACACCCCTCACATTTTTGTAAATATTTTATTATATTTTTTCATGTGACAACACTGAAGATATGACACTTTGCTACAATGTAAAGTAGTGAGTGTACAACTTGTATAACAGTGTCAATTTGCTGTCCCCTCAAAATAACGCAACACACAGCCATTAATGTCTAAACTGCTGGCAACAAAAGAGTAAACCCCTAAAGAAAAATGTCCAAATTGGGTCCAATTAGCAATTTTCCCTCCCCGGTGTCATGGGACTCAGTGTTACAAGGTCTCAGGTGTGAATGGGGAGCAGGTGTGTTAAATTTGGTGTTATCGCTCTTATCCTCCCATACTGGTCACTGGAAGTTCAACATGGCACCTCATGGCAAAGAACTCTCTGAGGTTCTGAAAAAAGAATTGTTGCTCTACATAAAGATGGCCTAGGTTATAAGAAGATTGCCAAGACCCTGAAACCGAGCTGCAGCACGGTGACCAAGACCATACAGCGGTTTAACAGGACAGGCTCCACTCAGAACAGGCCTCGTCATGGTCGACCAAAGAGGTTGAGTGCATGTGCTCAGCATCATATCCAGAGGTTGTCTTTGGGAAATAGACGTATGAGTGCTGCCAGCGTTGCTGCAGGGATTAAAGGGGTGGGGGCCAGCCTGTCAGTGCTCAGACCATACGCCGCACACTGCATCAAATTGGTCTGCATGGCCGTCATTCCAGAAGGAAGCCTCTTCTCTAAAGATGATGCACAAGAAAGCCTGCAAACAGTTTGCTGAAGCAGACGAAGGACATGGATTAGTGGAACCATGTCCTGTGGTCTGATCAGACCAAGATAAACATATTTGGTTCAGATGGTGTCAAGCATGTGTGGCAGCAACCAGATGAAGAGTACAAAGACAAGTGTGTCTTGCCTACAGTCAAGCATGGTGGTGGGAGTGTCATGGTCCGGGGCTGCATGAGTGATGCCGCCACTGGGGAGCTACAGTTAATTGATGGAACCATGAATGCCAACATGTGACATACTGAAGCAGAGCATGATCCCTTCCATTGGGAGACTAGGCTGCAGGGCAGTATTCCAACATAACAACCCCAAACACACCTCCAAAGGCTTGTTCTAAGTGGAACCTGTCCTAATAAACCGCTGTATTGTCTTGGCCACCATGCTGCAGCTCAGTTTCCGGGTCTTGGCAATCTTCCTATAGCTTAGGTCATCTTTATGTAGAGCAGCAATTTTTTTTTCCAGATACTCAGAGTTTTTTTGCCATGAGGTGCCATGCTGAACTTCCAGTGACCAGTATAAGAGATTGAGAGTGATAATACCAAATTTAACACATCTGCTCCCCAATCACACCTGAGACCTTGTAACACTAACGAGTCACATGACACTGGGAGGGAAAATGCCTAATTTGGCCCAATATTGGCATTTTCACTTAGGGGGTTACTCACTTTTGTTTACACTGTTATACAAGCTGTACATTCACTACTTTATATTGTAGCAAAGTGCCATTTCTTCAATTTTATCACATGAAAAGATATAAGAAAATATTTACAAAAATGTGAGGGGTATACTCACTTGTGAGACACTGTATATCCATATTTTAGCCCTTTCAGGGGATAACCATTTGGTTAACCTGTAAATTAAAAATTATAGTATCTGCATGTAGGATGCATATCAATACAGATGTTAACAAACCAACAGATTTTGAAACATAAGTATACTAGAAGCTTCACAAATGGGTAATTTTTATCTGATAATAAGTATAGTTAATCTAAAGTGCCATAAAGCACCATGAGACCCTTAACAGAAGTAGGAGCTGACAGAAATGTAGAAATGACAAAGAGAGTGCAAAGTACATATTGCCATCTAGTGTTTACCATGCAACGGACTTGTCAGAGAAACTATGGTAGTAATAGGCTTCAATGGCAAATTGCTGTAATTGATCATTTATTATCAGTGCAAATAATTAAATGACTGCAAGTAGGCCCAACACTGACAACCAGTTTTTTTGGAGGGAACAACATTGTAGCAGTACCACCAAATCTATGATATAATGTGAAAGAATGCTAAAATCCCTATACTGTAAACAAAAATATACAGGAAAGTCTGAATACTTGTGTGGTGATAACTTAACCATCCATATAAGAAAATATATTTTGTACCACTAAAACAATAAAATAGAATTTCAGGGTAGGGTGCATAAAGAATAGCTAGCAGAAGATGCAACAACTTGATAGGAGATTAAACAAAAAAAAAAAAAATACATTTGAATTTTCGCATTTCCAAGTCAATTGTAACTATGTTATATTTTCCCTAGACTGTTTTTGAACCAGTAAAAATCAGGGATACAAGATCCCTACCTGCCCACAAACAAACGAAAAAAAAAATGCTAAAGTATATTTTCTTTTGTCTTACTTCAGGGGAATGTACAGTATTTATTCGCAGATACAGTAATGGCTAAAAATATTGGCACTCCTGCATTTCTGTCAAATAAAAACCACGTCGCCCGAAATATTGTTGCAATTGCAAATGTTTTGGCATTCTGTTTGTATTGGTATGACACAAAAAAAGTATAGAAACAAAAAGCCAATCTGACACATTCCACGCAAAACTTCAAAAATGAACTGGACAAAATTATTGGCACCCCTTGGAAAAAAATAACAGAGATCAACCGCTTCCTGTAATCAGTGAGTTTCTTACACCTCTCTACTGGAATTTGGGTCCATTCTTGATTCGCCAACTGCTACAGGTCTCTCAGTGTCTAAGGATTCCATTTCCTAACTGCCGTTTTGAGATCTCTCCAAAGGTTAAACCTTTTCTTGGTGCTTTTTGACGTGTGCTTTCGGGCATTGTCCTGCTGTAAGACCCATGACCTCTGATGGAGTCCCAACTTTCTGACACTGGGCCCTACATTGCACTCCAGAATTCTTTGGTAGTCTTCAGATTTCATAATGCCATGGACACGGTCAAGACATCCAATGCCTGAAGCAGCAAAGCATCCCCAAAACATCAGCCAATCTTCACAATGTTTGACTGCAGGGACTGTAGGCTTTCTTTTAACCCTTTCACTGCCAGGTCCGGACGTACAGAAGTGCCCACAGGTGGCCAAGTCAGTACGGCGTACGGACCTCATTTCTCCCTCTCTTATAAGCTTATGGTCACTTCAATGACCATAAGCTTATATCAGAAATGTTCAGCAGACTCTGCTAAACAATTCTATAACTCTGATCAGCAGATTACAACCCGTTGATCAGAGTTATTAACAACTAATGTGACCGCCCCACCCATGCTACCGCCTCCCTTTCCCTTGCCTCTCCACCTCCACCACCCCCTTTCATCTACAACTCCCCCCCCACTCTCTTCTCCTATCCCCTTCACAGATGTGTCCCCCTGCCAGTCAGATCACCCCCCCCCCCAACTGCCCCCGAACCCCCCATTCCATGGCCGCTCTGAGCGGCATCTCTCCTTCCCTTCCCCCAGCCTGCGTCTTCGTGATCTGTCAGGCTGGAGATAACTGCCAGTGAGCAGCGTGGGGGGGGGGGTTGTTATAGCGGTGAGGGCGGGTCTGAAGTTGGGGCTTGGGGGGGCTTTAGTAAACATGTGTTTACTAAACTCCCCCCTATAGAAGAGAGAGCACGTGCAGCGATCACTACTCATCACTGCTATGTGCTCACTGGCAGTTATTATATTGTATATATATATATATATATATATATATATATATATATATACACCACTAGTATTACAATGTATCAGACTGTCATTTTCTGAATGAATGGAATCTCTATACAGATTCTCATACATTCAAGTAAAGTGATACAATGAAAAGGGACTATCTTCAGTTACTTTCTCGGTCTCAAAAAAAAGAGATCAGGGGGTCTGTTTAGACCTCTGATATCTCACCAAACCCCCCACAAAAAAAATGAAATGACTGTAAAAAAAAAAAAAAAAAAAAAAAATTGTAAGAAGTAACATTTTTTAAATAAAAAACACAAACAGTCCAACCTAAGGGTGGGCAACACAGTACACAAAATCTAATAGGTTCAAGGAAGCAACAAAAATTGGGGACTGCCTGCAGCTCATACAGCAACCTAAAAGACCTTATGTCCTAAGCTAAGCACCAGATGAAGCCACAACTTCCACCTGCAGCGAATGTATAAACAGAAGACCAGATGGCAGTCTTGCAAATCTGGGAAACTGCTTCTTTGGGCATCAAGCAACTATCACAAATGTAGCAGAATGCGTCTTAACAGGAGGGGGTAGAACCTGGGCCTTGAGGCGATGATGACCCTTGGGATGATGATCTGTCTTAGTCACCTAGAGAAGGTGGAATGTGGACTGGTGCACCTATACAGAGACATCTGGGATAACAAAAAAGGAAAGTCTTTCTGAAAGAAGCTGTGACTGAGTGATAGACTCACAGCCCAAACTACATCCAGACAATGGAGAAAACTTTCCTTTTGGTTAGTTGAAGCCAGGCAGAGGGATGAAAAAAACAATATGCTTAGGCAGGAAGGAAGGCTTTGGCTTTAACTCCACCTTGTCCTTATGCAAAACAAGGAAAGATTCCTTGCAAGATAAGACCACCTGTTCAGCCAGTCACTGAGCACAAGTGAATACCACCTACTGATTGTTCAATAAAAAATTGACACAGAATGGACTAACAGTGTAAGGTACGATTACAAGTGAGTGACAGTTTTTCAGTCTCACAGAGATGTACATCTAAACAAGCAGTAAATGAAGGGTTTAAGAACAATAAACAGTTATAACCAATCAATTGGTTGCTGACCCTTTGAAGTATTCAAATACTACACATCCCCATAAAATGGGGTTATGGGGGAGGGAGGTACACCCCAGGGGTGTATGGCACCTAATAGGGCGTGTCCCCTCTTAAGCCATTTTAGGGCACGATAGTGTGGCTGCACTCGATGATAGTCCATTCCATTGATGACTTGTTAAAGTTCAGGATTCATCCAAGCCACTGTAATATCTGGGCAGTTAAAACCACATTGCCTCACTGATAATCTCCTGTCGAGGAAACAATCGGTGCAAGCCACATTGTTGTGCAAGAAGTTCTACAACAACAAGATCTCAGCAGGACCAGCACCTTGATGAAAATCTGAGATGTAGATGTAAGGTCAAAAGGCAGAACCACAATCTGGTAGGGTATAGGTCCCAGCACAATGTATAGGAAAAGCTGATACACTGGAAAGAGGGGGACATGTAGGTACACATCCTTAATGTCAACAAAAAGCTAGAAAGTCTCATTGATGCAGGGTGGCAATTATGCAGGGTGGATTCTATATAGATATTCAGTGCCTTGATCCAAAATGGGGCCAGGATGCCCCTTTTGGGTTTGGAAACAGTGAACACATTGGAGTAAAACCCTCAAAGACATTCTGCCAGAATTAGGATAACAGCACCTGGATTTAGACCTGAGAGTGCTTGATGGAGATCTGCTAATGGTGCAGGACCCATTTTTTTTCCGCATCTGAATCGCATTGCATGGGTGTTCACACCCGGGTTTCATCAATCTAACATTGACACCCGCAGCAGATGACATGGATGCCGTGTGATCGCTATGCAGTGTGATGCGGGGCAATGCAGCAGTTCTTTTGCAATTCCCTCAAAGCATCAGTGTGAACCAGGGCTGAACGTACAGTAATTACTCCGATCACGGTTTTCCTACATTATCCCTGATTTCCACATCTCCAATCAGATCTGTTTTATTTGTAATTAGTAGTTCTAGTGGAGCATTATTTCTACCTGGAGCATTCACCAATTGACACCTGAAGTTGTCCTATAAGACATTTAAGAAATGACCAGCCTTAAATAAGTGAGCAGTCCCCTCTGCCCAGTCAATATCTGAATAATTTAAGTCCCCCATTATAACATTGCCCCGCCTCATCACCATTCCTACCAGATTTCTCCTTGTCCTTCAAGTTGGGGGCCTGTAGCATACACCCGCTAATAATTTCCCATTTGTGTTATCCCTTTGAAGCTGCAGCCATGGGGATGCCACCTCCCCCCTTGCCTCATTAGCAATGTTGTTCCTTGTGTTCACTAGCAAAACATTCTTGACATACAGCAGCCCCCCCATCTACTTGCTTTCTTGTCCCTCCAATAGAAAAAGTACCCCATGAGAATCGCAAGCCAGTCATGTGAACCATCAAGCAAATTTTCTCATATACCAATGAAATCTAAATTCTCATGTATCAGCAGCTCGAGGTTCTTCCATTTTGTTAGATAAACTTCTAGCATTTGTAAACATGCCCTTTAGGTTTGTATGGGTGCATATTATTTTCTCCTTGTTCGTCCTGAGGCTGCAATTGGATTCTGCCAACCGTGGCCTTAGGTACTCTAATTACATTTCCAATATCACCCCCAGTGGCACTCTCTGAACTTCGCTCACTGCCAGCAATACCTTTCTTTGATCCCTCCTCTCCATTCTTTAATCTAGTACTTTAATCTAGTGTCCTCTGTATGTTTATGGACAAGAGACATATGTGAAACATGAGATGGGAAACTTCCAATGGCCCGTCACAACTGTACCTTAAAGCTACAACCATTTGTTCCACTCTACCAAGTGATCATCTGCAGCAGTAGCAAGAACCAAGATGTGGTAAAGCGCAGGGCCTGAAAGCAAGAACAGAGCTCCAGAGAGGGCTTAGAAACATTTTTTTGGTTGTGTTCTTAATATCAAGTACAACATCAACTATCGGTGAGACACTGCCAGATACACAGTGGGGCAGCCCACTTTTTAACAACGTTCTCTTTAAACAAGAGCAAGGCTACTAAAATACTTGGAGAGAGCAGACAATCTTCATAGGGGAAAACTTGGAACAGCAGGTACTCTTGGAATGTCTTTGTGGTCTTAGGGGCTCTAAAGACTGGGAATAGCACAGGTAGAAGCAAAAGGAAACACTAGCTTCAGAGTGGTGCACACAGCAACAATAAGTGCAAATACAGTCTTTTAATTTGGGAGTAATGGCAGAAGACTGACTTTTTAGATGGAAGCTTGTTAGGTCAACACTGAAGCAACTCAGGATCAAAGTCTCAGTAGCTGATGGCTCAGGGGCAGTGGGTTAATCAGATACAGAATCTGTGAGAGAAAGCACTGAACTGTGCAGTGAGATTCAGGAAATAACTGGGTTATTTGGACGATCGAGTCTTGCATGGCTGTAGTAAAAACCTCAAATGACAGGACAGAGGAACCGGCCACATATAATGGAACTAAGAAAGACCAAGCTGAATAGACTGAAGCAGAGGGCAATGGGATTCCAGGCTGCAGACAATCAACATATAAACAGACGTACTGTACGCAGCACCGCAAACATCAGAGTGACAGCTGTGGGTACAGGGGGCTGTCCACCATGTGCCTAGAATCAGACCTACTGCGACTGCATGGCAGTAAAGCAACATAAAGCTCAGGGTACAAGGTAAAGCCTCACGTAGTCATAACATTTAGATAGCTGTAGCAATTTGGGAAGAGTGGTCGGAGGTGACCAAAGTTATTGCAGGTGGCAGCAAAAATGGGTCAAAAATTAAGTTCCTTGTTGACATGCAAAGCAGAAGCAGCAGCAAGGAAATGCTTCCATAACACTGTATGTGGAGAGTGAAAGACTTCACGCAGTGGATGTCATCAGCATTCAGCTCCATACCATTAACCCCTTTTCCCTAGTGGAAAACAGTGGTAAATAGGAAATTTGGAAAGATCTAGAGAGCTGTGTACTCAAGGCAGCTCGCAGTGCTCGGCCCAACTAGCCAACTCAACAGTAAGAGTGTTCAGAAAGAGGGCAAGCACTGAGGTAATACTAGTGACTCTGGACTTGGAAAAAGCACTTGGCAGCCAACTTTTCTCCACAACGGAGACTGGAAGGCACCCTACACAAAACCCATTGTCTAGATTATCTACACAATGTCCAGTGCAGTGGTGTCTGGATGTGCCACTCCAAAAGCCAGGCTGAGGAAGGATAGATATCTGCAGTAGGAGAGACCAGCTGTAGCAGCAGTGTAGAAAAGAGCCATGAAGAAAAAAAAATGTCAAAGAGTAAAACAAAGTGCTAGTGAAAATGTTAATCCATTACACAGCAAAGCTGAAGAGAAGATGTCCACCACTCCTAGGACACCAACAAAAACTGAGGCATGCTGGTAGTAGGAGGAGTTATCCTGACCTACAGTTTGTCCGTTTCCAATACTCCTGTAGGCAGCAATATAACCCAATTAAATTAGCTTTCCCTTTCAAACAAATTTATTCCTATTCCATATATACTCACAAATATCTTGTTACTCAAAAGGTTGAAAAATGCAGTATTGTAGATAGTCTTGCTGACAGAGAGCCTGACATCTTTATCCAAAAGGCCTTTTCTGTGTACAGTACAATTACTTTTATGCAACTGTTGACACCAAAAGTGTAAAGTGTCCTGAACCTTTAAAAAACATGGAACATATAACACTATTTACAAAGGTTCCCCACACAGTGCATTGTTACCAGCCATTTCAAGGTAAGAGGCTTACAGTGTGCCCACATTTTCAGCAACTGCACAGGAAAAAAAATGCATTTTTGATCTTCACTCTTGTGATCACACAACACACATATGCTGCCTTACCGTGGTTGTCATGACGATCAATGGCCACTAAATCAATCACACACACGCAGGCCAAGCTCCTAAAACCTCTACCTTCACATACATTTGTCAACATTAATAAAGTTCATAATGTACCTATAAAACAGGCTACAACTTATGTACACTAGATGCACTTGTGTCTTTTTTCAATCTGACCAACTATGTAACTGACTTTTAATGGCATGAGGTATACTGCCAATTTGTTTTGGCTTGCTATTCAATCAATCTGAACAAAAGTGGGTGCACTGAAAACGAATCAGCAGTTCTACATTAAGACCCCTTTCACACTGGAGCGTTTTGCAGGCGCTATAGCGTTAAAAATAGCGCCTACAAACAGCCCCAAAACAGCTGCTCCATTCACTCCAGGGTAAAAGCCCGAGGGCTTTCACACTGGAGCGGTGCACTGGCAGGGCATCAGAAAAAGTCCTGCCAGCAGCTTCTTTGGAGCAGTGAAGGAGCGGTGAACTCACTGCTGCTCCCCATTGAAATCAATGGGACAGCGCTGCGATACCGCCGGCAAAACGCAGCTCTGGCGGCATTTTGCGGGCGGATTTAACCCGTTTTTAGGCGCTAGCGGGGGTTAAAACCGCCGCTAGTGGCCGAATAGCGCCTCTAAAACAACAGTAAAGCGGAGCTAAAAATAGCGCCGCTTTACCGCTGACGCCCGGGCGTCGGCAGTGTGAAAGGGGTCTTAGAACCAACTATCATTTCACTAGAAAATCTATAATCATAACAAAAACGATTGCAACAGAAAATGTATAATCAATTTAACAAAACAGAAATGCACTCTCTCACCTTCAACTGAAGGTTGCGTTGTGAATGTTTCATTGAAGCCAGCGCAGTTAAGGCTTTCCTCCTGTTCCTCATTTTCTGTATCGCATTCAATGTCACTGTCACTGCTCATGCCTGGCAAAATGTGAAGAATGTGCTTGGAACACACTGTAGCTGTCAGATTTAAAAAAAGTTAGGATCAGAACAAAAAATCTTGAAGACCAATCAAAAGGGCATACAGTCTGAAATATATTATCTTCTGTTTATTCAGCATAGTATTGCATAATGTATAGTAATGCATTCTGAGCAACTCGAAGGGATGAAGCACTGAAAATGTTAATTCAGTAATCTTGCAAATGAGACTAAATAGTACAGTAGAACACATCACGCTGCAGTGACTAAGCGTGAAAAACGTCTCTTATACCATGTAGACCTTCTCTAAATGCCAACACCTACACACTTTTCACATGCTGCAGATAGGGATGGATGCTGGCACCTTAATATAAGTTCTCTACTACAAGCCATCAGTCATTGAAATTTAAATGAGTGCAGAGGTGGAAGAATGCAGAGATTTAGCAAGAAATAAATAAAATACACTTTTGTATTACAGATCACTTACAAAACCAGGATGCGTGCAGCTAAGACAGCCAGCAAACAATAGATGTTGTTAGGAATTGTTGAAGAATTGCCTACTGGGTAAGCTTTGTGATTGAGATCTCACTAATGTTTCCCTAGTATTTGAGGCTCCTAAAGAGGCTCATGTATGCGCTTGATGGAGCAAGTTTCAGCACACAAAAATTAAATTTTGATTAATGCTTGGGAACATTATGTTATGCTTTCCACCTGCAGCTTGTATATTTACATACAATGTATGGGGTCACAAAGTGAAGTTAGCTTTAAGCACTTTTTATGATACAGCTCAGCTGAAAGCTTTTTCCGCAGTTATAATTTGCAGGCAGTGAAAGCTGGAGTGCCCCATTCTTACCCACCTGGATAGCCTACAAAGCCAGGTGCTGTGGGTAACAGAGAACAATAGCCATAGTCCAGACCAGGGGTAGGCAAACTTAGGAGCACAATGTGCCGAAAAACGTTTTCAAAGAAATTGAGCGTGCAGATTTTATAACAAAAAAATTTCAACTTCATACTCTCAATCACGAAAAGGATTTTTTATAAAGTAAATGCTGTAAACTACTTTAGTAGTGAGAAATTAACATCCTTCACTTTCACGCCTCAGATCAGCCCCAATTCATGCACCTTCACACCTCAGATCACTGTCCCCCCTGCAAATCTGTCCCACCACTGTAACCCCCTGCACATTTGCCCCACCACTGTACATCTGCCCCACCACTGTACTGCCCTGCACATCTGCCTCACCACTGTATCCTCCTGCTCATCTGCTCCACCACTGTACCCTTCTGCTCATCTGCCCCACCACTGTACCCCCTGCTCATTTGCTCCACCACTGTAACCCCCTATACATCTGCCCCACCCATGTAACCCCTTGCACATCTGCCCCACCACTGTACTAACATCCACATCTGCCCCACCACTGTACCCCCCTCATCTGTCCCACCACTGTACCCCTTTTCTCATCTGCCCCACTACTATACCTCCATGCACATCTGCTCCATCACTGAACCATCTTCTCATCTGTCCTAACACTGAACTTATCTGCTCATCTGCCCCACCACTGTAACCCCCTCTCATCTGCCCCAAGACTGTACCTCCTGCACATCTGTCCCACTAATGTACATCCTTTCTCCTCTGCCCCAACACTGACCCCTCCCCCATCTCTCCCACCACTGTAACCCCCTTCTCATCAGCCCCACCACTGTACCCCCAGTGCTTTTCTGTCCCACCGCTGAACCCCCTTCTCATCCCTCCCACCACTGTATCTCCTGCACATCTGCCCCACCACTGTACCCCCCCTTGTTCTTCTGTCCCACCACTGTAACCCCCCTACTCATCTGCCCCACCACTGTACCTCCATGCTCTTCTGTCTCACTACCAAATTACCTTCTCATCTGTCCTAACACTGAACCCACCTGCCCCACCACTGTACCCCCCTCCTCTTCTGCCCCACCACTATAACCCCCTGCTCATCTGTCCCACCAATACACCTCCTATCACATCTGCCCCACTGCTCTACCCCCCTGCTTATCTGGCCGAACACTGAACCCCCCAGCTCATCTGGGCCAACACTGAACCCCTCAGCTCATCTGGCCCAACACTGAACCCCTCAGCTCATCTGGCCCAACACTGAACCCCCCCCAGCTCATCTGGCCCAACACTGAACCCCCCCAGCTCATCTGGACCAACACTGAACCCTCCAGCTCATCTGGACCAACATTGAACCCCCCAGCTCATCTGGCCCAACACTGAACCCCCCAGCTCATCTGGCCCAACACTGAACCCCCCAGCTCATCTGGCCCAACACTGAACCCCCCAGCTCATCTGGCCCAACACTGAACCCCCCAGCTCATCTGGCCCAACACTGAACCCCCCAGCTCATCTGGCCCAACACTGAACCCCCCAGCTCATCTGGCCCAACACTGAACCCCCCAGCTCATCTGGCCCAACACTGAACCCCCCAGCTCATCTGGCCCAACACTGAACCCCCCAGCTCATCTGGCCCAACACTGAACCCCCCAGCTCATCTGGCCCAACACTGAACCCCCCAGCTCATCTGGCCCAACACTGAACCCCCCAGCTCATCTGGCCCAACACTGAACCCCCCAGCTCATCTGGCCCAACACTGAACCCCCCAGCTCATCTGGCCCAACACTGAACCCCCCAGCTCATCTGGCCCAACACTGAACCCCCCAGCTCATCTGGCCCAACACTGAACCCCCCAGCTCATCTGGCCCAACACTGAACCCCCCCAGCTCATCTGGCCCAACACTGAACCCCCCCAGCTCATCTGGCCCAACACTGAACCCCCCCAGCTCATCTGGCCCAACACTGAACCTCCCAGCTCATCTGGCCCAACACTGTACCTCCTCGCTCATCTGGCCCAACACTGTACGTCCCTACTCATCTGGCCCAACACTGTACCCCCCTGCTCATCTGGCCCATCACTACCCTCCTGCTCATCTGGCCCATCACTGTACCTCCCTGCGCTTCTGTCCCACTGCTGAATCCCCTTCTCATCTCTTCCACCACTGTACCCTCCTGCATATCTGCACCACCGCTTAACCTTCTTCTCATCTATGATATGCGTAATATGCAGAGTGGTGAAAGGAAGCAGTGATGAGACATCTACCTGTCCTGGCACACTCATCCTGCTGATCCACCTCTCGCAACCAGCTCACATGCTTATATGTGATGTCACATACAAGCATTTGGAATGGATGTGCAATGATGAGCTCAGGTCAGGGGCATTTTCTGAAAGCAGTGGGTCTGTGTGCAGGATCATACGTTAGGCCCCCGCAGCTAAGAAAAAGTGGTTGGGTGCGATCCTCATTGCGCTGTATATTGGCTGTGGCTTAAAGGGACACAGAGTGCAGGGGTTCAGTAGTAAGTGATGCAAAGGTTCAGGAATAATTTCAACAAAGTTCCCAGAAGCTCAACAGTTATATTCCACACCAAACTGTCACCTTATTGTGGTTTTCTCAATCAGTGAAGTCCCTTCTTTCTGAGATTGGTAGTGGCAACCAAGCGAGTCATCTTCCTCCAGATGGTGGACGAGGGTAGCAGGACTGCGATTGGCTTTGGCAGTGGCCAAGACAGTCCTCCTCCTGGAAACAGGGACCGTCCCCTCGTAACAGAACTGCACCCAATCTGTTCCCCATCACAAAAGCTGACGATCGCAGCTACAGCAAAGTTAGAGAACCAAACAAGGTTTCCCATCTTTTACAATGTGTGGGGGCACAGTGCCTCCCCCTCAGTGCAGGTGCGGCGTGGGGAATTCTGAAATTGGAATGCATTAGTGTCTCACTGACACTTCCCTGAGCTGCTCTGCTGATGGGGAGGGAGTCTAGTGCCGGCAAAAGAGGCTTTGCGTGCCACGGGGTTGCCTACCCCTGGTCTAGACAAAAATGATGTTGCATATATTTTCAGCAGTAAAGTGAAACAAAGGAATCCTACCACAATAACTTTATTTTCTTACCTGATAATTTTATAGTATATGTTCATTTTTTATTACAGAAAGAACTTAGGCGAGCCCAATAATTTTGTCAATAGCACAAGTGATAGCTTACACACTCAAACCTGTCATGAGAGTAAAATGGGGTGGAAATTACACTGCTTATCTTCTTGCAAAATTGCTAATTAGACTGTCATGTTAATCTACTTGCTGTAACATTTTCTGAAGAACGGAGTCAGAAAAAGCAAGTAAATAAGGAATTATGATTTAGTTGCTGAATATTTCTTTATGGTCTATTACATAGGAGACCGATAAACTAAGGAGCAGACAGGGAACTAACCGTAGCCGAAAGTAAAATGCTTCTGTAACCGTGCAACAGGATATGAAAAGGGGGTAACGTATTTCACAAGGACAGAATTCCTACAGGGTTCTGGAGACACTCAGTAACCTTTCACCGATTGGTGGATGTGTCATAGAGGAGATTGCTGCTTGCAGGCATTCTCTGGACAATAAGTATGTTTCAAGCAGGCAAAAGGAGGACTGCTCATAGGGGTCAGCAGTTCCACATGTATGAGGGTTTCCAGTAAGCAGCTGCCTTTTTTTTCTGTGGCATCTTGGTCAAGGTGGAGAACCATGTGAAAAGTCAGGCACTTCCCTGGATTTGATACTGCAAATCGAGGAAACTCTAGTACAGCGTTGACAACTATTACAGACATAAGGAAGGGAAAAAGTAAAAAAAAAAAAAAAAAAAAAAAAAGTTTAAGTTCCATGGTATAAGCCTGCAACTGCCTTATGTGCAATGTTGGGGGGGGGGGGGGGGGGGGGGGCTGTGTCGGTCGATTGCAGGTTGTGGATATGTATTGTCGTAGGCACTATATTGCGGTTTATAGAAAAGGCTGCTCTAGTGACATACATGGCATCCTGTTCACCATAAGCGTGCTGATTACCTCAAAGATGCACCCCATATCTGTTAGGAGTAAGTAAGCAAGCATATTTCATACCTGGCTGATCCCTGTTAAAGCAGAAAATCAATGTAGCAGTTTTCACAAATACAGAGATCCTCGCTGTCTTTTGGGTCCCATAACTGAGCAGCTGCCCTGCTGCATAAAAACCACAGGGGGTTTCAGATATAGGCTCCTTGTAATTTTGAATGAATGCAAGGCATTCTCTGGTTGGACGAGATGGAGATTGTGGTGTGGCACCTGTGCCAAGCAAGCGACCCCCTGAAGTTACTATGCAGTAGGGTAGCTGCTCGGCACAGGACCTGACAGAGAGAGAAACAGTAGTGTTTCTAAGTTTCCACAGAGATTGGTTCAGCTTGGACCACTGCAAGTATGCATAATCTACACCTGGACAATGTAACCATGCCAAAAACAAAAAAAACAAAACAAAAAAAACAAGCACTGTTTGAACAGCAAGCAACAACAGCAAGATGTATTGTAAATTACAAAGACTTTTATGAATTTTTTTTTTTTTTTTTCAATCTCTTTATATCATATAAAATTGAAAAAAAAAAAAAAGTCAAGACACTTCTCAACGTTACATCATATATTACAAATATCATTTTTCCCCTGCCCACCCCACCCCTCCTCTCTGGGCATAATTTCTACCTTCATGCCCCTAACGTTACCTTATCTCACTTCCTCTCCCCTTCATTATACTCCCACCTTTTCAGCAAAACTTGTTGTGTGCTTAAACATAATCCAATCACTCCACTTCTCTTCAAACCCTACCCATCCCTCCTCCCCACTAAATCTGAGGTACTCCATACTACACATTTAATTAACTTTATTGCCCCAACTCCTCATTGTAAGGCTTTCTGGATCCTGCCAATGTCTAGCGATTAAGCTATTAAGCTTTTAGCCACGTTTAATAGCTGAGGGACCAATATTCTGATATAGTGTTTAGTTGAAATTCTGGTCCGATGAAACAAGCACCCCCACGGGTCCTCTGCCATTTCAATTTTAGTTATATCCTTTATTAATTGCAGTACATCTCTCCAATATAATTAAATTTTTGGGCAGGTCCACCAAATGTGGGTCATGGTTCCTAATTCTTTGCACCTCCTCCAACATAGTTCGAAGTCTCCCTTTGATATTTATTTGCCTTATCTGGAGTTATAGACAAACGTGCTAGACTTTTATAACTCATTTCTATAGTATTACTATCAATTGACGTAACATGTGCCATTCTCAATATTTTCCCCACCTCTAAATCATTCACTCGTGTTCCTAGTTCTTCTTCCCACTTACAGATATATGGCGGCCTTTCCAGCCCCTTCTTTCCCATCAAAATTTTGTATATTCTAGAGATCCCCTTCTTTCTTACTGTGGCCGAGCATAACTGCTCAAGCGGGAGTAGGTTCTCTACAGACCGAAACAAACAGAAGGGGAAGGGGGAAAAAGGAAAAACTCCCCAACCCTGAAATAGCTATCAAAGGGAGAAGCGACCACGTAATTATGATCAAATGGAAAAACCTTTATTAGAAAAAAGCATAAGGACAATGATAGAAAATGGGGGGGGAGAGAAAAAAGGAGCCCACATGCGTGACAACCACGCAGGTGGGGTCCACTCCGCCACAATATCAAAAGTGCGTGGATAGCAATTTACAAAAAATAGACTGTGAACATGACATAAAATAACTTTGGGTTGTTTTTATTCTGGGGCCTACTCCCATTGCCTCTAAGGTATCTTGCATAAAACCCCAGTCTACGCTGTTGAACGCTTTTTCAGCATTTATTGACAGCAGCAGACTGGGGGACTTAGTTTCTTTTATTTTCTGTATCACCAGAAGTGTTCCAATTTCATTATCCCTACTTTCTCTTCCTGGTATGAACCCTGCCTGATCCGTGTGTACCAAATTGTTCATTACTGTTTTCATCCTTCCTGCCAGTACTTTCGCAAATAACTTAGTGTCGGCATTCAGCAATGATATAGGTCTATAACTAGAACAGGGTGAAGCATCTTTCCCTTCCTTTGGTATTATAGTTATTGCTGCCTCTAAGGCCTCCTTACACATCTCCAATTTAGTTCCTATCCCATTTATATATGAGCAAAGTTTGGGGATTAAAATTTCTTTAAACTTTCTATAGTATAGTGTCGTCAGCCCATCTGGGCCTGGGCTTTTCCCTGTAGGTATGTCATTTAAGATTTTTATTATCTCTTCCTCTGTTACGGGGTCCTCTAGGGATCTGATCTTATCTTCCGAGATTTTATTTAGGCCTATTTCTTTTAGGAATGCCTTCGTTTTTGCCTTACTCTCTTTAGCCTGCTCTGATGGTTCCTTCTGATTGATCGCATATAATTTACCATAATATTCCTGGAATGTCCTGGCTATGTCTGGTGTATAATAAACCGTTACTCCGGTACCGGTTTGTATTTTCTCTATGTAATTTAGTGTTATTTTCTTTTTTTTTTTAATTCTGGCCAGGGACTTACCAGTCTTGTTTCCCCATAGGTACTTTTCCCTCTTAATTCTATTATAAGCCATTCGAGTCTCCTGCTCAGTTAAGTCTTTCAACTCCTCCTTTTTACTGATCAGTGCCGTCCTTATTTCTTTAGTCCCCATTTTTTTATGTTGCTGCTCTAAATCGAAGATTTCTTTTGATAAGACGTTCCTTCTCTTTGTTCTAATCTTTTTTTTTTTCTGCTCCCATCTCAATCAATATACCTCTAATGTAGGCCTTGTGTGCTTCCCATACTGTGGCTTCCGCTATGTCAGCTGTATCATTTATTTTAAAGTACTGCTCTAACTCGTTCTTGATCCTTTCTACTGATACTTTATCCTATAGAAGTTCTTCATTTAATCTCCAAGAGGGTGTGCTATTTTGGGCCCCCTCTATCTTCATTTTCATAGTCACTGGGGCATGATCAGAGAGGGTTGAAATTTCAATATTCGAGTCAGGTACTGCCTCCAACAGCCTGTGCTCAACCAAGAAAAAAAATCAATTCTTGAGTAAGTCCTGTGCACAGAGGAGTGGAATGTATAATCCCTCTCTTTAGCATGTTGTATTCTCCATACGTCCATTAATTGGTTTTGGTAGAGTTTCTTGAGTAATATCTTCCTCTGTTCATTTCCAGTCCTCTGTGCCCGGGATGTACTATCGTACCTTGGGTCAACACAGACTTTAAAATCTCCACCCATAATGGCTCCTCCTCTCTTGAATTCCCAAAACCTTCGTTATAACAGATATTAGTTATTTTATTGGGTTATTTGGTCAATAAATATTTGCCAGGGAGTAATCCACCTCATTAATTCTGCCCCTCAAAAATAAGTAGCGCCCCTCCGGGTCTGCCTTTCTCTCATCTAAGGTGAACCTAACTCCTCTGGCAAATTCTATGGCCAGGCCCTTTGCTCATTTCGTTGGGGAGTCCCCATAGAACCATACTGGGTAATCTTTTGAAAATATTTTAAGATTGGAATCGTGGGAAAAATGGTGACTTCTATAATAGGAAGACATCTGCCTTGAGAGACTTTAGCTCTCATTATATTAAACCTTTTTATGGGAGAGTTTAACCCACGTACATTATTTGACATAAAATTGAGGGTTGTCATCCTTGTTCACTGTGCTCCCCATCCCCGTTCCCAACATCGCTGTACCGCCCTGCTGTCCGGTCCTGGGGAGCACAACGAGCCAAGATGTTCGGAACCGGAACTGCTACTGTTGTCCTTGAGCTGTGCTAGAGAGGTACCCCTACCTTCATACTTGATCGGCTGTTTGGATTTAAAGCTTACCCAGATCTGCTCTTTGTCTTGGAAATTATGGAATCTCGCTATTATATTGCTCGGTATTTCTCCTGCTAACTCGGCTGGCTTTCTAATCCGATGGACCCTTTCAAACTTTATTTTTTCTGTTTCTGATAGGTCCAGCATATACCCAAATACTTTATCCATTTTTTCTTGTAAATCTTCACCCTGCAGATGTGGTAATCCCCATATTCTAAGGTTTTTCCTTCGTTTACGATTTTCCTGATCTTCCAGTCTGTACATTGTGTATCTTTGTTCCCTCTGTAATCCTTCCATCTGATCTTTTAACTCTCATTGCCGTCACTTGTGAGTCCAGCTGCTCTTCTGTTCCCTCCACCCTTTTTAATATCTGATTCAAATCCTCGTGCAGGGTAGCCATTTCTCCTTTAATGGATAATTCCAGTCTTGCAAACATCTCCGCCATTTCTCCTTTGGTAATTTGATGATTTTTTTTAATCTGGTTTCAACTACGTGGTTTTCTTCTATCTCGTCATTTATACATGTTGATATATCTGTGGTATCTATGTCCCTTGGTTGCTTTCTCTGGCCATTTTTTTGCGAGCTCTCGGGTAGTTTACTCTTTGCCCCAGTCTGTTTCCTAGGATTCTCTATGTCTCTGTCTTGTGTCATGTATTTCTTGATAGAGCCAGGGTTTGCACTCACTTTGGGGGGGAGGGGTCACTACTTCCCCCCTATCATTTTATTTATTGGACCCAGGTCAGGGATACAGGTACTCGAAGATATAAGTGGTTTTGTTTGTTACTGTCTGTAATACTGGACAGTAATGGCCCCAGTGTCTCAGGGGGAGGGTGGCTTACTGTGTCAAGTAAATATATTTCTCCGGTCTCTCCCACCTGATTTTTACCAATTTTCACTAGATCTGTTCAGTGGTACTTAAATTTACTGGAGGGGTGAGGGAGCAGGGTATAACATCCTTCCATCCACTCAATCCATCTCCACTTCCAGGCACTCAAGAAATATAATAGTCCCGCGTTCCAAAATTGGGGTATCATATTCCAAATTCCAATTCCTGAGGTGGGGGAGACTTTGCAGTTGTCCCCTTTGATAATATATAAAATGTAATTAACTGCGCTATTCAATAAAAAAAGCAGCCAGCAGAGTTTGTTGATCACCAAACTTAAAAGTCCAAAAGAGTCTATAAGAGCGGCGCTAAAATAGATGATGTTAAAATAGTGAGTCTGAGGAAAAGGGAGGAATGTTCCAGTCACCGGTAGAAGTGCATAGATGTAGAAGCACTCAACACCACATGGTAACGTAATCTGCTTACCAGAAGGCAGAGAAAGCTAGGCGTGTAATTTAATCCACGGCTCATCCAGCATGTTGGCCTCCACAATACACCCTCAAGGATTGGAACAGCAATATCCAGATAACATTCACACCCGATATAATTTCTCCAGGGATACACATCAAAAGTACAGGCTCTCAGCAAACCGACCAGCAATGCTCAATGAAAGAAACATAAGCGACCAATAGTGAAGCCTTACAAACCGCTCCTCGCTACTCACCGCCTTTGATAATGCAACTTCTACAGTTTATACTTTTTCACTTACAGTTCTTTGATACAGCCCTAGGTATATGCTTTTACCATTATTTTATCTAATAGCCTGGTGCGAGTTTGAGAAGTATGCAAAGGGGGTATCTCGTCGTATCACAGTCCATCAATCAGTCCAAAAATACTATACAGAGAAAAAAGGGACTCACCCCCCTGGTGCTTCTGATTTTCTCCGGATCCGAATAGGTCCTGTCAGTTGCTGATTATAGATGCTTCTCAAGCTGTAATCTATGTGCTCCTTTCACCCGTTACATCCAGCTGTATATGAGCCGGGTCAGGGGGCCCGGGAGGCATAAGGGGGGTATCTGGTCTCCGTGGGGAGAGTTTCCTGTACTATGCAGTCCAGTAAGCCTGCTGTCCTCATAGGATGTCTCCCTCCTCAGAGCCAGGACCGGCGCTGTATATGGTCTGCTCCCCCCCTACAACCACCTCATTACTGGTGTCTTGCTGGTTTCCTGAGACGTCTCCTCCTTCTGGGACGGTCACGTCTATTCCCCGGCATCCAGCGCTGCACTTTCCTCAGACCTTTCCCTTCGTAACTCGGCCACTCTAACGTAGGTGAGCGCAGGGAAGGGAAACTTGACAGTGCCTCTGCTGCTGGAGCTGCTGCGGGCTCTCGTACGTGTTTCAGCAGGCAATCACCTAAGAAGTCGCCTGTGGGGGGGGGGGGGATACTAGGGCGAGGGGAGGAATCCTTTCCTCACTTGCACATGCCGGGGAGAGTTACACGGGCCTCACAGGGTCAGCAGCTGCCCCTGTCTGGCTCCCACATCAGGCTCCTCCCTCAGATCTTGCTTGTAATCTACACTTTTAAAAGTAAACGTCATTGGACGCTGGCTTCCGTTTATGAATTATTTGTGTATAGTTTTGATTTACATCACCTAGCACGGTTTTGGTTGTTAAAACATTATTATTTTATTTGGCACTTTATATCTGTGGCACGCTTATTTAACCACTTGCTGCCCGCCGTCATATGACGGCGGGACGGTGCAGCTGTTGCTCTGGGCCACCGTCATATGATGGCGCAGCCTTCCAGGCAACACAGGGGGCGCGCGCGCCCGCCGCATCGCTCGGGTCCTGGTGCGCGTGCCCAGCGGCCGCGATGTCCGCTGGGCACCCGCAATTGCCCGGTAACCGAGCAAGACCGTGGATCTGTGTGTGTCAACACACAGATCCACGCCCTGTCAGATGGGAGGAGATCGATGGTGTGTTCCTTGTTCCTCCCCTTGTGAATCCCCTCCCCCCACAGTTAGAATCACTCCCTAGCAACACATTAACCCCTACAGCGCCCCCTCCTGGTTAACCCCTTCATTGCCAGTCACATTTATACAGTAATCAATGCATTTTTATAGCACCCCCCTCCTGGTTAACCCCTTCATTGCCAGTCACATTTATACAGTAATCAATGCATTTTTATAGCACGGATCGCTGTATAAATGTGAATGGTCCCAAAAATGTGTCAAAATTGTCCGATGTGTCTGCCACAATATCGCAGTCACGATAAAAATCGCAGATCGACGCCATAACTAGTAAAAAAATAAAAAAATAAAAATGCTATAAATCTATCCCCTTATTTTGTAGACGCTATAACTTTTGCGCAAACCAATAAATATACGCTTATTGCGATATTTTTTACCAAAAATATGTAGAAGAATACGTATCGGCCTAAACTGAGGAAAAAATTTGTTTAAAAAAGAAAAAAAAATTTGGATACTTATTATAGCAAAAAGTAAAAAATATTGTGTTTTTTTTTCAAACTTGTCACTCTTGTTTTGTTTATAGCACAAGAAATAAAAAACGCAGGGGTGATCAAATACCACCAAAAGAAAGCTCTATTAGTGGGGAAAAAAATGATAAAAATTTCATTTGGGTACAGTGTAGTATGACCGCGCAATTGTTATTCAAAGTGCAACAGCGCTGAAAGCTGAAAATTGGCTTGGGCAGGAAGGGGGTGAAAATGCCCTGTATGGAAGTAGTTAAGGAGCGCAATTTTTTGTCTTTTTCTTTTACCTGTATATTTCATTTCAGCATTTATAGCTGTAAGGCACGCAGTTCCTAAATAGGATGTCTATTTTGCACAGGAACTCATTACCAATATATGATTGCACATCTGCTTCACAATTTTAAATATTTGTTTCACATAGGAAATATCATTTTTCATGAGCACTACTTATGGCATGATAAAATTATCCTATCCCTTTATGATCAATTTAACACATTAAGGAAGCGTGACCAAGTTTGTTTTACTATATCTAGATGAGCAGAATATCTTGAAAAAAGAAAATAGGTGACAGCTCCCTAAAGGCTAAAGTCCAGGTATTTTTGGAACTCTGAAGACGTCAGACGCAACTGACGACTGACTGGGTTGGACTTCTGGCATACGTCACTTCCGTTGCATGGAACACAGACCGGCAATCTTAGTTTCCTAATCGATGCTTGTTTAATTTGTCATGATGTAAGTACAATATTTTATCCTTTTAATAAAAAAAATTCCAATTACTGCAATATAATGTAATCCTTTACATTTTTCCCATGCCAATGAGATTGTGGCGTAATTATCGCAAGAAAAAGGAGTATCAAAGTGCCCAAGGCTGATCGCCTCATAGCCTTTCTTTATCCAGGAGATCATTGGATGAGTGACCCCAGCTTTATTTTGGAGATATACTTACCTGTGAGTGCTGATTGACTTCCTTTGAGTAAAAGGGGTCAACTTTTTCTGGTAAGTGTCATTACCGGAGAGCACTGATTGGAGGATTCATTTGGCACTTGAGGCACCGTACTGGACAAATAAGCACTTTTATAGCAGCAAGCACTTTATTGAAGATAGTCTTTGGAATTTACTGGACTTTATGAATTATTTGTGTATTTTATTTGGCACATTTAAGCAGCGCAATTGTTTTTCTCTTTTTACCTAGATGTGTAATTATGTAGGTCTTCAGTAAAGACATGAAAAACTCACCACAACTGTTGGAGAGATCGGAGTGGTGGTTTGATTGAAACCTGTATACCAACACTGTCTGTAAGTAGTTTTACCCTGCTTTTAAAATGGAGGCACAAAATTTTCTACATTATGGAGTCTTTCCATGTGCTTTATTGAGTGCTGCTGATTCTGTTGATGCAGGAAACCAATGTCTGAGAAAGTTTTGAGCGCATAGAAGGTCGCATTTGTCCACTTGGATGGGGGAATGCTGCGCTTGCTTAGACACCATGGTATTGGGGTCTGGGAGTCTGGTAAGTGGCCTTATTGCTTCTTTGGCGGAGGCACACTGGATTTATGATTACAATACAGCAGGGATTAATGAAAGACATAAGTTGTCAAACAAACCTGATTTCTTTTTATGAGGAGGTAAGTAAAACCTTGGACAGAGGGGTGGCTGTGGACATAGTATACTTAGATTTTGCAAAAGCATTTGACACAGTTCTCCACACAGGGCTAATGTGCAAGGTCAAGTCTACAGGCTTGAAAAAAATCAGTTTGTAAATGGATAGAAAACTGGCTAAAAGACAGAATTCAGAGTAGTGGTAATGATTCTTACTCTGAATGGTCTAAGGTTATCAGTGGTGTACCCCAACGTTCAGTGTTGGGACCCTTACTTTTAATATCTTTATACATGATATAGGGTCTGGGATTAAAAGTACCATTTCTGTTTTTGGAGATGACACCAAGCTATGCAGTGGAATAACATCCTTACAGGATGTCTCCAACTTAGGGCTCTTTCACATGGATGATCCGTATGTCCGTTTTCATCCTTCCGTTTTCGGATGAAAAACGGACATACATGTATTCCTATGGATCGTCGGATGTCAGCGGTGACATGTCCGCTGACATCCGACCCGCTCCGATCCGAAAAGTGTAACGGAGGAAAACCCTACTTTTCCATCCATTTTCGGATCGGGTGACGACGGACTCTACGGTCCGTCATCATCCGATCCCCCATAGGGGAGAGCGGCACTCTGACAGGTCCGTCGCTGCACAGTGTGCAGCGATGGACCTGTCATCTTTCTGCTCAGCGGGGATCGGTGGAGCGATCCCCGCTGAGCAAGCGGGTGTTCACGGGGCAGATCATCACTGATCCGCCCCCTGTGAAAGAGCCCTTAGAATCCAACCTCAATGCATGGTTTTATTGGGCAACTATGTGGCAAATGAGGTTTAAAGTTGATACATAGTGTAGAAGGATCTGGGGGTTTTGGTAGATCATAAACTTAATAATAGCATGCAATGCCAAGCTGCAGTTTCCAAAGCGAGCAAAGTCCATTCTTGTATTGAGAGGTATGGACTCCAGAGAGAGATATAATTTTTTCCCCTGTACAAATCATTAGTAAGACCTCATCTGAAATATGCAGTTCAGTTTTGGGCACCAGTTCTCAAAAAGGATATTGGGGAACTGGAGGAAGTGCAGAGAAGGGCAACCAAACTGATAAGTGGCATGGAGGAGCTCAGCTATGAGGAAAGATTAGAGGAATTTAAGTTATTCTCGCTTGAGAAGAGGAGATTAAGGGGGGGATATGCTCAACACGTACAAATACATAAGGGGTCCATATAGTGAACTTGGTGTTAAGTTATTCACTTTAAGGTCATCACAGAGAACAAGGGGCACTCTTTACGTCTAGCGGAAAAGAGATTTAATCTCCAAATACGGAAAGGTTTCCTCACAGTAAGAGCTGTGAAAATGTGGAATAGACTCCCTCCAGATGTGGTTCTGGCCAGCTCAGTAGATTGCTTTAAAAAAAAGCCTGGATTCTTTCTTAGGTGTACATAATATAACTGGGTACTAACATATATAGGTAAAGTTGATAAAGGGAATATCCGATGGCCTCTCGGGGGATCAGGAAGGAATTTTATACCCTGCTGTAGAAAATGGGATCATGCTTTGCTGGGGTTTTTCGCCTTCCTCTCGATCAACAGTGGGTATAGGATTGTGTATACGGGATTGTATGTTTTATTTTTTTGGTTGAACTAGATGGACTTGTGTCTTTTTTCAACCTAACAATGTAACACAGAAGACCTATATGATTGCACATCTATGGGGCATTATTTTGGGTAGGATTATTCATTCACCTGTGGTACTTAATTTATATCTGTTGGATTTTCCGTTTCCAGTTTTAAATATTTGATTCAAATATGAAATATTTTTTTTCCCCAGCACTAGTTACTGCATAAGAATATGATTTGAAAGGTATAGGGTAATTTTCTTGAACACACTAAGGCAGCGCAACACAGTTTTACTATTTAAGTTGCTACACTGGTATCTGGGTGTTGGCCTGTTCTGCGGTCTCTTTTTATGTAACCAAGTTTATTTTCACTTTAGCACAGTTTTTTTGTTTTTATTAATTTGTAAAAAATATCTACAACAAACTTCCTGCTGCATCTACCATACAGAATGCCTCGTGTACAAAAAGGTCAGTGCCAAAAGTTCCTCCCTACCAGCAATAAGATTGAACTCAGATAATATAACCTGAGTAAACTTTTTGTATTTCCACTATTGGTAGTCAAATCGGGGTAACACCTATTTTTATCTTCCCACTAACAAAGTAACATTTAAAAAAAAAAAGACTGGTACTTAAGTGGTTAAGCGGAGAACCTCTATGTAGGCACAATCAGCCAGCTTAAACAAGAATATTGAATTTGTTTTATCGATTTTGCTTTATAAATATAACTAATTATATACCCCTATCCTAAACCTTAGTAAAATCGGCTCACTTGCTTCCCCGCATCAATTATAAAGGACTAGCAGTCTCAGACCCATCACATTTTATGGAATTCATACATTTCTAGATGCATGCGTTTCCTTTACCTTCATCAGGATAGGAGGAAGCGCCATCAGATAACACAGGGTTTATGTCCCCAGCATCTTGGTCACTATCCAAGCTGCCCGCTTGTGAACTGTCTTTTCCACTCCATCCTTTAGAGTTTGACCTTTAAGTTAAAAAAAAAAAAAAAAATGTAGTTCATGAAATCACAAAAATAATAGTAACAAAAGTAAATTTGTCCTTGGATCTATAAGTACTCTATTAATTTTTGATTTACCTGTAAATACCTTCTCTTGGACTGGTATTTTTGGACCATAGATCCCTGAAGATAGCAGCAGTAGATTGGACACTGGCAAAAACTTTTGGTAGGGCCGCTCCAGAGTTTACCCATATGAGCCTGACCACACTGCGAGGCCCCAGGGTTTTTAGCAAGAAATAAGGATTTTTTATAACAGAGAGGAGGGCTCTGTGTCCTAGATTGTACTCCAAGATACACTATTTACAGGTAAGTCAAAATTGCGATTATCTTAACCTTACACAACTGGACATAGGTCTGGATTTGACCACGAGATGCACCCAAGCAATAAAACAGAGCGGTGGGCAACAACACAGCTTACGAGAGGAGTCAGCTGTATCACTGCGCATCCCCTCCCGGCCACGAGTGATGTTACGCAGCGCCGGCTGGTCCGTGCGAGTGCGTTGGGCGGTGTGTTACAAGGAAGCAAGCGGCCTGTGCTTACTGAAACACTTTACCATGCTGCTAATTGCTGTGAGCTAACTGATCTTTACAGACCAGGAGAGGAGGCTATTATGGAGCTGTTTATGCCATTTAACGCTGGATGTTTGTGAGTGCAACCCTCGTTTTTTATACACTTATCTTCATCAATTAAACGATAACACACTAGGGCTGGCGTGCACTCTCTCCTGTTTTCATAAATTTTCAGAATCATGTCTGCCACCCAGTGGACTTTTGGGGGAGCTGTTGTGTGTGTTTGAACACAGCAACTGAAAACTGTCAAAAAGCCATAAGAAAAAATGATTTAGGAAACCAAAGAATACTTGGTTAACAACTTGAAGCACTTTGCAGCCAAAGCTTGCATCAGCTGAGACCTGAACATCCACCTGATAGAACTTGAAAAACGTGAAAAACGTGAACAGAGGACCAGGTGGCATCCTTGCATATCTAAGAAGCAGATAATTGATGCTAAAAAGACCACAGGACACCAACACGGGACACTTTCTGATGGGAAAGAGGGAACCTTTTCTTAACCACTTGCCGCCTGCCCACCGTCAAATGACAGAGGAGCGGTGCGGCTCTCGTTCTGGGTGGACGCCATAAGACATTACCCCAGTACAGCCGCCCGTGGGGGCGCGCAGCACGGCGATCATGGCTGGGCCGTGTTTCTAGGACACGGCGCGACCCAAATCTCTGTAAAGAGCCGATGACGTGGCTCTTTAACCATGTGATCGACTGTGTCCAATCACAGCCAGTCACATGTAAATGCGGAAGTGCCAGTAATTGGCTCTCATCGCCTCACACTGACAGAGTGTGTGATGAGGAGAGCCGATCAGCAGCATCTCCTTGCAGGGGACACCCAGACAGGTAATCAGGGCACTGATCACCAGTGTCACCAATCAGTACCCATCAGTGCCACTAATCAGTGCCCATTAGTAATGCCAGTCAGGGCTGCCTCTCCGTGCCTGCCCATCAGTGCCACCTATCTAAGCCCATCAGTGCGGCATATTAATGCCTCATCAGTGCCGCCCATGAGTAAAGGGGAAAAATTACTTATTTACAAAATTTACAGCGGGATTCCGTCCTAAAAAAATAAAACTTAAAAGTCAGCAGCTTCTAACCCTGTAGCTGCTGACTTTAAATAAGAACTTACCTGTCCTGGGTGCCCGCGATGTCGGCTGCCCGAGGCCGACCTGTCCCTCGGGTCCCGGCACCGCCATCCTAAGTAAGGGAAACAGGCAGTGGTGCCTTGCGGCTTCACTGCCAGTTTCCCACTGCGCATGCGCAATCGGTGCGGCACTCCATTCTGTGAATGGCCCCGTGGTGTTCTGGGAACACACACACAGTTCCCAGAAGACAACAGGGCTGCTCACCAAGGAGCAGAAAACACTGTGGAAGAGGAAGAGGCAGATTAGGAAGACTGCCTAGCAACAAGGGTTTAGGTAAGTTTAACATTTTTTTTTTCCAATTTTTTTTTTTTTTTTATTATTTTTAGGATTTTTGGTGATTTTACTGACAGGAACTAAGAAAAACTTTTTTTTTTTTTTTTTTAACATCTTCAGTCTTTTTTTTTGTAAAACATAAAAACCCAGCAGTGATTAAATACCACCAAAAGAAAGCTCTATTTGTGTTAAGAAAATAATTAAAAATGAATTTGGGTACAGTGCGGCATTACCGCACAATTGTCATTCATAGTGTAACATCGCTGAATGCTGAAAAATGGCCCGGTCGGGAAGGGGGTGAAAGTGCCCTTTATTGAGATGGTTAAGGATGTAAGCTCTGGAAATGAGTGGTCTGTTCCACCTGTCAAAGATGGAGTGGTAGACAGGGTGTCTTTTACAGGTAGGAGGGTCCACAGAAGACAAATAAGGACTCAAGTCTTGCAAACAGAGGCTGCAGCTTTCAGATAGACCCTGACAGTTCTGACCACACCCAAATGTAATTTCCTTATCATCTTTTGGGGCAGGATACAGGGAAGGAAGGAAAATGCCCTCTGAGGTAAAAAAAAAAGTCCAACGTGAACAAAAAGGAGGGTTTGGTCTAAAAACCAACTTGTTCTAGCGTTAAACAAGAAAAGTCCCTTTACAACATAGGTAAGAAATCCGTGTGACAGACATGATGGCGACCAAAAGGCAACCTTAAAAAGGTGAAGGAATCTCTTGATTGGTTCAAAGAGGTGCATCAGGTTGAGATCCCAAGGTGACACAGGAGGCTGAATTGGAGGAATTGTATGAGCAACTCCCTGTAGAAAAGTCCTGATAAGGTACTGCAAGGCAAGGGTTTCTGAAAAAGGAAGGATAGGGCAGAAACCTGTCTGTTGAGGGTACTCCATGCCAGCCACTTGACAAGACTAGACTGAAGAAAGCCCAGAATACGAGCGATAGAGTATTCCCCTGGGGTTAATCCTTCTGTCCTCACACCATGCAAAGAAGGCCTTCCAGAATGTGATGCTCTGAGCAAAGCGGGAAGTATTATGTCAGAGATACCCTCATCATTTAGGAGTTAGGTTTCAACAGTCATGCCATTAAAAGCCAGGGTCTGAGAAGCAGGATGGAATAGGGGACCTTAGGCCTGCAAGTCTGATCGGTTTAGAAAAGGCCAAGGCTCACCCGCCAAAAGCCCAAGTAGGTCTGTCTATGTTTCCTGTAGGCTGTCTGCGGAACACATACTATTCAGCCTTATGCCTGTGATCCACATTTGCTAATAAGGGGATCCCAAGTGGGTTCAAGCATGCAGAATGGAACATGGTTTTGCAATGTCTGGGAGAAAAGGCCGCTATAACCGAGGTGCTGAGTTTCAGTGGCTGTATCGCTGAAGAAGATGGCTGCGGGAATGCAGCAATGTACTACGTGCATTCCCAGAGGCAGGTGGAAACACCATCTGGTAGGCATGGCGCAGTTTTCACATCCTTCTGAAACCAAGTCCAGATGGGAGGGAAAAACCACTAAAATGTTTACATATTCACTGAAGCACCAGAGACAAAACTGAAGGGGTGGGGGTGGGGGGCAAAAAGTGAACAATACTCAGTTCTCTGCATACTAAATCACATTATGTGCTATGATAAGGCTGAGGTGTCACCCATTACGGTGGTATGAAGGAGTATTCAGGGTCTGGGAAGTTTATAAGAGGACCACAGCCCTGGCCCTGTGTAGCACCCTGCAGCTAACTTCATATGTTGCACTTTGCGCCTAAATTACCTAACGCAAACATTACAGGCCGGCCCCAGAGGTACACTCAGGGGAGAAACCAATCTGGAAGCTGCTGTGTAGCATAGCATAAGTCAAATGTGGTGGGGTTTTTAAACTAGGCGACCGGGGGGGGGGGGCGACGGTAGAGATAGTCAGCGTGGAACATATTCCAGAGGGTAGTATTGGAGGCATTAGTGGTAGGTTGCCTAAAGCACATAAGTATAGTAACAAGTCCTAGTTGCAATCTTGGAACACCCAAAAAGTGGCTAGTATGCAACCGTTCTAAACTACGTGGCATGTTCACCAATGCCAGGAGCCTGGCGGACAAGAAGGGTGAACTTAGAGATACTGTTGTACAAGGAGGATTTGGATTTTGTGGGAATTTCAGAGACCTGGCTCAACAGCTCTCATGATTGGCTGGCAACCATTCAAGGGTATACCCTTTATCGCAGGGATAAAGGATGGAGAGGGTAAAAGAGGGGAGGGGTATGCCTATATATCAAAAATAATGTACAAGTGAATGTGAGAGATTATATCACTAAGGGAGCTAGGGAGGAGGTGGAATCCTTATGGGTAAGGCTCCAAAGGGATAAAGCAAGGGGAAAATATTACTGGGAGTATGCTATAGGCCCCTTAACCTGAGGGAGAAGGGGGAGACAGATCTCCTATCACAAGTTGGATTAGCAGCAAGGATGGGAAGTGTTATCATAATGGGGGTTTTTAATTATCCAGACATAGACTGGGCGGAAGGAACCACGCATTCGTCTAAGGCTCGCCAGTTCCTAAATGTCTTGCAGGACAATTTCATGCTTCAGATGGTAGACGCACCAACTAGAAATAAAGCGTTACTGGATCTACCGATTACCAACAATAAAGCCCTGTTCACGGATGTGGAAATACGGGGCAATTTAGGAAACAACGATCACAGGTCAATTGGCTTCAGTATAATACACACAAATAGGAAACAAAAGGGGAATACAAAGACAGTGAATTTCAAAAGACCCAACTTCCCTAAACTACGTACCTTGTTAGAAGGCATGAATTGGGATAAAATCTTAGGAACAAAGAACACTGAGGAGAGATGGGTTTGCTTTAAGAGCATATTAAATAAGGGCATTAGCCAATGCACCCCATTGGGTAATACATTTAAAACAGCGAACAAAGTCCTGGATGGCTTAACTCCAATGTAAAAATGCATATAAAAGCAAAGGAGTCGGTTGAGGCACCATCATCAGCATTCAGACTTTATAAAGAATGCAACAAGAAATGTAAGGGTGCAATTAGGGCGGCTAAGATAGAACACGAAAGACACATAGCGGAGGAGAGTAAAAAAAAATCCAATAAATTGTTTAAGTATGTAAACAGTAAAAAAGGGAGGACAGACCATATTGGCCCCATAAAGAATGAGGAAGGACATCTAGTTACAAAGGATGGGGAGATGGCGAAGGTATCGAGTTTATTCTTCTTCTCTGTCTTCATGAGGGAATCGGGGGGCTTCAGTAAAAAAAACTGCAGTGTTTATCCTTATGACATCACAGGAAGCACCTCCATGGTTAACAGAGGACAGAATTAAAATTAGACTTGGGAAACGTAACATTAATAAATCACTGGGACCAGATGGCTTGCATCCGAGGGTACTTAGGGAACTCAGTAAAGTAATTGCCAGAGCATTATTCCTAATTTTTACTGACAGTCTACTGAATGGAATGGTACCAGGTGATTGGAGAAAAGCCAATGTAGCACCAATATTTAAAAAGGGCCCAAAATACATCCCTAGGAATTACAGACCAGTTAGCCTAACATTAATAGTATGCAAGCTCTTGGAGGGGATGATAAGGGACTATATACAAGATTTTAGTAATGAGAACGGTATCATTAGCAGTAATCATCATGGATTCATGAAGAATCGTTCTTGTCAAACCAATCTATTAACCTTCTATGAGGAGGTGAGTTGCCATCTAGATAAAGGAAGGCCCGTAGACGTGGTGTATCTGGATTTTGAAAAAGCATTTGACACAGTTCCCCATAAACGTTTACTGCACAAAATAAGGTCCGTTGGCATGGATCATAGGGTGAGTACATGGATTGAAAACTGGCTAAAAGGGCGAGTTCAGATGGTGGTGATAAATGGGGAGTACTCAGAATGGTTAGAGGTGGGTAGTGGGGTCCCCCAGGGTTCTGTGCTGGGACCAATCCTATTTATTTTGTTCATAAACGGCCTGGAGGATGGGGTAAACAGTTCAGTCTCTATATTTGCGGATGTTACTAAGCTAAGCAGGGCAATAACTTCTCCACAGGATGTGGAAACCTTGCAAAAAGATCTGAACAAATTAATGCGGTGGGCAACTACATGGCAAATGAGATTTAATGTAGAAAAATGTAAAATAATGCATTTGGGTGGCAAAAATATGAATGCAATCTATACACTGGGGGGGGAGAACCTCAGGGAGAATCTAGGATGGAAAAGGACCTGGGGGTCCTAGTAGATGACAGGCTCAGCAATGGCATCAATGCCAAGCTGCTGCTAACAAAGCAAACAGAATACTGGCATGCATTAAAAAGGGGATCAACTCCAGAGATAAAACAATAATTCTCCCGCTCTACAAGACTCTGGTCCGGCCGCACCTAGAGTATGCTGTCCAGTTCTGGGCTCCAGTCCTCAGGAAGGATGTACTGGAAATGGAGCAAGTACAAAGAAGGGCAACTAAGCTAATAAAGGGTCTGGAAGATATTAGTTATGAGGAAATGTTACGAGCACTAAACTTATTCTCTCTGGAGAAGAGATGCTTGAAAGGGGATATGATTTCAATTTATAAATGCTGTACTGGTGACCCCACAATAGGGATAAAACTTTTTTGCGGAAGGGAGTTTAACAAGACACACGGCCACTCATTAAAATTAGAAGAAAAGGGGTTTAACCTTCAACTACGTAGAGGGTTCTTTACTGTAAGAGCGGCAAGGATGTGGAATTCCCTTCCACAGGCGGTAGTCTCAGCGGGGAGCATCGATCGTTTCAAATAACTATTAGATAAGCACCTGAACGACCGCAATATACAGGGATATACAATGTAATACTGACATATAATCACACACATAGGTTGGGCTTGACGGACTCGTGTCTTTTTTTTTCACCTTATCTACTATGTAACTATGCAACAAAAAAAAAAAAAAAAACTTCTCCAGGAGAACTGGTCTATCACCCAAGGACACTAGAAAAAACTGGAGCCTTGCGATGTGGGCAGCGTGATATGGGTACGCTCTAGGGGCAGTCCTAACAAAAGTTTTTGCCAGTACCCAATCAACAGAAGGTTGCAGCATATAACCTATGGTCTATTAAAATAACAAGCAAGAGAAACAATGAAAAGGTTTATAATTACATCTATTTAAAGAAACAGTCCAGTTTCAATTTTTAGATTACACATGTGGCTTAACAAACAAGAAACAAAACCACTTACCCCAATGTGACTATTTTTCTAGTCTTTTCCAGGCACATTGATTGTATTTCAGCACTGAGTAGGTCGGCCTGCCTGTCATCTGCTTTAGAACTAGAAGGCGCCTCAGGACTCCCGTTTAGAGACCTTGGGGATCCATGTCTGCTACCATTCTTGGTTCCACTGTTACAGCCTTAACAAATATAACATATAGTTTTCCAACATAAGCACTGTGCTTGCAAAAGTGTTACTGTTCATTACAAAATACATTACAAATAAAGTTAAAAATAAAAAATATATACCAGTATGTATTGAAAAATATGAGCAGTGAGAGCTGCACAATATCTGAGAAAGTGCTCTTGGAACTGCACAGTACTACAACTACTACAGTAGTTGTGGTGACAGCCCAAAATTTGGCATTTTCTTTCACATTTGTTGATAACAGTAGACAAATTGAGAAGGTAAATCTCCCCAACAAGGGCACAGACAGCAATCTAGCCCTGATAGGTAATGTTGAATGCATAGGTATTCACGCCCTTAAATCAATAGTTGATAAAAGCACCTTTGGCTGCATTATTTGTGGGGCAAGTCTGTAACAGCTTTTCAAATTTTGATCCTGCAAACTGCAGTCTTGGCAAAAATGCACTGATAGGTATAATGAGTAATGTTCAGTTACAGTAATTTTTTTTCATTTGTAGTTTTATTAAAGTGATTATGAGAACTTACAGTGGTAAAAGGACATAAAATTCCAGGAGGAATAAGGTATCAACAGATACATAATACAAACACTTTAGAATACAAAGATGCTGCACAATACTCTACAAATCGTGCAGCATGGTCCGGATAATAAACATTATATTAGAGAGTAAGCAATAGAAGATTGTACAGGAAATAATGAAGCACGTATAGGTTAATCTGTGAAGAAAGAAAGGTTGGCACTGGTCCTTGCTAGGAGTAAAGCCTAGTACACACGGGCCGAATGTCGGGGGACATCGGGCGGTTCAATAAAAAACGGCCGGCATTCGGCCTGTGTGTATGGTGTCCGGTCCGACAGAAGCCGGCCATTTGGCCGGCTTCTGTTGGACAAGCACGCTGGAAAACAGCAGCCGATCAGCTCCAGATCATTTATTCTAAAGTGTTTTTCTTACTGGAGTTTTCAGGCGGGTGGCCGTACCCCTGTCAGAACACAATAGCTCAGTGGAGAAGAACGCTGTCCCAACATTGGATTGTTAGTACAGTGGCTCTGACCTGAGCTGTCAGCTTTTTTCTGTTCAACCAGAAAAAACGGATAGTGTGTACTAGGCTTAAGACGACAAGGGTCCAAAGGTTTAACCCTTCCTTTTTCTGATGGTGAGGGAGGTTATTCAGATACTGGGGTACTACCAGTCAGCCAGGGTTCCCAATCTCTAAGAAATCTGGCCAGGGTAAGATGAGCTCTGGCAAACATATATTCCATGTGGAAATGCTGATTTAGAATTACAATAAGTTGAGGGAGAAACAGAAGAGCGGATTTCCCGTTCCAAGAAATGGAGAGGGGTCCTGCTATGAGAATGTGAGTAATTATGGAGTGCTGTTGTCTAGGCCACTCCTCAAGCTGGGTAACAGTATTTTTTTAGGTTTTGCAGCTAATTGTTATAGAAATAGCCAAAGGCAAGACATCTCTCCAATTGGAATTCAGGTTCTTTGTTTTAAATTTTTCCAGTGTAGGCTTGGCTGTGTTTAGGCTAATTTGAATGTGAAAGGCAAATCTCTCAGTCACAGTTCTCTTGTAAACAAATTCAAACCATTTTCCCGGTCCTGGCTGCAGAAAAGCAGCCAAATGATAACATCAGCCATCATGCTTCATTGTAGAGACTCAAGGAGAATAGCAAAGTTAGCTTTCCGTCACCCAATCTTTTAGGGTGCCCAAAAATACAGTTGTCTTTATAATAAGAACACAAACCTTCTTTCTTATGCCTTTCAGCAAATATAAAAAAAAAAAATTAGAGTTACGCTTACTGGTAACGTCTTTTCCTGAAGTCTTTCAGGACAGCCACAATGAGAGACCTTGGCTCCTCCTCTTCCTTTGGAAACACTGTGCCACCCCCCATAAATTTTCACCTCCCCCTGCCAGCCTCCGTTTTTTCTAGAGCACCTCTGGTCAACTGGGGAGACACAAGAACACGTTAACATACCGTCACATATTACTATTGTGCCTGTGTTAAGGTCTTCCTCAAGACCCCCCCAAAAAATTTGGGTGGGTAAATAGGGCTGTCCTGAAAGACTACAGGAAAAGACGTTACCGGTAAGCCTAACTCTAATTTTCCCTCCCCGTCTTTCAGGACAGCCACAATGAGAGGATAGGCGAGCACTTACCACTTTAAGGCGGGACAACAGCTTGCAGAACCCTTTCGCCCAAAGGCCTGCTCATTTGCCGATACCAGGTCCACTCCGTAATGTTTCACAAAGGTGGTATAACTGGACCATACTGCTGCCTTGCAAATCTGCTCTGGCATTGCTCCAGCTCTTACCACCTGCGAAGCTGCCATAGCCATAGTAGAGTGTGCTTTAATTCCCATGGGAGCCTCTTTATCTGCCAGTTTGTAGACCTGACTAATGGCTACCCTGATCCATCTGGCAATGGTGCGTCTAGACACCTTCTGTCCCCTCCTTGCACCACCAAACAAAATAAACAGAGTCTGACTTTCTAAAACGCTTCGTCAGCTCTATATACCGTAGGATACATCTCCTTACGTCTAAAGTATGGAACCTAAATTCCCTTACAATTGAGGGATTAAGCCAAAAAGTGGGCAGAATTACCTCCTGGCTTCTATGGTATTTTGAAGCCACATTCGGTAAAAAAGCCAGATCAGTCTTAAAAATGACACGATCTGAAAAAATAACACAAAAGGGGGATCTAACTGAAAGAGCCTCTATTTCGCTGACCCTACTAGCAGTGGTCACTGTCACCAAAAAAACAGTTTTGTAAGTTAAATCCTTTAGAGCACAATCTTCTAAAGGCTCAAATGGAGGCTCCGTTAGGGCCTGTAAGACCAGGGAAAAGTCCCACTTAGGGAAGGATGGACTCTGCACTGGCCTCTGTCTTGCTAGAGCTTTGAAAAATCTGACCACCCAGAGGTTGGTGGCCAGGGATTTCTCTAAATACGAGACTTGGCTCTTAAGGGTACTGGTGGCTAGCCCCTTATCTACACCGCACTGCAAAAACTCCAAGACTGCTATAGGGCTCTGCACCTTAAAGGAGTTCTCTAAACACCACTCTCTAAAGGGCCCCCAAACCTTCTGGTAGATTCGGTGCGTCTGCTCCTTCTTACTATTGAGAAGAGTGGCTACTAGTTGATCAGAAAAACCCTTGGTTTTTAGTATTTCCTCTTCAGAAGCCAGGCCGATAAGTTCCAGCGGTGTACCTGGGGACAGAGAACTGGGCCCTGTGATAGGAGATCCTTTTGAAGCGAAAGAAGCCAGGGGGTTTCCACTGCCAACCGCCTGAGGATCAAAAACCAAGCCCTTTTGGGCCAGTGTGGAGCCACTAAGATTAGAGAGGTGTTTTCTAGCTGAAATTTTCTTAGTACAGCTGGAAGAAGAACCGGAGGTGGGAAGGCATAGAAAGTTTTCAAGTGCCAGCTTTGTGTCAGGGCATCTACTTCTAGAGTGTTTTCCCATCTGTTTAGTGAGAAGCATGGGGTCTTTGCATTGCTGCTTGAAGCAAATAGGTCCACCTCTGGGGGGCCCCATCTCCTGACTAGAGGGTCGAAAACCTCCTGATTGAGTACAAAGTCGCCTTCTCTCAGCTGTTTTCGGCTGAGGAAGTCGGCCACTATGTTCTCTTCCTCCTTTAGAAACACTGCAGAAAGGGAAAGTGCGTTGACTTCTACCCAGCTCAGGATCTCTGTTGCTAGCCTCAACAGGCTTCTCGTGTCATCCTGCTTGTTTATATAAGCAATGACCGAGGAGTTGGCCCGAACGCACCTGGATATGTTGGCCCAGGAGTTCCCCTTTGAAGGCTTCGAGTGCCAATCCAATTGCTTTTAATTCTTTCCAGTTGGATGACCTCTTGAGTTCCCCTTTTCTTATCGGCTGTGCGGTCTAATACCGCTTCCAGACCTGGGCCGAAGAGAAGGTCCCCAGTCAGCGGAATGCCACATAATTTAATTTTAGAGGCATTGTCGCCTGTCCATGTTTTGAGCCAGGAGGACCCTTCTGGATGAGCTGGCTAGTGCAAGGGTCCTTGCTAACATGCGAACTGACTCAGCAGAAGCATCCGCTATATATGGCTACCCCTCGCAAAATAGTCAGAAAAGATGACAAAACGGTCTCTTTTGCCATACCTGCCGCGATGTGGGCTTGAATTTGTGTAAGCCAATGTTCGAGGTTACGAGCGTTGTGAGAGTTGATTCCCAGGTCTTTTTTTAGAAGGGAATCAGTTCTTTTGTCCATGGTATCTGTCAGAGCCCTTAAATCCTCGAAGGCCAGATTTGTTTTTCTGGAAACTTGCAAGAATGCTGCGTCCAGTCTGGGGTTCTTGTTCCAGATTGGCGCAGGGTCATCCGAAAATGAAAACCTTTTTAGGGACCTGAAAAAGAAGGGTTTACGCTCGCTCAGGATACTGCCATTCCTTTTTGACTGTCTCTACCAGGACCCCATGGACTGGGAACACTTTTTTTCTGTTCTCCCAAGCCCTTATACATTTGGTCGTGGAGAGATAGGGGTTTCTTGTCCACCTAAATACCCAGGGTGGTATAGACTGCCCCTAAAAGGTCCTCATCAAGGGACAGTTTGTATTTTGAGGGTTTCCTGGACTCCCCCGTCCGGGTTCCCTCCCTCCGACTCTTCCTTAGAGCCGGAGGTAGCACTGTCTGGTTCCTCCCTAGCCCCTTCTCTGGAAGCCCCCGTAGTCTCCTCTGCCAAAGCAGTGGGCATAGGTTGGGAAGATGCAGAGCAAAAGTGTGAACAAGATATGGTGAAAAATACTCCTGCGCTTGTGAGATCGTTTGCTGTAAAACAAAGGTAGTATTGTAGTCAGAGATAGGACTGGGGTAGATGATGGAGCGTGTCCTGCTGCCTTAGCTGACCAGGGGTGGTCTGGAAAGGACTGTTTAGTAGGAATGGGTGGAAGGCGCGTGATCAGACGCTTACATCAGGAAATGTATGGTTTATTTATGTAAAAGAATACAGACATATAGTCATATAGATATAAAATCATACAAATACTACATAATATTATAAAAAAAAGGAAAAACAGGTAACAAAATAAGTACTAGGAAGTTAAAATTGGGGTGTGCCCATATTGAGGCAGGTATTTAAGAAAGGCTGACGCGTTTCGAGGAAAACCTCTTCATCAGAGCCAGGAGAACTGGAGCACAGTCTGTATGGGCCGGTAGGCCGACATGTGTACATGGGGAGAGGTGGTGTTGCTAGTAGGAGGATGTGTCCTGTGATGGACAATTGATTATTCCAAGTTCCATACCCAGTTGTTCTATGGATGTAAATAGATTGTATTTTCTTTTTGCGGTGCTGTTAGGCTGTCAGATGTGCCTGTCTCAGGAGAAGTGTGTAAACACAGCTGCAAACTGTAGAGATCCTTTTGGAGTGGAGAGCCGTGTGATCCTGGCAGCAGATGGGGGGGAGGAGGAGGGAGGAGGTGTCCTTGAGGCAGCTGATGCCTGGATAGAAAGCGTCTTGCTGCCTAGGGATAGGAAAGGTTTTTTTATAATATTATGTAGTATTTGTATGATTTTATATCTATATGATTACTGGGAAGATGCAGAGTCCTGTGCCAGGGGCGGGTTTGTACTCTGTGTTGCAGGTAAGGGATTAGCGGGAAATTGTAAGCCTTCAAATAAGGTTTTGAAAGACTGAAAAGCTGAGGACAACTCTTTAACCAATGCTGCTAACCCTGTCTCCTGTTCTGATGTCCTTTCGCTAACCAGAGCATCAATACAATCTTTACATAAAACTTTTTTCCAAGGCTCCCCTAGGGTGTCCCTACAGGAGGCGCACTTTCTCTTAGAGCTATGCAGAGCTTTTTTTTTCAGTAGCTTTCTGAAATACATACAAAAAAGCATAAATCAATATCCCCATAAGACATAACACAGAGAAAACAAGCATGGGGAGTACCTAGCCCCTTCTAAAAAAAAAAAATAAGGGACTTGATTTCATCCCCCCCGACCACCTAGAGGGGTCCCCCCCCCCCCCCACTACAGGAACCATGGTGGAAGAGGAAAATCCTAGGCAGGGAGGACTCTTCCCCAGGGTGCCCTTACCTTCGGATGGCTGGAGCTGGCATCGCTTAGCGCTGTCTGAGCGTCTGCTTCCGACATGCTGGTGGTGCTGCCTGTGTAGTGTTCACACCGCCTGTGCTGTGTTCCGACTCGTCTCCAGCCTCTGCCCAGCCCCCTATCAGCCCTGCGACTCAGAATTGGAAGTCGCAGGTCAAAGGGAAAACTTCCGCGCCCCCCTTCCCTGGCCGGAAATTATGTCACTCGCCGTCCGGCCCGCCTGGTTCCACTCTGCGGCCTGTACTCTGTACAGGGGGAACAGTGAAGCTTCCCTGCCAACAGCCCTGTGGCTGTGATAGCGGGCCCCCAGTCTTCCACCAGCACTCAGAGAAGTTGGGGAGGCAAAAATACAGCCGGTGAGTACCATGCCACTGCCCTGGGAGAACCCCTGTCTTCAAAATAGGGACTAAAAATACAGCCCCCAGTCTCTGACTTTTAGGCCAGATTCCTGCGCAGCGTCTCCCCACCGGGGGAAACACAAATAACTGAAACTGGCGGGGGGAAGTGAACATTTATGGGGGCTGGCACATTGTTTCCAAAGGAAGAGGAGCAGCCAAGATCTCTCATTGTGGCTGTCCTGAAAGACGGGGAGGGAAAAATCTTATATCTCATTTAGTAACCAATGTCGATCGTTTTTTTCATAAAGGTGCAACTTTATGAAATGATCACTTTCAAAGGCTTGTGAGGCATTTGGCTTTGGTAAAGGTACACTATAATAGAATTATTATAAGTTGGCCTTTGGACAGATCTGCCATGGGGACTGGATTTGGCCTTTTTGTATTTATGTCCCACAAGCATTGAGATAAAGTGGCTATCAGGCATGGAAGTTTGGGGTGGAGGACTAAATCCAGCAAACATTTGCATGGAAACTGTAGAAGCAGGTGATAAGATCTTATTCTAACTGCCTGTGTGGATGAACCAAAACTAAATGTCCTTGCACCAAGCAGGTTTGCAGCATGAGGTGAAAATATTTTCTTCTGATGGTCAGTGAGGGATTATAATGATGTCCTTCCTGATCAGTCAATATAGGCATGTGGTGTCTCACCCTCTGACCTTCAGGTCTGCTAGCCAGATTAATGGGGGTAAAAAATAGTTAACAGCTCTGTTGGAGAAGTACAAAACAAATACCTGTCAAAAAACAAACATCACATTTAAACCACGATTACATTGTAATGATGTTCATTTGTGTGGAGGTTTTCTTTTAAAAATAGTAAGACCTAATTAGCAGCTAAAATAGCTTGTGCCTTAATTTTTAAGGTGATTAAGCTCCTCTCTCCAAAAGTAAATTTCCCTTGGTTTTTGAGAAGGAATAAAAAATAAAAATAAAAAAAAGTCATTAGGGAAAAAAGCTTTTATTACTATTTGATGGTGCACAGAAAACAATCCTGTAACGTCACAAATCAAAATCTCAGCAACAGCCAGGTATTAAATACATTTTGTGAAAGGGAGAGACATTTATTAGCAGGCCCGCACTCTATAAATTGCAGGCAGTCATCTGAACATTCATAACTGTCAGCAGTATAAGTAAAGCTACACAAAGACTAGCAATTCGACCAGTGTATCATTTTAAGATCATGACTCCAAAAGAGCTCTCTGACAAAAGATAATGGTACAAAATGCACATTTACAGTGGATGAAGATATAGGCTCTTCCTATGGAGAGGAAGAACTTAAAAATCTTGTCATTTCAACTGGCCAGTCCCTGTTTTTTCCTCAAGAGGAAAAAACAGGGATTGGCCAGTTGAAATACAAAAATGGTGTCCAAGGAAGGAACATAAGAAAGCCAATTAATTATGTGAACTGTGTAAATTACCTTCTGAAGGGACTTGACCTTCTCCTTTCACACGGTGACCACCTTCTCCTCCACAGTCCACGGCTCTCCTCAGAGACAGACTCCCTGCTCTTTCACCGGATCTAGAATGCTTGGGGGAGTTACATTTCTTACTGGTACCTACAAACAAATCAGTGTTTAAAATTAATTAAAAACTCAGATATTTAGTAATGTTTCTCCTAAGGTCTCTTTAGCACTTTGTCCTATTGACAAAGAACCCTAAAATAAACAGATTCTACAAAAATACAATCCTTAACTGAACAGTCAACAGGATGAATATGAGTATGCATCCTAAAGGAGAACACCACCCATCACATTTTATTCATGGTGGCAGGGTTAGAGAGACAGGTTTGGTATTACATACTGCAGTGCTCTTTTGCCAGTCTGTAATATTTAGTTCAATCCATATTTACAACATCTAGCCAGGCTCGTTTATGATAAATCAAAGAATTTACACATGTAAAATGAACTGGTCATAGTTGGGTATAGCAAGAAACTAAATGCTCACTTATTTTATACAGTAGTAACTTAAGTCTGATACCTGTCTCTTATTCCTCTACTTGGCGATACCAGCAATGCAGGAGGGTGGAAGGGGGGGGGGGGAGTTCACTTTAAAGGGGCTGTAGAAAGTGGATAGTTGATTTGTCTGATATACACACACTAGAGTAGCAAGGAGTGAGTGTAATTCCCCACCACCACCACCACTATATGCCATATGTTGGGGGCAGTAATGAGGTTACAGGAGTTCTATGGTCACAGCATGCAGATTAATTCTATAACATCAGCATTATAATAACAATACAAACAATAGTTCTTTTTGACAATCTAATCTAAGTTGCATGCTTTGCAACTTTAAACTTGTTAATTATTTTGAATTTCAAGGACTAAATATCCCATGACACCTTGCTCTTGCAAGAAGTGATTCCTGTACTGTCTATGCCATCTGAAACTCCTCCTCTCAGCTCCTCAGACAGAACTGAGACATGGACAGAACATTGTTATCCCATAACAGGAAGTGGGTTTATAAGCACCTTCATGACAGGATCATTTGGTTTTAAAATACTGAAAATTACTTTTGAAAATCAGAGTTGTGACTTTCTGGTAACGGTTTCCAGGAGTAGCACAGGACAGAACAGGACTCCACCTCAGGAGGCAAATAAAAATACAGGGAGAACTTTAAAAAGGGCAGTACCCAGCTTAGTCCAGTATTTTTTCTGAAAAACCCTTAGGGATGTAAATAAAAAAGGGAGGGAATCCTTGCTGTCCTGGATGACTCCTGGAAATATACCAGTAAGTCTAATGCCCTGTACACACGATCGGACATTGATCGGACATTCCGACAACAAAATCCATGGATTTTTTCTGACGGATGTTGGCTCAAACTTGTCTTGCATACACACGGTCGCACAAAGTTGTCGGAAAATCCGATCGTTCTGAACGCGGTGAAGTAAAACACGTACGTCGGGACTATAAACAGGGCAGCAGCCAATAGCTTTCGTCTCTTAATTTATTCTGAGTATGCGTGGCACTTTGTGCGTCGGAATTGTCCACACATGGTCGGAATTTACGCGAACGGATTTTGTTGTCGGAAAATTTTATAGCCTGCTCTCAAACTTTGTGTGTCGGAAAGTCTGATGGAAAAATCCCGATGGAGCCCACACACGGTCGGAATTTCCGACAACAAGCTCCGATCGCACATATTCTGTCTTAAAGTCCGACTGTGTGTACAGGGCATAACTTTGATTTTGATTAGTTGTCTGTCCAAGACAGCACAGGAGAGGCTAAGTGAGCACTTACCAGATTAAGGAGGAACCACTGACCCCCACATAAGGCACCAGGCCTGGATAGGTTCCCAATTGAAATATATCAGACCTATTTGGAGCAGTTAGCATCCAGATCAATCCACGTTGGAGGCCTATATGGTTCTGATACCAAAACTGGCAGGAAGAACCCTATGGATTGTTATGCTTATAGACCAATTGCTTTGCTCAATGCAGATCTCAAAATTCTCCCCAAGATTTTGGCCACTAGATCAGCTAAGTCTATATTGTCACTTGTGGATTTAGATCAGACTGGATTTATGCCTGGAAAATCCACAGACTAATCTACGCAGGGTTTTTACACACCTTCAATTACCTCATGCTTGCCAGTCTACAAGTGTATTTGTGTCAACTGACATAGAAAAAAACTTTTGATTTCGTGGACTAGCAGTACATACATAGGGTCCTTGAAAAGATGAAATTCGGTCCGAACCGGGTAGCGCTTTAATATAGGTCCCCTAAGGTGGTGATCAGGCTCAGATTCCGTTTCCCCTTTTTTCCCTCCATTGGTGGAGGGACGAGGCAAGGTTGTCCCTTATAGCCTTTTCTCTTTGCACTTATGATGGCACCCCTAGCCAAAGCGCTTCGATCCACCTCGGAGGTGAAGGCGATCCAGGTGGGAACCTCGATATTTTGAACACCTTCGCATGCTATTCAGGTTTGAAGGTGAGCTGGACTAAATCCTCTTTTGCCTCTGGATGCAGGTGCCACTGCAGTGGCAGATCCCTCACTTCCTCTGAAATGGGTATCAGAGGTAACTAATCTTGGTGTCCAGATTACTGGGCAAGCAGAGAATTATATGGCTTTAAACTTTCTCCCGGTAGTCTCATTACTAAAACAGAGAATCCTGGCCTGGAAAAATTTACAGCTATCCTTGATTAAAAAAATAAATCTTATTAAAATGAAGGTTCTCCCGGTTATCCTTTATTTTTTACACCATGCGCCTCTACGGATCCCTAAATCCTAATTTAAAAGACTAGATGGCCAAGCGACCTCCTTTCTTTGGTCCAGTTCACCCCCGCGTATAGGCTTAAAGGTGCTGCAGGAACTCTGGGGACGGGGGGACGGGGGGGGGGGGGTTGTTCCATGTACTACCTTGCAGGTCACATGGTATTTGCACGTCGCTGCCAATTGAAGGATGATAGTGACTCAGCTACGGTGTTGGAAGCAGCAGTATTGGGTTCATATGAGAGTCTACAATTTGCTGTGTTCCGGGGAAGCAAGTATGTTCTTCCACTGACCAGATCTATGTTGTGAACAAGCGCGGTATGTTCATGTGAAACGTGTTAATCCTATTCCCGTTATATGTCTGGCACGGTGACAATAAAAAATTCCTACAAGCATTTATCTTACTGCGTTGTGCGGCCATTCCTTCTCTGTACATGCGCTGTGGGCAGTGGTGAGCCGGGGCAAGCACCTGTGGCAATTTGCTGGAATCTTAACTGCTTGAGCAACTTCCCAACATTTCATGCAGCCCGACTTCAAGGGCATATCACCTGCTGCCCCACTGTGGATGAACCCTTTGTCCCTCGCACTTTTGTGAATTCCAAGATCCAGGGATGTGGGCTGCAAAGGGAATCAAAAAGGTTGGGGATATCACACGGGAGGGAACTTTACTCTCCTTTGATCAATTTAAAGCAAAATTTGGTTCTTCCGAACAAATATTTTTTTCAATTATCTCCAACTATGGCATGCATTTTAGTCACAATTTCAGACACTGGGGATATAGACTCAGCCTTCGGTTTTGGAAATCCTTCCTCAGGATGGGGAATGTTGTCAATAACTTACAAAGAATTGTTTGGGACTGCAGCTCCTATGATGCTCCATTGTAAGGAGCGATGGCGGATGGAGGTCCCAAACATTGATGGAGATGTTTGGGATGACATGTGGGAGAGGCCATTTAAACATCTAGTGTCAGCTAGGGATAGACTGCTATTTTAAATTTTTTCACAGAATCTACTATACCCCAGCCCGATTGGCAGGGATTTACTCCTTGTGCTCTGCCACATGCTGTAGATGTACACATGTCTCTGTCAATTTTGAACACATTTTTTGTAGTTGTCCGGCAATCCAAGACTTTTGGTCGAAAGTACTTGAGTGTTTAACCAAAATACTTACCATACCTATACCCCAATCCATCTCAGTGTGCCTCCTGGGTTTGGTGGATGCTGTGGTCCAGTCTAATGTCCTTAGAACCTTACTCAATGTCATACTATTTTATGCACGGAAGGCTATTCTTCTCCATTGGAAGAAGCCTTCCTCCCCCGACTGTGTCCTTTAGGAATTGTCTGGTCAACTCTAGGATCCCTTTTTATAAGGCCACATATATCACCAGAGGTTGCGAAAAGAAATTTCAAAAGGTCTGGCGAGCCTGGATGCATTCTTCTTTCACCACAGGTTGACCTCTCAGGTATGGATTGCGAATTCTCGGGCAATGCTTGCACCCTTATACAAGATAGGCCAGACACTTGGGCGTGAGTGGCATGTTGGTAACTAATAGCCTTTTAAGTCCTCTACTTCTACTGTTTTATATGGTTGAAATTACTATCCAAAAGGTACTTTTAGACCAGGATGGCCTAGGGGCTCATTTAGCTATTAAACACTGGTTTTGGAAGGTAGATGCATTATTCTTTTCAGCAGCCCTCAGGGGCATAAAAGTTGGAAGGGAGACGAGTTTAGAGGGTGGGACATGTGGTGGAGATTTGGGCCCTGAAGGTGATGGACTTTATTATTAATGTTACTTGCAGTGACCTTTTAATGACTATAGTTTGAGAACATGTTTGGAATCAACAGAGACATCTTGCCCTGCTGTGGAATGTTATCTGGAGTGACCATTTGATAGTAGTGTCACTTCAAAGGAGGTGGGAGGTGGGAAGGGAAAAGGAATAACCTGGTCAGGATATGGTAGCTGGTAAGAGAGCCCCCCACCCCCATTGACTCAACGTAGGAGTTTTGGCATATGGAAGGAAGGGGGGGGGGGTTTACAAGTGTATATATTGCAGCACAGATCACTGCCCATTCTCTTGTGCTGACGGTCTAGATGAAGGATGGTTACGTAAGACTTCTCTATACAATGTATCTCTATTATCTCTTATATCTCTTTTCTTTTCTGTAGCTTTTTCTACTGTAGGATTTTGCCTTAATATATTATTAATCTCTAGCTAGCATGTGTATGACCATTATAGCAATACTTTGTATCATTGGTAACATCTCTGCTTTAAGGTTGTATCCTCCATGTTGTATTTGGTAATCTCTAACGTTCCTTTTCTGTGCAAATAAATGTGATGGTTTATCTTTTTGCCCTGTTATCGTTCGTTTTTATTCTTATATAGACAAAGGTTTAATCACTTATATTGGTATCGTTAATCATTTAAGTGAGGTATAAACATTTCCGAAACAGACGGGAGGGGGGAAGAAGGGTTTTATTTTAGAACTATTAGATTACCAGGTTCTTGTATTTCTAGAATGTTTACGGCCCTGTGTAGCCATTTTTATGGCGGTTTGTCGCCACCTTATCTGTTATGTCAAATATAAATTCAATTAACAGAATTTAAACAACAAAAGGAGGAACCACTGCCTGAAGAACCCTGAACAAGAGCTGCGGGAACTGCACAGTCAGGCTCACAGTAAGCTCTGCACCAGCTACTCTTTAATACTATAGAAAGAGTCCCACTTCTGATGTGATTTCTGGGAGATGTTGATCTGTGGAGGAAGCCATCCGGATGTGGTTGTCTGTATTGATGAGGGGTTCCAGAGAGCATGATTTGCTGGATGTTATTGAGAGTATCTATACATGCCTACTGTTTACAGCTATCTGGTAAGCAGACTACATCATCACGTGGTGTCGAGCGCTCCTCCATATCTGCACTATACCTGGTGATTGGATTTCTCCTACTCTTCAGACCTTCCTTGGACTGTTTTTTAATAATTATTGATTTTAGCGCCGCAATACATACACTTTAAGAGCTGCGGGAGGTTGTGACTAGAATATGTGAAAAGGGGAAACACTCCAACTTGCTCTGCCCAAGAAGTAAATAATGATCTGGTAGAATGGGCCATGGGAGAAAAGGGACATGTTTTGTCTAGGGCCCTATAGGCTTCTGAGATTGCTTGTTTGATCCACAGCACCTGTATTTTTCAAGGCTTGGCATACTTTCTTACTACCCAAATTCCAGAATGAAGAGGGCCTCTGTTTTGCTAATGCTTATTGGCTCCAAACATTATAATGCACAAGCTCTAACATCAAGGAGATGGAATAATTATTCCTTACTGTTGTAAGGATAATGACAAAACCAGGGCAAAACGGTATTCTGAGAAGGATGAAAGTTAATGGATACCTTGGGTAAGAAACCAAGATTAGTACGTAAAACTAACATCACCAAAAATTTGGAGAAACAATTTCTATATGGACAGCGCTTGCAACTCACTTATGTGCCTGGCCAAAGCAATAGAAATTAGAAGGTTAGAAAGGTCACCTTTAAGGGATAACTCTGATAACAGGGAAATCTTAATTAAACCCAGGAGGACACTTGAAAGATCCCATTTAGAAAAACACTTAAACAGAACAGGTCTCAATCTAGAAAGGACCTTAAATAATCTAAAAATAAGTAGATTTGTGGCCAGACACTGTTAAGAAAAAAAACAAACAAAAAAAACAACCTGCACTTTAAGCGTGCAAATGAAAAGACCCTGATCGGCTCTATCCTCTGGAAAAGCTAAGAATACTAATTGAAACCTTCCTCTCCTGAAGAGAAAACCTTACAGACTTACCTACAAAATGGTCTGGGTGCCGAATCTTTTCCCTTGATGTGCCCCAGCCTCTTTCATCCATTGTTGAGTCTCAGAGAAAATGTAATGACCAAAGAAGCCTGCAGGATAGATTCTCCTCACTACCACAGGGATCTCTTCACCCATTGTGGCACAAAAACTTCAAGGTCTAAGGAACGCTCATCTCTGTCACAGACTTTTGAGAACGCAAGGCTGTAGAATCCTGAAGTGGGCTTTAGCCTACTGAATGGTCTGAAATGAGGCAGACTTCAAATCCAACAGGTACAAAGCCGCTGGAATGGAAACTGGAAAGTTGCATTTTAGCATCGCTAAGGCCCCCCATCACTTTTCTAATCTTTTATCCAAGTAAATAAATTGTTTGGAGTAATCAAATCTACCACATACCCCAAAAAACTGATATTTTGAGAAAGGGTTAAACTGGATTTCTCCATCCATCCTAATTACATAAAAAAAAAAAAAAAAAAAAAAAAATCACCTCTTGCAGATCCTGTTTGACCTGCTATTATTCTCAGGACACAAAAAAGAGAACAAGATTAATCGAGATAAGGGATCACAGATGCTCCATGAATAATTTAAAATGATGGAAGGATGCCCAACTGATGTAGAAACTGACACTTGATGGCAGAATATAAAAGTTTATATGCTAATAGTAATTTTTTTGAGGAAGGAGAAAATACAGGTCATTTATTGCCCATATTAGATAAACTATGTGTAGGTGGGTTTTGTGATTTATCAAACGCATATTGTTTCAGACCCCTGGGTGTGTATCCTAGAAAATGTAGATGAGAAACTATCCTAGTGAGATGAGGGTGCCAAAATTCAGTCTTTTGTTTCTTGCTCAAAAACCATTGCATTAAAGTGGGAATTTCCATATCCACCTACATTGGGCGATTGGTGAGCTCATGTCAATTAAGACCCTTCTTAGGGATTATTTGTATTTTATGATTTTGTTCAAGGGTTAAAAGTTTAAAATGAGACAGGATTTTACAGACAGTTTCTGAACCACAAAAATGTGAGCAAAGAAACCCAGATTCTTTTCTTCTGTGGGTACTGGCACTAACACCTTCTAGTTGGCCAGTTCAACTAAGAGGGACAACAATGCTGAGGCTTTTACAGGGTCTTTTGAAGGAGATGTAAAAAACAAGAATTGCAAAAGGAGGCCTGTCGGAAAATTCTGGACAGTAGCCTTCTGCTATGAGCTTCTGGATGTACAATGTGTAAGCAAAGAGTAGCATTTATTAAAAGATTCAATTAAATAAAAAAATAGGATTTTTAAAACAGCTAACCTGTAAAATCCTTTTCTTTGAAGTACATCAGGAGACACAGAGCCATAGTGGTTACTATGTGGATTATAGGCCATTTTCAGGTGATGGACACTGGCACGCCCTAAGACAAAAAGTGCACTCCCTATATAACCCCTCCCACTACTGGGGGTACTTCAGTTTTGTAGCAAAGCAATACACATGTATACCAAGAAGGGAGAGACCTCTGTGTCCTGTGATGTACCTCAAAGAAAAGGATTTTACAGGTAAGCTGTTTTAAAAATCCTTCTTTCTTTTCATACATCAGGGGACAGAGAGCCATAGTAGTTACTATGCGGGATGTCCCACAGCAATGCCAACTGAAGGGAGGGAGACACAACAAAAGTAGGGCACCAAGAGACTAGAGGACTTATACTGCAGCCTGCAGTACACTATGCCCAAAGGTGATATCCTCATGACCTTTTACATCTACTTGATAGAATCTGGTAAATGTATGGATTGAAGACCAAGTTGAGGCCTTGCAGATCTGAGCCATGGAGGCTTGGTGAGGCACTGCCCAAGAAGCACTCACAGCCCTGGTGGAGTGCGCTTTAATATGAAAAGGAGGAATTTTCCTCTTTAAACCATAAGCTTGAACAATCACTTGACAAATCCATTTAGGTATGGTAGATTTCAACGCCGCCTGTCCTCTTTTAGGACAGTCTGGCAACACAAACAAAACATCTGTTTTACTAATCTGAGCAGTCGCTTTTAAATAGACCTAGACCGCTCTCACCACATCAAGAGAATGTAGTGACTTTTCTGGAAAAAATGAAGGCAGAACAATATCCTCGTTTAAATGAAAACCTGACACTACCTTCGGTAGAAAATTAGGATGAGGACAAATACAACCTTATCCTTATGAATAATCAAATATGGCTCTTTACAGAAAAGAGCAGCCAACTCTGATACTCTCCTTGCAGAAGATACAGCAACCAAGAAAACTATTTCCTCGTCAAGAGGATCAAGGGAATATCTTGAATCGGTTCAAAAGGCTGTTTTTGTAAAGCCGACAGTACTAAATTTAAGTCCCAAGTGTTCAGGGGTGACTTAACTGGGGGATTAATCCGCGTTACCCCCTAGATAAGGTTACGAACCAGAGAGAGTGTGAAGCAAGTGGTTGTTGAAAAAACACCGATAAGGCCGACACCAGGCTCTTGATAGTGCTCAAGGCCAGCTTGATTACTGATCCCATCTGTAGGAACTCAAGGAACCTACTCTATGATATGTTTCCTGGGGTGCCAACCCCTGGATTCACACCAGGAGACATATGCCTTCCAGACTCTATAATATATGATTCTGGAGGCCGGCTTCCTAGCATTAACCAAGGTAGAAACTACGGAAGCTGGCAGCCCATGGTCCTTTAGAATGTGGGTCTCAATAGCTAAACCATTAAATTTAGCGTTTTTAGGGTAGGGTGGAACACCGGACCTTGCGAGAGAAGATCTGGCCACAGGGGCAGGGTCCAAGGGTCACCTACTGCCATCCTTATGATCTCAGCAAACCAAGATCTCCTGGGCCACCAGAATCACCCCCTCTCCCTCTTGCTTGATCCTGTGTAGGAGACACGGAAGCAGCAGAACAGGAGGGAACGCATAGATCAGGGAAAACTGATCCCATGGAAAGACCAAGGCATCTGTTCCGTACGCCATCGGATCCCTTGTCCTTGACACAAAGTTGTCGATCTTTTTGTTGAACCTGGACGCAAACAGATTCACGTCCAGAATTCCCTACTTTTGGCATATTGTCAGAAAGATGTCGGGGTGAAGGGACCATTCTCCCGGGAACAATTGTTGGCGACTCAAGTAGTCCGCCTGCCAATTCCCCATCCCTGGAATGAAAACTGCTGATAGGCAAGAGATGTTGTTTTCTGCCCAAAACAGAACATGATTCACCTCTCTCTGGGCCGCACGACTTCTCGTGCCCCCTTGGTGATTGATATAAGCCTCAGCTGTGGCATTGTCGGATTGAATCCTGACAGTATAATTCCGTAGTCTGAGTGTCCAGGCCTTTAAGGCCAGGTGTACTGTCTGAATCTCTAGAATATTGATGGGAAGGTCAACTCTGATTTGGACCACTTCCCTTGGACAGACGCTTCTTCCAGGACTGCTCCCCAACCCAAAAGGCTGGCAGCTGTTACTACTTTCCAGGTAACCAGTAGAAACGATCTTTATTTTTGGATATTAACCACCAATTGAGACTCTGACGTACTTTGGCGGATAAACGATTCGGGAAGACCAGAGTTTGGACCTTCTTGTTCCAAGTTGACAGAATACTGTTTTGGAGCAGTCTTGAATGAAACTGCACATAAGGAACGGCCTCAAAAGAAGCCACCATTTTTCCCAATAAACTTATGCAAAGATGAATAGAAGGATTCTTCTTTGTTTTGACCAACCAAATCAGTTCCTTTAAGGAAACGATTCTTTCCTGGGGCAAAAATACCCTTTTCTGGACTGTATCTATGATCAGCCTTAAGTACTGCAATCTCCTTGATGGTTTTAAGGAGGCTTTTTCTAGGTTGAGGATCCAACCTAAAGTATTCCAAGTAGCCGACTGCAGTGACCAGACTTTTAAACGGGCTACCGATTGATCCATCAAGAGTAGATAGTCTAAGTAGGCTAGTATAGTTATTCTTTGAGCCCTTAACCTTGCTAAAGGAGGAGCCAGGATCTTTATAAATACTCGAGGTGCAGTAGCTAGCCCGAAAAGGTAGCGCTAAAAACTGGAAATGAAGATTTTCTACCTCAAAGTGTAGAAATTTCTGGTGAGCGGGGAAGAGTTTAGATCTTTGAGATCCAGAATATCCATTTGGATTTAACCAAACCCCAACCTCTGCTCTTACATGGGGACCACCATGACCACTTTTGCAAAAAAAAAAAAAATGGTCCAATGCTTGAGAGAAAGACTTTTTTTCTCTGGATCCTTAGGAACGTTTTGATCTGAGAAAAAACGAGGAGACAGGAACTCTTGGAACTCCAGCTTGTACCTGGTGGATGTTAGAGACCTTGTGCTCCTCCACTTTCTGTTTGTGGATGCTCAATAGGGTTTAGGTCTGAAGACATGTTTGGCCAGTCCATTATTTAAAACCTCAGCAACTTTAGCAAGGCAGTGGTCGTCTTGGAGTTGTGTTTGGGGGTCGTTATGTTGGAATACTGCCCTGCGGCCCAGTCTCTAAAGGGAGGGGATCATGCTCTGCTTCAGTATCACAGTACATGTTGACATTCATGGTTCCCTCAATGAACCGTAGCTCCCCAGTGCCGACAGCACTCATGCAACCCCAGACCATGACACTCCCATCACCATGCTTGACTGTAAGCAAGACACACTTGTCTTTGTACTCCTCACCTGGTTGCCGCCACACACACACTTGACACCATCTAAACCAAATAAGTTTATCTTGGTCTCATCAGACCACGGGACATGGTTCCAGTAATCCATGCCCTTAGTCTGCTTGTCTTCAGCAAACTGTTTGCAGGCTTTCTTGTGCATGATCTTTAGAAGAGGCTTCCTTCTGGGACGACAGCCATGCAGACCAATTTGATGCAGTATGCAGCGTATGGTCTGAGCACTGACAGGCTGACCCCCACCCCCTTCAACCTCTGCAGCAATGCTGGCAGCACTCATACGTCCATTTCCCAAAGACAACCTCTGGATATGACGCTGAGTACGTGCACTCAACTTCTTTGGTCGGCCACGGCGAAGCCTGTTCTGAGTGGAACCTGTCCTGATAAACCACTGTATGGTCTTGGCTACTGTGCTGCAGCTCAGTTTCAGGGTCTTGGCAATCTTCTTATAGCCTTGGCCATCTTTATGTAGAGCAGCAATTCTTTTTTTTCAGATCCTCAGAGTTCTTTGCCATGAGGTGCCATGTTGAACTTCCAGTGACCAGTAAGAGAGTGAGAGCGATAACACCAAATTTAACACACCTGCTCCCTATTCACACCTGAGACTTTGTAACGCTAAAGAGTCACATGACACTGAGAGGAAAAATGGCCAATTGGGCCCAATTTGGACATTTTTACTTAGGGGTGTACTCACTTTTGTTGCCAGAGGTTTAGACATTAATGGCTAAGTGTTGAGTTATTTTGAGGGGACAAATATTTACAAAAAATTAAATTGAGGGGTGTACTTTTGTGAGAATATATAACTATATATATTTACACACACACAATACAAGTGACCAGAAAGTCTCCTCCCATTACTCAATTGACATCATACTATTAAAGTAAATTGGAAACACCGCTGTGAATTTGCAGATTCCCAATAGGAAGTTTTCTCTGAACATATCACAATAGTTTAAAATCAATGATCTGGACAATTGATCTAGATGAGGGAATACATTGGAAGAATAAATACAGTGGAAAAGAAAAAATAAATAATTTAATGTGTACCTTTTTATACAAAAAAGTTAACAAACACCTACATATCTTTTTATATATCAGTGTCTTCTTCATAAATTACATCTATTTACTCATTATCTATTAAATATATAATCCTTTTTTCTTTTGTTATCCCATATATACGAGTCCTTAATATTTGTTATAATAACCTGATATTATATATAAAAGGGATATGTAGGGGTTTGTTGAATTAATATGTGTACCTTTCATACTAAAAAAGTTATTTACTGTATTCCCTCATCTAGATCGATTGTCCAGATCTTTGATTTTAAATGATTGTGATATATTCAGCGAAAACTTCCCACTTGGAATCTGCACATTCCCAGTGGTGTTTCCAATTTACTTTAATGGAAAAGATGTCAATCGAGTAATGGGAGGGGACTCTCTGATTACTTAGACAAGTAATTTGTGTCTAGGCAAATCTGCTTACCTGTGCATAGCAGGTGCCACTCGTGACTGCCTCCCCCGCATTGTTGCCCTTTGTATTCATGCAGCAGAGGGCTCAGCCAAGAATGCAAAGAAAGGGGTGATTGTTGCTGCTTGCCAACAAGCTGCACTGGAGCAACAGTGAATTCCTTTTAAAGAGCCACCAATTCCTGGTGTACACATGCCATGCTAGACCCAGAATGGGAAGAGGCCTGCCAGAATTCCTGCTGTGCTCCACAGACTGGAACTGCTTGATCCAAGGACGATAACTATCCCCTTCCCTACCAGAAGTGACGCTTCATGGCACCAGTAAAGGAACAAAGGCCACCGGGGAGCCAGGTCTAGCAATCATCCTGAGTCCCCATGGACTTCAGAACCCATGCAACCGGCTAGGGTTTCCAGAAGTTAAAAAAAAAAAAAAAAAGAAGACGAAAAGGCCTGCTAGAAAAAGGCACAACATCCTCCACTCCTAAACCAAGAGATTTTATAAAAGACATTTCCCTCCAGTGAAGAGAATCCAATTACTGGTGGACAAGGCCGGGAACCCCTCCCCCTTTAAAAGTCCTTCCTCTTGTGTTTCCTACTGCAGGTGGAATCATGCTCCCTCCTGTGCTAGGCTGGACAAACTACTAGTGAATTTACATTAAAGTTACATTAAATGATAAAGCTTAAAAAAGATTATATTGATTGGGTTAACATCTACTTTAAAAGGCCAAGTTCACCTTTACATAAAAGTTAATAAATTGCACATCTTTTTGCAGGTAAAAAAAAAGTTTACATTTATTATTTTTTAAAACAGGTGCCTTTAAAGCATTGCACCCATTATCAGGTGCAATGTCAAGTGCCTACACACACTGCCTACAGCTCTGTTGCCCGTACCTCTGAACCAGCTGTCATTGTAGAGCTGCAGGCAGTGTGAATGAACTGCGGGCATGACCGCTGTGGCTGATGGTACTTGTAGTTTATGCTTTCACAGTTCAATGAATTATGCAGCTGCATGAGTGGAGCGGTGGCACAATGCATCAGTGCATTAGACCCACCTCCAAAAGGCTGTAGAGAGGTTTTCAGGAGCGCTGAACATAGCTGTATTCTTATACGTAACAATTACAAGCCTGTGTTTGCGAGTATGTTTTAATGCTCTGGGTTAATAAAGTATTAGATCTCAAGGAGTCCACTCAGATTTGGTCCATTTTATATTCCACTCTTATATGAGGAAATAAGGTGATCTTTGTGCAAATCTGCTGAAACGGTTGGAAGAGGAGTGCTGTCGGATGCTACTTGCCTAAGTATTACATGGTATCCTTTTAGTTTGTGAGGTATCAACTTCTGGTCAACAGTGATATTGCACATTTTTTGTGAAAGTGGAGGTGCACTTGGTAAATCACATGTTTGAAGATGAGTTTGCTGTAACACACAAAGTGGACTTAATTAATACACCAGGATGGCGCATTATTTGGTGCACATTCCTGAAGCAGACTAAAACCCTCCTGTCATGGATCCTAATGGTACCAAAGCTTGTCTATACCTTTCTGCGTCCTCCACAATCCTACTGCCAAGTGAGACAACCCATCGTAGTGATAGGCAAATAAGAATTTGAAAGGGCCAAACAGGCAAGCTAGCACTGCCTGGAATTGTCGGATCGTTGCCTGCCAGAAGTCCTGCTGTTAAGAGTGTGACAGGAAGGTTTTGAAGGCCTCTATGTGCCTGCAGCAGTTTTTTGGATTTGATGACAAAATCTCTAAATCTTTTTTCTATACTAAACAATATCTATAACCTCATTTGAATACCAAGTCAGGCAATGTTACCTTGGAAACACATAAAAATATTCTTCCACAAAAGGAAGGAAATGAATGCTTCAATAACTGGATTTTTACAAAGCCTTGTTGGTTCAGAATACCTACCCATGGAAAATGCACTAGACTGTCCTATCCACAGGTAGATGTTCTGAATGGTTTTATTTTTTTTCCCTGGGAACGTCTGCTTTTCTCTATTTCAGTTTCCAGTAAACTCACTTCTGTATTACTCAAAGCAAATAGAGACTAGCTTAGTGTAAATAATGTTATGAATATGTGTTGCAAAGATTTGGAGAAATAGGAATTTGATTTTACCTTTAAATTAAATCTTGAAGTACAGTACAGAACACAGGGCTTGCATCCGTATACCATAGGTTAGATGCAGCTACCTCCAGGTGATTGAATAAAAGGACATTGGCTCTCATAGCTGACAAAGTAAATTACAGCAAATAAAAAAATCCTATATAGAGTGGTAATGCTGAATTAGACCGGGTAATCCTTAAGATATAACAACTTTCAACCACTGCAAAAAGTCTATAGATCGGGAAAAGTCCATAGGAGATGCCGGATGAGGAAATATCTTGTACAGCACAATGTGAGTTTGTTCACAAAGGGCAGCTCTTCTCTGGAGTGAAGTCAACTCGAAACCATCAATGAAAAACAAAAGGAGAGGAGCGCCTATGTGAAAACACAACGGTACTCTGGATAGGTGGATGTATGTCAAAGGAGAGTAATATGGAGAGAGCTGGTTCCCAGGAATGTCCACAAATCCATGGTGCAATACGGTGGGAAGCCGGGACGGAGCAAAGCCAGTCCTGCCGAGGAGAGGAGCAGCCAATCCGTGGGGGCAGCCTGTATCGTCAGTGACTGTGAAAAACACAACACGTTTCTGAGCGTGCGCAAGATCCGTGGGGCACATGCGCGCTCCTTTCTCAAGTGTATCTCCATATTAGCTCTCTCCATATTACTCTCCTTTGACATACATCCACCTATCCAGAGTACCGTTGTGTTTTCACATAGGCGCTCCTCTCCTTTTGTTTTTCATCCAGGTAATTGAACACTGGCAATAAAACTTGTTGGGACTGCACACAGAGCTTACGATACTACCACTCCATGAGATTATAGTTTTTTTTTTAGCTAGCAATAAAGTGTGATCAAGACACAGAGGGGAGGGGCTTGTCTCCTTAACTGTGCACAATAGTACATGAGACGAGGGCAGGTGCAAGGAATTTTGTCTACACAGGCGAAGGTGCATTTTGACCCTGGATGTCTCCCCTGTACTTCACTTCAGCAGTTGGAACACAGACCTTGATCCATCAGCTGCTTTCCCCACCACTGATCCTGGAGATTGACAGCTCCAGTCAAGGAAGTGACATCATATACATTGTGGCAGTGGTTGGGAAAAAGATAGGTGGCTTCACAGCTGCTTGTATCACTTCCACATGAAAGCCTGGAGATTCAGATTTTATCTGCCCTCCCACCCCTTTATCCTGGTGGCCCTAAGACGGTGCTGGCCCTGCATGAGTCGATGGGACCTGACCAAGCAATAAACTAAGGGGCAGGCAACAACATGGCAAATAGAACGGCGACAGTCCCACAAGAGCAAAAAACACTCAGATAACAGCTTGAAGCACCTTGCAGCCAAAGCTCACATCAGTCAAGGCCTGAACATTCATCTGGTAAAACTTAGTGAACAGATGGCCACTTTGCAATTCTGTTAAATAAATTATTAATGCTGGAAACCCTAAAAAACACCATTAGCCCTGTTGGAATGGGTTCTGATCTGTCCTTACCTTAAAGGCATAGGCCCTGGAAATGAGTTTCTTAACCAATCTAGCAATAGCGGAGAGGGAAGCAGGATGCCCTCTACAAGGACCCACAGGTAGGACAAAGAGCGCCTCGTCATTCAGGACAGCCCCCTGAGATGAAAAACAAGAACATACCAACCTAGCGAGGGACCACCGCATGGAGGACCTTGCAAAATTAACAAAAGGATGTTTCAGAAGGAAACCTGGAGGAAAACACTGAGAGCCTCCGCCGGACCTTTAGGCGCGCGAAGAGATAGGCCCTGATCTGCACACTGATGCTGAATCATCCAAGAGTTAAAACTCTTCCAGACTTGTGTAGATAGCCCTGGTAACGGGCTTTCGACAGCTGACCAACCTAACTACTTTGTAGGATCTCAGTAATTGTTCTTCAGATACCAAGCTTTTAGGTTTAGGGACGACCCCTGATGGTGCAGCACTGGACCCTGAGACAACAAATCTTCCCTTACTGGATGTAGGATTGGAGGATCGGAGGTCAAGGACTTCGTGCCACACAATTTAAAAAATCACAACCTCATATATATCAATCTGTGAAAAAAAAAAGTAAAAATAAAATTATCAAGAAAAAAAAATAATATGATGCTTCTTCCAATATTGACTACAATGATTATACTGAACATAAATACTCCCTAATATATATTAATATGTTAAATACGGTCTTGTGTTTCTCTAACATGCTGCACTTATGTTGTACAGCATATATATTTTTATATATATATATATATATATATATATATATATATATATATATATATATATATATATATATATATATATATATGTATATATATATATATATATATATTTCATGTCTTCCCACACTCCTCCTTATCACCATTCACACTCTGCGCTCACCTCAATATACTGACCGATTGTGTACATATAAGCTACCATGCCTTTTCCCTTTTAAGGGGTCTCATCCACCACCTCAAATCACAGCAAAGTACTTCGACTGACTCCTCCGCTCAAAGGGAATAAGAGTTCAACATGGTGTTTTAACATTTTAAAACAAATGGCACTTTATTAAAATTCATATGTAATCCACTCACATAAGTACACTAAAACCAGCAGTGCACGACTTTAAAAGTACTTTTATTATATCCAGATGCATGCCCCCTTTAGGACAGAGACCTCAGCATCACCAATCAGTGTAATCCAGCGACTACCTCCAAGTAACATGATAACGTCACTAGGCTCCGCCTAGTTACCTCTATGTCCTTTAGGATTTTGGTTTAATCAGCCATTATGTTAAAGCCAGTGACTGAGAAGCAGGATGGAATAGAGGGCCTTGACACAGCCAGTGTGGCCTGTTGACCAGGTTCTTCTGGACCAGTTTGGTGCAATGAGAATCAGCACGTCTCTTGCTCTATTCTGCAGACTAGGCATAGCCAAATTTGCACTGGAGGGCAGGCATATATTAGCCTGAACTGATAACAGGGAATTATCAAAGCATCTGATGCCAGTGCTACAGGATCCTCAATCCTGTCCAGAAACAGAGGTAACTTGTTGAATCTGGAATTACAGTATGTGGGTGCTTACTATTCCTATTACATGTGAGAATATACTTCTGTTTTGAATCTTGTGCTGCATTCCAGGAAGGTATACAGAGGAGGAATACAAGTCCCAGCAACACCAAGATATCTGCATAAAAGCGCTTGTGACCATTAATTCACATAAGACTCCACATCAGTTTAAAGACATAGCGAACAGCACAACGTGTTATTAACATAACAAGGTGATTTTACTTTGCATGATAAATCATATATATGATTGTAGCAACTTGATGGTAAATAAATTGTTATTTATTGTATCAGTATATAGTCTACACATTCATCAATTTTATTGTGCTAAAAAAAAAATCTGTACACAGAGTTTAACTGAATTTAATCAAGCCAATATGGTTTATATTTACTAATTTATTTTATGCCAATTAGCATGCCAGAAGGCTGGAGGCACGATTATATATTGAGAAAATAATCTATATTGCTGTCTTGAACAATCGTTTAAACTTCCTGAAAAGACCATACGCTTGAATGATGGTCTGCCTGAGTCACCTACAGATAGACTCTCATAGCAGAAAAAACATGCAGGCAACAGACAGAAATTTCCTTTTTGATGGACTGCGACAAGACAGCGGGACTGAAGAACATATTTTCTTGTTGAGGGGAAACCTTAGGCAAGGAGGAAGTCCAGGGTCTCAACACTACCTTGTCCCTATGCAATTATATTTTATAATTTCCAATTTTTGAACTAAGAGGCAAAGCTTGCGAACTATAGAGAACTTCTAAATAGGGCAAGAGACAAGGGTCTTAGTAACTTTCCCAAGAGACAGAAAATGACTCAATTTAGCCTGCAAAACACATTGTGGACGACTCAAGGGCCCTTTTTGGTCTCTGAACAAAGGGGTTTCACGCAACACCCAGAACTAAAGAAAACCTGCGGTATGTTTACGAGACTCTAGAACTCACAAACATGGTATTGTGCAGAAGACAGAGTCAGCAAAGTTGCATATTTTAGATAATGGCAGTTTCTATGCATTGTTTCATTTGTGGATAAAATAATTAACTAGTGGAGAAGTCTTGCTATAAGAGGAGATTTATTTTACAAATATTCAGATAAAATAAGTCAGTTTCAAGGACTCTATATTGCTGGTCATAAGGTCAGACCTTATGACACGGTCATTATGGAGATAATATATATATTCTTTATATATATTCTTACTATTAGCATCTAGTCCTGCCGTGAGAGCACAAATACAATTTAAAAAAATAAAATATGAAACTAAAACCTTAAACTAAACTATTGCCGACAATAGCTGAAATTATACTGTTCCAGTAACTCGTCAGTTTAGGACATCTCCAGAACATGTGGAACTGGTCTGCAGGAGTGCCTTTGCACCTGGGACACTTCGGGCTTTCCCTACAGCGCCAATTGTACAGTTTAAGAGGAGTTTTATGCACTCTCTGAATAATAAAGAGTTATGACAGTCGTTGAGTGGGAGAAATAGACATTAATGCCCTTTCTCCCAAATTGGGTGGAACCTGGAAATGCGGGTATATCCCATATTACGTCTCATTTCATCCCAGACCTTGACCATTTGAATTTGGGTTGGGTAAAGAAAACTTTCCCAAAACCTGCCTGCCAATGAAGGGTATTTGATAGATCTAGACTGCAGTGTGGCTTGAATGGGGTCACTTACATTTTTAGTTATCCACCAAAAGAAGTGTTCCAGTTTCAATGCCAGGAAATATAGTCTAACTGAGGGAACAGCCAAACCTCCTCCATCCTTGGGTAGTTGTAGCAAAGGTAAGCAAATTCTAGATAGTTTCCCTTTCCAAATCAAACACAGAAAGAGTGCCAATCTTTTTAAACCAGTTCTGGGGGACCCAAACGGGTGAGTTGCATAAAATGTATAGCAATTGGGGGGTCCAGATCATTTTAACTAGGTTCGCTTTGCCCACAACAGATAGAGGGACATGCTTTGTATTTAGTTTTACATTTTTCTAGTAAGGGTTGTAAGTCACGTGGCAAATAATCATGTATGTTAGGAGTAACCTAGACAACAAGATATTTAAACCCAGTAATAAATATTTATTTAGTGCTTGGGAAAGTGTCATCAGGTGGCTGTCTAGAGGGAGGACTGATTTGTCCCAATGAATCCCAAAAAGGACCCAAATGTATTGAGAAGGGACATGAGAAGTAAAGGATCTACCCGCATCATCCAAAAAAAAATAATGCGTCGTCAGCATAAAGTGCCACTTTATCTTCTGTCCTTCCCCGCCTAAAACCTACTATGGTGTCTGTATGATGAATCGCCGCTGCCAAAAGGTTCAAACACTAAACTGAATAGAAGAGGGGACAGAGGACACCCCTGGCATGTCCCTCTATAAAAGGGGGAAAGATTCTGATTGGGAAACTTTAATCAACATAGATGCTTGTGTATTAGAGTAAAGCAATTGTACCCAGCCTATAAAACGGTCACCCAATCCAAAGAGTTTCAATAACTCCCATAATGCCATTCCAGGGCTATCAAATGCTCTGGCAGCTCCTAGGGAAAGAATGACACTACTACCCATATTATCTGATGAAATTTGCCGATTAAGAAAAAGACTTCAGATATTTATTGCCGTTGAGTGGGACTAAGTGGGAATAAAGTCTCACTGGTTGGGATGCACCAAACACTGCATAACCTTACCAAGTCGATTGGCCAACACCTTTGCAAGGAGTTTCATGTCGGAGTTTAAAAGGGAGATGGGACAGTATGACTCTGGGCATAAACAATCTTTTCCTGGTTTCGGAATCACTATTACTCAAGCCGTGTTCATTGAATCTGGGAGATGGTGAGAGTCAGAAGCCATGTTTAGAACCACCAACAGTTCAGGAAGGAGAATATCTCCAAATTTTTGGTATATTTCTGTAGGGGGACCATCTTAACTCTGAGCTTTATTCTTGGTGGCCTTAGCCGCTGCTTTACATAGTTTTTCCAGCATTATTGGGGAATTCAAGATTTTCCTGTCAGTTACCGGTAGGTTAGGTATTTTTAGGGGGTCTAGGAAGTCATTCATTCAATTGTGATGGTGCATAACGGACTTTACTACTATAGAGATCAGCGTAAAAAGCATGAAAGGCACCCAAGATTTCACCTGGGTCCTGAGTAAGTACCCCAGATGCATTAATAATTGAGGTAATTAAGTTTTAGGGGGATTGAGCGCTATCACTGCCAATAAATGAACCATATTTTGCCCAACAGCAACATACTGGCAGCAGGGGAAAATTGCTTACCTATCGTTTTTAACTGTAGGCATTATTTATATACCACTTGAGCAGCTTTCTAAGAATTAAGGGAAGTGGAAGAAGGTTTAAATATATAAAAACACCCTCAGTTCTGCATACTTCATGCGCTAAAAAGCTCTCCCATATCCTACTTGACTTTTTGAACACACTAATCTCTTTAATCAGTAACCCTCTGAGATACACTTTCATTGCATGCCAAACATGAGAGGTGAAGTTGACCCTTTATTAGTTCGAAAAAAATAAGATAGGGATCCCTTAATTGACTGACCCCTCAGGAATACTTGTAACCAGAAGGAACTGATTTTCCAGAAGGCACGTTTATGGGATAGTCAAAATTTAAGGACCAGGGGGGAATGGTCTGAGGGGTCTCTAGCCTGATAAGAAACATTTGATTTGTGGCCGCAGAATCTCTGTGCCCAGGGCCATATCGATTCTGGATAAGGATGGTACGTGTTGGGGGCAACAGGAGTACTAAAGAACTTGGGGATTACGCAATCTCCAGATATCTCTGAGGCCTATTTCCATGAACTGTCGGAAGAAAAAGGTTTCTGAGAGTTCCTCCTGGATATTTGTCCATGTTCGGGTTACATAAAGCGTTGAAATCCCCTACTGCCAGAAAGGGAACCCCAGAGTTATCAGCCAAGAGTACGGCCATCACCTGTGTTACCTCGCTGTCATAGGGTGTGGGCACATATACATGTCCCAATACACAGGAAAAAATTATCAACAGAGCATACAAGAAAAACATATCTCCCATGAGGATCAATAAAAGCCTGTTGACAAATAAACCCAACCGTAAACAAAATTAGAATACTGACACCTCTAGTGTATAAGGACATCATTGAGTGATATTGCAACAGATAAGAATGGGAGCATAAAAGGTGAGTAGAGTCTTTAGTCAAGTGTGTCTCTTGTAAACAAGCAATGGATGTACCGTAATGTGCCATTGCATCTAAGATCACCCTCTGTTTGACCGAGTCTTTCAATCCTCTGATATTCCATGAGGTAATAACTAATGTCTGTAGCCATAAGGTGGGTATAAGATTAATGCGTAGCAAAGAATCAAGGGAGAGAAACCTCTTTTCAAGTTATGTTGGTCACTGGATAAGCAAGAGTGAAAGGTGTAGCAATCACCCACAGGGCACATCTGAGTAGCCCGGTGGATTTGGTCCGGCAGATCACTAGTACAGTAGGAGCGTGTATGGTATATTGCAGCAGAAAATACAAAATTTAAAAAAACCTGAACGCATAAATCAACACAAAAAACAGTTCCTGCAGGCATGTCCTTGGGGGAAGAGAGTGCCAAAGCCACTTGTAAGGTGTTGTCCTGGATACTGGTTCTGCTAACTAAGGTTAAACCAGTAAAGTCAGGTAACGTTGATGCATAAACCGCCTTGTGTAGATTATAAAGTATACAGCAAGCGAACAAAAAATTTGGACATCCTCAACCATTGCTCATGAACAAGACCGGGTCAGATGTTGCTCACTGTGATACAGCCACTGGGCAGCATACTTCGGATTATCAAAAAAGTGGGTTTCCCCTTTCGCCACCAGGCGCAGCTTGGTACAACATTGCGTAAAGAACTTATATTGCGCGAATTTAAGAGACAAAAAAAACTGCGCTTGGAAAAATGTATATGTGGCAAGCTGCGGTTACAAGTGAGGCACACCAAAACAAAATTTATAACAGAGAAACTGCGCTATAAACGAACATAATAGACATCAATATTAAGAAGTCCCATGTGCATTAAATAGTCCCTATAAAACAAAATTAAGTCTTGTCATAAATGAGTGACGTGGATTTCATCCAGAAGAAATATGTGGTGAATAAGGCATAAAACGGGAACGCTTTAGTGAGGTAGTGTGCTTACCAGAAGTAAGCCAAATTGGGGCAAGTGGCTTAAACCCAGCCTGGGCCTTGAGATGATCAGTCCCGGTGAGGCAGGATAAACACACTCGTCCCGTGTGTACAGTCCACAGAGGTTTAACCAAAAATATATGAAGCAAACATAGCGTAATACTGATACGTACAACACTTCAAAGCAAAAATGTGCAACACTCAATCACAGCCCAAACAATCATACGTGATCATAAAAAATCATACGTGATCATAAAAAATCCAGTGCAGGCGACAACAACTGGGGGTGATTATATGAGTGTCAGGAAAACATGCAAAATATAGGTACCGGAGTGAAAAAATAAAAAACGTGAATGACATCCAGAACTGCTTACCAGATATAGAGGAAAAATTAGGCCTGTAATAGTCACCCAGGAAAAGACAAAAATCCCTCTAGGTGCAACAAATCACATGTGCAAACTGCTTACCAGATAAGAAAAACAATGTGAGCGGAATAAATCTAGCCAAAGACTATCCACCATACATGGAAAGAACACCGGATGTAAAGCAGCAGCAAACCTTCAGGAGATCCTGCTTACCAGAACCCAAACTGGGATAGACAGATGAAACGAGATCCCAAAACGAGCTCCTATAGGAACGGTGAGGATACGTCCTGCCACAGTAGGTTCCAGGCTCAGCAACACACATATGATAGAAAGGAGCCAATAGCGTAATACTGTTTAACCCTTAATTTATTAAAAATAAAGTAGCACTTACACAAACATGGAAAATCTAAAACGAAAGTAAAACGGAGCCGGCCGGCACATCAGACACTCTCCCGTCCTCGATATGGCAACGTGGTGACGTCAGCACGTCCCTCCCAGACGCGTTTCGTCATACGTTGACGTTCTCAATGGGGAACGGGCAGCGTGCTGAGCCACCACGTTATATGCGCACACCAAGCCTCGCTTTGAGTCCCGCTGAGGGAAACAAAACACACAGCGCCATCTTGGATGTGGGCATCCTATCTAAATAGCATGCAGCACCATCTTAAATTAGGGCATTTACATTTAAATTATATGGGAAGAGACCAGATAGATATCCTGAGGTGCATCTAGTATATATCCCTGGATAAACAAGATATCTAGCATCTAGTATATATCACTGGATAAACAAGATATAAGTGACATATCCAAAAACACCAACATAGAAATCTTATCTCGTGATCTATACAAAGTAGTAGTGCCCAAAGTATTCTAGTACATTATAACAGTGGGCAAACATAAAATAAAATAAAAATGCATGTAAACGTGTCAAATCTTGTGAGTTAAAAGTTGAATGACCTATACAAAATAATTAATATAAAAATTGGTTTCTATAAAAATAGGTTCCTAAAATTATGGGTAAACAACATGGGTGAAAGAAGAAAGATGTCACGCCTCATAACCCTAGGATGAAGCAAACTCACAATTGGACAGAACTCCCATGTACCCAAAACAACAAAGATACTTGAATAATATTAAATATGAATTTGGTACTAAGTGGGACAGAAAAAACCCAAAAAGACAAAAAAAAAAAAAAAAAAAATCGAAAAATATTTATAGTCTTACCAAAACAAGCCATCCAGATATTCCCCAAGGAAAGTAAGATGAGATAATACTCTCCACCCCTAATGCATAATCTACGTCAGAGGCCCATTTAGGAATTGTCAATAAAGGCGTTGACATCCACATCTATATTTAATCCATGGGGCGTGTAACTTTTAATCCTATGGACCCAGGATATTTCCAATCTGGAAATGTCACGCACCATGGAACTCCCTCGCCAATGAGGTTTATACCGATCAATGCCCAAAAATAGGGTATTGGAGGGATCTCTATCATGTACCAAACGATAGTGCTTGGAAACTGAATGGTTCTTAAAGCCTGTCAATATATTGGTGATGTGCTCATTGAGCCTCACTTGTAGGGGACGTTTGGTGCGTCCCACATATTGCAAGACACACGGGCATTGCAACATGTAGACCACCCCAAAGGTGGAACACGTAATGAATGGGGTGATCGGATGAGTTCGACCTGTCACCGTGGACACAAAGGACTGAGTCCTCCTGTTTGAGCAAGAATTAATAGAGCACACCCGACACCTATTACATTTATAAAAGCCAGTCAGTTGATCAAAAAAGGTGGTCTTGTTGATTGGGGGGTCCAATATGCTGGGAGCCAGTTTATTTCTAAAAGAAGGGGCTCCTCTGAAAACAATTTTAGGTTTCAGCGGTAAAGCCTCCTTCAAAACTTTATCATTGGTAATAATATGCCAACGTTTGGACACCAATTGTTTCACCTCCTTGTGCTGCAGGGAAAAAGTGGTGATAAAGGGTACTCCCAAGTTATGATCTAGACTTCTAGGTCTAGGTTTGTCTCTCAATAGGAGCTCTCTGTCCATGTCCTGTACTTCTCTCAAAACCGGCAGTAAACTATCAATGTTATATCCTTTTTCAAGGAATCTCTCAGTAAGGGTGCTGCTCTGTGCCAAAAAAGTATCAGAATCTGAACAATTCCTACGTATTCTCATATATTGGCTTTTAGGTATTGCATTAAGCCAAGGTCTGTAATGACAGCTCTCTAGAGATATGTAGGAATTGCGGTCACTCTCTTTAAAGAAGGTTGATGTTGATAGGCAATTACCCTCTATATTAAGAGTAAGGTCCAGAAAATGAATCTGGGTTTGACTCGACTCAAAATTAAGATGGATCCCATGGTTATTGACATTAAGGGAGGATAGGAATTGTTGAAGCTCCTGGCCATCACCATCCCATAGGAGGAGGATGTCATCTATGTACCTAGCCCACAGGACCTGATGGGGGTTCCGGTGGGCATAGATGACATCCTCCTCCCACTTGGCCATGAAAAGATTTGCCAAACTAGGGGCGTATTTGGCCCCCATAGCAACACCCCGACTTTGGCGATAAAATCGGTTGGAAAACCAAAAATAGTTATGGGAGGCCGCAAAAACAAGTAGTTCCATAATAAAAGAAATTTGATCTATGGGAAGACCAGAATCTCTAGTCAAAGCATCTTTAACTGCATTCAAACCCATGTCATGGGGAATGATAGTGTAAAGGGAAGTAACGTCGGCACTTGCCATCCACATACCAGATTTGATAGTAACATTGGAGAGGAGGTTCAACACATGACGTGTATCCTTGATATATGAAGGCATTTTTTGAACGAGGGGCTGTAAAAAGAAATCAATGTATCTGCCCACCCGGGATGTGACCGAATCAATGCCACTCACAATGGGGCGTCCTGGGGAACAGATCGGGTTCTTGTGAACTTTAGGTAAATAATAAATAATGGGCGTCTTGGGGGCTTTAGGAATCAGAAATAAACTCTCCTTATCTTTCAAGATCCCCAATGAGGAACCCTTAGAAATAATTTTACGGAGCTCTCTTATGTAACCATTTTTAGGGTCAGAGGGGAGAAGGGTGTAGGTGTCAACATCATCTAGGATCCTAACCATTTCAGCCAGGTAATCCTTTCGATCGAGCACCACTATCCCTCCCCCCTTATCCGCAGGGCGAACAACAAGATCTTTATTCTTACACAGAGACTCTAGACCCTCCTGTATAATTTTTGAATTTTTTGCATTCTTAATCTCCAACCTATCTAAATCCCTAAGAACTACATCCCTGAACACTTTCAATGTGGGGGCAAGTGTTCCAGGCGGATTGAAAAGAGATGCATTGGCCAAACCTGAATGAACAAATTGGTCAGTGGACTGGGAATTCCTAATAATGGGGTTCCCTATCATATACCTTTTGATGTTGAGTTTGCGAACAAACTTGTGGACATCCATATAGGTTTGGAATCTATTGAGGCTTTTGGGAGGGGCGAATTTGAGGCCCCTATCTAACACTAATTTTTCCGCATGGGATAACTCTTTAGTGCTTAAGTTAAAAATACCCTGCCCAATTACATTCTTGCTCTTTTTTGTTCGCAATTGCCTCCCCCCTCTAGTTCCTCGCTTCTTTCTACTGGCCTCTTTAGACCTTGGCCTGGTTTGGAAAAACCCCAAGTCCTAGAGCCACCAGAAGACGGGACAGTGTGGCTAGACGTGATCTGATTTTGAGAGGGGTAAATCATGGGAGGATCACGATTGTCCTGCTGAGGATCATACGGTCCAGGAGGGTCCAACCCCCCTTCATAGGGGTTCATATCACTCATAGGAAAAAAACTGTTCTGTATGGGAAGATTATATTCCCAGTCAGGAACAAAGGAATCTTGATAGGATGTTTTTTGAAATGAGTCATAGTTTTGGTTACGTCTCCACCATTCTTGGTAGCCAACACCAAAACCACGACCCCTATTGGGATAGGGTGGGCCCCGCCCCCTACCACCATTTTGTTGGCCCCCCCTCATTGGGGGTGGTGGTGCATTTCTTATCCCTCCTCCTCTTTGACCATAATTGGGTCTGGGGGGCCCTAAATGGTAGGGTTGCTGAGGGGGATTATTATTGGGTTTGTTGGTCCCTATTGGTCTATGAGGGGATTGATACCTCTGGGGACCCTTATGGGTTTTGCCAAGGGGACCTTTTTTTGTATTTCTAATAGGTTGAGGATATCTAGAGGGAACTCCTGAGCTTTCACCCTGACCTTGATTGGATATCTCCATCTCAGTATTGGTCTGGCTAGCCAGATCCTCAAGCATCCTTTTCTGCCATTCAAAGACCATATTATTACAATAGTCATTTAAATCACGATTATATTTTTTTCTTTTTCTTAAGCTTTTGGTCCTTGTCCTCTTTTTCAAGGACTTTCAATAGACTTTGCGATCTTTCCCTATACTCATCACTATCTTTATTGGCACCGAGTTTGTCTTTTATGACTTTAATCTCAGTGTCAATTTTAGACAGTTTAGCAGTCTTTCTATCGATCAGAAATTGTAGGAGCGATAAGCCTGCTTGGTTAAAGTATTTAAACCACTCCTCCAATTCGGATTCGCCCTTTTGGGGGGATATCTCCCACCTCAAACTTCTCGGGACCATTGAATTTTTGATGTAAGTTTCAAGGTAGGCTATATCCCATTTTTTGTCTCTTAAATTTATCCTTCGGTATATTACTGCAGCTGGGTATTTGTCCATGATGGATATTTTTGAATTTAGAGCCCAAAAAGTAGTCAATACGGATGGGGTTTTTGAACTATACAAAGAGGATGAGAATGATTTGGGTGGGCTTTTCACGAGATTGAAAAATCTCATGATCTCAGAAACCCATACTCAATGGGATATAGCCTACCTTGAAACTTACATCAAAAATTCAATGGTCCCGAGAAGTTTGAGGTGGGAGATATCCCCCCAAAAGGGCGAATTAGAATTGGAGGAGTGGTTTAAATACTTTAACCAAGCAGGCTTATCGCTCCTACAATTTCTGATCGATAGAAAGACTGCTAAACTGTCTAAAATTGACACTGAGATTAAAGTCATAAAAGACAAACTCGGTGCCAATAAAGATAGTGATGAGTATAGGGAAAGATCGCAAAGTCTATTGAAAGTCCTTGAAAAAGAGGACAAGGACCAAAAGCTTAAGAAAAAGAAAAAATATAATCGTGATTTAAATGACTATTGTAATAATATGGTCTTTGAATGGCAGAAAAGGATGCTTGAGGATCTGGCTAGCCAGACCAATACTGAGATGGAGATATCCAATCAAGGTCAGGGTGAAAGCTCAGGAGTTCCCTCTAGATATCCTCAACCTATTGGAAATACAAAAAAAGGTCCCCTTGGCAAAACCCATAAGGGTCCCCAGAGGTATCAATCCCCTCATAGACCAATAGGGACCAACAAACCCAATAATATTCCCCCTCAGCAACCCTACCATTTAGGGCCCCCCAGACCCAATTATGGTCAAAGGGGAGGAGGGATAAGAAATGCACCACCACCCCCAATGAGGGGGGGCCAACAAAATGGTGGTAGGGGGCGGGGCCCACTCTATCCCAATAGGGGTCGTGGTTTTGGTGTTGGCTACCAAGAATGGTGGAGACCTAACCAAAATTATGACTCATTTCAAAAAAACATCCTATCAAGTTTCCTTTGTTCCTGACTGGGAATATAATCTTCCCATACAGAACAGTTTTTTTCCTATGAGTGATATGAACCCCTATGAAGGGGGGTTGGACCCTCCTGGACCGTATGATCCTCAGCAGGACAATCGTGATCCTCCCATGATTTACCCCTCTCAAAATCAGATCACGTCTAGCCACACTGTCCCGTCTTCTGGTGGCTCTAGGACTTGGGGTTTTTCCAAACCAGGCCAAGGTCTAAAGAGGCCAGTAGAAAGAAGCGAGGAACTAGAGGGGGGAGGCGATTGCTAACAAAAAAGAGCAAGAATGTAATTGGGCAGGGTATTTTTAACTTAAGCACTAAAGAGTTATCCCATGCGGAAAAATTAGTGTTAGATAGGGGCCTCAAATTCGCCCCTCCCAAAAGCCTCAATAGATTCCAAACCTATATGGATGTCCACAAGTTTGTTCGCAAACTCAACATCAAAAGGTATATGATAGGGAACCCCATTATTAGGAATTCCCAGTCCACTGACCAATTCGTTCATTCGGGTTTGGCCAATGCATCTCTTTTCAATCCGCCTGGAACACTTGCCCCCACATTGAAAGTGTTCAGGGATGTAGTTCTTAGGGATTTAGATAGGTTGGAGATTAAGAATGCAAAAAATTCAAAAATTATACAGGAGGGTCTAGGCCCTGCGGATAAGGGGGGAGGGATATTGGTGCTCGATCGAAAGGATTACCTGGCTGAAATGGCTAGGATCCTAGATGATGTTGACACCTACACCCCTCTCCCCTCTGACCCTAAAAATGGTTACATAAGAGAGCTCCGTAAAATTATTTCTAAGGGTTCCTCACTGGGGATCTTGAAAGATAAGGAGAGTTTATTTCTGATTCCTAAAGCCCCCAAGACCCCCATTATTTATTATTTACCTAAAGTTCACAAGAACCCGATCTGCCCCCCGGGACGCCCCATTGTGAGTGGCATTGATTCGGTCACATCCCGGGTGGGCAGATACATTGATTTCTTTTTACAGCCCCTCGTTCAAAAAATGCCTTCATATATCAAGGATACACGTCATGTGTTGAACCTCCTCTCCAATGTTACTATCAAATCTGGTATGTGGATGGCAAGTGCCGACGTTACTTCCCTTTACACTATCATTCCCCATGACATGGGTTTGAATGCAGTTAAAGATGCTTTGACTAGAGATTCTGGTCTTCCCATAGATCAAATTTCTTTTATTATGGAACTACTTGTTTTTGCGGCCTCCCATAACTATTTTTGGTTTTCCAACTGATTTTATCGCCAAAGTCGGGGTGTTGCTATGGGGGCCAAATACGCCCCTAGTTTGGCAAATCTTTTCATGGCCAAGTGGGAGGAGGATGTCATCTATGCCCACCGGAACCCCCATCAGGTCCTGTGGGCTAGGTACATAGATGACATCCTCCTCCTATGGGATGGTGATGGCCAGGAGCTTCAACAGTTCCTATCCTCCCTTAATGTCAATAACCGTGGGATCCATCTTAATTTTGAGTCGAGTCAAACCCAGCATCATTTTCTGGACCTTACTCTTAATATAGAGGGTAATTGCCTATCAACAACAACCTTCTTTAAAGAGAGAGAGGCAATTCCTACATATCTCTAGAGAGCTGTCATTACAGACCCTGGCTTAATGCAATACCTAAAAGCCAATATATGAGAATACGTAGGAATTGTTCAGATTCTGATACTTTTTTGGCACAGAGCAGCACCCTTACTGAGAGATTCCTTGAAAAAGGATATAACAATGATAGTTTACTGCCGGTTTTGAGAGAAGTGCAGGACATGGACAGAGAGCTCCTATTGAGAGACAAACCTAGACCTAGAAGTCTAGATCATAACTTGGGAGTACCCTTTATCACCACTTTTTCCCTGCAGCACAAGGAGGTGAAACAATTGGTGTCCAAACATTGGCATATTATTACCAATGATAAAGTTTTGAAGGAGGCTTTACCGCTGAAACCTAAAATTGTTTTCAGAGGAGCCCCTTCTTTTAGAAATAAACTGGCTCCCAACATATTGGACCCCCCAATCAACAAGACCACCTTTTTTGATCAACTGACTGGCTTTTATAAATGTAATAGGTGTCAGGTGTGCTCTACTAATTCTTGCTCAAACAGGAGGACTCAGTCCTTTGTGTCCACGGTGACAGGTCGAACTCATCCGATCACCCAATTCATTACGTGTTCCACCTTTGGGGTGATCTGCATGTTGCAATGCCCGTGTGGCTTGCAATATGTGGGACGCACCAAACGTCCCCTACAAGTGAGGCTCAATGAGCACATCACCAATATATTGACAGGCTTTAAGAACCATTCAGTTTCCAAGCACTATCGTTTCGTACATGATAGAGATCCCTCCAATACCCTATTTTTGGGCATTGATCGGTATAAACCTCATTGGCGAGGGAGTTCCATGGTGCGTGACATTTCCAGATTGGAAATATCCTGGGTCCATAGAATTAAAAGTTACACGCCCCATGGATTAAATATAGATGTGGATGTCAACGCCTTTATTGACAATTCCTAAATGGGCCTCTGACGTAGATTATGCATTAGGGGTGGAGAGTATTATCTCATCTTACTTTCCTTGGGGAATATCTGGATGGCTTGTTTTGGTAAGACTATAAATATTTTTCGATTTTTTTGGTCTTTTGGGTTTTTTCTGTCCCACTTAGTACCGAATTCATATTTAATATCATTCAAGTATCTTTGTTGTTTTGGGTACATGGGAGTTCTGTCCAATTGTGAGTTTGCTTCATCCTAGGATTATGAGGCTTGACATCTTTCTTCTTTCACCTATGTTGTTCACCCATAATTTTAGGAACCTATTTTTATAGGAACCAATTTTTATATTAATTATTTTGTTTAGGTCATTCAACTTTTAACTCACAAGATTTGACACGTTTACATCCATTTTTATTTTATTTTATTTTATGTTTGCCCACTGTTATAATGTACTAGAATACTTTGGGCACTACTACTTTGTATAGATCACGAGATAAGATTTCTATGTTGGTGTTTTTGGATATGTCACTTATATCTTGTTTATCCAGTGATATATACTAGATGCTAGATATCTTGTTTATCCAGGGATATATACTAGATGCACCTCAGGATATCCATCTGGTCTCTTCCCATATAATTTAAATGTAAATGCCCTCATTGAAGATGGTGCTGCATGCTATTTAGATAGGATGCCCACATCCAAGATGGCGCTGTTTGTTTTGTTTCCCTCAGCGGGACTCAAAGCGAGGCTTGGTGTGCGCATATAACGTGGTGGCCCAGCACGCTGCCCGTTCCCCATTGAGAACGTCAACGTATGATGAAACGCGTCTGGGAGGGACGTGCTGACGTCACCACGTTGCCATATCGAGGACGGGAGAGTGTCTGATGTGCCGGCCGGCTCCGTTTTACTTTCGTTTTAGATTTTCCATGTTTGTGTAAGTGCTACTTTATTTTTAATAAATTAAGGGTTAAACAGTATTACGCTATTGGCTCCTTTCTATCATATGTGTGTTGCTGAGCCTGGAACCTACTGTGGCAGGACGTATCCTCACCGTTCCTATAGGAGCTCGTTTTGGGATCTCGTTTCATCTGTCTATCCCAGTTTGGGTTCTGGTAAGCAGGATCTCCTGAAGGTTTGCTGCTGCTTTACATCCGGTGTTCTTTCCATGTATGGTGGATAGTCTTTGGCTAGATTTATTCCGCTCACATTGTTTTTCTTATCTGGTAAGCAGTTTGCACATGTGATTTGTTGCACCTAGAGGGATTTTTGTCTTTTCCTGGGTGACTATTACAGGCCTAATTTTTCCTCTATATCTGGTAAGCAGTTCTGGATGTCATTCACGTTTATTTTTTCACCCCGTTTCCCTTTATTTTGCATGTTTTCCTGACACTCATATAATCACCCCCAGTTGTTGTCACCTGCACTGGATTTTTTATGATCACGTAAGATTTTTTATGATCACGTATGATTGTTTGGGCTATGATTGAGTGTTGCACATTTTTGCTTTGAAGTGTTGTACGTATCAGTATTACGCTTTGTTTGCTTCATATATTTTTGGTTAAACCTCTGTGGACTGTACACACGGGACGAGTGTGCTTATCCTGCCTCACCGGGACTGATCATCTCAAGGCCCAGGCTGGGTTTAAGCCACTTGCCCCAATTTGGCTTACTTCTGGTAAGCACACTACCTCACTAAAGCGTTCCCGTTTTATGCCTTATTCACCACATATTTCTTCTGGATGAAATCCAGGTCACTCATTTATGACAAGACTTAATTTTGTTTTATACAAGGGACTATTTAATGCACATGGGACTTCTTAATATTGATGTCTATTATGTTGTTCGTTTATAGCGCGGTTTCTCTGTTATAAATTATATTGCGCCTGCAGTTCACATCGTCATATTGGGCTCTCAGCTTCTGAACATCTACTGAAGAATCTGGGGAAAAGATCTTCGAGCCGTTGAGCTCTACTGGGCCCTTGGTTCGAGCCATAGAAAGAATGTTATCTCGATCTTTATAGTGAAGAAGCTTCAGAATAAAAGGAACGCAGATTACTTCCTGATGAGAGTGGGCAAGAGGGTATGTGATGTGCCCTTTCTACCGCAAAGGAAGGCAGACACTTTGTGACCAAAAAAATTTCATAACAGCCATTGTCAATAAATGCAGTTGGATTTTTTTCCCTTCTATTTTCTCAGGCAACCCCAGGATCTGGACATTGGAAGCATATCAATGTGATTTGCGCACTGTTGCACAACTACTTGATTCGCTAGGACATCCAGCTTAACCGGTGCCAGCTCATCCTCCAAGAAGATTACTCTGCCCTCCAGTGCAGAGGTGCACTCCCACACCTTTTGCACATCGTGGCGGATAAGCGTCATATCCTCTCTGAGGTTCTGGAATTGTGCTGCGAAGGTGGGCAGGAACGCTGCAACTCCGAACTTCCATAAATACATCCCTGAGGGTGGGCTCTGGTGGGTGTCTGGGCTGCCCATGAGGCCTCTGGAGCATGAGAACGTATGACCCTGTGCTCTGTGGCTAGTGTGCAGCGCAGCTTGAATGGACTCACCATCTGCCAAGGAGTCCTCCCGTGGCAGTTGTCCCATAGCAGGAGCAGCTCTTGAGTGTCTCTGCTGCTCTTCCTCCGGCACCCAGGCAAATTTCTCTAAGTGGGCTGTGACTCCCCAGCTCTTATCCCTAGGGGCATGAGGGGGGAATGGGTCGTCGCCATCTTGGCTGCTGCTGGCCGGAGTCCCAGCTTTATCTTTATTCCGTCTGGTTATGGCCCTGGTCTTCGGAAGCCGCTGCAGGATGGACCGGAGGGTAGATTGGTCTGTGAGGAAGCCGTCTCCCCAAGGCTGGTTACAGCAGGAGAGTTGTACTGGCTGATTATAAGCAGAGGTTCGGCGGCAACACAGAGCTCAGGGTCTCCTCACATCGTCATCTCAGCCACACCTCACTATTTCTAGGTTAGCAGGTTATCACTAAGGCTTATGCCTTGAAGGACAGGAATCCTCCATTTCCTGTTAAGGCTCACTTACACCTCGTAACTGGTCGGCTTTTCAGCGCCATGTATTAGTGTCTCACATTTGAAAGGCTTCCACCTAGTCCCTCTGTTCACATGTTTAAGTTTTAGCAAGTGGATGTTCAGGCCTGCTGATGTCCGCTTTGGCTGTAAGCCATCTGAGTTTGAGAATCTGATTCCTTTGTTTGTGTTCCTTGGTGATACCATGTTCTTGATTAATGGAAACCTGTGTCTTGTACTGCATGATTAAGAAATAAGTATTTTTGACCTGCCTGTAAAATCCTTTTCTTCTTCAAGTACAAGGATTATTTACTTAAAATAGACAAATGTGCATATATATATATGCAATAATGAATGGGAATTCATAAATACAATAAATATGATAAACATAAAAACGGATATAGAAATTATTCATTACATCAATAATTATAGGAATGAAAACATGGTATAGAAATGAATCAATAATAAGGAAATGGTATTCAAATTAATGAATAATGACAATGGGTCCCAAAAGGATATTAAATTTAACATAATGGATCTGGGCCCTGTATACTGACAAGTGAGATACCATATGAGGATGAATATTAAATCACAGTGTTTAGTTCTAATTCTTCATTAAGTCCCCAAGGGGTTAATGTATTGTGTCTAAAAATTAAATACGTTTCTTGTTGAAGAGTTTTTTGAAACGCTCAGCTTTAAAACCACTGTTGGGGATACTTTCAATAGTTCAAACTAATAGCCCTTTCATGGATTTTTTGTGCTTTGCTTTTAAGTGTTTGGGAATGCTACAATCAATGCTACCTTATTCAATAGCATGACATTGTTGCCCAAATCTGATTCTTATGGTTCTAATTCTTTGTCTGACTTACAGTGACCACATGGACAAATTAAGCAATATATATGACAAATTCCACAGACAAAATTGAAGGCAGAAATGGGAAATGCTTTTCTGTTTCCAGTAAAGGCTTTTTGACTCTGTGTGACAAATCTGCACGTGAGACATCTGCATTTCCGACACTGAAAAATACTTACTAGGTTTCCAAACAGGTTGAATTGGCAGGGGCAAATGGTTTTAATTGTTTTTTTTTTTTTTTGGTCATTTTACTGGAGGCTACTTGACTTTTGATATTGCAAACTTGACGATTGGCAAACTTAGGTTTTTTGGGCAAAATTTGATTAATTGGATTCCCCAATGTCTTTAAAATATTTGTTTTCCCCATGTTTATATACTTGGCATGAAATTGGTTGATGAATCAGATGGGGTTGGAATCACCGTTTTCCTCTTTTGCCTTACTTGTATTTGGGAGGACTCGATAGGTATTGGATACCTCCCCTATAGTACCCCAAGAGTGATCTTTTTATATGAATTTCTTCCTCACTTTGTTCTATATAATCTCTAAAGTGCTGTTTTTGCAGATTCAGCAAAATTGGCCCTTATAAATATTGTGTTTCCACCTTGGGTGGTGACAGCTGTTGGAGTGAACTTATGAATTACCTGTAGTCATTTTGAAATGGTTTTTGGAAATAAGTTACTACCCTAATGAGCCCAACTCCAAATTGTTGTTGCAATATTCAACAAATCGAATGGCTGAGGAGGATTGTCCATTCCAAATGATGACCATGTCTATATACCTCCCAAAATAGACAATCTGGTGAGCATATGAGTTATGATTATAAATGTAGTTGGCCTCATAGCCCCATTGGTAAACAGTCATAACTGGGAACAAATTGCCATAACTTTACTTGGAGATGTGTGTCCCTATTCTCCATTTCAGGTGTGAATCAGGTCCAAATTTTTGCCTGAGTTCGGCCCCAAAACGGAGCCAAAGATGCACAGGACCCCTTTCCAGTGCGGACTGCAGCCGCCCCGGATCCGCGAGAGTCAGTCTCCTGTCATGGGAATTGGATGCGGAGAAACCAGCATCCAATTTGCATCAGTGTGAACACAGCCTTAAACAAAAACGTGTGCTTTGAATGATCAACTGGGCCTGCTTATAATGAAGATTCGGATTGAGTAGAAAGATAATGTTCTACTGCCCCAAAAGCATGTCCGATGTGGAATGGAGGTATATAATTGGCTAACATCTAGGGGCATCCAACGAAAAGCTGGTTCTCATTGACAGAGTTAGAGGATCTCCAGCAGATAGGTAGAGTCCCTGATGTATGTATGCTGGTAATTCCAAGACCAATGGCCTTTCAAAAAGCTCTGCCAACAAGAAACTTAGGGAATTTTTACACGCAATACATTAACACCTTAGACACTTAATGAGGAATAAGATGAACACAGGGATTTAATTTTCATCCTCAAGTGGCATCTTGGATGCCTGTATATAGGGCTCAGAGCCATTATGGATGTGTTTAATATCCATTGGAGAGCATTATTTCATTAATTTTAATATTTCTTTATTATTAATTGATTAATTTTTATACCATGTTTTTATTACCATGATTAATGATGTAACAAGATTAATTTTTTTATAGTTACCACACTTAATGTATTTATGAATTCCCATTAATTTTATTGCATATATATTTGCACATTTGTCCATTTTGAGTAAGCAATCCTTGTTTTTATCGGGGCATGCTGCTCCATGTAGTCCCATAACTTTTCCAGATTATATTTTATTTATAAATTCCCATTAATTTTATTGCATATACAATTTTACATTTGTTTATTTTCAGTAAGCAATCCTTGTTTTTCATACAGGCTTGCTGCCCCATATATTTCCAAGGTTTCCACTGCAATGACGGCTGTACAAAAAAAAAAAAAAAAAAAAAAAAGCTTCCTCTCAGATCTTTAGTAGGCTTCACAAAGGGGCAAGACTGCATCCCACGTACATCACATGTGACATCACCTGGCAGAGTTCCAGACACTTCCCTGTCCCACTTGGGCTGTTACAGCTCTGGGAGACCAAATGAGCTGCATTCCACCTACCCAGCCACTTCCTTGCTCCACTCTACCTAGCATAGCAGCATCCCTGCTGGACTTTACAGTCAGACACCAGTCTCTTTCCTCAAGCAGAAGATCAGGTTCAGGGTAAACATACTGGACAAAGGCAACTTTATATGCCAGCATTTTACTGATCACTTTATTATTATAACAATAAAACATACACTTAGATGGTGGCACCCTCTCTTTTTCCTTGTCCGTAGACGAGTATGTGCTCAAGATGGTACCTGAAGCTTGAGGAATGCAGTGGGATTGTGCACACAGAGTGGACCAATGCACTCCTGAATGTAGTAGTCACAGGGGATGTGACAAAATGTTAGCTGTAAAAAGGCAGGAAAGCTGGGGTCCAGAAAAAACCCTTCAGAATGGGGGAGAAAGAATTGTGTGAAAAGGTAGATTGAGATGTGGGTTGGGGGGTCCGCGAAGGAGAGAAGGGAGGTGGAGACTCCCTGCTTTAGTTGCTTCAAGAGGGCATGATCCCTCCTTCCTTGAGATAGTTTTTAGGGACTGGATCACACTCGTGCAAATTGTCACTGCCCTGGACCTGTAGAAAATACTGCTATCTGCACCTCAATGTACTGATGTACCAAGAGTGAGCACAAAATGGAGAGTCTAAAGCCAGAGGCAATGTTACAGGCAGGCCTGTATTCTTCCATGCGGTTGGGTCCTGTATGGATGAAATGCTGCTGAGGTGTCACCAATCTGGCAGCTGCAGTGACCGTAGATGCCTCTAAGTGGAGAAAGGACTTCACCATGTGAAAAACAATGCATAGTCTTCTTAATCTTGCAGGAAAAAATTGCAATTATATAAGCCAGAAACTTGCTCTGAGGGCAGAGAGGTCACCCATCACCTAAGTACACTAGGAGAAAAAGTGGCGATTGCTGGGAGTGGGAAGGGTTTAATGGGCTGCTTTAACAGCTTAAAAAAAACTGGTCTTCAACCATCCGATTATAAAGGTAAGCACCCATGATAAAGAATGGAAAATTGGACCACAAGACAAAATATCCTGACAATTAAGTATGAGCTCAGGCGTGTTCGCAACCCGCACATGTAGAACACACCAGGAAGTCGGCACTGCACAGTGCTAATCACAGGCAGCGAGACATTTCTTGAGCTCTGTAGCCACGAAATGTCACACTGCCTGTTATTAGCACAGTGCAGTGCCAACTTCCTGGCGGGCTCTGCATGTGCGGGTTGCGAACATGCCTGAGCTCTTCCTTACTGACAATCTTGTAAGGCTCACAGTGTGTACGCTGGGAATCTTACCAGTTCGCCCTATCAGATCCACTTCAGACAGTCTGAAGCACTGCAATATCTTCCATCTCAATCCTGAGAAGCAAATAAAAAAAGTAGTATTAAGTAAAGGAAGGCATAGTTCAAGGTATATTGATCCTGTGGGGCACCAGAGAATCAACTACTTCAGAAAGAGGAACCAAACGCGTCCAGTTTGTTGTTGAACCTGGAGGTCAAAAAGGCCACACCTGGCATTCCCCACCTGTGACACAAATCAAAAAAGGTAGGAACTATTCCCCGGGGTCCAGGTGCAGTCATCAGACAAAACCCTCCCATCAAAGGTCTATGCCTGAGATGTATATGCAGGCATGGTAGGAACGTGATGTTCTGCCAAGGACAGAAGCCAATCTACCTATCTTTAGACAGTGAGACTTCTGGTTCCTCCCTGATGACTAATGTATACCAAATCACCGAAAGTTCCAGGATGTTGATCAGGAGATGAGTCGTCTCTGATGATCAAGTCCCCTGCACCAACCAAGTGCCCATGACTCCATTATCTGGATCTTCCAAAAGACTGGAAGGGAGGACTTTTCCAATTCCACACCCAGATTCCGAGCTACCAAGCCAATGACAATCTAGTTCCTTGGTGACAAACAACTCTGTCCAGAAACTTTATTATTTGTCCCACAAATTTGTCAATCCGTTGTGGAGGTCTGTAGTAAAATTTGAGCAAATGGGACTGCCTAGAAGGAGCCTACAATCAGGTCCAAGGCTGTCATTCAAAGGCAGAGAATTAAATGGCTCCTGGATTGGAAAGCTCAAATCTGAAATTGGAGGGTCTGAAATTTCTTTTGTGGAATGAAATTTCTGGCCTAAGTATCCAGGACTGGACTCAGGTACTCCAAAGAATGAGTCGGTTCCAGCACTCATTTCTAAAGGTTCAGGATCCATCCAAACCACTTTAATGTCTGGACAGTCAAAGCCACAAATTTCCAACATAGCCTATGTCAACTCTTCCTTCGAAAGTAGGATGTAGCGGCACCGCAGGAAAACGTTGGAAACTCTGATGCACTAGAAAAGGATGGGAACATGCAAGCATGTGTCCACAGAAGCAAGACAGTGTCCCTTGTAAAGGGCGGGGATGACATACCTGGTGTATATTCCATGCAGAGTTTGTGTGTTTGAATGAAGACCATCAGAGCTTTGAAATCCAACATGAGGCAGGTGCCCCCTTTGAGTTTAGGAACAGTGAACAAAATTGTAGGAAAAGCTTTGAAACCATTCTGCCACAGGAAATGGGGCAATGAACTTCTTGGACCAAAGTGGGCACCATAGAGGTCTGCTAATCTGTGCAGTGACACAGAAGTTTGAAGGTGAGAAACTGAGGAACAGGCAAGGAGGTAAACTCCAGTTTGTATCTATGGCACACCATCTCCTGTACCAATTGAGTGTTAGATGCAAGCTGTGCAATCATTTGCAAAGGTTCACAAATGTTCCCCCCTGCCCCATACAGAGGAAGGCTCATCTGAGAATTGGTGGGCTTGCTGGTGGACTGGGAACAAAGCTTGTGGGGTCGCAATTTGAAGGGATGTGGGGAGTAGAGAAACAAACAGGGATGTTCCTTGACAGATAAAGAGGGGTAAGACTTTAAAGTATGTTCCATGAGTATTTTCTGCTGTGGAAGATAAGTGCTCATGTCACCTGTAGCTTCCTTAATCGCATCAAGAGCAGATATGAGGAGACATACCTCGTAGGCCATGCGGATAAAATGCTTTTTACCAACAGGTTCTGGAGTCCAGTGCTTTAACCAGTGCCCTACATGTGTGCTGACAGGAGACCCATGGAAGAGATAAGTCTAGAAGCTTCCAGCATATTGTCACAAGTACTGAGATACCGCGAGAGGTTTTGACCAGTCATCCAAGCTTTGAAATAGTAAAGTAACAGCCAGAACAAGCTGAAGGGCAGGGCATCTCTACCCTAGGATTTCAGGAGGGTTTCCTACTGCTTATCAGTTGTGTCTTTAAAGAAATGGGTGCCTGCTACTGGAATAGTAAGTGCCTTATGGTGGGATTCTGCTAGTATTGGGATGTGAAAACAGTAGATTTTTTGAGACAGAGTTCAGAATCAGAGTGGCAAAAAAACGGGGTCCTTGGTAAATTAGGTCTTGAATTACTGTAGTAAAAACCTCAGCTGAAAGGCAGAGGAACCAGCCACAACCAACAGAGCTAAAGAGGACTCTAATGACAGACTAAACCCTAGGAGCAGAGGGCAAATTCAGCAGATGGCAAGTCCAAATTGCAGACGTAATCACCATCAGCAGGAGTGCTGCAAGCAGCACTAAAAACGTCAGCGTCAGTGCTGGAAGCAATCCATACAACTGGTCTGGTCCGCCCCAAGTCAAGAACCAGATTGTTTTGCATGGTATAAGAAAGGCAAAGGGTACATGGTAAGCCTTGTGAACGCACAAAACCTGGACAGCGGGTAGCAGATAAGTTGGATGTCCTAGGATGAAGAAAATCAATGTAGGTGAGCAGCAGGAAAAGATCAAAGTTTGGAGTGCCACATGGCTCTTTCTAGGCAAGAGTAACAGCAGGGAGATCCGCTTACAGCTGAATAGGAAAAATGAGCAAGGATCGTGCAACAGTCCACCCAACTGATGAGGTCAGCTCCAAGTCCCACAGCATTAATCCTTTCTAGGGGTTAACACCAGTGCCAAGTGCAGCAGAGCCGGTGTTGTGGGACTCCAACAGCCAAGCGAAGGATGGCCATGCTGGATAGCTGGAATCCAGGAGACAAGGCTACAGCAGGAACATTGTGAAGAGTCCTGATTAAAGATAAAATTTGAAGAAAAAGAGGCACTACCAAAAAACTATGCTCATATGCTGGTAGGTGGAAGGCTTATACTGGGCTGGTCTACAGTTAGTTTGTTTGCCAGTGTCCAATCCTCCTGTAGGTGGCAGAATAACCCAAGGGTTAAAGACTTCCGGTGTCCCTCAAGGATCAGAAAGAAATATAGATGATGCCATTGATGTCTGGTTTTCATGCAGACCCGCTTGCTTCAGTAGTTTCAGTCAATGACCAAGAACAACTATGCAGGTAAGAATTGCCAAATTTTCTAAGAGGCTCAGCATTAGAGTGAGGCAAGTAACAGGAGACCAGCAGTGGTAGCTTACGTATTACTCCCATAACAGGTTGGCTAAAAGTCAAAATAAGACTTGCAAATCATAGAAACTATACAGGCTGGAAAATAAAAAGTAAAAAATAAATAACTAATACATCCCCCACAAAATTGCCAATAGAACTACATTTTTTGGATGCAGATGCCAAATTATGGCTGTTGTGGCCTTGCCCATACTATGCCACACTTTGCAGCTTGCAGTGTTCAGGCAGTGCCCTGCTGTGTTACTTTGAATGGCAGTAACCTTGGTTGCAGTGTATCAAACCAAAGATAACAGCTCTCTCTCTGGTATTTTCTGTGTGCATCATTCCCACAGGCTGAACAAGATAAAGCTAGCCATGTATGGGCAGAGTTTGCTCAGGATGACTGTATACAATACACTTTCTGCATGACTTACCATGATTTACCATGATTTTGTCTCTGGAATTGTTCAACAATTGTTCAACAGGGATTAATTTCCAGGAAGCATATCAAAAATGCACCAAAAATTGCAAAAAAAACAACTAGAAGGAAACTGGTTTTAAATCACCCAAATATTCATCAGTCAAAAGACATAAGTGTAGCATCTATTTTCATTCCTGACCACATTTTGGTCAGGAAATATATTATATATATATATATATATATATATATATATATATATATATATATATATATATATATATATATATTTGTATTTGAGAGATATTTCCTCCTCCAGACAGAAAGTGAGGGAAATTCTACAATCACAAGACAGATGGTAATAAACATGCTTTTCTTTTTTGACAGTAGGGGAAGGCTAGAATCTGTCATAATTGTATTTATGTCTGTGTCCCTGTAGCAGCTTTTCCATCACTTCCGGTGTAATAAAACTTTGTCAGTAAGACAGGAAGTGAGGAGGAATCATTTCAACAGAGATAAGTATTAGTCATAGAAACTGGACAGGAGTTCCAATTACTTCTCATTCTATCCAAAACTAGAAAAATTGTTTACCGCTCGACATACATTTTTAACCATCAAAGCAAGGTGAACTATTTAAAGCCTTCCCAAAGAAATGTAAGCTATGCGGAAAAACTACATTTAAATGGCTTTTTAGACTTACTGTTTCTCACATAACAGCTTGCAAGAGAGGATTTCCGGAGCAACTCCATTCCCAGCTCTTGTAACTTACTGCAGCCTTCTCCACTGCCTGTTGCAAGCGAATCCAGCGAGTCCAGGTCTCCGACAGTGTTCAGCTGGCCTTCACTAGCATTGCTACTTCTGACATCACATAACTGGCTCTTTACAGCAGATAGTTTGCTGCGCACCTCAAGCACCTGGGACTTATACCTCTTTAGCATCTTCAAATCAGGAGAGACTCGCCAAGAAGTATGCTGTGCACGTGTGTCCCTGTCTTTGCGGGAACAGGACGCTGGAGAGAAAAGCAAATGTGTTTTAGTACACAATTGATATTTACATTTTTTAAAGATGTACTCAGTAGTGAACATTGAACTTAAAAAGTAGAGCAGTTTTTAAAAGCAAATACGGTTACGAGTAAACAGGGCCATCTGTCTTCCCCAATGAACAAAAACATTTCTACAGTATAGCTACTAAAAGAGATAGAGATATATAGACACACATACACACACACAGGAGATAAAAATTAGACAACTACCTACTTCCTAAATTTCCTACAACCTATTTTCCTAAAATTCAAGGTCACTGTATAGTCCTATTTGAAACGATCTAAGAAGAGTAAAAGAGCAGTTTTGTTAAGCATATTTCATGAGTTACATATATTTTGAAGCACAGAATAAAAAGCTTCAATGAGATTTGAAAAAGAACAATGATCAAAATTAGAGAACGCTTTCAGATACCTCCCAGTTATTGGTGTTAATCTGGCAACTTGTGCTAATTTCTTTAACCACTTCCATACTGGGCCTATTGTGGCACTTGTCTCCTACATGTAAAAATTATAGTTTTTTGCTAGAAAATTACTCAGAATCCCCAAACATTATATATGGTTTTTTTTAGCAGAGACCCAAGGGAATAAAATGGCGGTTGTTGCAACTTTTTATGTCGCACAGTATTTGCGCAACAATTTTTAAAACCCGTTTTGGAAAAAAAAAAAAAAACAGTTTTGTTTTTGTATAATGTGAAAGATGTTACGCCTAGTAAATAGATAGCTAACATGTCACGCTTTGTTCACACTTGAATGGTGCCAAACTTTGGCACTTGAAAATCTCTATAGGCAACACTTTAAATTTTTTTACAGGTTACCAGTTTAGAGTTACAGAGGTCTAACGCTAGGATTGTTGCTCTCGCTCTAATGCACGTGGTGATATCTCACATGGGTGATTTGACCGCCGTTTACATATGCGGGCATGACTTGCGTGTGCATTTGCTTCTGCGAGCACATGGAGACGGGGGGTGCTTTAAATATTTTTTTTTTTCTAGTGTTTTATTGAAATCTTTTATTCCTATTACAAGGAATGTTACATCCCTTGTAATAGGAATGGTGCGCGACAGGTCCTCTTTATGGAGAGTTGTGGGGTCTATAAGACCCCACATCTCTCCTGCTCTCCTGCAGGCTGGAAAGATTAAGTAGAAAAAAAAAAAAAGACGATATCTTTCTTTCTTTCCAGCCGAGTTCTTGGCTTTGTTTACTTCCACCGGCCAGATGTGACATCATACCATGACACTACCTATACCCTTTGATAACCAGGTATAGGAAAAGGGAGGAATTTTTGGTGCAAAATGATCCAAAGAGCCTGTGTTGCAGTGCCCATATATAAGGTCCCTTAAACCTCCACACCTATATACAAACATGCATATTACATAAAAAATTCATACAAAATTGTTAGGTAGTGAAAAATGAACTAAAAGTAAACTTTAAAATTCTGAGGCGGTCAGATGTCCTATGGCGAAATGTGCAAGGCAGAGCCTAGTACGCACCCATGTCACTTCCGGTTTGCGGCGTCTGGACCGGTGGAACACACGCTGAACAGGATTTGTTGTACTGTGTTATTGGAAACATTTTCCCAGCAACTGGCTTTGCTGTACCATTTTTAATTTTATTTTATACAAAACATTTGGAAACTTTTTATAGAACTTCACTGAGTGTCCGACTCTTCCATTCATACGAGGATACCCCATGGGCCTGAAGTACCACGGAGAAGGCGATCATCCAGGAATTGTCAGCTACATTCATCATCGCTCATCCCCAACAGGAATATAAGTTTAGGACATCCTATGGTCGGATCCAATAAGGAGGAAGACAGTTCCAGCCAAATCCCCACCTTATGCGGTTCATCCCTGCGGGGGTATGAGAATCTGGTGAGTGGGGAACTGAAGGGGAGCACGAACGTCACCTCATGCTATTTGCACAGGAATTTGCACAAGTCACTTTGGATTGTTTCACATGCAAGTAGCACCACAGATTGAACTTATATACCTTAAATCTATGATTGTTTTGCACTAGCGACTTTATTTACCTTCTTGATTAACTTTAACAAGAATTTTAAAGTTTACTGTTAATTTAATTTTTCACTACCTAACAATTTTGTATGAATTTTTGATGTAATATGCACGTTTGTATATAGGTGTGGAGGTTTAAGGGACCTTATATATGGGCACCACAACACGGGCTCTTTGGATCATTTTGCACCAAAAACTTCTCCCTTTTTCTATACCTTGTTATCAAAGGGGATACGTAGTGTCACGTATTATCACATATAATCTGATCCCAGTTTACATCACTTAGTGGTCCAACTAGCGCTTGCACTTTTAACTGTTAGTCATCACTGGATGTCACTCTCCAGGTGACAGGCAGCGCCACCCACCCCTGCACATATACATATATTTGATAGGGAACATTATGTTCTCCGTCAAACTGGGGAAAGACTGAACCCAATGTGTGTAAAGAAGTCAGTGATAGGTGGAGGGGGAAGCTTCATGGTTTGGGGGATGTTTTCTACAGCAGCAGTTGGGCCTCTTTTACAGCTACATGGCAGAGTGCATGCAAATGTTTATTAGAACCTTCTTTGACAACATGTGGTTCCTTCCCTGCATTCATTACCCAAATCAGCCAGTAATTTTCATGCATGACAATGCCCCTGTCACACAGTAAAGCAAGTAAAAAAGTACCTTGAAGCTGAAAACATTGAAATAATGAAATGGCTAGCCCAGAGTCCTAATCTAAACCCGATAGAAGAACCTCTGGAAAATCCTTGGCAACAAAGTTTTAGCCAAGAAACCTACTACAGTCACCAAACTGTTTAAGAGACTGTAAGAAAAGTGGAACAAAATCACACCAGAGCAGTGAGAGAGACTAGTGATGTCCTGTGGCCAAATATGTGCTGAATTCATTCAAAGCAAGGGCCCACCCGCGTCACACTAATTGTTGATTGTTGCAATTTTAGTTGTAATCTTTCTCCGTGCTACAGTCATTGCTGTTCTCTAATCTTGATTATTGTGTTGTCTACAAAATAAAGGTTTTTGTTGAAGTTCCTTGGTAATTTTGAAAAACACTGTTCTATTAGCATGGTATAGCCACAACAAAAATTCCATCAAATGTTCAGAAATAAAGATTACATTATTTTTGAAAAAGAAAATCAAGTTTTCATAATTAGTTCTCCAATTTTGAGCTCCAGTATGATATATCTATATATAGATACACAGTGGGGACGCAAAGTATTCAGACCCCCTTAAATTTCTCACTCTTTGTTATATTGCAGCCATTTGCTAAAATCATTTAAGTTCATTTTTTTCCTCATTAATGTACACACAGCACCCCATATTGACAGAAAAACACAGAATTGTTGACATTTTTGCAGATTTATTAAAAAAGAAAAACTGAAATATCACATGGTCCTAAGTATTTAGACCCTTTGCTCAGTATTTATTAGAAGCACCCTTTTGATCTAATACAGCCATGAGTCTTTTTGTGAAAGATGCAACAAGTTTTTCACACCTGGATTTGGGGATCCTCTGCCATTCCTCCTTGCAGATCCTCTCCAGTTCTGTCAGGTTGGATGGTAAACGTTGGTGGACAGCCATTTTTAGGTCTCTCCAGAGATGCTCAATTGGGTTTAAGTCAGGGCTCTGGCTGGGCCATTCAAGAACAGTCACGGAGTTGTTGTGAAGCCACTCCTTCGTTATTTTAGCTTAGGGTCATAGTCTTGTTGGAAGGTAAACCTTCGGCCCAGTCTGAGGTCCTGAGCACTCTTGAGAAGGTTTTCGTCCAGGATATCCCTGTATTTGGCCGCATTCATCTTTCCCTCTATTGCAACCAGTCGTCCTGTCCCTGCAGCTCAAAAACACCCCCACAGCATGATACTGCCACCACCATGCTTCACTGTTGGGACTGTATTGGACAGGTGATGAGCAGTACCTGTTTTCTCCACACATACCACTTAGAATTAAGGCCAAAAAGTTCTATTTTGGTCTCATCAGACCAAAGAATCTTATTTCTCACCATCTTGGAGTCCTTCAGGTGTTTTTTTAGCAAACTTCATGTGGGCTTTTATGTGTCTTGCACTGAGGAGAGGCTTCCGTCGGGCCACTCTGCCATAAAGCCCCGACTGGTGGAGGGCTGCAGTGATGGTTGACTTTCTACAACTTTCTCCCATCTCCCGAATGCATCTCTGGAGCTCAGCCACAGTGATCTTTGGGTTCTTCTTTACCTCTCTCACCAAGGCTCTTCTACCCCAATAGCTCAGTTTGGCCGGATCGCCAGCTCTAGGAAGGGTTCTGGTCGTCCCAAACGTCTTCCATTTAAGGTTTATGGAGGCCACTGTGCTCTTAGGAACCTTAAGTGCAGCAGAATTTTTTTTGTAACCTTGGCCAGATCTGTGCCTTGCCACAATTCTGTCTCTGAGCTCTTCAGGCAGTTCCTTTGACCTCATGATTCTCATTTGCTCTGACATGCACTGTGAGCTGTAAGGTCTTATATAGACAGGTGTGTGGCTTTCCTAATCAAGTCCAATCAGTATAATCAAACACAGCTGGACTCAAATGAAGGTGTAGAACCACCTCAAGGATGATCAGAAGAAATGGACAGCACCTGAGTTAAATATATGAGTGTCATAGCAAAGGGTCTGAATACTAAGGACCATGTGATATTTCAGTTTTTCTTTTTTAATAAATCTGCAAAAATGTCAACAATTCTGTGTTTTTCTGTCAATATGGGGTGCTGTGTGTACATTAATGAGGAAAAAAAATGAACTTAAATGATTTTAGCAAATGGCTGCAATATAAAAAAGAATGAAAAATTTAAGGGGGTCTGAATACATTCTGTCCCCACTATCTATCTATCTATATATATACACATACATACACACACATATATACATACACACACATACATATACACACTTTGCAGACAAACTTGCTCCTGCAGCCTCTCTGACTCCTGGAGACCTCCTGTCTCTCTTGGGTGAAGTCATCTCCAACTGGGAGCCCTGAGGTCTTCCTAAATACAATGGAGTGTGTATATACAGTACAGGCGTTCCCCGGGTTACAAACAAGATATGGACTGTAGGTTTGTTCTTAAGTTGAATCTGTAAGTCGGAACAGGTACATTTTTTAAGTGTAGCTCCAGACAAAAAAACTATTTTTAAGCTTTTTGGATAGTATAGGGAAGGGTTCACACCCCTGTAACGTTTGTTTTGCTGTCTGTGCCCTTTGTTCAGAAGATTTCACCTCACTTTCTGTCCCAATGACAATTGGATTTTGAAAATTTTGGCTTGTTGTGGAAACAAGGATTGGTGATAAAGCTTCAATGGAGACACTTTTTCCCGTAATAACTCTTACAGAAGTGAATTTCCCTTCCTATGGGTAGATTTCCTCCCACTTCCTGCTGTCTCCCTCCGTTTGGAAGTAGGAGTTGTTTGTAAGTCAGATGTTTGTAACTACGGGACTGCCTGTATCTCACAAAAGTGAGTACAACCCCTCAGATTTTTGTAAATATTTTATTTATCTATTCATGTGACAACACTGAAGAAATGACACTTTGCTACAATGTAAAGTAGTGAGTGTACAGCTTGTATAACTGTGTAAGTTTGCTGTACCCTCAAAATAACTCAACACACAGCCATTAATGTCTAAACCTCTGGCAGCAAAAGTTGGTACACCCCTAAGTGAAAATGTCCAAATTGAGCCCAAAGTGTCAATTTTTGTGTAGCCACCATTATTTTCCAGCACTGCCTTACCCCTATTTGGCATGGAGTTTACCAGAGCTTTACAGATTGCCACTGGAGTCCTCTTCCACTCCTCCATGACAACATCACAAAGCTGGTGGATGTTAGAGACCTTGCACCTCCACCTTCCGTTTCAGGATGCCCCACAGATGCTCAATAGGGTTTAGGTCTGGACACATGCTTGGCCAGTCCATCACCTTTACCCTCAGCTTCTTTAGCAAGGCAGTGGTCATCTTGGAGATGTGTTTGGGGTCATTATGTTGGAATACTGCACTGCGGCCCAGTCTCCGAAGGGAGGGGATCATTGCTCTGCTTCAGTATGTCCTCAATGAACTGTAGCTCCCCAGTGCCGGCAGCACTCATGCAGCCCCAGACCATGACACTCCCACCACCACGCTTGACTGTAGGCAAGACACACTTGTCTTTGTAATCCTCACCTGGTTGCCGCCACACACACACTTGACACCATCTGAACCAAATAAGTTTATCTTGGTCTCATCAGACCACAGGGCATGGTTCCAGTAATCCATATCCTTAGTTTGCGTGTCTTCAAACTTTTTGCAGGCTTTCTTGTGCATAATCTTTAGAAGAGGCTTCTTCTGGGACGACAGCCATGCAGACCAATTTGATGCAGTGCGCGGCATATGGTCTGAGCACTGACAGGCTGACCCCACCCCTTCAACCTCTGCAGCAATGCTGGCAGCAATCCTAAGTCTACTTCCCAAAGACAACCTCTGGATATGATGCTGAGCACGTGCACTCAACTTCATTGGTCTACCATGGCGAGGCCTGTTCTGAGTGGAACCTGTCCTGTTAAACTGCTGTGTGGTCTTGGCCACAGTTCAGTTTCAGGGTCTTGGCAATCTTCTTATAGCCTAGGCTATCTTTATGTAGAGCAACATTTCTTCTTTTCAGTTCAGTTCTTTGCCACAAGGTGCCATGTTGAATTTCCAGTGACCAGTAAGTGAGAGTAAGAGTGATATTACCAAATTTAACACACCTGCTCCCCATTCACACCTGAGACCTTGTAACACTAAGGAGTCACATGACAGCAGGGAGGGAAAATGGCTAATTGGGCCCAATTTGGACATTTTCACTTATGGGTGTACTCACTTTTGTTGCGTTATTTTGAGGGGACAGCAAATTTACACTGTTAAACAAGCAGTAGACTCACTACTTTAGATTGTAGCAAAGTGCCATTTCTTCAGTGTTGTCAAATAAAAAGGGTGTACTCACTTTTGTAGGGCTTTTTGGCCCACTTTTATTAAAGAAAATCAAAGTTCCAGGAATGAAAACAAAAGTAGTTTCCCTCGCAGGGGGGTTTTCACCATCAGCTTTAAATAAAAGGATATTCAGCCTCCTGGCTTACACATTAAGCATTGCAAACAAAAATACCGAGCCACCTGGCTCTCTTTAGCAGCAGACACACCACTGCTCAGGCTCCCACATGGAGATCTCCTGAGTACTGTCAGCAACCTCAGACTCAGGTCTCTGGCTTTTACCTTATAGCCTGCACTCTCTGGATACTTCAGTGCACACCTGTACTCTCTGGCTTCTCCCTTGCAAGCCTGGACTCCTGGAGACCTCCTGTGTCTCTGGGTGGAGCCCAGAATCATGGTCCTGACTCTGCTATCAGGCCTACACACACCTGAACAATCAGTGTGCTGGTGAGTCCCAAAACCTGGACCCAGGACTGAGGATTTAATCCCACCCGGATCTCTAAGAAATCCCCAGGCTCCAGGTCCCAAAATGGACCTTACTAAATAATGAGGAAACTGAAAAGCCAGTTTCCTCTCAAACAAGCAAATACCCTGGAGCCCCTCAACTTGCCTGTTTGAGAATCCTGGACCAATACACTGGTGGGGTACCACCTTATCACAATATTATAATATATATATTATATATTTTTTTATTATTATTATTATTTTTTTGTCTGAGGGATTGCTGCACAAATTTTTTATTCAAAAATAGTAGAGCTTACATAATGTCCAAAATTTGCAAGGTAAGGTAACAGTTTCGGGCTAAAGCAATAAAGCCCTTCTTCAACCCAAATGCATAAATAACATGAAGATTCAAAGACCAGTATATATACTCATCATATCCTCTGGAACCAATTATTCAATAAAGCATTTACTAAGTAACCATAGTCATTTAAATTAGTATAACAATGCTGCGATAGGACCATCAGGTGCATTGAATTCCCTATATGTCACAAGGAAACTAATCAGCAGGGCACCAGTTATCCAGAGAAAAAAAAATTAAAAATTAAAAAATAGACAAAGAAAAAGAAAAAAAAAAAAAAAGGGGATTTATAATCATTTATTCACTAAAAAAATTCATATTACATTTTAAATACTGGACCAGCCCCATTATTAATGACTATGGTTACTTAGTAAATGCTTTACTGAATAATTGGTTCCAGAGGATATGATGAGAGTATGTATACTTGTCTTTGAATCTTCATGTTATTTATGCATTTGGTTTGAAGGAGGACATTATCGCTTTAGCCCGAAACTGTTACCTTACTTTGCATATTATGGACATTATGTTAGTACTACTATTTTTGAATAAATATTCCTCAGATTTTTCCTTTATATATGGCCTGTGGGATTGCTATGCACTTGTTTATTTTTACCCTAGTCCACCTCACCCTCTTCAGTATATGATATATATCGGTATCCGAATATTTTATTTATATATATATATATATATATATATATATATATATATATATATATATATATATATATATATATATATATATATATATACACATACATACACACACATATACATATACACACATACACACACATATACACAGACACACAGACACACACACACACACTTTTCAGACAAACTTGCTCCTGCAGCCTCTCTGACTCCTGGAGACCTCCTGTCTCTCTTGGGTGAAGTCATCTCCAACTGGGAGCCCTGAGGTATTCCTAAACCTCCATTATAGGGGCTGTGTGCACCTGAGCACACACACTGCTGGTCCTCCGTAAAACCAGGACACTGGGTTGGAGACACACACATGGAGACACACACATATATAACACGGACACTTGTACGCATACATACATATACAATCACATACCAGAGCTGCTAGTGTCATTGTCTGGTTTACAAATGTATTGCATTGTGTGCAAATTGCACATCACATAGCTAGCATGTCTACCACAACATCCTGGTATTATTGGTCAGGGTACAAGGCCACGCACAGCAACCTTGGACTATGTGATAGCGGTGGCCAATTACGGCTATCAGTATTTCAATGGCTGCAGGAATGCAGCCAGAGAGAGTGAGACAATACAAAGCTCACTAACTCATAAAAGCATAATTGGCCAATTATTAAAAATACACGCAACCATTGCAGGGAAGTTGTATAAAAAACCTCCTCTCCCAAAAGAAAAAGGGGGAGGAAAAACAAAAATATTTGAGCACACATATATTTGAATGTATGTGCCCCAATGGGGGTACAATGTGTCAGCAAAATCAATTATGTACAAGTGCCTCCTCCAATTATAAGATAATTTATAACTCCTGGCTGAATGTTGCAGAAAATTTCCCTTTTACCTACTGACATGAAAATCTTTGCCAGGGTTGCTGGGAGACTTAGTACAGTTATTTCCACTTTGGTATATAATGACCAAACAAGATTTATGTCAGGAAAGGGCACGGACATAAATATCCGGAGGTTGTTCACCAACATCTGTCGCAGCCTCCAGGGGTGGCTCAGGAGTTGTGCCGTCTCTGGATGTCGAGAAGGCATTTGATACCATTAAGTGGGAGGTACCTGCGGAAGGTCTTACACAGATTCGGTTTTGGCCCAATCTTTGTTATGTGGATTCATAGTCTATACAGTATAGGTCACACTCAGCAAGTGTTTGTACCAATAGTAACCTCTCTTTCCCCCTTTGTTCTCCATCAGGGGACCCAGCAGGGCTGCCCTCTTTCGCCAGTTTTTTTCCCCCCTGGGATTGGAGCCCTTTGCCTATTTGATCAGATTATCTGAGTTGATCCAGGGCTGCTGGTGGGTGACTGTAAAGAGAGATTATCTATGTATGCCAATGAGGCCCTGTTGTACCTTGGAGATTGTACATCGTCCTTACGGGCAGCACTGGATCTTCTAGAGGTTTTCTGCACTTACTCTGGGATCTGGTTTAATTGGGACAAATCACTGCTCTTCCCTCTCTCACCCCTAGCACCTCCCCTTCGATCACTTTTTTCCCCAATAAAAACAGCATCTAAATTTAAGTATGTCGGGGTGGAGATACAACAGGATCTAATTTTCTATGTCACCGGCAACCTTCTCCCTATCCTGAGTAGGTGCTCTTCCTGGTCTACACTGCCCCTAAGCACAATAGGACAGGTTAGTTTACTTAAAATTAATTTTTCTACCTAAATTCCTTGATTTTTTTTTGTTCAGGCAAACTCAGGTGCCTATCCTGAAATACTTTTTCATTAGATTGGATAGCATATTTGTCCTGTTGACAGTTATCATTGAGAGGGAAATAAAAAGAAAGCCCCACATTTTGAGTTGACACCAATACAGGAATAGGAGAACTCTTCCAATGAGGACACTAGTTCTGGCGGCAACCAGGGATTCCCTCCTCTTACTTCCAGTTTTAGTTTTGGGATAGGAAGTGAAGGAAAATCTCCTCAATGGAACACAGGTGGAAAAACAAAACTGACAGGGGTTTTAATCCATCCTTATCCAATCTTAAATAATAAAAAAAAAAATCCTTGATCAAGTTTTAGTAAAATTACCACCACAGTATTTTCAATAAATGTAGGTTTTGAGTCATTACAGAAGTGTTTACAGTAATTTTGTTTATGGACTATACATTTATAAATGGTTTGCCGATTTATATAATGGTTTTAATATTAAAATTTCAAGAATCCAATTACCTTTCCTCCCATACATGTTGAAATAAAATATCAGCCACACAAAAAGAGTGCATTGTTTTTAAATCAGAAGATTTGACCTTCCCTCACCCTCCCTAATTTCTTCCCCCCTTCTCTTACTTTCTCTCTTTTTCTTTGTCTCTGTTCTTTTCGTATATTAGATAATAAAGTACACGACAGGATTTGGTACTCTCGGAAAGTTTGATTGCAACAGAAATGTACAAATGGCTTGTCACAAGGCGAGTTAGCACATGGATACGTGACCTATAGGTTTATCGATATTACAAGATTGTATGTCATGTATGTACTTATGTTTAAAAACGACCTGTACCATCCATCTTGTCTTCAATAAAAACTTATTAAACAAATACATCAGAATATTTGCACTGTGAGAAGAAGTATAGCACAACCATTGTGTAGCACTGTAACACCAACACACATTAACATTATGAAAAACACGCTGACCTCTTACGCTTGTAATGAAACATTTCTCAAAAGACAATATATCTCCTTTTAACTGAATAAAAAAATAAATACAATGCAAGTACCTGAGGACTGAAAAAGTGATGCAGGAGGTCTAGGTTGTAAGCTCCAAAGATTCTCCACACTATTTCTGTCTTTGAGGTCAAGTAAATGAATAAGAATAAGAGGGTCTAGGTCCAATAAACTACTGCTGCTGGAAGCACTTATGTTCCCAGATCGCCTGCAGTTTCTGCTGCCACCATATGTATGATTACTTGCTAAAAAGAGAAAATAGAACTTGTTTAAAGGCTAAGCACATCTATAGGAAGAAAAAAATGCATTTATTATTTTTTTGCAAAAGAGCCTGCAAAGCCTTGCAACCACAATACATCAATGAATTGCAGGTGCAGTGCACAGGTTCCTGCTGAGTCTCCCCCAGTTCCTTGTCCATACCAGGTAACAGACTGTCATTTACAGAGCTGGAGGAAGTATCAGTTGGATTACAAGTGCAGCGATCACCGCACATGCATTCCTTTAATCACTACAAGTCCATCTGCTGCGGTGGCAGATGGGATCTGGAGGTTAATTCATTCACAGATCACATGGAGCCCCGAACAGCTGCACAAAATTTAAAATTGACAGCTGTCGTCAGGGAGAGGTACTCTAGTTTAGGGTGGGGGCAGGTTTTTTGGAACCATGTTACATCATGAATATGGCTGTAACATGGTCCAAAAAAAAAGGTGGCATTAGCCTTTAAGTGAAAAGACTCAAAAAAACTACACCAGTTAAATGTATAGTGAAGGAAGAGAACGCAAATAGCACCTGATTTAAGTCTAAAAGAAACAGCCCAAAAATCTAGCGAGTACAAAAATTGCACCACTAGACATATAGGAGCTGGCACTGCAGTCTTTCAAAATGGCTTTACATTTTTCAGTCTCAGGGACAATCATTCTGATCCTGGCTTTCTTCAAAATGTATGCAGTACAGAAATTTAAACTCTTGGCTGGCCTCATTCATGTGCTAGATCAATGAATCAAAAGGCAACGAAGCCAGGATCTAGATGATGGTCCTGGAGCCTGCATCTTTTACATGGTCAGAGTTGGATGCAATGGAAACAGCCTCCTCACAGGGTGAGTCCATGATGCCCTGCACTCATAGTACATCCCGAGTCTGTCATCTCTGAAGACTGAGGGCACATTTTGGTAAAAGGGAATTACTGTGGGGGAAATACTGGAGAGGAGTAGGTCCTGGAGCAGCTTAAAATATATTAGCCCAGAGCTGGAATTTAATACTTTTAACGGTCACAGATATTCCCATATCTTGGAAAATGTCAGTACATGCAATGATGTCAAATACTGCTGAAGTCCGAATGAAAATTCACAGGAGAACGTACTGTGTAATTTTCTAAGCCAGTTACAGGTCTACACCATTTGATCACCTCTGCGGGGTTTTTTTTGCGCTATACACAAAAAAAACCCAAAAAAGTGACAACTTTGAAAAAAAAAAAAAACACAATATTTTTTTACTTTTTGCTATAATAAATATCCCCAAATATTTTTTTCAAAAACAAACTTCTTCATCAGTTTAGGCCAATATATATTCTTGTACATATTTTTGGTAAAATAAAAAAAAAAAAAAAAAAAAAAAAACAAAAAAAATCGCAATAAGTGTATATTGATTAGTTTGTGCAAAAGTTATAGGGTCTACAAACTATGGGAAAGAATAAATAATGATATTTGAAGCGCTTCACAATGTGCATGAAAATGAATATATAAGAATAAATATAAATAGTCAAATAAATCCAGCGGTGAGTAAAAATTCCTATAAAATCCAGCAATCAAAATAGTGTAAAATTATTAAAAATTAGTGACACCAAATGTGTAAAAAATTCACATAAAAAATAAATATATAGGGATGTATTCAGAAGGTTCAATTATACAGGTGTAGAATCCTGATTGGTATAGAGCTTTTGATCACTAGCAAAGCTGTTTAAAAACACTTGCTTAATTAAGGTGCTCATTGATAGTACCAATGTGTTTTTTGCTTCTATTCACAACCAATGTGGGAATCATAAACAGGCAGATAAGAGAAAAAAACCAATCATTGTGCAATAGTTAGGATACCAAGGTACACAGGCAAACTTCAATCCACTCACGTGTGCCTTATAATGATAAGGCATATGCAGGTTTTACTATAGCAGTCAGCCGCCTTAGACAGGAGCAGATTCAGTGCAGTACACTGTGTGAAACTGCTGATCTGCACAGAGCTTCCTTGGCTCCTCCCACGCGTTACATCACAGTCACGTGACTTTTTCAAGGATAATACAAGCTCTGACGGACTCAGCTTTATAGCACAACAGCAGAGTGGTTGCCATGGTTACAGCATGAGTTTATCATCATTCTGCTTCCTGCATATACTTTAATCCTGTTAAAACCTACTTTTATTAGACATGTAATTCATATGAATATCGTTGGTTTATCAAAACCACGATTCCATGTGTAAAAAACGCAGTGTGTAAAAAGTAAAAAATATATATATTGATATCTCTAATCACGTTTACTTTTTCAACTCCCTCCAGTGGTCACAATTGGTATAACATCTCACAGAGGAAACAAATGGCAAAGCGTTGTCTCTAATGGTTTTGATAATTGACCAGTGCCCCATGATATCACAAAAATGGGGTATCCACATGCTCTGCTCATAAATGTATGGAAAATGAAGCGATTTTTCAGATTTATATATATATTTTTATGGTATATATTTTAATTTTATATTTTTTATATTTTATTATTTTTTATTTTTTCATTTATTTTTTGGTCCAATATTCTCATTATTTGTCTAATACTAGTTTTTTCTGAGTGGCAATATTTGGTTCAGTTCTAGCATATAAATACTGGTCATCATCCATGTTTGCAATATTCTATCATGGAATTTTTAGATTTTAATTTTACATTTTAATATTATTTCCCTATTTCTTATATCATATCTTATTTTAATTTTATATATGTATATTTTATATATATATATATCATGTCATCTTGTTTACTTCGTTTTCCATACATTTATGAGCAGAGCATGTGGATACCCCATTTTTGTGATATCATGGGGCACTGGTCAATTATCAAAACCATTAGAGACAACGCTTTGCCATTTGTTTCCTCTGTGAGATGTTCTACCAATTGTGACCACTGGAGGGAGTTGAAAAAGTAAACGTGATTAGAGATATCAATATATATATTTTTTACTTTTTACACACTGCGTTTTTTACACATGGAATCGTGGTTTTGATAAACCAACGATATTCATATGAATTACATGTCTAATAAAAGTAGGTTTTAACAGGATTAAAGTATATGCAGGAAGCAGAATGATGATAAACTCATGCTGTAACCATGGCAACCACTCTGCTGTTGTGCTATAAAGCTGAGTCCGTCAGAGCTTGTATTATCCTTGAAAAAGTCACGTGACTGTGATGTAACGCGTGGGAGGAGCCAAGGAAGCTCTGTGCAGATCAGCAGTTTCACACAGTGTACTGCACTGAATCTGCTCCTGTCTAAGGCGGCTGACTGCTATAGTAAAACCTGCATATGCCTTATCATTATAAGGCACACGTGAGTGGATTGAAGTTTGCCTGTGTACCTTGGTATCCTAACTATTGCACAATGATTGTTTTTTTTCTCTTATCTGCCTGTTTATGATTCCCACATTGGTTGTGAATAGAAGCAAAAAACACATTGGTACTATCAATGAGCACCTTAATTAAGCAAGTGTTTTTAAACAGCTTTGCTAGTGATCAAAAGCTCTATACCAATCAGGATTCTACACCTGTATAATTGAACCTTCTGAATACATCCCTATATATTTATTTTTTATGTGAATTTTTTACACATTTGGTGTCACTAATTTTTAATAATTTTACACTATTTTGATTGCTGGATTTTATAGGAATTTTTACTCACCGCTGGATTTATTTGACTATTTATATTTATTCTTATATATTCATTTTCATGCACATTGTGAAGCGCTTCAAATATCATTATTTATTCTTTTTAAGTGACTCTGAAAACACTCTCTTTTGATAGCAGCCTCACTTGGTTTTATGTGTAATTATCAGCTATTTAGCATCACAGCGCTTTGTGTTTTATATATATTTTTTCCAAACTATGGGAAAGATTTATGGCATTTATATATACTAGTAATGGCGGTGATCTGCAATTTGTAGCGGTATTGCGACATTGCAGCGGACAGATTGGATACTTTTGACACATTTTTGGGACCACTGACATTTATATAGCGCTATAAAAAGGCACTGATTACTGTGTAAATGACTCTGGTAGGGAAGGGGTTAACAACTAAGGGGCGATCAAGGAGTTAAATGTGTGTTTCCTCACTGTGTTCTAACTGTATGGGGATAGGACTGAGTAGGAGAGGAGACATTTCGCTGTTCCTAATTACTAGGAACAAACGTCATGTTTCCTCTCCTCTGACAGCACAGGGATTTGTGTGTTTACAAATCCCCGTGCTGGCGCTCGTGCACGCTATCGGTCGCGGCCGGCGTCGATCGCAACCGTCAGCCACGCGCATCAGGTCGCACACGCGCCCTCTGGCGGCTCTTAAAGGAAACTCCATATATATATATATATATATATATATATATATATATATATATATATATGGTTTCGTGCAGCAGTGCCATTGTGCCGCAGTAAATGTTCGCGAGCCAGTCAGGAACTGGTTAATAGGGTTGACCGGTTTTGTTTACAGCACACTCAATAATAAAAAAATGTTTTCTTAGCTCTGATCCATAGCTAAAGTATTTTAGAATATTCAAGCTTGTCACATGTAAAATACTTGTATTAGTAAGATTTAAGAATATGTGTATGGAGAATAAATTGCTTTTACACAAACGGAAAACATTAAGTTTTAGAGTTTACAAGTAAAGAAAAAGCATGGAATTGGGTGCCTACTGATTAAAGTTTTAATACAGCAAACACTCAGAAAAGAGGTAGACATGTCCTAAGGTCCTATTTTTAGTTAGCTAACTATACAATGAGGAAAAACACAAACACAAAGCCCTGTAGAAGCTAGTGTGCAGAAGTGGCAACTCTGTGTGGATCCAATTGATCAGTACTGTACTCTCAGGTGATGAAAAGGCACACGCTGGTGCTTTTAAAAAGCTGAAATTGGAACAGGTCTGTAGTGTGCTGTAATGTGCGTTGGCAGAGGGACTCCTCTTGCTTGCGAAGATTTTTTTTATAACATTGCTTGTTTATTTCAAATCGTACCTGAGGCTCCAGCTGCGCCAGCTACATCTTCCATCAATTCTCCTTCTTCTAAATCCATGTTACTGCCATACTCCACATCATTTTCCCCAGACCTAACCGTGAACAGACACAAAGTAAACAGGAGACGGATAAAATTGTTTCTCTAAACGTGACCCTTTGCTTAGGCCATGGACAATTAAAGAGTGGAACTAAACCCTCCAATCCGTTACAGCCAAGGAAGCTGCCATCTTAGCCTCTGTTTGATCTGCAGTTGCCATGGTGCTGCACATGATGGCTTGACAGCACAAGTAATCGTGACAGTTATCAAACACGGCATGCCTTGAATGTAACGGATTCGGGAATCAGTTAGATTGATGGGTTTAGTTTCGATTTAAGTATTTACATAATCTTAATAAGGCATAAAGAAACTTCAAAACAATCTTATTGACAGTTTGATCTGTGGGTACTGTGAAGTATTGTATCCATAAATCGGCAGAATCATTGAAACCATTCAAGTTCTTCTCTCAGCAGGTCAGCCTCCCTGCTACCCACTTTTAGCAGCAACTCAGCAGCCTTTCAGAAAGGCTTCTAATCTTTCATGTAAACATGAAGGAGCTCTAGGAGGAAAAGCAGTACTTACAGGTGGCAAGTTATAGACAGTTAAAGTCAGGATCATTGGATACTCTACAATAGGCAGCACTGTCCAGACTGCATGCCACTCCTATCCAGGCCATGGCATATAGCACTCAGAGGTGCATGTACTCTTTTCTTTTCACATGTCTTGAAGATTGCTTATGCTTCTGTCCCCCCATACAAGGCTGGCCCTGAACAGTGGACTATCCTCCCCCCCCCCGATCTTTTATCTAAACAAACTGAAACCACACAGAGTCACTGAATTAAGGACCTCAAAAATACATATTTTTGACATTCAGAGTTGGCTCTCTGAAAAAGCTGGGTAGAAGATCCCTGTGCTAGTAAGGGATGTTGGACCGTTTAAGGAAAGGTAATTATTGGGACTTTATTTCTGCTTTAACAAGTGGGTGATTGGACACTAGGACACAGGGCAGTCCCTACAAACCATACACTTGTCTGTTAACATGAAAACTGTCTCCTACCCACCTGTGGTGTAAAGGAAGGACTGTGAAGGGTGGGTGTTGCAAATGGAAGGTAGGGCTCTGGTGGCACAAACATGAGAGTCGGACCTCTTCTGAGAGAAAATTTTATTGACTGCACCTCTGTGCATTTTAATTCAATACCCCTGCTTTACAAGATATATAACCAGACACAGGCAACTTTAGGTGCTTACTTTAATACCTGCTGCTTGTTTGCCCTTTAAAAAATTGACTGTATTAAAACAAAACTAAAACCACCCATTTAAGTTTCCCAAAACAGATACATTCAGGACATGCCTTCAATGATAACAGTTACAATTACTAGTGTACTTATGTTAGCACTCAACCAAACTGCCAAGCCATCAAATGGCTGGTCTTCTAGCTGATCACATGTGCAGCACCATGGCAAATGCAATTCAAACAGAGGCCAAGATGACAGCTTATTTTGGCCATAAATGATATGAGTATTTAGTTCCGCTTTAAGGACTAGAAAAGGTTCATTTTGTGAAGTGAATATTTAGCTAGGCGAATAAAAGGAATTTGCATTGACTTCAGTCATCCAATCACACGCAAGATGAATCTGATAATTAGCTAGCTATAAAATGTGTCAAATGAGGGCTTTTTTTTTTTTTGTTAGGAAACTGCAAATGGATGATTTTCCTCCTGAGCTCCAAAGAAAAAAACAAAAAAAAAAACTTAAGAGTTGTGTTTCTTATGAAAGGTGTACTATATGTATTAATCTACTGCCAAAGGAAAGCAACACAATTTTTCCTTTTACCATCTCAGTTCAACATAGGGAAACTAATGGGAGATATTTGTTTGCTATGAATAATATTGGTTCTACATTCAGACAGTGTAAAACATAAGGGCAAAAGCTCTGATATATGCCGTTGACTCACCCCAAAAATTGTGCTGATCATTGCCCTGTGTTTCGGAGGAGGAGGGGGTTTTCCTCAAGTTTCCAAACTGCTAAACTAAGGGCCCTGTCCTTTCAAACACCACCTTTGGTTGTGAGCAGCCTTTTTTTTGTATAAAAAAAAAAAAGAATGTTCTTTCCAGCATTCCACAGATTTGCTTACCAATGCAAAAGCCTGCCATGTTTCCTGTGCAAAACAGTAATTATAGATTGCCAACTCATGGTAAAGACACAAGGCAATTCATCAACCATTTTAGACCAGAATATGAACTTATAATAGGAGTGTAATTAAATTTAATTACAAAAATGCATCACAGCGACTACTGTCTTTTTTCTTAAATGTTCACGAGAACACTATTACAATTTTCATAAGAAAGGTTACAAGGTTACTTTAAAACGCTTGTCAGAACTATTATGAAGAAATAGACGTTCCATACAATCGACTGAGCGATCACCTCATTATGAATAACCTTCTTGATTCCCCTTCGTCTGGATTTCGCCCACAGCACTCCACAGAGACTACTTACTAACCGCCAAAACCAAAGGTCATTATTCCATACTCTTACTCTTGGACCTTTCTGCTGCCTTTAATACAGTTGACCACCCCCTCCTCCTCAAAAAACTCAATTTGCTTGGTCTTGGCTGCACTCTAAGTTGGTTCGAATCTTACCTATCTCATCGCACCTTCAGTGTCACTTACAACTCCACTTCCTCTTCTCCAACTCCTCTTACCGTAGGGGTCCCCCAAAGTTCTGTCCTTGGACCTCTACTATTCTCGATCTACACATCCTCCCTGGGTCAGCTGATAGCCTCCCATGGCTTTCACTACCATTTATATGCTGATGACACCCAAATCTATCTCTTTGCCCCTCAGCTCACCCCATCAATCTCCTCACGCATCACTGATCTACTAACAGACATACCAGCCTGGATGTCAAACCACTTCCTCAAACTGAATTTGAAACTGAGCTCTTAATATTTCCTCCCCCACGTGCCCCTTCCCCTGACTTCTCTGTCAAGATTAATGGCACATCTATCAGTCCATCCCCACCAGGGTGCTAGGGGTAACCTTAGACTCTGAACTGTCCTTTCAGGCCCACATACAATCCCTATCCAAATCATGCCACCTTAGCCTCCACAACATTTCCAGAATACCCCCTTTTTTAACGAATGACAGCACCAAGCTTCTAATTCACTCCCTGGTCATCTCTCGCCTCGATTACTGCAACTCCCTCCTCATTGGATTACCTTTACATAGACTATCCCCCCTTCAGTCCATAATGAATGCCGCTGCAAGACTAATCCACCTTACCAACCATTCAGTGTCCTCAACCCCCTCTCTGCCAATCCCTCCTCTGGCTTCCACTCACCCAACGAATAAAATTCAAAGTACTAACAATAATTTGCAAAGCCATCCATAACTCTGCCCCCAGCTACATCACTAACCTAGTCCCAAGTACCAACCAAGACGTTCTCGTCGGTCATCCCAAGACCTCCTACTCCCTAGCTCCCTTGTCACCTCCTCCCATACTCGCCTCCAGGATTTCTCCAGAGCTTCTCCCATCCTTTGGAACTCCCTACCCCAATCTGTCCGACTGTCCCCTAATCTATCCATCTTTAGGCTTTCCCTGAAAACCCTTCTCTTCAAAGAAACCTATCCTGCTTCTAACTAACACCGTTTTACTTCCTCCATCAGCTCATCCCCCCCACAGCTATTACCTTTTGTATCAATTGACCCTTCCTTTTTAGATTGTAAGCTCTAACGAGCAGGGCCCTCTGATACCTCTTGTACCAAATTGTAATGTAACTGTAATGTCTGCCCTCATGTTGTAAAGTGCTGCACAAACTGTTGGCGCTATATAAAACCTGTATAATAATAATACATTTCATATGGAGGTTTGAGTACTGTCCGTGATACTTTTTTTATTTGCACGAACATTTTTTACGGACGAGCTTTCGGGGTGTGTCCCCTTCTTCATATGGAGGTTTAAAACTGAATAAGCCCCAGAAGAAAAACAAAAAAAAAAAAAAGAAAGAAAAAAGAAGGTTAAATTCAGGACACAAGTCGTCAAACAGAACATCCTGTGTTCTTATCATCCTGTTGAAGGTTTTCAAAGGAGCTGTTTGCAGGACTGGGCATATAAAAGCCAAGGATAAATACATTTTATGGTTTCTAAGCAGAATTTGAGGACCCTTGCACCAGTAATAAAATCCTAATAAACAGTATACATCAACTGACTTTCCAAGGCCCTATGAATATCCAGGTAGGCTTATGGACAGAAAGGATAAACAAGGCTAGTTATCCAATGACCAAGACATTATCTTTATCTTTCTCAGAGCTGAGACAAACACAGAAAAAAAATAGAAAGAACTGTTTTTTTTTTTTCCCTCTTGTGACCATTTCATACAGCTCAGACATTGTTTTAAAATATCTGGAAATTGTGACATAAATATTAATGTACAACCTCCATGGTACATAAGAAGCAAAAAGGGAACGATGGAATTTTTGTTTATGTGTTTAGGATAATATTCTACTGAGAATCGCACCATATCTGCATATGTCTAAAAGTGTATGAATATAAGACAGACTATACCTCATATATTAAATCCCACGAAATAGATCAAGTCATGATTGTATTTGTCTGCTGGCATAATAATAGGTAATGTGTATTAATGTGATTAGAAATATCCCATATGTAGAAATGGTTTAAATATACAAATTATTGTGTTTGTGTGTATATATATATATATATATATATATATATATATATATATATATATATATATATATATATATATATAATCTGAATATTTATATAGGTGAAACATCTATTCCTAATCAATATATGTTGCTGCATTAGTTAAGTATACTCTTCTGACAGCAGTACCAGATGTCCTAACATTACATATTAGAGCTGCACGATTCTGGATAAAACGAGAATCACTATTTTTTGGCTTAGAATAAAGATTACGATTCTCGGCAGAACATCTTTCACATTATACAAAAAAAAAAATGGACTAACTTTACTGTTTAACAGAAAGAGCAATCAGTGCAAATACACAATAAATTAGTAAGAACAATTGTTTGGCAGCTGAACACTTATAAGGTAATCACAACACCTAAAAGGTAAATCAAAGATAACAAGAAGTGCAGCGCAAAAAATGCAATCAAATTCTAGAAATCAGATAAATAATAAAAGTCCAGATATTCAGTGAGTTTAACTATAAATCCTAGACAGCAGCAGCAGAGACCAGCCACGTGTGGGAACAGACTGTGTAGTTTTTTTTTTTTTTCCGGATACTTAATTATATAGATATCTATGGTTATTGTGTCTACGGGAAGAAAATCGGTCCTTTTGTTTCATTCGCATTGTATCAAAACCCATTAGGTAAGTATTGTGAATAATTTTGTATTTTATGTAAGACTTTCTTATTTTATGTAAGTCATCCTTAACCACTTTAAGAACGGGCCTCTTTCTGAGATTTGGTGTTTACAAGTTACTTAGAACCCCCAAACATTATACATTTTTTTCTAACACCCTAGAGCAGGGGTCCTCAAACTTTTTAAACAGGGGGCCAGTTCACTATCGGTCAGACTGTTAGAGGGCCGGACTATAGTTCGGATGCGCTGTGATAAAAGTCCCACCCTCCTCCTACCTAGACCAGCTTGTGGCTCATTCTATCTCAACACTCCAAATCAGTCCATCATATCTAAGGCACCCCAAAGTGGACCACCCTAACCACAGCACCCCAAAGAACCCCACACTAGCGGGATGCACAGGGGGAGGCAGTGGGGTGGAGGGGGGACTGCAGAGTGGTCAGAAGGACAGTGGGATGCACAGGAGAACAGTGGGATGGACAGGGGGGACAGTGGGATGGAGAGGGAGGACAGTGGGATGGAGAGGGGGGACAGTGGGATGGAAAGGGGGGACAGTGGGATGGAAAGGGGGACAGATGGATGGAGAGAGGGATGGACAGGGGGACTGTGGGATGGACAGGGGGACTGAGGGATGGACAGAGGGATGGACAGAGGGATGGACAGAGGGATGGACAGAGGGATGGACAGGAGGACAGAGGGACTGTAGGGTGGACAGGGGGACGGAGGGGTGGACAGGGGGACGGAGGGGTGGACAGGGGGACGGAGGGGTGGACAGGGGGACGGAGGGGTGGACAGGGGGACGGAGGGGTGGACAGGGGGACAGGGGGACGGAGGGGTGGACAGGGGGACAGGGGGACGGAGGGGTGGACAGGGGGACGGAGGGGGGGACAGAAGGGTGGACAGTGGGATGGACAGAGGGGTGGACAGGGGGACAGAGGGGTGGACAGGGGGACAGAGGGGTGGACAGGGGGACAGAGGGGTGGACAGGGGGACAGAGGGGTGGACAGGGAGACAGAGGGGTGGACAGGGAGACAGAGGGGGGGACAGGGAGACAGAGGGGGGGACAGTGGGATGGACAGGGGGACAGTGGGGCGGACAGAGGGATGGACAGGCGGACAGAGGGATGGACAGGCGGACAGAGGGATGGACAGGCGGACAGAGGGATGGACAGGCGGACAGAGGGATGGACAGGCGGACAGAGGGATGGACAGGCGGACAGAGGGATGGACAGGCGGACAGAGGGATGGACAGGCGGACAGAGGGATGGACAGGCGGACAGAGGGATGGACAGGCGGACAGAGGGATGGACAGGCGGACAGAGGGATGGACAGGCGGACAGAGGGATGGACAGGCGGACAGAGGGATGGACAGGCGGACAGAGGGATGGACAGGCGGACAGAGGGATGGACAGGCGGACAGAGGGATGGACAGGCGGACAGAGGGATGGACAGGCGGACAGAGGGATGGACAGGCGGACAGAGGGATGGACAGAGGGATGGACAGGCGGACAGAGGGGTGGACAGGCGGACAGAGGGGTGGACAGGCGGACAGAGGGGTGGACAGGCGGACAGAGGGGTGGACAGGCGGACAGAGGGGTGGACAGGCGGACAGAGGGGTGGACAGGCGGACAGAGGGGTGGACAGGCGGACAGAGGGGTGGACAGGCGGACAGAGGGGTGGACAGGCGGACAGAGGGGTGGACAGGCGGACAGAGGGGTGGACAGGCGGACAGAGGGGTGGACAGGCGGACAGAGGGGTGGACAGGCGGACAGAGGGGTGGACAGGCGGACAGAGGGGTGGACAGGCGGACAGAGGGGTGGACAGGCGGACAGAGGGGTGGACAGGCGGACAGAGGGGTGGACAGGCGGACAGAGGGGTGGACAGGCGGACAGAGGGGTGGACAGGCGGACAGAGGGGTGGACAGGCGGACAGAGGGGTGGACAGGCGGACAGAGGGGTGGACAGGGGGACAGAGGGGTGGACAGGGGGACAGAGGGGTGGACAGGGGGACAGAGGGGTGGACAGGGGGACAGAGGGATGGACAGGGGGACAGAGGGATGGACAGGGGGACAGAGGGATGGACAGGGGGACAGAGGGATGGACAGGGGGACAGAGGGATGGACAGGGGGACAGAGGGATGGACAGGGGGACAGAGGGATGGACAGGGGGACAGAGGGATGGACAGGGGGACAGAGGGATGGACAGGGGGACAGAGGGATGGACAGGGGGACAGAGGGATGGACAGGGGGACAGAGGGATGGACAGAGGGGTGGACAGGGGGACAGAGGGGTGGACAGGGGGACAGTGGGGTGGACAGGGGGATGGACAGGGGTCCTCACTTGTTAGTAGGCTGTTGCCTGAAGCCTCCGCTCTCGCTGTCACTCTTCGCGCCTCCTGTCTCGCTGTCACCCTCCGCGCCTCCTGTCTGTCACATGAGGAAGACGTGAATCTGCGCGGGGCTGTGCTGGAAACTACACTTCCCAGCATGCAGCGCGGCACACGGACCCCTCCATTAACGACTGGGGTGGGGGAGGCGGCTTGAGCGGAGCGGATATGCTCCCTGCCGAAGCAGAGTGGACCTGCCCAAGCCGACCCGACCTGGCCCCGGCCCGAGCCTGGCCTGTCGGGAATCCAGCCCTGGGTGGGGTGGGCCGGATAAATGTCCTCGGCGGGTCGCATGTGGCCCGCGGGCCGTAGTTTGAGGACCCCTGCCCTAGAGAATAAAATGGCAGTCGTTGCAATACTTTGTCACACCGGGTCTTACAAGCGCACTTTTTTTGAAAAAATACACTTTCTTGAATTAAAAGATAAGACAACAGTAAAGTTAGCCCATTTTTTTTTTCATATTGTGAAAGATAATGTTACGCTGAGTAAACTGAAACCCAACATGTTACACTTCAAAATTGCGCCCACTCGTGGAATGGCAACAAACTTTTACCCTTAAAAATCTCCATAGGCGACATTTAAAAAATTCTACCGGTTGCATGCTTTGAGTTATAGAGGAGGTCTAGGGCTAGAATTATTACTCTCGCTCTACTGATCACGGCGAAACCTCATATGTATGGTTTGAACAGTGTTTTCATATGCAGGCGCTACTCACCTATGCGTTCGCATCTGCACGTGAGCTCAGTGGGAGGGGCGCGTTTAAAAATGTTTTTTTCTTATTTAACCTTTTAATTTTTTATTTTTACACTGTTTAAAAAAAATGTGACACTTTTATTCCTATTACAAGGGATGTAAACATCCCTTGTAATAGGAAAAAAAGCATGACAGGACCTCTTAAATATGAGATCTGGGGTCAAAAAGACCTCATATTTACACTAAAATGCAATAAAAAAAAAAAAAAGTGTCATTTAAAAAAAAAAAAAAAAAAAAGGCCCTTTAAGAGCTATGGGCGGAAGTGACGTTTTGACATGGAGACGGGTGGGGGCCATCTTCCCCTCACTCGTCTCCATGCACAGCCACAGGAAGGATCCGATCGCCGATAAAAGTGATCTCGTGGTTAATCCGCCGCAGAGACCACTTATCTTGGACTGGACCGCTGGCCAAACACGGGGATACCGGGGTTATGGCAGCTAGCTGCTGCCACAACGATATCCGTCCTCAAAGTAGGGACGTACATTGGCGTGTGGCGGTCCGGACGTGGATGATCTAACTATTTATTGTGAATATATGTCTAGTGAATAAATATTCCATATTTAGTCTGTATTCATATAGTCTGATGTGTGCTTTTAAAAAGAAATTTGATTAATAAAAACAAAATCATTATAATTTTCGCTTGGGAAATTATTCTCAAACTTACAACACACTATTCAAAGAGCATAAGCAAAGGGTAATGGTAATTAATTACTTTCAAAACATTAACCAGAAATTCCAGCATAAGAAAATTTCCAAATGACTAATCTACAGAATAAGGCCCCTTTCACTAAGGCGGACTGATCGTGTCGACCTCTCAGTTTTTTAGGCAGACCCGAACAGACCACCCATTGCCCTCTTTGGAGCGGCGGGTGTCAACGGACATGTGTCTGTTGACACCTGCCGACGCTTAACCCGAACCTATCTGCCAAAAACAGATTGATGAGGGATCCGTTCCCCATCTGGCAGGTCGGATGGCTGTAAAAACTAAGAATGCTCACATAAAGCCATTATCTAAAATGTTCTCGTTTAATTTGAAAACAACATAATCTTAACCACTTCAGCCCCGGAAGATTTGGCTGCTGAATGACAAGGCCATTTTTTTTGCGATTCAGCATTGCGTTGCTTTAACTGACAATTGTGCGGTCGTGCAACGCTGCACCCAAACAAGATTACTGTCCCTTTTTCCCACAAATAGAGCTTTCTTTTGGTGGTATTTGATCATCTCTGAGTTTTTTATTTTTTGCGCTAAAAACAAAAAAAAGAGCGTCAATTTTGAAAAACAAAAACAAAACACAATATTTTGTACTTTTTGCTATAATAAATATCCCCATTTTATTTTTTTTCTCAGTTTAGGCTGATATATATTCTTCTACATATTTTTGTTAAAAAAAAAAAAAAAAAAATCACAATAAGTGTATATTGATTGGTTTGTGCAAAAGTTATAGCTTCTTCAAAAAATAGGATTTTTAAAACAGCTTACCTGTAAAAAATCCTTTTCTTTGAAGTACATCACGGGACACAGAGCCATAGTAGTTACTATGTGGGTTATTAGCTACCTTCAGGTGATGGACACTGGCACGCCCTACTACAAAAAGTCCACTCCCTATATAACCCCTCCCACTACTGGGACTACCTCAGTTTTGTAGCAAAGCAATTCACGTGTATACCAAAAGAAGGGAGGAACCTCTGTGTCCCGTGCTGTACTTCAAAGAAAAGGATTTTACTGGTAAGCTGCTTTAAAAATCCTATTTTCTTATCGTACATCATGGGACACAGAGCCATAGTAGTTACTATGTGGGATGTCCCACAGCAATGCCAACTGAAGGGAGGGAGACACAATAAAAGTAGGGCACTAAGAGACTAGAGGATTTATACTGCAACCTGCAGTAGCCCAAAGGCGATATCCTCATGACCTTTTACATCTATTTGATAGAACCTGGTAAATGTATGGACTGAAGACCAAGTTGTGGCCTTGCAGATTTGAGCCATGGAGGCTTGGTGATGCGCTGCCCAGCAAGCACTAACAGCCCTGGTGGAATGCGCTTTACTATGAAAAGGTGGAATTTTCATCTTTAAACCATAAGCTTGTACAATCACTTGACTAATCCATTTAGAAATAGTAGACTTCGATGCTGTCTGTCCTCTCTTAGGACCTTCTGGCAACACAAACAAAACATCTGTTTTACGAACCTGAGCAGTCACCTTCAAATAGACCTTGACTGATCAAGAGAATGTAGTGATCCTTCTTCCGCAGAACAAGGTTCTGGAAAAAATGAAGGCAGAACAATATCCTGGTTTAAATGAAAACCTGACACTACCTAAGGTAGGAAATTAGGACGAAGACACAATACAACCTTATCCTTATGAATAATCAAATATGACTCTTTACAAGAAAGAGCAGCCAACTCCGATACTCTTCTTGCAGAAGAAATGGCAACCAGACAAACAAATTTCCTTGTCAAAAGGACCAAGGGAATATCTCGTATAGGCTCAAAAGGCTGTTTCTGTAATGCTGACAGGACTAAATTCAAGTCCCAATGGTTCAGGGGTGACCTAACCGGAGGATTAATCCGCGTTACCCCCTGAATAAAGCTACGAACCAGAGAGTGTGAAGCAAGTGGTCGTTGAAAAAACACCAATAAGGCCGACACCTGGCCTTTGATAGTACTCAAGGCCAGCTTCATTTCTAATCCCATCTGTAGAAATTCAAGGATCCTACCTATGACATATTTCCTGGGGTGCCAACCCCTGGATTCACACCAGGAGAAATATGCCTTCCAGACTCTATAATATAGGACTCTGGAGGCCGGCTTCCTAGCATTAATCAAAGTAGAAACTACTGAACCTGACAGCCCACGGCCTTTCAGAATGTGGATCTCAATAGCCAAACCGTTAAATGTAGCGTTTGTAAGGTAGGATGGAATACCGGACCCTGCGAGAGAATGTCTGGCTGCGGTGGTAGGGTCCACGAGTCCCCTACTGCCATCTTTATGATCTCTGCATACCAAGATCTCCTGGGCCACAAGAATCACCTCCTTCCCTTCCTGCTTGATCCTGCAAAGAAGGCGCGGAAGCAGCAGAACAGGAGGGAAGGCATAGATCAGTGAAAACTGATCCCACGGAAAAACTAAGGCATCTGTTTCACATGCCAGCGGATCCTTTGTCCTTGACACAAAGTTGTCGATCTTTTTGTTGAACCTGGATGCAAACAGATCCACGTCCGGAATTCCCCATCTTTGACAAATTGACAAAAAGATGTCGGGGTGAAGAGACCATACTCCGCGGAACAACTGTTGGCAACTCAAGTACTTCGCCTGCCAATTCTCTATTCCCGGAATGAAGACTGTCGATAGGCAAGGAATGTTGTCTTCTGCCCAGATAGGATATGATTCACCTCTGAGTTGCACGACTCCTCGTGCCCCCTTGGTGATTGATATAGGCCACTGTTGTGGCATTTTCGGATTGGATCCTGACCGGACAATTTCGTAATATGAGCGTCCAGGCATCTAGGGCCAGGCGCGCTGCCCGAATCTGTAGAATATTGATGGGCAAGGTCATTTCTGTTTTGGACCATTTTCCTTGGACAGATGCTTTTTCCAGGACTGCTCCCCAGCCCAGAAGGCTGGCATCCGTTGTCACCACCTTCCAGGTAACTGGTAGGAAGGACTTTGCTTTCTGAAGATTCTTGGATATCAACCACCAACTGAGGCATTGATGCACTTTGAGGGATAAACGCATCGGGAAGTCTAGAGCTTGGATCTTTTTGTTCCAAGTTGACAGGATACTGTTTTGCAGCAGTCTCGAATGAAACTGCGCATAAGGAATGGACTGGAATGAAGCTACCATCTTTCCCAACGATCTCATGCAAAGTCGAATAGAAGAATTCTTCTTTGGTTTGACCACATTAATCCGTTCGCCGATGGAACTGTTCTTTGCCTGGGGTAAGAACACTCTCTTTTGAGCTGTATCTATGATCAGGCCTAAGTACTGCAATCTCCTTGATGGTTTTCAGGAAGATTTCTCTAGGTTGAGAATCCAACTTAGGTATTCCAGGTAGCTGACTGTGGTGACCAAACTCTTTAGGCGGGCTACTGACTGATCTATCAAGAGTAGATAGTCTAAATAAGCCAGAATCGTTATCCCCTGAGCCCTTAATCTGGCTAAAGGGGGGGGGGGGGGGGCGGCAGAACTTTTGTAGACACTCGAGGTGCAGTAGCTAGACCGAAAGGCAGAGCTACAAACTGAAAATGAAGATTTTCAATCTCGAAGCGCAGAGATTTCTGGTGAGCGGGGAAAATAGGTACATGTGAATAAGCATCCTTGATGTTGATTGACACTAGCAGTTCTCCACCTTGTAAAATGGAGACCACGGATCGGAATGACTCCATGCGAAAAGAGCGGATATTCAAAAAACGATTTAGATCTTTGAGATCTAAAATGGGTCTGACATCCCCGTTTGGTTTTGGTACCGTGAAAGGGTTTGAATAAAACCCTAACCCTCGCTCTTCCATGGGGACCACTGATATCACTTTTGAGACTAGAGATGATCCAAAGCCAGAAAGAGAAGATTTTTATAACAGCTTACCTGTAAAATCCTTTTCTTGGAGTACATCAACGGGACACAGAGCCATAGTAGTTACTATGTGGGTTATAGGCCACCTTCAGGTGATGGACACTGGCACACCCTAAGACAAGAAGTCAATTCCCTATATAACCCCTCCCACTACTGGGAGTACCTCAGTTTTTGTAGCAAAGCAATATATGTGTATTAGAAGAGGGGAGGGACCTCTGTGTCTCGTGATGTACTCCAAGAAAAAGATTTTACAGGTAAGCTGTTATAAAAATCCTATTTTCTTTATCGTACACGGGACACAGAGCCATAGTAGTTACTATGTGGGATGTCCCAGAGCAATGCCAACTGAGGGGAGGGGGACACAACAAAAGTAGGGCACCATGAGACTAGAGGACTTATACGGCTGCCTGCAGCACACTACGCCCAAAGGCAATATCCACCTGATAGAATCTGGTAAATGGACTAAAGACCAAGTTGTGGCCTTGCAGATTTGAGCCATGGAGGCTTGGTGATGCACTGCCCACAAAGCACTAACTGCCCTAGTGGAGTGCGCTTTGATTTGAGCGGGTGGAATCTTCGTCTTCAAACCATAAGCTTGAACAATTACTTTTTTGTAATTCCTTTATTTAATTCCAAAATATCAGCATGACATTGTCAATTATCAGTTCCCCCCCAGTTATGCACTCTGTAGTATACAAGTAGGGGTGAGGCTATGTGATGAAGCTGTCAGTGCGTTATGCCGGGGGGGACTACAGTCTGTTACCCTAATAACCCATTACGGGTGTCATAGCTAACAGGGTCATTTAATAAGAAACATACTCACAGCTGTCTGGGAGACCTACCCCCCAGATACCAGCTGGGTCCAGCCATGGGACACAGCAGACGGGTGATGCAAAAAAGGATATGCACATTATCTGACCAAACCTGCCCATGGCTGGATTTGAACAATTACTTGCCGAATCCATTTAGAAATGGTAGATTTCGATGCTGCCTGTCCTCTTTTAGGACCTCCAGGCAACACAAACAAAACATCCGTTTCAAATCTGCGCAGTCGCCTTCAAGTAGACTTTGACTGCTCTCATCACATCCAAAGAATGTAGTGATTTCTGCTCCTTAGAACAGGGTTCTGGAAAGAATGAAGGCAGAATAATATCCTTTTTTAAATGAAAACATGACACTACCTTCGGTGGAAAATTAGGATGAGGACGCAATACTACCTTATCCTTGTGAATAATTAAATATGGCTCTTTACAAGAATGAGCAGGCAACTCTGATGCCCTTCTTGCAGAAGATATGGCAACCAGAAAAATTAGTTTCCTTGTCAAAAGGACTAAGGGAATATGCCATATTGGCTCAAAAGGCTGTTTCTGCAACGCCAACAGAACTAAGTCCCAAGGGTTCAGGGGGTGACCTAACCGGAGGATTAAGCCGCGTTACCCCCTGAAAAAAAACACTAACCACAGAATGTGAAGCAAGTGGTCATTGAAACAATACCAATAAGGCCGAGACCTGGCCTTTGATAGTACTCAAGGCCAGCTTCATCTCTAGTCAAGTCAAGGATTCTACCTTTGACATACTTCCTGGGGTGCCAACCCCTGGATTCACACCAGGAGACATATGCCTTCCAGACTCTAATATATGACTCTGGAGGCCGGCTTCCTTGCATTAATCAAGGTAGATACCACAGAACCTGATAGCCCACGCTTCTTCAGAATGTGGGTCTCAATAGCCAAACCGTTAAATTTAGCGTTTGTAAGGTAGGATGGAATACCGGACCTTGAGAGAGAAGGTCTGGATGGTGTTAGGGTCCATGGTTCCCCTATCGTCATTCTTATCTCTGCATACCAGGATCTTCTGGGCCACAAGAATAACTGACTTCCCCTTCCTGCTTGACACTGCGAAGAAAAATGCCAATAGACAAGGTACATTGTTTTCTGACCAAGTTAAGATATGATTCACCTCCCTCTGGGCTGCCCGACTTCTCGTGCCCCCTTGGTAATTGATATAGGCCACTGCTGTGGCATTGTCGGATTGGATCCTGACAGGACAATTCCATAACCTGAACATCCAGGCCCTCAGGGCCAAGCGTGCTGCCTGAATCTCTAGAATGTTGATGGGCAAGGTCATTTCTGATCTGGACCATTTCCCTTGGACAGTCGCCTCTTCCAGGACTGCTCCCCAACCTGAAAGGCTGGCATCCGTTACCACCTTCCAGGTAACTGGTAGGAAGGATTTTTCCTTCTGCAGATTCTTGTTAATTAACCAACTGAGGATCCGGCGCACTCTTGGAGACAGACGGATTGGGAAATCTAGCGCTTGGACCTTCTTGTTCCAAGCCGATAGGATACTTTTTTGCAGCAGCTTAGAATGAAACTGAGCATAAAGAACGGCCTCGAATGAAGCCACCATCTTTCCCAACAACCTCATGCAAAGTCGAATGGAAGGATTCTTCTTCGCCTTGACCACCTGAATCAGTTCCTGATATTTGCCTGTTGCAGGAATACCTTTTTCTGGGCTGTATCCATGATCAGACCCAAGTATTCAAATCTCCTTGATGGTTTTAAGGAGGATTTCTCTAGGTTGAGAATCCAACCTAGGTATTTTTAGGTATTTCAGTTGACTGTGGTGATCATACTTTGGTCTAAGCGCGCTACCGACTGGTCTATCAAGAGTAGATCATCTAGGTACGCTATAATCGTTATACCTTGGGCCCTTAATCTGGCTAGAGGAGGGGCCAGGACCTTTGTAAACACTCGAGGTGCAGTAGCTAGACCGAAAGGCAAAGCTACAAACTGAAAATGAAGATTTTCTACCTCAAAGCATAGATATTTCTGGTGAGAGGGGAAAATCGGCACATGGAGGTATGCATCCTTGATGTCGATTGACGCCAGAAGTTCTCCTCCTTGTAGGATAGAGATTACTAATCGGATTGACTCCATGCGGAAAGAGCGGATATTCTGGAAATAGGTTTAGATCTTTGAGATCCAGAATGGGTCTGAAATCTCCATTTAGTTTTGGCACCGTGAAAAGGTTTGAATAAAACCCCAATCCCTGCTCTTGCATGGGGACCACCGAGATCACTTTTTCAGACAAAATACGGTCCAATGCTTGAAAAAGAGACTTCTTTTTCTCTGGATCTTTGGGAAGATTTGATCTGGGAAAATGAGGAGACGGGCACTCTTGGAACTCTGGCTTGTACCCTAGAGCTATTGAAGAAGTCACCCATTTGTCTCGACACTCTTCCTGCCAGATCCTTGAGAACTGCAAAAGTTTTGCCCCCACTCGAGCGAGCGGGGGGGCCCCTTCATAAGGAGGCTTTAGTATTTTGTTTTGCAGGTTTTCTCCCCCAGGACTTCTTTTGTCCCTGGGGTTGACCCTGAGGTTTACCTCTTGAACCAGACGGTGGAGACCATCGTGACTGCCTGGAGGCTGATGCCCCTGGTACTGGAGAAGGAGCTTGTTTAAATGAAACATGTTTACTCTTCTTCCTAACTGGCAAAAGAGTACTTTTTCCACCAGAAATGTATTTATCCAAATCATCCCCAAACAGCCGTTTACCGTGAAAATGAAAACCAGCCAGGAGCTTTTTGCATGGCACCTCGGCTGACTAATTTTTTTAACCATAAGATTCTACGATATGCACCAGCCCAAGCGTAAGGTGTGAGGCTTGAAGAATAGAATCTCTCATGGCGTCTATTGGAAAACAGAACGCCGCTGATAGTTCGGCTAAATCCTGGGCCTGCTGATCAGGAATAACCTTGAGCAACTGCTTTAACGGGTCTCTCAAGGATTGACAAACATCAATTGCTGCCAGTGCAGGCTGAGTCACTGAACCTGCCAGAGAAAAAGTGTTTTTTAATAGGAATTCCAACTTTTTGTCCGTTGGATCCTTAAGCATTTGAGCATTGTCTATCGGACAAGTCAAACAGAGGATATAGCAGCATCAATTGCTGGTATCGCCCACTTTTTAGTGAATTTCTCCTCCATAGGATAGTGTTGAAAACTTTTTAGGAGGAAAAAAATGCTTATCTGGGTGACCCCACTCAGAATACATAAGCTTTTCTGGCAATGAATGGACAAGAAAGGCATGCACAGCTTGAGGAGGCTTTAGTGAACCCAAACAAGAAGTGGGCTTATCAACCGACTCAGTTAAGGGTAGCAAAAATGCGGAACGGACCATCTCAATAAGAGATTGCACCAACAATCTATCAGATTGTGAAGCTGATCCGTCAGCATTTGACCCCTCAGAAGAGGAGTCATCAGCCTCTTCATGGTCACCTGTGAGAAATTTATCTTCCCCCCGCCCTGAGATACTCAGTTTGAGGGTCCTGGGTAATAGAAGGGGACTTGTCACATTTTGTCCCACACTGGGATGCGATTAAAGCCACTAACCTATCATGGCTTCAGAAAAAAACTCTTTAGTAATATAGACAGGGGCTGCAGTGTTGGAAACAAATAGGAAAAAATCCTGCGAGCCACAATGTACCTTATGCTTAGACAATAACACTACTCAGCTGCATGCGTTGAACACGTCTCATATGTTGTGCAAAAATAAAAGAAGCAAAAGAAAACACGCTGCGCTAAAGTGTGCTATAATAATAAAACAAAATATGTGTGTGTGTCCATGGACATGAATATAACCATATAGTGGATACCCCCACTGGGTGAAACATAAGAATTAGTAATAATATTGAAATAAATTACTAAATATCGAAACACAAAATTGAACCTAAATGTATATAAGCACACTAAGGTATAGTATACGCAACCAATTCAACCTTACGTTAAAGTGCAAAATGTAAAATCAATTCAAACAAGCATGCTACAGTGAAACAAAATATTATAAATAATTGATTCCAAAAGTGCTTAGCGCCACACAATACATGTGAAAAAACAGTCCTCAGTAAACAATAAAAATGTTTGGTAAAATCTGATAAATCAATATAAAAAAAATGTGCTTAAGTGTCCAATGATGTTATTTTCCAGCGTGCTCATAAGTTTTTTTTGTGATGCAAACCATGCTTTGGTGCAATCCAGTGCCCCCCAGGAAATATGCTCACCTCAGGGCGCGTGACTCAGCTGTTACACTAAGTCAAACCATGCCTTTGAACCACCCCAGGGCTCAATACAGGTCACCAGATCCCAGGTTCTGATATGCAGAAATATATAAGGAAAAAGCGCTCGATGGTGTAATATAGTTTTATAAAATTTATTAGATCAGTAAAAAAACAATCCCCAAATGGGGTACTCACAATCTTAAGGTGCGTCAGTGCACCACTCTATTCAAAGCGTGCAATCAATGAATCGGTGAATTAGTGTGGTGTGCGTCTCATCTGTGACAGATCCACAACTTCTCGCTCCGTCCTGGCCCCTCCCCTACGCGTGTTCGACACAGGGATTACGTGACTTCATCAGGGGGATTGTAATAATTCTTATGTTTCACCCAGTGGGGGTATCCACTATATGGCTATATTCATGTCCATGGACACACACATTTTGATTTATTATTATAGCACACTTTAGCGCAGCGTGTTTTCTTTTGCAGTGTTGGAAACAGTTGCAAAATTTGACAGCCCTGATGGCTCACTCTGAACAGCCACCTCAGATCTCTCAGGGGAGGATGCCATTGTAGAGATGAGTTCAGGCTTTTTAGAGCTTGAAGGAGTCCCTCTTGAGCCCTTTTTGGGGTGTTTCTACCTCCCCTTCTGACCATAGCCTGATACACAAATGCAGAGGTACTACTAGAAGAAATCGCACCCACTGCTTGAGCAAATAGTCCAGCAACTGCCGCTGCTATTAGTGCTCAGCTTGGTGCTTTAGTAAATGTGCCATGGGAATGCCTGTGTCACCACTTACATGCCCCCTTTTTGCTCTTGTGTCCCTCCGACAGTTGCAGACAGCAAAATGGAGCTTTTTGAGCCTGGGTTCACACATGTGCGGTGCGAATTGAAGCTCAGGTTTCACTGGGAAGATAAAAATCTGTTGTTCAAAGGTTCATCTGCGTTTCAGGTGCGGATCAGTGAGCAGGGAGAGGGGGAGGGAGAGGGGGGGGGGGGAGGTGTAGAGAGGAGAAGGAGAAAATCCATGTTCAGAACGCAATGCATCTGTGAATCAGATGCGTTCCAATAGAAGATACTGGGCTTGTAATTCGCACCGCAATGCCCAGAAAACGCACACGTTTTTTGTGCAATGCGCAGTGCGAATGCAACACACATATGTGAACCAGATGCATTCATATGAATGTAATTTAAAATGTCCTGCGAATTGGATGCGGTGTAAGCCGCATCCAATTCGCATAGGTGTGAACGGGGGCTAAAAGTTCTCCCACGTTGGACGTTACTTGTGTATCTGCTGCCTTTCCCTGTCTACACTCTTTAGAAAGTGCAGAACGTGTAATAAATGTTTCTCTCTCTTCCAGCAGTGGGTGTGGAGTCTGGGCTTACACTGTGCGAGAGCTGATTGGAGGAAAGCACTCCCCACCCCCTCCACATAGGCAGATAAGTACTCTGCTTATCTTCCTCTAAGCACCCTCCCAAAAACAAATTTTCAGCTGCTATCTTGTGTGTCGGAGAACTTGTGAGAAGTTATCATGCTAATAACAGAGGAACGGAGTAGCAGAAAGACACGGCACTTAAAGTTTGGAGAGAGATAAGTAAACACTACAGATAGATGTGCTTAGGTAAAATTTCATGAGTGGGGTTTACAACCACTTTAAGCAAATGCTCAGAATAGATATTACAAAGAAAGAGTGAGGATGATTTACCAAAGGAAAACAGACTGTTCACAAACTGAATATGGTGAAACTGTGCTAAATGCGCTCATCCAATGACATTTTCTTTGCCAATAATTGGAAATACAGTTTTACCTTATTTACTAAGCTAAACATACACTTTTCAAAAATACATGATTAGTCTATTTATTGAAGTAAACGTGCTCTGGCTATGCACATTAAGGTATTTGCTGTTACTGCTTCAGAATATGTAATATAAGCCATAACAAGCCACAATTCACCTCGTAGCTATAGGCATTGTGAAGAAATTCACCTTCACATTTCATAACAGAGGCACTGAAATCACAGTTCTTTGAAGGACAGGTCTTCAAAGGATCCAAACTTCTTTTTGTTCGCAGAGTCGTACTTATGTGTGCTGCACTTACATGAGTTTATGCATGTTTGCACTGCGAACAAATGCAGCTTGCTGTACCTTTTGTCACTGCAAATAGTGGGAATGCATACCACTGCATCTGGCATGAATGGGCTATGAAACCCGACATTCAGGCTCATCCACACAGGCACAAAGTCAAACAGAGCGTGAAGAGACTTCTTTTATGTTTCCAGAGGAGCGACAGCATGGAGCTGTGTGCAAGGTGGCTCTTTTACCAGAGGGGTGTCAGCATGGAGCTGCATGCAGGCAGCTTGTGTTGGTGAATAGAGATTCAGAGGCTATAGATACTCACTCGCACATACGAGTTTGACTGGTGTACAGGGATGGGTGCATCTCCCCAGATGCAAACTGTCACCATACCTGTCAAATTTCCCGAAGAGTCTGTACAGCAGAAGAGTCTCCATTAACTAGCACAGGCTGCCAGCATGCAGCTCCACACCGCTTTGGAAGTATAAACAAATGGCTCTTCATACTATATGGGCCACTGCAAATGTGTGAATGAGCCCTTAGTGTATCTGTTGTGATTTGGGGGATACATTACTTAACACAAATTGCTAGAAAGTATGGTCTTATTCTAAAGCTCTGTTAATACTTGTTTAAGATATGTAAAAACTTCAATCTCAATAGTACGGGCACAAATGTACTTTAACTAAATCAACCCCAGTAATACTACCCTCCAAAATTTCGCTGCTACCTATCGGAATTCATCACTTTATCTATCACAGAGGTATAAACTCAAGTCTCCATAATCTAGGTTCTCTACTTACATAGTCTCTTCATCAATATCATTTTCTTCTGTATTGCTGGTGGCTGTGGAGCTGGCAGAGGAACAGCTGCCCTCCAAATGGTTCACTTCATCATCCCCAGCCAAGTCAACATCTAGGTCTCCATCAGAGAGATCCTGCTGCTAACACAAAACATGTAGTGTATACATTTTGCTGTTCTATATACCATGACAACAGCAAAGTCACAGAAAGCTAACACAATGAAAGAAAATTTGGCATTAAAGTGATTGTAAAGTATTTAATAAACATGTCATACTTATCTGCTTCCTGCAATGGTTTTGCACAGACCAGCTCCGATCCTCCTCTTCTGGGGTCCCACTCTAGCACTCCTGGTTTTGTCACCCTTCTGTGTGCCCCATAGCAAGCCTCTTGACAGAGGAGCACTTGTGCAGGCTCGATTCTGAGCCGGGTTCTGCGTGTCTATTAAAACAACACAACCTGGCCCCACCCCCCCCATTTCTTCCTCGCAGGCTGTGATGGACAGCAGCGGGAGTCAATGGCTCCTGCTTCTGCCTTCATAGGCACAGCAGTAGACCAAGATCAGGCTCAGGTAAATATTTAGAAAGGGCTAGTTGGAGCTGAACACAGAAGGTTTTTTACCTTAATGCAGAGAATGCATTAGGGTAACAGACCTTATGCCTTTACCACGACTTTAAAGAATACTACTACCAGGCATCAGCATGTTATACATAGCTACATTGGTCCAGCTTGGACCAATGTAAATATATACAGTGCTGTATAAAAAAAAAAAAAAAAAAAAAAAAAAAAAAAAGTATTTGCCCCTTCCGGATTTTTTATTTTTTGCATATTGCTATTGCTCACACTTAAATGATTCAGATCATCAAACTAATTTTAATAATACACAAAGACAATCCAAGTAAACCCAAGATGCAGTTTTTATATTATTATTTCATTCAATCATGAATGAACTGTGATTAAACACTTTTTTAGAAAGCTGAGTTAAATTTCACTTGCCACACCCATGCCTGATTACTGCCAGACCTGTTAAATCAAGAACTCACATAAATAGAAGCTGTCTGGCAAAGCGAAGCACGCCAACACATCACAAAAAGCCACACATCATGCCACAATCTAAAAAAACTACAAGAATAAATTAGAAACAAAGTAATGGAATGCATCAGTCTAGGAAGGATTTCAAATCCATTTCTAAGGCTTTCGAACACCAGTGAACAATGCAGAGAGCCATTACCCACCAATGGAGGTAAACTTGGAACAGTGGTTAACCTTCACAGGAGTGGCCGGCCTACAAAAATTACTCCTAGAGCATGACGACGACTCATCCAGGAGGTCATAAAAGAACCCAGATCATCTAAAGGACTGCAGGCCTCACTTGCCTCAGGTAAGATCAGTGTTCATGATTCAACAATAAAAAAAGAGACTGGGCAAAAATGGCATCCATGGGAGAGTTCCAAGGCCAAAGCCACTGCTGACCAAAAAGAACACAAAGGCTCATCTCACATTTACCCAAAAAACATCTTGATTATCCCCAAGACTTTTAGGGAAATATTCTGTGGACTGATGAGACAAAAATATAACTTTTTGGAAGGCGTGCGTCATGTTACATCTGGCAATAAAACTAATACAGCATTTCATGACAAGAACATCATACCAACAGTCAGACATGGTGGTGGTAGCGTGATGGTCTGGTGAAAGACTCATTGCCAGTTATCGCAAATTCTTGATTTCAGTTGTTGCTGCCAAGGGTGGCACAACCAGTTATTAGGTTTAGAGGGAAATTACTTTCTTACATAAAGCAAGGCAGGCTTGGACAGCTTTTTTACCTTAATAAATGAAACCATTTAAAAACTGCATTTTGTATTTGCTTGTGTTATCTTTGTGTAAAAACATTTATTTGATGATCTAAATCATTTAAGTGTGACAAATATGTAAAAAAAAAAAAAAAAAAAAAAAAATCAAAAAGGGGGCAAATACTTTTCTTTATCATACATCACGGGACACAGAGCACCATAATAATGACTATTTGGGTTATATGCTACCTTTAAGTGATTAGACACTGGCAACCAATAGTAAGACGGTTCCTCCCATATAACCCCTCCTACACAGGAAGTACCTCAGTTTTTTCGCCAGTGTCTTGAAGGTGATGGTCATGGCTGTTGAAACTCTTCAAAATTCTTCAATGATGTCCCAGTGAGGACGTTATAATCGGATCCATTCGGATGGCATAAGAAAGCTAAAGTGGATGGTACCCGGGCTCGGTTCAAGAGCGAGGTTTTGCCTGTAACGTGTCCTAAATGGCGCTGGACCCTTGTTAAGTTGGTATTCCTGGTCAAATTTGCCCAAGGTAAACCAAAAGGGTGCCTTACAGGTCCAAGGGTGTGGACCCCAAAGAATGGGCGACCCGGTCCTTGAAGGTCCTCAGAGGTGCTACCCGCTGTGATGGGGGAAGATTGGGCCTGGTAAAACAGGCCCTGCGGCTTGGGACGGTGAGTACTCCCTTTGGGAATTTTTATATATTTCCCTCTAAAAAAAAAAAAAAAACCTTAGTAACTTGTGTCTTGGATTACAGACTGGTCGGTATGGCGTGTATTTATGGGGGGGCGTGCGCTCCTGTGTTGGTTGCGGATGCACCGTGTGAGCGGCGTGCGTCAGGACACGGTGGAGGTGCCGTGCATGCCGCTGATCACGTGGGCGCGCGCACGTGCTCAGTGCACTTTCAGGTTAGGCTTGGGATAGAGCTCCTGACGTGCGCGGGGACAGCACAGAGCGATACTTGGGCACGTGAGTCTGGAGGTTTTTGGACACAATTGCGACAGGTTGAACGCTGGTTACAGCTTGTGGAGAGTATTTTTTCCTTGTATGTGAGCAATGTCTTCCAGAAAACGAGGTACAGGGAGCAGGGCAAGCACAGGGGTAAGAGTACCTTGCTTAAAAACAGGAGACCAACCCCATGCTGATGCAGCCTCAGTCTCCCCTGAAAGACCTGCGGCATCTGGCCTGGCTGAGCCATTGCATTTGTCAGGCATAGTGGCCACTACCAATATTCCTGCCTCGGCTTATGTTACAAAGGATGATTTGGCATCTGCCTTAGCGGGCCTTGAAGGCAAAATAGCTGGCATGATTGCCTCTGTTAACACAGGGAGGGAAGAAGCGTAATAGATCTCCCTCCCCTGAGTCAAGTGGAGAATCACTAGCGCACCCGGACTCTTATAGCCAGATGGGTCCAAGTGATCTGGAACCAGAGTGGGCAGAGGATTTGGAGGAGGTGGCCATAAAAGACTGGGAGGAAGGAGAGGCCGAAGAATCCTCAGCTGAGGACTCCGGTTCAGAGGAGCCAATTTCAGCCTCCCATTCCCAAAAATTGATTATCCAATCTCTGACAGATGGTACGAGTTGGGTTTAACTTACCCCCGGTTCAGGAGTCTGGACTCTCCTGTTCTACTTTGGGATCCTTGCGACCTCAGCAAGGTTCCCAAGCGCGACCTCAGCAAGGTTCCCAAGCGTTTCCTTTGCATCCATTATTGGAGCAGGTGGTTTACGCAGACTGGGATCAACCTGACAGGATATACTTACCTCCAAAAAGGTTTTATACCTTATATCCTATGCAGGAAAAGTTTAGGAAGAAATGGCATACACCTTTGGTGGACGCCGCCATTTCTTCAGTTAATAAGAGTTTAACCTGTCCAGTGGATAATGCCCAGGTATTTAAGGATCCGGCCAATAAAAAGCTAGAGTCCTTATTAAAAGCCTCTTTTGCGGTGGCTGGTGCAGCAGTAAGCCAGCATTTGCAGCTATTGGGATTTGCCAATCCCTAAAAGACCGCTTTAAAAGGTTGATAAAAAAACCTACCTTGCCAGGAGGAACCTACCAAGGAATTGTTGGAGCTTCCTCATGCTTTATGCTTTGCAGTGGACGCATTGAAAGAATCCAGCAGATGTCACGTTTTGCGTTGCTGTCAATACATATGCGCAGGGTCTTGTGGCTAAAGAACTGGTCTGCTGAGACGCCATGCAAAAGGCTACTCGCAGCTTTTCCATTCCATGGAGAACGCTTGTTTGGCGAGGATCTGGATAAAATATATCCAAAAGATCTCAGGAGGAAAGAGTGCCCTACTCCTTACTAAAAGGAGAAGTAAGCAACCCTCTTTTAAAATTCCCAATGCTCCAGGGCCTAGTGCTTCTTCCCCCAATCGGTATAGACGGCCTCAGCCGTCTGGGTTTAAAAAACCTCAGGGCCAGAGGAAGCCCTGGACCCAAAAGCCAGCCAAGTCCAACTCAACCTTGTGAAGGGGCACCCCCGCTCTCACGGGTGGGGGGGGCAGGCTTCGGCTGTTTTTGGATGCCTGGGAAGAACTGGTCCAAGACAGATGGGTCATTTCCACTGTGACACAGGGTTACAGAATAGAGTTCCGGGAAATTCCTCCAAACCGTTTTCTGTACTCAAGGGTTCCGTCGGATCCAGAGAAAAAGAAATGCCTGTTTCTAGCTTTGCAGCATCTGCAGAAGCAGGGGGTAATTGTCAAGGTTCTGCACGAAGAAAGAGTCAAAGGATTTTACTCAAACCTTTTCACCGTGCCGAAACCAAATGGGGAAGTAAGGCCCATTTTGGACCTCAAGGCTCTCAACCTCTTTGTAAACGTCCGGTCCTTCCGTATGGAGTCGGCTCGTTCAATAATAAAATCTCTGAGAAAAGGAGATTATTTAGCGTCCATAGATATCAAGGACGCGTACCTTCATGTACCGATCTTCGGTCCACATCAAAGGTTTCTGTGTTTCGCAGTAGAGGGCCGTCATTTTCAATTCGTGGCACTGCCATTCAGTCTAGCCACGGCCCCCAGGGTTTTCACAAAGATTCTGGCCCCGGTGTTGGCATCCCTAAGGTCCCAGAAAATCTCCGTAGTAGGATATCTGGATGATCTTCTCCTGAGGGATTGCTCTTGCCCCAAAACGTGTCAAGAACAGTGCGGGTTTTACAACGCCTAGGTTGGATTATAAATGTGGACACGTCAGTCCTTTGTCCGACTCAAGCCTTGGTATACCTGGGTCTGGTCTTGGACACCGCCCAAGAAAGGTGTTTCTACCCCCCTTAAAAGTCATTTCCATAGTGGAACTCGTCCAGAGGGTGAAAAAAGAACCAAGACCTTTTATTCGGCTGTGCATGAGGATGCTGGGAAAGATGGTGTCATCCTTCAACGCAATTCCATATGCACAGTTCCACTCCAGGGTGTTCCAGAACAGTATTCTGGAAGCCTGGAAAAGGTCTGCTCGAACCTTAGATCATCCTATGGTTCTATCTCCACAGGTACAATGGAACCTCTCTTGGTGGTTAAGAACCAGCAATTTGAGAAAAGGAAAATCTTTTCCACCAGCGGCCTGGAGAGTGGTAACTACAGACGCCAGTCATCTCGGCTGGGGAGCAGTCCTGGAGGAGGCGTCTGTCCAGGGAGTATGGTCCCAGGCAGAAAGGACCTTGCCCATCAATCTATTGGAGATTCGGGCAGCTCGTCTGGCTCTACACTTCTGGACATCCAGGTCGCGGGGTCTTCCTGTCCGAGTCCAGTCTGACAACTCCACGGTAGTGGCATATATCAACCACGAGGGAGGTACCAGAAGCCGGGCAGCCCAAAGAGAAGTAAATCACATATTGACTTGGGCAGAAAAGCATGTGCCGTTTCTTTCGGCAGTGTTTATGCCAGGGGTGGACAATTGGCAGGCAGACTTCCTAAGTCGCCAAAAATTGTTGCCAGGGGAATGGTCCCTGCATCCCGAAGTTTTCCTACAGATCTGCCAACACTGGGGGACCCCAGATGTGGATCTGCTGGCATCCAGATTCAATATCAAACTGGGCAGGTTTGTATCCAGAACCAAGGATCCACTTGCTGTTGGGACAGATGCATTAGTAGTTCCTTGGGATTAGTATTCTCTGATATATGTGATCCTGGTAGCCCCAGCGTGGCCCCGGAGATCCTGGTACTCAGAGGTTGTGAAGTTGGCAGTGGGGGACCCATTGGCCCTTCCATGCCGCCCAGACCTGTTGTCTCAAGGACCCATATTCCATCCTTCTTTACGTTTGCTGAATTTGATGGCATGGCTATTGAGACCAGAGTATTAAAGGACCGTGGTATTACGGGTTCAGTCTTGTCTACTCTGATAAATGCTAGAAAGTCCGTTTCTAGAACTTTTTACTATAGAGTCTGGAAGTCATATATTTCCTGGTGTGAGGCAAGGAAGTGGAACCCTCGTAAGTATACGATTGGGAAAGTTCTTGCTTTTCTTCAAGCGGGAGTAGACTTGAAGCCGGCTTTGGGGACAATTAAAGGCCTTATCTTTTTTTTCCAAAGACCAATTGCATCCCATTCTCTGGTACGAACTTTTGTCAAAAGGAGTAACGAACCTGAGGCCGCCGGTTAAACCGCCTTTATGCCCCTGGGACCTAAATTTGGTGCTATCAGCCTTACAGAATCAACCGTTTTAACCTATTAGGCATATTCCTTTTGTCCTATTGCCAGGAAATTGTTTTTTTTGGTGGCTATAACATCGGCTAGAAGGGTGTCAGAATTGGCCGCCCTTTCTTGCAAAGAACCTTTTTTGATTCTTCATCAGGACAGAGTGGTCATGCGCCCTTGTCCGGATTTTTTACCAAAGGTGGTTTCCGGTTTTCCTTTGAATCAGGATATCATCTTACCTTCCTTTTTTCCAAACCCTAAAACTAGGGAGGAAAGGTCGCTTCACTCGCTTGATGTGGTGAGGGCAATAAAAGTTTACTTAAAGATGTCAGCTCCTTTTCGGAAGACTGACTGCCTTTTTGTCCTGCCAGGGGGTCCTAGGAAAGGACAGCCGGCAACAAGTTCAACTATATCCAGGATTCGCCAGACTATTATCCAGGCGTATGGATTAAGGCACAAAGTTCCACCTTGGGATTTAAAAGCACACTCTACTAGAGGGGTTAGTGGATCATGGGCAGTACGCCAACAAGTGTCTATGGCTCAGCTTTTCAAAGCGGCCGCTTGGTCTTCAGTTCATACATTCACCAGGTTTTACCAGGTGGATGTTAGATCTCAAAAAGAGACTGTTTTTGGCTACAGCGTGTTGCAGGCAGCTTTATAGTCTCAGGCCCTGTTGGGGCTTAGGGATATTGTGTCCCCCCCCCTCCCTCCCTCAGGTGCATTGCTTTAGGACATCCCAAATAGTCATTATTATGGTGCTCTCTGTCCTGTGATGTACGATAAAGAAAAATGGATTTTTAATACAGCTTACCTGTAAAATCCTTTTCTTGGAGTACATCACGGGACACAGAGGTCCCTCCCCTCTTTTCTGGGATTGTCATTACTTGCTACAAAACTGAGGTACTTCCTGTGTAGCAGGGGTTATATGGGAGGAACCGTCTTACTATTGGTTGCCAGTGTCCAATCACCTAAAGGTAGCGTATAACCCAAATAGTCATTATTATGGTGCTCTGTGTCCCGTGATGTACTCCAAGAAAAGGATTTTACAGGTAAGCTGTATTAAAAATCCATTTTTTCACAGCAATGTATATGACATACCTGGCCAATGCTGCCTACTGGAGATCACTGAAATTAGACAAGGCTACTTTAGTGATCTCCACTTGCTTCCGGGTCCCACTTGCAGCTGCCCTCCTACATTGTGAAAGCAAGAGGTCAGTAGCTCAGTACAGGCACCATTGAGAGAATGTTTTGCATTTTCTGAATAAATGCAAAGTCTTCTCTGATTGGACAAGGTAGAAAGTGTGACCTCACTGCCCCTCCTCTTCACCTCATCCAGAGAATGCTTTGCATTCATACACAATATGCAAAGCATTCTCTGAATGGTGCCAGTGTTTAGAGGCTGACCTCCTGTGTTCACAATGCAGAAGAACAACGGCTTGGCATGGGACCTGGAAGCAAGTGAAGATCACTGTAGTAGCAGTGCCTACTTCAGTGATTTTCAGCAGCATTGCACGGGTATGTTATATACATACCAACAAAAAAGATAATGCAGCGCCTCCAAATATAGGATATTACAAACTTAAAGCAAGTGCTATCAACAGTAGTACCAGTGTTACCTGAAGACGTGCATTCACATGAAATATGTTGGGGCAGGAGCTACACGCTGATGTCTCACCGCCACTTCCATGCTTGGAACCGGTGGCTCCATTTGTAAGTGCACAGTTTGTTTTTTGTCATGATAATCATTTTACTGCCATTTGGATGAAGCCTTACTTTTTTATTGCATTATATTATATACATAGTTACATGTTGAACAGAACTATGTATAATATGCCGATGCCTGGAATTGTTCTTTAAATAATCCTGTTTCAAGAGAAAACAGCAAGAACCAGTAGATTAGCTAGAAAAAGTTCTTTTAAAGGTACTATTTGAAATAATTTAAGCTTGGAACAAAGCTGAACTCAGATGGTGTCAAAATGGTAAACAATTTCTGGTTTAAGGCAAAGCGTTTCTTTCTATGAGGTCTTAGCACTAAACTGATTTGATTTGCCTGTGACTACATGCAGTACAATATATTCAATATTTATATCAAACTGAATGGCAAATTATCAAAAGCTGTACCATTAGGTGGGGGGGGGGGGGGGGGTGGTGTAACTAGAATCCACAGACCAGAAAGACTTCATAAAATCCTATAAAATCCTGCTCTCTGCATGCACTTTGCACTACATATTGCAAAATCCAATATGCAAGAGGGTGTCCTACCCAAAAAGAGTGGGTCACGGGGAGGCCAATCCTTGTTTGTCTCTGGACTTTAGTTCTACTAAGGTGAGGTTTACGCCACTTTACAGACATGCAAACATATTAATGAAAAAGATTAAGTCCAATTAGACCTAGTCTGCGAATATCCTAGAAAGTGTATAAATAAAAAAAATAAGTAAAATAGAGAAAAGATAAAAGAACAACTCTAAATGACATCTGATAGAATATGGTAATGATAGGATGGCACATACATATGTCAGTTTTATGTAAATCAAAAAAAAAAATGTATGTTACAGAAGTTACATACAGTTATATACCCTACCTTATGCACTTCCGAAGTTGGACATAAGGTCACCAAGTCTACACCTGTGTGCCTGTGGGCATCTACTGCGTTTAGTTTCTCCTAAACCACCTCTATGGAGTTTCCCACAGCTAAAGGCAAGGAGGAGTAACAAGGGGTAACAATCAGCAAACAATGGGAAACACTGCAAAAGGAGAACCCAGCATCACACAACCTTTACAGCAAACACATCTTAGCGTTAATGTGCCCTGTGGCTCCATTCATTCCTATGGATAAGCCATACTCTGCTGGATCACTGGAAACTGGTGTATAGCTTATGGGAATGAATGGGGCCCCAGCGCACATACATACTAAAAATACAACCCAGTGGGGATTATTTCAGAGGAATGGCTGTGTGGCATTGGGCAGGGCCTTCACAGTGAAGATTGCTTGATTAGGGTGGAAGGTAAGTATTTGAGCTGGTGGACTAGACTTCAGGGGGTTCGTTAAGTGAAAATGTACCATACAGTCATGGCCGAAATTGTTGGCACCCAAGAAATTTTTACAGAATATCAAGTATTTCTCACAGAAAAGTATTGCAGTAACACATGTTTTTCTATACACATTTATTCCCTTTGTGTGTATTGGAACAAAACAAAAAAAGGGAGGAAAAAAAGGAAATAGGACATGTCACACAAAATTCCAAAAATGGGGTGGTCAAAATTCTTGGCACCCTTTCAAAATTGTGAATAAGATTGTTTCAAGCATGTGATGCTCCTTTAAACTCACCTGGGGCAATTAACAGGTGTGGGCAATAAAAAAAAAAATCACACTCGAAAGCAGATAAAAAGGAGAGAAGTTCACTTAGTCTTTGCATTGTGTGTCTGTGTGTGCCACACTAAGCATGGACAACAGAAAGAGGAGAAGAGAACTGTCTGAGGACTTGAGAACCAAAAATGTGGAAAAATATCAACAATCTCAAGGTTACAAGTCCATCTCCAGAGATATAGATTTGCCTTTGTCCACAGTGCGCAACATTATCAAGAAGTTTGCAACCCATGGCACTGTAGCTAATCTCTCTGGGCGTGGATGGAAGAGAAAAATTGATGAAAGGTTGCAAGGCAGGATAGTCCGTATGGTGTATAAGCAGCCCCAAACAAGTTCCAAATAAATTCAAGCTGTCCTGCAGGCTAAGGGAGTATCAGTGTCAGTGCAAACTATCTGTCGACATTTAAAAGAAATGAAACGCTATGGCAGGAGACCCAGGAGGACCCCACTGCTGACACAGAGACATAAAAAAGCAAGACTACAGCTTGCCAAAATGTACTTGAGTAAGCCAAAATCTTTTTGGGAAAACGTCTTGTGGACAGATGAGACCAAGATAGAGCTTTTTGGTAAAGCACATCATTCTATTGTTTACCGAAAACGGAATAAGGCCCACAAAGAAAAGAACACAGTACCTGCAGTGAAATATGGTGGAGGTTCAATGATGTTTTGCTGCCTCTGGCACTGGGTGCCTTGAATGTGTGCAAGGCATCATGAAATCTGAGGATTCCCAAATGATTTTGGGTCGCACTGTAGAGCCCAGTGTCAGAAAGTTGGGTTTGCGTCCAAGATCTTGGGTCTTCCAGTAGGACAATGACCCCAAACACCCAGAAATGGATGGCAACAAAGCACTGGAGAGTTCTAAAGTGGTCAGCAATTACTCCAGATCTAAATCCCATTGAACTTCCAATAAGAGAGACCTGGTGCAGTTTGCAAACGAAGAGTGGTAAAAAATTCCGGGTGAGAGGTGTAAGAAGCTTATTGATGGTTATAGTGACTGATTTCAGTTATTTTTTCCAAAGGGTGTGCAACCAAATATTAAGTTAAGGTGCCAAGAATTTTGACCAGCCCATTTTTGGAATTTTGTGTGATATGTCCAAATTGCTTTTTTTCCTCCCTTTTTTGTTTTGTTCCAATACACACATAGGGAATAAACCGGTGTATAACAAAACATGTGTTACTGCAATACTTTTCTGTGAGAAATACTTGATTTTCTGGAAAAATTTCTGGGGTGCCAACAATTTTGGCCATGACTGTATATTGTACCAGACAATTAAAGCTAAAATGAGCTTTTACACTTAAAATTTAAATGAAAACAAAAAGGGAAGTAGATTCAAGAAAGAAGAGAAAGCAAGTAAAACTGAACAGGAGGAAGCTCACATTAAAAACGTCATGAAGAATTTTGTCCTCATCCTCTTCGGCTTCTCTAGGCGTAGGTAATGAAGGAATGTTCTCAATGTTCACATCTGTCTTTGTGGTCCTGGCTTCTGGGCTTTCATCATTTTGGGGGCTGAGATGAGTATCTGGAGGGGATAAACCTCTGGATTTCTGGTTTCTTGAGAGCTCTATTGCAAGTCTCTGAAACCCAACAGCAGATGACCACACAATTAGGGGACACCAATATAAAAGAAAAACTCAAAGGTAGTGGCATGACAGAAGAACAAACTGAATATAAAAAACAAAACAAAACTAAAATACATATTATCAAGGTGATGCTCATTCAGAGCAAACAAACTAGCATGCAATAACTGAAATACACGAATAAATATGGAATCCCATTTCATCCACTGAGGGATTCAGTGACCAAGTTTTAAGATTATGTTTAATAGCTGGATTAGATGCTATGTGTCAGAAAAAGTAGTAATCGGTGTTTTGTTCTCTTGTTTGGAGCCGTGTGATTTTCTTTAGAGTACATTAAAGATAATCTATGGTCTTTTTACAGGGTTTGGAATTAAAAAGGGAATACGATTAGTTTAATGTAAAGAAGTTTATTTCCATTGGCTTAAAAAAAAAAACGAATATCTTTATATATAGCAGGGGTAGGCAACCTGGGGTCCTCCAGCTATTGCAGAACTACAAGTCACATCATGCCTCTGGAAGTAATTGTAACTGCCAGCCTTGCAATACCTCATTGGAAATGTAGTTCCACAACAGCTGTTGGGCCCCCAGCTTGCCTACCCCTGATATATAGCATACAGAAGCAGCCCACTGGAGGCACCTGAGATCAAAGAAGGGATTAGGAACAGTTTGCACACAGACCTACAGAAAGTAATCATGCCCCAGTTCTGAACCAAATGTAGTTAAGTCCCCTACAAGCAGAAATCTGCCAATCAAAAATTCACCAAAACGGGCAGAATAAATTAGTAGGAAAAAGCCATCCATCTTCACACACAGAGATGCCTCTAGAGCCTGACAGACCTACAGGACCTGCCCAACTGTGATCCAGAATATGGTTCTAAGAAGCATTTGATTTGCCCTGATCCAAAGTATCTAGCAAAATGGAGGGAGGGGCATGAAGCATAGCCACACTAAGAATATCACCTGATTAAAGTGGTAGTAAACGCTGTTCTACCACTTGTACCGCCTATAATAAGGCTAACCTGTAGGTACTGTGAATATCTCCTAAACTTGCACAGCTTAGGAGATATTCAGAGTGCATGCAGCTGGTGATGTCAATGGCGCATGTGCTCTAAAGGTCCGGCATACAGTGTCAAACCTTCAGAGCCTCCAAGTTGTAAACAGCGGATCCCGCGCACATTCATGGGAGTGATGTTATCACGCCCCCAGCCACTCACGTAGCCAGAGGCCGCGAACCCAGAAGGAAGACCAGCGGAATATGGAAACCCTCTCAGCGGTGACAGTGTGGCACTGGAGGGCTTTGTTTTGAGGCAAGTCTTCCATAATGTGCTATGCATACTAGCACATTATGACATTGCCTTGCAGGGGATTTATTTTAATTTTTTTCCTCAATTGCGGTTTACTACCGCTTTAAGGAGAGAGCCAAAGAAGGTATATGGAGGAATTGTGGATTAGCCACTAAAGGCAGACATATCTCCATTAATAAGGTCCCACAAAACAGGGAGTACTTGCAACAAGATCCTAGAGTGTTCTGCTTAATGACAATCCAGTGGAGTACAGAGGTCTCCAATGATGATTTCTTCCTTTCATGCAGGAGATGAAGTACACCCGGAAACTCCCCGCTGGGAGAAGACAGTGATCGCTAGCAGCCGCTTGCGATAATCGCGAGAGAATCCAGCAGGCTGGTTGTACCAACGTTGATTGATCAACTTGGTACATTCAGGCCGCCCATTAATGGTTCGAATCTAGGCTGGTTCCGCAGGATTCAAGCAGTGTATGTGGCTGGCCTTATATCCAGGGTGTAAAACACCTTGGCAAGTGTATTTCCACGGGGCATGGGGAAACAACCAATCCAGTCACCCTAAAAGACTGATGGGTCCCACCAGAGACTTCTTAGTTTATAGAGACCAACGGGATCTTTTACCCCGGAGTCCAGGTCCCTGGGAATAGGAAGAAATAGGGAGGAATCCTTTCTTATCGTACATCATGGGACACAGAGCCATAGTAGTTACTATATGGGTTATAGGCCACCTTCAGGTGATGGACACTGGTACGCCCCAAGATAAAAAGTGCATTCCCTATATAACCCCTCCCACTACTATGAGTATCTCAGTTTTTTCGCCAGTGTCTAAGGTGTTGGTCACGAGTGAAGATGTGCTGTGCTGTGCTGAGCTCCAATGGAGCAATCCTAGCTGGGGTTAGCTATGCAGCCGGATCCATTCAAGGTGTCTTTTAGGCCGAATTGAATGGTACCCGGGCCTCGTGTCCAAAGAAACAACGTCTTTGCTTGTAAACACCCTCTTTTTAGAGATCTGGACCCCGGGATCCAGTACTTTTGGTTCTAAGGCCATAAAAGTTTTACTGGCGGTGGTGCTATTACAGGTCCAGGATTGTGGGTTTCCCCGAGGATCCCCGGCTCCTGAAGGTTTGTTAACGGAACCCACCGTAAAGGGTGAAGAGTGGGTCTGTTGGTTTTACCACAGAAAACCCTGCGGTGAGAAAGGTAGGTGGAGTTTTCTAAGAAATTTTTGAATTTCCTTATGAAATGTCTCCTTTGCTTAGTAAATGTTGTCATGCCTAGGTGTCACCACTGAGGGCTGTATGGAGCACATATCTACCTCATGCTTCCTCAAGGGGCTTCTTTCCTCTCCAGCTAGCAGCAGACCTCCGGTAAATCTGGGGGGGTCTTTTCTCTTCTCCAGACACCCCCCACCTGTGCTGTATTCTCCCCCTTTTCACGATGAAGAGCGGTGGGAGAAAGATCGAAAATTTAAAAAAAAAATATTCAGCAGACCACTACTCGGCGGCTTCCAGGCTCCCTCCTCGCCATGTTTTTTTTTCCCCTCACATGTTGGTCCTGTAGGATCAGAGGCTCACGCTCCATGGGAAAACTTTTTTTCTTTTTTTAAAGAGAGAGGAAGGGCACCGAGGGCGACGGAGAGGAAGCTTAGCGCAGCGTTGGCGTCCTCCAACTTCCATCGCAGGTATGTTTTTTTTAAAAGCACCATTATTACTGCTTAAGCTAGTGGAGGGACGCAAGAGCATAGAGGGGCATGAAAGAGGTTGGTGACACAAGCCATTCTTTTTGACACATTTACTATTGCTTCAGGAGGAGCATTAATAGCAGCGGCAGTGGCTGACTATTGCTCGCTGACTATTGCTCAAGCAGTGGATGCGATTTCTTCTGGAGTTCCTCTGCTTTGTGCATCGGGCTATGTTCAGAAAGAAGGGGGGGTTGAAACACTCTCTAAAAAGGAGCTAAAAGGGTCTCCCTCAAGCTCTGGAAAACCTACTCTACAAATGGCATCCGCCCCTGAGAAGGGGGGGCTGGTCAGAGTAAGCATTGGGGCCATGAAATATTTGTAACTCTTTTCAACGCGGATTCTCAACCTAGGAGGAATCTTCTTTGAAACCATGAAGAAAATACTTGGGTCTGATCATAGGTACATCCAGAAAAGGGTATTCGTACACCAGGCTAAGAGCAGCGCCATAAAAGGAACTGATTTAGGTAGTCAAAGCAAGATGATTTTCTCCAATTCAACTTTGCGTGAGGTTGTCGGGAAAGATGGTGGCTTCCTTCGAGGGCGTTCCTTATGCTCAGTCTCATTCTAGACTGCTGCAAAACAGTATCTTATTGGCTTGAAACAAAGTTCAAGCTCTACATTCCCAATAAGTCTGACTCCAAAGCTTACGGCCACATCACCCGGATAGCGCTCAATCTCATCTGATCTTTGAGGCTAAGCAGATTCGGGCCTGGTTAGTACCCAGATGAAAGACCACCTGGAAATACCAGCTGCTGGAGGCTGGGTGCGCCAAAGCCTCAGTTTATGGTTAACATCCAAAAAGTCTGCAAAGGGGAAAAGCCTTCCTTCAGTTACCTGGGAAATAGTAACAACATATGCCAACCTTTTTTTGTTTAGATTGGAGGACAGTCCTGAAAGAGGCAGCTGTCCAAGAGAAGTGGCCTAGATCAGAAATGGCCTTTCCCATTAACATTTTAGAAATTCGGGCAGAACACTTGGTCCTGAGGGCCTGAATGTTCAGTTTAAGGTATTATCCTGCTAGGATTCAATCCATGTATGACACAGCAATGGCCTATAACATGGGTCTTCAAACTACGGCCCTCCAGTTGTTCAGGAACTACAATTCCCATCATGCCTAGTCATGTCTGTGAATGTCAGTGTTTTACAATGCCTCATGGGATGTGTAGTTCCGTAACAGCTGGAGGGCCGTAGTTTGAGGATCCCTGGCCTATAATAATCACCAAGGGGGCACAAGAAGTTCTGCGGCCCAGAGAAAGGTGAATCTTATCCTATCTTGGACAGAAAACTTTGCCTATTAGCAGTCTTAATTCTAGGAATAGAAAATTGACAGGCGGACTATTTGAGCCGCCAGCAGTTGTTCCTGGAGAATGGTTCCTTCACCCCGATATCTTCCTGTCAATATGTCAAGGATGGGGGATGCCAGACATAGATCTGTTTGCGTCCAAGATCAACAAAAAAAGATCGACAACTTTGTGTCAAGAACAAAGGATCCGCTAGCTTGCTATTCCCGTGGAATCAGTTCTCACCGATGTGTGCTTACACTCCTATTCTGCCTGCATCTGTGACTTCTTCACAGGATCAAGCAGGAAGGGAAGTCGTTGATTCTTGTGACCCCCAGTGGGGCCCAGGAAATCTTGGTATGCAGAGATTGTAGAGATGGCAGTAGGGAAACCCCATGGACCCTACCTTCACGGCCAGACCTTCTCTCGCAAGGTCCGGAGTTCCATCCTACTTTACAAAAACGCTAAATTTAACGGTTTGGCTATTGAGGCCCACACTCTGAAGAAGCGTGGGCTGTCAGGTTCGGTAGTTTTCTACCTTGGTTGATGCAGAGCCGGCCTCCATGGTTATATAATATGAAGTCTGGGTAACATATGTGTCCTGGTGTGAAACCAGGAGCTGCACCCCAGGAAATAAGGCAAGGTAGAGTCCTTGATTTTTCTGCAGATAGGGTGAGAAAGCTGGCCTTGAGTGCATTCTTTTTTTTTTTTTTAATTGGAAAAAGCGATCTTTATTTGTATAAAAGTCATTTTACAAAATAGTTACTTATGTGAAATAATAAACAGTACATTTTAACAGTCATTTTGTGTGAGATTCTTTGTACATACATGTTAAGGTACAAGTTTATGATGGTGTATACATTCAGTATATAAAAGACTTCATGTCATTCTAATACCAATATATTTCTGATTAAGACCTCCATAGGATAGGCACCTTCTACTTTTATCTAAGTAGGTCTGTCTGCAAGGCATTGGGGTATTTTAAGCACATGTTTCTCCATCCTCCAACCATCTATCCCACACCTTTGAGTAATTATGTGCGCATTTTCTATGGGCATAGATTAACTTTTTAAATGGCAGTGCATCATTAACGTCCCTCTTCTATTGGTGTATTGAGGGAGGCTGAGCCTGCATCCATACCTTGGCTATGCCCTTACGCGCCATAAACAGAGTTTAATTTAGAAATATAGCTTGGTATTTGTCAATTTCTACTTCTGGCAGAAGTCCCAAAAGACATAGTTTGGGGTCCAATACCACTGGGGATCCCATATTGTCATGTAAAAATTGGACAATCTGCATCCAATATATCTGAATGTTTGGGCAGCTCCATATGAGATGGAAGAACGTACCTGGTGCTGCGTGGCACAAATGGCATGTCAGGTCATATGTACAGAGAAATTTTGCCTTTTTAAGAGGAGTCAAGTAGGCTTTGTGTATAATGTATATTTGTGTCAGTCTGTCAGATAACTTGGGGGACGTCAATCTGGTCCCTTCCATTATTTTATCCCAGTCTTCCTCCTCTATGGGGCCTATGTCTTTTTCCTAATCCATTTTTGCCTTTTGTGCAGTGGCATTTGACCTACGGTTTCTGATCTTCAGATAGAGGGTCGATATGAGCTTAGAGGGTTCCTCTCCCAGTATTATATCCAGGACCGGGGGAGAATCTGACTCTACTTCCATATTTGGCAGTTGTGTTTTTAATGCATTGCGAAGTTGTAAGTACTTAAAAGCCATCTGATTAGGGAGTGTATAGTCTTCCTTAAGCACTTGAAACTGCTTGAGTCTGGAGTTAGATAGCACCTGATGTATGTATATTATACCATGTGTAGCCCATACTGTCGAGTCTGAGAGATATTCCAACTCAGGTAGGTGTTTTTTTGAACCATACCATAGTGGGGGTGTGGGTGTGAAGATTCCCAGTGTTTTGCTTTTTCAGCGTGATTTCCCATATTCTTTGATGATGGAGTAGCATTCCCATATTATACCTTGGGGTTTTTTTTAGTAATTGGATTCACTCTAAGTATAGCTTGGAGCAGGGTAAATGCCGGGTGACCCGGTTTGTTACATACTAGGGGTCTGTAGCATTGCATTTCCACTTTATTAATGTGGTATATATGGGAGAGTTGAGCTGCCAAGTAATAATCTTGTAAATCAGGAAGGAACACTCCTCCTTTATCTGTGGGGTTGTTTAAAACATGCCAGGCCAGTTTGTGTCTGCCATTTCCCCATACAAATGAGTTTAGAATGGCTTCCATTTGTTTAAAGACTTTTAAAGGGATAGAGAGGAGCGTGCCAAACCATATATATATATATATATATATATATATATATATATATATATATATATATATATAGTATTTTGGGTAACAAAATCATTTTTATTATATTTATCCGTCCCATCACCCCTAGTGGCAGCCTGGACCATGTCTGGATTTTGGACTTTATCAAGTTAAATAGGGGTGTAACATTTAGGTGTGTGTAGTCCGTCAAAGTCCTGGTGACCTCCACCCCCAGGTACTTAATTTTGGATACTCTGGATAATGGAAGAGTTAGGTTTGTTTTGGGGGGGGGGGGGGGGGATGTCAAGCGGGAGGAGGGAGGATTTGAGATTTGTCCCAGTTCATACGCAATCCCGAGTAGCTGCCCATTTTTTCAATATTTTCAAGCGCAGCCTGTAGAGAAGGTCTTTGATCTATAAAATAGTGTCATCAGCATATAGACCTATTTTATCTACTGTATGTCCCTTCCTCAGTCCCTTTATATTAGTGTCTGCGGCTCTGCTGCCAAGGGATATAGTAGGGGAGACAGGGGGGCATCCCTGTCTTGTACCCCTTTCTAGAGGGAATTGCTCCGAAAGCCAGCCGTTAACAAATACCCTTGCTTTAGGTGTCTGATAAACAAGCTTAACCCACTGCATAAACTGTGGACCAAAGCCATAATTGTGTAGGCACTCCCACAGGTAAGGCCATTCTACGAAATCAAAGGCTTTGGCAGTGTCCAGTGCTACCACCACCCTGGTTCCGGAATTGTCATGTTGAGCCTGTATGTTCATGTATAATCTCCTAATGTTCATGGCAGTGTTTTTTCCTGGCACAAAGCCTGTTTGGTCAGGATGTATTAACGTAAGTATAGCTGTGTTCAATCGATTGGCCAGTATTTTAGCTAGTATCTTAATATCCACCTGTAGGAGTGAGCTAGGCCTGTATGACTCGGCTTGGGGAGTATGATTATTTGGGCTTCCTGCATGGATAAAGAGAGCGAGTTCATATCAAAGATAGATTGATAAAGATCCTTGAGTTTAGGTATGAGTGTTTCAGAATATGTTGCATAGAACTCCAGGGGTAGTCCATCCAGTGCAGGAGCCTTGGACTTGGCCAGCTGGGCAATCGCATCGGTAATATCCCGTGTAGTTTTGGGTGCATCTAGTAATTTCACTCGTTCTGGTTTCAATCTAGGGAATTGGATAGTGTTTAAATATGCTTCAAGTTCCTTTTGTGTATGCGTTGTATGAGATTTATACAGGTTTTTATAGAATTGTAAGAACTGGGATGCTACTTGACAGGGGTCTGTAATATTATTTCCCTCAGTGTCTTTTAGGGAGACCACCACCGGGGGCCTATCGTCCATGTGAACTAGATAGGCTAATCTGCCTGCCCTCTCCCCCTGCTCATAAACTCTTTGCTTACAGAAAAATATACTTTGCTTTGCCTTTTCAGTGCATAATTGTGTTACCATACGGGACTGTAATTTTACCCTGACTAGGTTTTCAGGGGTGGGATTGAAGTTATAAGTTGTTTCCAGCTCTTGCAGCTTATCAGTTGTTAGTTGTAGTGTTAGATTGGTTGACTGTTTTAGTCTGTTTATTCTGTTGGTAGGAATCTATCGGGCCTGTACCTTAAATTCATCCCAGAATGTGCCGAGGGAGGGTGGGATTCTAGGTCTATCCGGGAAATATTTAATCTCTCTTTCAACGGAGTTATGGTCTGTAAGGGCCAACAGCCAGTGGGGGTTCAATCTCCATGTGCGTACAGGTGGGGCATTCCCCAAAGATACGATCACCCAGCAAGGGGAATGATCTGACAGCGACCTTGGTGCAATCCCTGACCCCGTGACTTTAGGCAGTAGAACCTGGGACACCAGTACAAAGTCTATTCTAGACATGGTGTTATGGCTTGTAGAATGGCATGTGTAGGCTCTGGTTGTGGGGTTGTTGTGCCTCCACACATCCACTAGGGCAAACTCTGTCATGGTACGAGATAGTCTGGTCTGCACGGGTGCACCCAGTTGATCCCCCATTTGTGTCGGTAGGTCTAGATATGGAGACATTGTCCTGTTAAAATCTCCCATCCAAATTGCTGGTATTGTCGGGTGTTGCGCTATAAACGCTAGGCCCTCTGTTAATACATCAGATTTATATGGGGAGGGGGGATGTAACTGGCTATGATTAGCAAGGGGGTTCCTCCAACAAGGGCATGTATAAAGATATATCTACTTTGCCAGTCAGTCTCCAGAGCAATCAACTGAAACGGGGTGTATTTGGCCACTAGCACCGTGACCCCCCTGGAAAAGTTCATGTGAGTGCTGTGATATGCCCATCCCACCCAGGGGCGCCTCAGTGCCGCCTGCAAATGCCCAGTATTATGTCTCCACCAGTGCAATAATATCTGCCTTTTGTCTTTTAAGGAATGTTAGTATAGCTGTTCGTTTAATTTTATCTCGCATACCTCACATAAATGTAATATCTTTCCCGTTGGTCATGGCTTACTGGGGGTATATATACCGGCAGGGTAGCGTCTCCTATTAACATATATTGTATATTCATTTTAAGAACATCACTACAATTCACACAATAACCATGTGCTTTCGGGCTCCTTTTCCAACATAAAAACTTGCGCACAACGGTGCAACATTTCCCAATGCTCTGATCTGCTAATCTGGCATTTTCCTTCACTCCCAGCTTTTCACCTCCCCAACTTGGTGAAAGCATACTGTACCCATGAATCAAAGTTCAGATTTTCTTCCAGCCTTCCAAACTGACTGGAGGTGTTCTACTTGATCCAGCAACCTTTATATGAATTAGCGTCCAGCTATCAACGTTGGCTGGAGGTGTAGTACTTAAGGTGTTACGAGCTGGAAAGTTCGATATAAAAAAAGAAAAGGAAAAAAAATGGGGGTTGCAAACAAAATGGGGGCGATTATTCACTGTGTGAAGCATGGAAAGGGCACGAGGGATGTCCTATGTGTCTCTTACTCTGTCTGAGTGAGACTCTCACTGCAAGGATTCACAGTTATCCTGGTGTGCTAGAGTATTGGTGCCTCAGCTCTATGATATCTCCATAAATGTGCTGTGGGGGCAGTACAATACCCAGGGTGATACTCTCTGTAGTCCAAGTAACTGCAGGTACAAAGCCGTGTACCCAGGAGTATCAGCAAACTGAGGGCCCCCCCCCCCCCACAGAGATACAGTAAGAGGAGCGGACCCCCTAACCTCAAGAGGGGGAGTCTCCAGACTCACATTCAGTAATGTGTGGGTTGTAAGGTGTTGTAAGGATGGGGGGGGGAGAGCAAAAACAGAAGGAGGGGGGGCTCCAGATCTTTTGTGTGAATAAATAAAATTATGAGGTGAAATTACCCCCCCACAGCGAAGGGGACATTTAGAAGAAAAAAGGGGGCCTGTCATCTTCTGCCAATAGCAACAGTACTCACAGTATCCAGCCGCGTGCCCGATCATCCATCCGGACGTCCGCGTTGGTCCAACCAGTGAGCTGCCGCCTTTGGGTCTTCAAAAAATAAGGCTTTGCCATCCTCCTCCACTCTGTCTGGCCGGGAACAACATAGCATATTTAAGGTGTGCCACCCCAAGTCGTCTCTTGACATCTTGGAACTGTGCACGCTTTCTTTGGACATCATTAGAGAAGTCAGGGAACACCGCGACATGGCCATTGCCCAGGATGATGTTACCTTTCTCTCTGGTTAGCCGCAGGATTTTATCTCTATCTTTAAAGTTAAGGAACTTGGCAATGAAGGTCCTGGGGGGGGGGCTCTAATCGGTGGAGGTTTAGCTGGGATGTGGTGCGCCCGTTTCACTGCGAACATTACTGAAAAGGCTTCTCTTCTTACAGGCTTATATTCAGCAGGGTTGGTACCTTCAGCCTTTTCAGGTAAACCGATGAATCGGAGGTTGCATCGTCTCAAACGACTCTCCATATCATCTTGGTGATCGTGGAGCTGTTGGATCTGGCGCTGCAAGTCCTCCGTGGTGTGGCTCAGGGGGTGCAGAATATCCTCTGCTGCTCCAATGCGTGTCTCGGCCTCAGTTACCCTATCTTTTACCTTAGATAAGCCCTGGCGCAGCAGGGAAATGTCAATCTTGACCTCATCTATTTTGGCGGTGAGTGTTCCCTGCAGTGTCGCGATGGCATCCAAGACCTTAGCTGTGTCCGCGCTTTGATGTTCCGCTGCTGAGCACGTGCCGTCGCCATCTTTGGTCTGCGGGTCCTGATCTTGATGGCGGTATTTTGCCAGCTTACCCACCACCTCAGGGGTCCTTTTTGGCGGAGACATGATTCCTCGCTGCTCCGGATTGTAAATCACCAGGCCGTCCCCAGGTGAAGCAAGATGGCCGCTGCTCTGGAGGTTAAGCTGGAGCCACGTTCCACTTCCAAAATGGTCACAGGCTGCGGGTATGTCTGGGCTGCGAGTACAGATAGTCTGGAGGCCCCTCTAGGATGGAGCGGAGCGTAATGCAGACAGGAGAGCCAGGAGAACACACTGTGGCCACCGCTGGGTGTAGCAAGATGGCCGCCACTCCGGGAGGTAGGCCGACGCCGTGGCCTGTCCTGGGGGTAACACAGAGCGTGGGTGCACAGTGATCAGGGCCTCAGGCAGTCCGGAGGCGTTTCCAGAAGAGGGGCTAGTGCTAGGCCGTCGAGGAGGCCTGAAAAACCTGACCGTGCCACCGCCGGGTGAAGCAAGATGGCCGCCGCTCCGGGGACTAGGCCGAAGCCACGGCCTTGCCTAGCGCTGATGCCGATCCGGAGGGTTTCACAGTAGCGGCCTTGAGCGGCGTTCTGGCGATCCGACAGGCTCCAAAAACAGCTGAAAAGGCAGAGGAGATCCCCGGGTGCACTGTAGGTTCTGAGATGGGTAGGATGTTAGCAGGATGGTAGAGACGGAGTATGTGTCAGCGGAGCTCACACTATATGCAACCTACTCCATTGCTCTCCAGGCCACGCCCCGCCTTGAGTGCTTTCTAAGGACAGGTCTCTGCCTTATCGGTATTATTTCAATGACCACTTACTTCGCATTCTTTGGTCCATAACTTTATCTCCGGTTAAGTAACCCCTGAAACCTTGGGACTTGAATTTAGTTTTGTCGGCATTACAAAACAGCCTTTTTTTGGGCCGATACAACATATTCCCTTGGTCCTTTTTTGACAAGGAAACTATTTTTTCTAGTAACCATATCTGCTGCAAGAAGGGTATCAGTATTGGCTGCTCTTTCTTGTAAAGAGTCATATCTTTATTGTCCACAAGGATAAGGTAGTATTGCGTCCTCTTCCTAACTTCTTACCAAAGGTAGTATCAGATTTTTATCTAAACCAGGATATTGTTCTACCGTCTTTTTTGCAGAACCCTGTTCTTTGGAAGAACAATCACTACATTTTTTTGATGTGGTGAGAGCAGTCAATGTCTACTTAAAGGCGATTGCTCAAAAAACGGGAAACGGATGTTTTTGTTCGAGTTGCCTGAAGGTCCTAAAAGAGGACAGGTGGCATCGAAATCTACTATTCTAAATAGATTCAACAAGTAATCGTTCAAGCTTATGGTTTAAAGAAGTGGATTCCACTGTCTCGAATCAATACGCACTTCTCTAGGGCTGTTAGTGCTTCCTGGGCAGTGCATCACCAAGCCTCCATGGCTCAAATCTGCAAGGCCGCAACTTGGTCTTCAGTCTATACATTTACCAGATTCTATCAAATAGATGTAAAAGGTCATGAGGATATCACCTTTGGGCGCAGTTTACTGCAGGCTGCAGTATACGTCCTCTAGTCTCTTAGTGCCCTACTTTTGTTGTGTCTACCTCCCTTCAGTTGGCATTGCTATGGGATATCCCACATAGTAAATACTATGGCTCGGTGTCCCGTCATGTACGATAAGAAAATAGGATTTTTAAAACAGCTTACCTGTAAAATCCTTTTCTTTGATGTACAGCACGGGACACAAAGGTCCCTCCCTTCTTTTGGTATACACGTGTATTGCTTTGCTACAAAACTGAGATACTCCCAGCAGTGGGAGGGGTTATATAGGGAGTGCACTTTTTATCTTGGGGCGTACCAGTGTCCATCACCTGAAGGTGGCCTATAACCCACATAGTAACTACTATGGCTCTGTGTCCTGTGATGTACTTCAAAGAAAAGGATTTTACAGGTAAGCCGTTTTAAAAATCCTATTTTTCTGGCACTGTTTGACAGATTAAGATTACTGCCAGCCCAGTGCAGTAGGCCAGACAAGTCAATTTAAACTGGGATTTCAGCAGGAAATCTACCAGCTAGTGCAATCTCAAAAGGTGAGCGCATCCTCAACCAGCCTAATGGTTAAGTATTAAGATGCTTCAAAAAGGAGGATAACCGGGGGGGAAACCTAGTTTGAATTAAGAGCTCACGAGGGTCAGAGACAAACTCTGCAGGGGATGATACAGAGGCATGCATGGAATCTCGGTGGGCAGAATGCTCCAAGAGCTCAGCAAAAACAGTAATTCCCAGAGAGGACATTGAGTGGAGGTCCCAGTGAACATAGGACAGCGATAGGCATATCTGAAAGAGCTGAAGACTACTCTGATGAAGACAACCCTATAACAATATAATACACTCCACCCGGACTCACAAAGGTAGTATGAGCTGAAGTCACCATAATCGGACTGTCCTCCCTGTGTCTTAGCAAAGACATATTGCTTCTGTATAGTGGTAATGCAACCAGGACCGATATGAGCCAAGGCCTCAGGTACTCCCAAACCTGGGCAGCTGGGGCTTATAAGGGTTCCTAGAAGCCAGAGATTACTAGGTCGACTGTGGGCAGTGAAAGTAGACCACAGACTGGAGATCCATGAGGTATTTCAGAAGCAGTGAGAGGAAGGTGCTTCTTCTAGGCAGCATGATGGAAAAAAGCTTCTCCTCCCCCAGCTCTTATGCAGTTTTGAACAGAGGGAATGTGATCCTTTATTAAAAAAAAAAAAAAAAGGTATTTAATTTTTTTTTTTTTTATATATCTATACACAAATTGATTGCCTTTCATTTTAAACTAAATGGATTGTTTTACAAAGTGATCGTTTACAATCGCTTTAAACAGTCATGACAGTAAAATTAGCGATGTAAAACAGGATGGAAGACTGGTCCTTGGCAGTTTGTTCGATCTGGACAAGACCATAGGTGTCTGCAAGACGTTTAATCAAGTCCCACATCTGCCTGGGCCAGTTCAAAGCTATGAGTATCACCACAATTCCCATCATCTTGATCCTGTAGAGCTGATGCAGTAATTCAGAAGAGGAAAGGCATAGATCAGTTTTTTTGATCCTACAAAGCCCCCAGACCATCCACTGCTTTTGTCAGAAGATCCCTGAATTTGGAGACAAACCTGCCTAGTTTGTTGTTGAACCAGGAGGTCCACATCCAGCATTCCCCCACCTGTGAAACAGTTCAGGGTGAAGTGAACATTCCCCTGGATACAGCCACTGACGGTTGAGGTAGCCTGCCAGCCACTTATCCACACCTAGAATGTGAACAGAGAGCAAGGCTCGAAAGTTCTGGTTCCACCTTGGCTGACTGGATCCTAATCAGGTGATCCCGCAATCAGGTTGGCCAGCACTGCAGTAACAACCAAATCGCTCAGAGCTCCAGAATGTTGATTGGAAGACAAGATTCCTCTGTTCACCAAAAGCAATGCACCAAAAAAGGTATCTAGGACTCAGGGATACTAAGATTCGCTGGTCTTCAGGTTGGTTTATCAAGAGCAGCCATTCCCAACCAGGGTTCTGTGGAACCCTAGGGTTCCTCCAGGGGTTTAGTTGGGGTTCCCTGACCTGTGGCCGATTTACCTTCATTTTAATGGTGTCTGCATGATTCTGGAGCTACTGCCACTTTGCAGTCCGCTGCAGGACTACCAATGATAGTAACAAATGGCACCAATAATAATTGATACCATCAGACCCAGAATTCTCCCATCATAAGGAGTCTTATAAAAGTTTCTTGGCTGTGCTCCAACTTAGCTCACCATATCACAGTAAAGCCCCACTCATACTGCTTGTGTGTTTAGCACTGTGGCAGGTGTTGTAGGATAAGGATATTGGACTCCATTCACAAAGCATTATGTTTCCCCTTAAAAATGCAGCAAAAGATAGCTCAGCGTTTTATAATAAATAATATAATTAATAAAAGCCAAGTTAGACTTACCGGTAACTCCTTTTCTGAGAGTCTTCCAGGACAGCCCATGAGACCTTGGGCTCCTCCTACCAGGACAGGAAACACGTTACCTCCACCAGATAAAAGGGCGGTCCTCCAGGCCCCATGTCAGTCTTCTCAAGAACCGTAGGACATCCCTGCAAAACATATGCATAATACACAACTTCAGACAAAACCGGGTGGGAATCCGGCTGTCCTGGAAGACTCTCAGAAAAGGAGTTGCCCGTAAGTCACCTTTTCTCCAAGCGTCTTCCAGGACAGCCCATGAGACGATGAGCCAGAACTTACCAGTCTAGGGAGGGACAACTGCCTGAAGGACCTTACGACCAAACGCCTGCTTCTGAGCTGATAGGAGATCCAGGCGATAATGTTTAATGAAGGTCGAGTAACTGGACCATGTGGCAGCCCTGCAAATTTGTTCCGGTGAGGCACCAGCCCTCTCAGCCCAAGACATAGACAAGGTTCTAGTTGAGTGCGCAGTAACAAAAGGTGGAGGAACTTCCCTAAATTTGTAAGTTTCAGAGATAGCTTGATTTATCCATCTAGCCAGAGTGGCTTTAGATGCACTATTTCCCCTGTGAACTCCAGAAAAGAGGACAAACAAAGCATTAGTTTTTCTAAGGTCTTGTGACCTCAAGATAGACTAGGAGAATCCTTCTCACGCCTAAAAAAAAACTAAACTTTCTTTCTAGGTCGCCTTGTGGTGAACTACAAAAGGTTGGCAGTACAATGTCCTGAGATCAGTGGAATGCAATGGCCACCTTGGGCAAAAAACCTGGATCGGTTCTTAAAACAACTTGATCCTCAAAAATCGTGAGGAAAGGCTCCCTCACTGATAGGGCCTGCAACTCACTTACCCTACAAGCTAACAGCTACAAGAAAAACAGTTTTTAATGTGAGTAACTTAACTGAGATATCTTCAAGAGGCTCAAAAGGAAATTCAACCAGAGTTTGAAGTACTAGGGACAGGTCCCAAGTTGGGCAACTTCTCACCACTACTGGTCTGGCCCTAGAGATTGATTTGAAAAATCTGGTAATAATGGGATTTTCCAGGAGAGAAAACTGGAGGAACACACTGATAGCTGCCGCCTATGCCTTTAAGGTACTAACAGAAAGACCTCTGTCGACACCCTCTTGAAAAAATTCCAAAATTGAAGGAATATCATGACTTAATCTTTGATTTTCAGATAACCATGAGTTAAATCTTTTCCAAACTTTGGAATATATGGCTCTAGTGACTGTTTTTCTGCAATTCACTAGAGTCTTGACTACCTTGTCAGAGAACCCCTGGGCGCTCAGTATCTTTTCTCCAGATACCAAGCCGTCAAGTTTAAGGAAACCACCTGTGGGTGCGACATTGGACCCTGCGATAGTAAGTCTTTTCTCTTCGGAAGACTCAGTGGAGGCTCCGAAACCAGAGTCTGAAGCAGGGAAAACCATGGCCTCTTGGGCCAGAAAGGGGTGCTTAGGATGAGTTTCTAGAAGAAACTTCCGGAGGGCTTCCAGAATAAGTCTGATTGGCGGGAAGGCATAACAGAGGCCAAATGGCCACGGATTCGCCAGAGCATCGATCCCCAATGATTGATCCGTTGGGTTCAAGGAAAAGAACCCCTCTGTCTTGTGGTTGTTCTGATTTGCGAACAGGTCCACTTCGGGACATCCCCATCTGTTGGCGAGATCCACAAAAACTTCAGGATGAAGGGACCAGTTGTCCCGATCTACCCGGAAGCGGCTGAGATAATCTGCCAGACAATTTTGCGTCCCCTTCAGGTGCACGGCTGAAATTGAAGCCAGGTTCCCTGCTGCCCAAGATAAAATCTCCTGGGCAATAGATTGAAGTATCCGGCTTCTCGTGCCACCCTGTTTATTAAGGTATGCGACTGTCGCGATATTGTCGGAAAGAATTTGGAGATTGTGACCCTTGATTTCCGTGTGAAATGCCTGCAGGGCTTTCATAACTGCAAGCAGCTCTCTCTAATTGGATGAAGCACTTCCTTCCCTCGAGGTCCATTCTCCTTGTGCCACTGCATTGCTGAGGTGAGCTCCCCATCCCCAGGCACTCACATCCATAGTGATTCTCTGGGATATAGGAATGGACCATGGGAGACCTCGTTAGGTGCAGTATTGTCCTTCACCACCACAAGCTTCTCTTTACCCTGGCAGGTAACCAGACCCTTGACTCCAGGCACCTTGCGTCTCCGTCCCAGTTTCTTAATAGAAACAGTTGCAATGGACGTTGGTGAAATCTCGCTCATGGTACTGCAGGAAAGAATGAGGTCATCAGACCCACTGCTCTCGAAATCTGTCTCAGCGAGACCGACTGGTTGGTCTGTAATGCTGACATAGTTTGGATTATTTTTGTAATTTTCTCCTGCGGAAGATAAACTTTTTGGTTTACCGAGCAAAAATCGTATCCCAGATATGTCACTTTCTGGGCCGGAACTAAGGATGACTTCTCTACGTTTATCAACCAGCCTAGGGACTGTAGGAAGTCTTGCAGTGTCTGGAGATCCTCTAGCAATCTCTGGTACGATTCTGCCACTACAAGGAGGTCGTCCAGGCAAGGGATAATAGTTATCGCCTTTAACCTTAGCGGAGCCAGCACCTCCCCCAACACCTTTGTAAAAATGCGTGGGGCTGAGGACAGACCGAAGGGGGGGGGGGGTTTGAAACTGAAAGTGTCGAGTCTCTGTTCCCATCTTGACTGCTAATCTCAAGAATCTCTGGCAGGATGGATGGATAGGGATGTGAAGGTAAGCATCCCTCAAATCCAAAGTGGCCATGAATCAGTTTGGGTAAAGCAGATTTTTGATCGTGAATACCGTCTCCATACAGAAATGCTTGTACCTGATTGAACGGTTTAAAGACCGGAGGTTCAGGATAAGTCGATACTTCTCTGATGGCTTTTTGATGACAAATATATGGGAGTAAAACCCCTTGCCCTGGTCTGGCCGGGGAACAAGGATCAGGACTTTTTGATCTAATAAGTCTCCAATTTAGAGACCCAGAGCGTTTGCTTCCTCTCGATCTCGGGGAGGAAAGGTGACCAAAAACCGCTCCGGTGGTTAGTAAGATAACTCCAGCCTGTACCCATTGGTCACTAGGTCCAGGATGAAGGGACTTGAGGTGACTGCCGTCCATTGTGGGAGAAAGGACCTCAATCTTCCTCCCACTGGGGGATCCGAGTCACTGTGGCTTGGCGGGTTGTTGAGGAGGATTAAACAAGACTCCCCCTTACCTCTGCCTTTGTGCCCCGTACAATGCTTTTTGGGCCTGTTGTCCTTTTCCTTAGGACCCTGCTGCCTACCTTGGCCATGAAAAAAAACTTTCTGGCTGTGGGTTTTTCTTTTTCTCTGGAAACGCCTTTTTCCTATCAGCTGTGCGTTCCAGTGCCTCCTGCAGCCCTGGGCCAAAAAGATGCTCACCCGTAAGGGGAAGACCACAAAGGCGCAACTTAGAGGCTGAATCACCTGACCAGGTTTTAAGCCATAGGCTTCTTCTGGCCGAATTTACTAAGGCCGAAGTCCTGGCTGTCATTCTTACTGACTCAGCGGAAGAATCAGCCAAAAATCCTGCTGCCTTAAAAAGGAGAGGGAAGTACTTCAAAATCTGCTCTCTAGAATGTACCAGCCAACAAATGTGTTTGAATCTGAGTCAACCATACCTCCAGATTTCTGGCTACACATGTGGAGGCCAGAGCGGGTTTGAGATTCCCAATAGCAGAATCCCAGGCTCTGTGGAAAAGGATATCCCCTCTTTTGTCCATCGGATCCCTAAGCGTGCCCATATCATCAAACGCTAGGTCCGAGTTTTTTGAAACCTTTGAAAGAGGTGCGTCCAACTTAGGATTATTGTGCCACGGCTCAGATGAGTCCTCCTCAAAAGTAAACCACCTTTTTAGGTTACCAGAAAAGAAAGGCTTTCTCTCTGGATTCTTCCACTCCAGTTTGATAGTATCAATCAGGGAACTATGTACTGGAAAAACTCTAGACTTCTTCTTATGCAAACCTTTATTCATAAGATCATGTTTAGATAATTGAACCTCCTCCTCTTTTAATTCAAGAGTAGTATAGATAGCCTTTAATAAGTCATCCACATCCTCTAAAGAGAACTTAAACCTTGAGCCCCTTGTGGATTCTCTATCCCTGGGCTCCGTATCTGACCCTGATTCTTCCAGAGAAGAACAGGTAGATCTGACCTCAGCTTCAGAGTCTTCACTCTACGCCTGCTGTGGGGTGCTACTGATTGAAGCTCTAATTGAAGACGGTCCCTCAGCTGGTGTCTGAAGCTTGCCAATTAGTGTTTTAAATGAGCTGAAGGTAAACGTAAGCTCATCTTTGACTGAAGACATTTTCTGACAGGAGGTTACTGGGCCATCTTTTACTAGGCCTTCTATACAGGTGGGACAAACTGCTTTGCTCCATGAGGAGCTCAATTTGTTTGCGCAAACCGCACATTTCTTTTTTTGTGGCTGAGCTTGGGCCTTGTCCTGAGTCTTGGTCTGCAAGACAAAATAAATGACCCACAATGTAATTAAAAGCCACCCAATCACTCCGAAACACCACGTGCAGGAGGGAGGAAATGTGTCCCCTTACACCCACTACTACAGAGGGGGGAGGGGGAGGGAACACTCACAGGGATAGCAAGCTGGTGACAAAACACCCCAGGCTTACCTGTGAGGTGCTGGTGTTGGGAACCGCATCCGCTGCCTGTGCAGGTATTGCTGAAGGATCCATCCTGCCCCTCTTGGTCACCCACAGCCTGGCTGCTTTACACCAAGAGAACGCCAGCAGCCAGCGTTCCCTGGAGACTGGAACCGTGTCTCCAGCGCCCGATGATGATGTCATATGCCTGGGAAGTAACCCTCTCCAGGCACTTCCTGTGGGCCAACTTGGAGCTCTGTAGCTCCGCCCCCTTGAGCGCTGCGGCTTCCTCTATTCCCTGCACAGATCAGCCACGCTGTCGGAAGGGAAAGGACACTGCCGCTCAGCTGAGCTTTTAGTGCTATGCACGAGCTTGGGGCCCGATATCACACCGGTCCTGGCCCTCTCCAGGCACTGAGGACAGGGAACAGCAGCACAGCCAACTTCCCCAGCGGTGATGCTGCTTCTGGCAGAGGAACAAGGCTAGTAATATGCCCCCAAAGTAGCCATACAGAGCCCCTGCTCATGAGACCTATGGGAGCAGGTTCCAGGAACATGTTACCCCCCTATCCGAAGGAAACACAAATAACTGACATGGGGCCTGGAGGACCGCCCTTTTATCTGGTGGGGGTAACGTGTTTCCTGTCCTGGTAAGAGGAGCCCAAGGTCTCATGTGCTGTCCTGGAAGACGCTTGGAGAAACAGGCATTGTTCTTACTGGTAACACTGTTTCCAGTAGTCTTCAAGGGCAGCCCTTGAGAGATGGAGCTCCTCCTCACACACAGAAAACACATTGCCAGTAAATTCTTTAAAAGGCGGTCCCTCAGGTCCCTGGTCAGTCATCCAAGAGAACCGAAGGCCGGAATCTGAAACTCATAAAACACAACCCCACAAGGTTAGACATTAGGGTGGGTTCATGCTGCCCTGGAAGACTACTGGAAACAGTTACCAGTAAGAACTAACTCTGCTTTTCCCCAAGTCATCTTCCAGGTCAGCCCTTGAGAGGATAACCGAGTACTCACAGACTAGGGTGGGACAACGGCTTGGAGGACCTTCCTACAAAAAGCCTGGTCCTGGCTGGAAATCAGATCCAGCCTGTAATGCTGAACAATGGTCAAGAATCTTGACCAATTTGCTGCCCTGCAAATTTGCTCCAGAGTGGTTACCGCCTTCTCTGCCCACGAGGCTGCTGAAGGCCTTGTTGAATGAGCCCTTAGATCTTTTGGAAGTGTTAGCTCCATAACATTCCAGTATAGCTGCCTTGAGCCATCTGGCTAGCGTTTTCTTGGACGCTTATTTATTTTTTTGTTTGCCAGCATACAGGATGAATAGAGCGTCTGATGCTCTGAACTCATTGGTGATTTCAAGGTACTGAAGGAGACATCTTCTAACATCTAGAAGGCTTAGTTCTTGCTCTTTGCTATTAGCCGGTAAACTACAAAATGAAGGTAGTATATCCTGGGATTTATGAAAAGTTGACGACACTTTTGGTGTAAATCCCAGGTCTGTTGGAAGGACGATTCTATCATCGTGAATTTTGAAAAAAGGGTTCTCTGACAGACAGAGCCTGGATTTCCCCCATTTTACATGATGTAGTGATAGCCACGAGGAAAACGGTTTTGAGTGTCAGCAGGCATAAAGATGTATCTTGTAGCGGCTCAAAGGGACTTCTGATAATTCCCCTAAGTACCACAGACACATCCCATGTGGGACATTGTGTCTTTGGTGGTCTGTATTTTGCCAACGCTCTGCAAACGCAAGAGATCAACGGGTCTTCTTGTAGTGTTTGTTCTAGATACACTGACATTGCTGCTATCTGGATATTCAGCATACTGAGAGCTAGACCTTTATCAGCACCCTGCTGCAGGAACTCAAGAATAGTCGGTGTATCCATCTTTTGTCTGTTATTTTCCGTGCACCGGCGTTGACATTTCTCCTGGTCTTTCTGTAGATGGCCCTGGTGTTCAGCTTCCTAGCGCTCAGAAGCGTCACCACCACTTTATCTGAGAGTCCTTTTGTTCTCATTATGTCTTCCTCAGTAACCAGGCCGCCCATTTGAAGCTTTCTTGTCTTAGGCTTTTTAGGGGACCCTGACACACCAGGTCATCCCAGTGAAGAAGTAGCCACGGCTCTTCTGCTGATAGACCGAGGGAACTGATAGAACCAGGCTCTCTTGGGCCAATATGGTGCTATTAGTATGAGCTTTGTTTGCTCTTGTAAGAATTTCTTCACCACCCAAGGAATCAGATGTACCAGAGGGAAGGCGTAGCACATTTTGAAATTCCATGGGTTTCGGAGTGTGTCTATCCCTAGAGGTCGGTCTTGCGGGTTTAGAGAGAAGAAACGCTTCACCTGGTTGGTTTTCCGGGATGCAAATATATCTATATTTGGTACTCCCCAGCAGGCTGTAATTTCCCTGAAACACCTCTGGGTATAAATACCCATTCCTCTTGGGAGATCTCTTGGCTGAGGAAGTCCGCCACTTGATTGTTTTCCCCTTTAGGTGGACCTCTCCCAGCTACAGTAGGCTCCCTTCTGCCCATCGACAAATCTGGTTGGAGTAGTGGCTTAAGGAGGGGCTCCTCATGCCCCCCTGTTTGTTCATATAGGCTACTGCCATGGCGTTGTCAGACAGGATCAGGGTGTGATGACTTAGTTGGTCTTGGAAGTGTTCTACGGCTTTAGGTTTTAGCCATAAGTTCCCTCGAATTCAAAGACGCCTGGATTCTTCCAAGGACCATGTCCCCTGAGCAGGTTGCCCTGCTAGGTGGGCTCCCCATCCCCAACTGCTTGCGTCTGTGGTCAACTTCCGTGAGGTTTGGAAAGACCATGCCAGACCCTGGTTTAAATTTGTGTGGATCCTCTACCACCAGAGCGACCTCTTCACGGAGGCTGGGAGTAAGAGCGTCCTGTCCAGATCTTCTTGTTGATTTCTTTAGAGAAAGACTCCTAGGGGTCTTAGATGATATTTGGCCCACTGTACTGCTGGTATCGTTGAGGTCATCAGACCAAGAACCGACATCAGCTCCCCGAATGATATCCTGAGGTTGTTCTGTATAGAACTCACTCTCTTGACTAGGCCTTGGATCTTCTCCTCCGGTAGGGACGTCTTCTGCTCTATGGAGTTGAGCAGATATTCCAGAAATTGAATGTTCTGAGTGGGACACAGGTTGGATTTTTCGATGTTTAAAATCCAGCCCAGTGACTTCAGCCATAGTTGAGCTTCTGCGAGGTCTTATACCAGCTGTACTTCTGATGGTGCTGCAAATAGTAGGTAATCTAGGTACGGTACTACTGTCATCTTCAACCTCAGAGGGGCCAGGGCTTCTGCTAGGAATTTGGTAAATATTCTCGGTGACTAAGGTAGCCCGAAAGGAAGAGCCCTGCTCTGGAAATAATCCTCCTTTCCCCATCTCCGGGATTCTTCTCGAATGGGAATTTGGAGATAGGCATCCCTGAGATCCATGGTCGCCATGAAAGTTTCTCGTTCGAAGGATATTTTTGACCGAGAATATGGATTTCATGCGGAATTTTTTGTATTGTATCGCTTGGTTCAGGGATTTTAGATTTAATATCAATCAAAACTTCCCGGAAGGTTTTTTGATCATAAAAACGTGAGAGAGTAAAAACCCTTTAATTTTTCTTCCTCTGGGACTGGAGTAAGGACTTTCTGGTCTCCCATCTCCCTCAGCAACAACGGGAGAGCCCCTGCTTTTTCAGGATCCCTGGGAAGTTTCGTTAATAAAAATCTCTCCGGAGGATGACAATTGAATTCCAGGGAGTAACTCCATTCGATGATGTCTAGAATGAACAGATTAGCTGTCGTCTTCTGCCACTGAGGTAGGAAGAAAGTCTCTTTTCTTCTTGTGTACGCTCTCTTCGTCCACGAAAAAACATTTTGTGGAGGTTTGCGCATTTCAGTAGGGAAGGTTTTCTTCCTGCTGTTCTTTCTAGGGCTTCGCCCAAGCCTGTCCCGAACAGTCTTCGGAGAATGGGAGGTTGCATAGTCTCATTTTGGATGCAGGGTCCCTGACCAGGTCTTCATCCAAATAGCCTGTCTGGCTGCCACGGCTAGGCCTTCTCATCTTTCTGCCAGTTTGACGGACTCTGCGGACGCATCCGCTATGTAGCCGACTGCCTTAGAGAGAACCGTTAAGGTCTTCAAAATTTCTTTCCTAGGCATACCATTTTCTATATCAATGGTTCTCAACTCCGGTCCTCAGGACCCACTAACAGGCCAGGTTTGCAAGATAACTAAAATACATCACAGGTGATATCATTTGCTGCTCAGTGATTGCAGTATTCTAGTCTGCATCTCCCCAAAGTAATACTTAAAATCTGGCCTGTTGGTGGGTCCTGAGGACTGGAGTTGAGAACCACTGTTCTATATGGTCTTGCAGTTGGGAGAGACAGAATTCAAGGTTTCTTGCAATAGCTCTATTTAGGATAATGTCGCCCCTCTTGTCCATGCATCTTTTAGATGCCCCATATCCTCGAAGGCCAATGAGGACTTTTTGGAGACTTTTGATAGTGGCGCATACAGTTTAGGATTCTTATTCCACACTTCCTGTGGATCGTCACTGAAAGGGAACCACTTACGACTAGCTGCAAAGAAGTGCTTCTTTTCTGGATCTGCCCACTCATTCCCTCATTCTTCAAGACATCCGACATCACTTGGTGGACCGGGAATACTTTGGACTTTATCTTCTTAGGACCTTGGTACATCTGGTCATGTTTTGATGGAAGTTCTTTTTCTTCCTCTATCTCCAAAGTATCATATATAGCCCCAAGGAGGTCCTCTACATCTTCTAGGGACAATTTGTACTTGGGCCCTTTTTTCTCTTGTCCTCCATCCTCCTGCCCCGAATCTGAGCTGTCGGTGGGAATTACTCTAATTGTGCTGTTACCCCCTTGTTTCCTCACCGTCTCCTGCGACCTTGAGGCAACTGATCTGGGTGAGGCTGTGGGAGAAAAACTTTCAGAGGGGGCCATCAGAGGTTTAACCTCTGCAATACATTTAAGATCCTTAAAGGTAATAGCCTTGTCCTCCCTCACGGATCCAAAGATTTTTGTAGAGATTGCATCTAACTGTTTAACAAGTCTGTCGATGCCCACTTGGCATAGTGGCTCTGTGTATTCCAAGGGCATTTTGGTAGCACATTTTGCACACCGCTTTCTGGGGGCTTTGGTTCTTTAGGAGGCTTGGCCTGCTGTAACAAACACAGGGGCCCACGGCTGTGAGAAAAATACACTCAACCTGCCAAACAGTGTGCACACCCAGTGACACCTTACTAACCCCTGTAGCGTCCCAGCCAGCTAGAGACCACCACCATCTAGCTAGCTGTTCCCAAACTGGACAACAAAGTGTCACCCACTGGTGCCTACCTGTGTGCTGTTGGTGCCTGCATCCCTGGGAAGATGACAGAGCATTGTCGTCCTGGACCTTCCTGTGGCGTCCATGCATTCCACTGCAGTCGTGTCTACGATAATGGCACCAGCCGGCCATTCAAGCTTCCCGCGCCTTTAGGGGGTGGACCAGTTCCCCGGCGCACACCGATGACAACACTGCGCTCCGGAAATGATGCGCTGCGTATTCCGGGTCAAGAGGCCTCCAGCCACGGGTACACGCACCCCCCCCGCCAGAGCCTCAGGGGGATGGTGTATCGGCGCCTCTCTCTACGCCTGGGCTCAGAAGAAGCAAGAATCCGGGTCACCTCCTGCCCACAGCCTAATGAGGTTTGCCCGTGGCTGCATGTCTGACCTCCTCCGCCAACCATACAGTAAGGGTGCACTCACCTCCGCAGCCCAGAAGCTCACACCATGCTCTCCCTGCTTGCCATGGGACACATGCCCCAGCTCAACCCTTGGGAGATGGAGCCTCTGGTGGTCCCTTCAGGCAACATGTCTCCTCTGGACGAAGAAAACACCAAGACTGACCAGGGACTGCCTTTTAATATACATCTGTCCCAGTGATCATCTGTGCACATCTGTCCACATGGCTAAAAAATTATTCAGCAGCGAGGAGGCTTTCTATATACGCCAGAGATTGTCGGATGAGAGTAGCAGGGAACTCTCTCCGTCAGACTCGGATAGAGAATATGAGCTAGTAGAAAGCAGTGACTCAAATGAAAACGGAGGAGGACAGAATCCTAACAAAGAGGTTCAGAGATTTGAGCAGTCGCAGGCATCCACCAGCAGCGCAATAATTCCTGAGGCATGCACCAGCAGCGCAGCACTCCAGGATAATAGGCAGGCATCCACCAGCGATTCTGCAAGTCCTTTTGCAGTGGCAAGCACAGGCAAGGAACAATCCTAGATGATAGGCCAGATGATGCTAGTAATGGGGCGTCCTATCCACAATGAGACAGGGCCTATACTAGCCTCCCAGACATTCTATTGTATCCATGGCTGCCCAATACGTCGGCAGAACCTGTAATTCCCCCTTATACAGCGCAGCCAGGCAATCAGATACAATCAGAAAACGTAACCCCAATTTATTATTTCCATGTATTTTTCACTGATGATCTGCTGAATTACAGCAGGAGCAGTGTAATCTGTATGCCAGCCAACATATTGTCAGCAATCCTGATTCTTCCTATCCCCATCCTTTTGTTTGAAAACCCCTCACCGTGAAAGAATTAAAAATTTTCCTTGGACTAACCCATGGGGCTGACAAAAAAAATAAATTAACTCCATGCCTACTGGTCTACCCAACCTATCCACCATATGCCAGTCTACTCTTCTTTGATGCCCAGAACCCATTACGAAATAGAGATTTTTACATTTCAACAACAATGCCCAGTGCCTCCCTCAAAATCATCCTGATTATGATAAATTATTCAAAATTCGGCCCCTAATCAATTTTTTTGCTCCAGCTTCAAGCAAATGTTTACCCCCCATATAAATATTTGCGTAGATGAATCCCTAGTCCACTTCACTGTAAGACTTGGCATTAAGCAATACCTTCCAAGTATACAAGCCAAATATGGGGTAAAATTTTACCAGGCATGCAACAGGGCCACGGGTTACATTTATGATTTTAAAATTTATGAGGGAAAAGGACAGCCAGTTAACCCCCCAGATGCCCTACCTATATAGGGACAAGTGGCAAAATTGTCTGGCAGCTGATAGAACCACTGTTTGGGAAGGGTTACCACCTATATGTAGACAATTTCTACACGAGTCTCCCACTTTTCCCCCCATCTCTACCTAAAGAAGACTGTGACCTGCGGGCCAGCAAGGACCAACCGCAAGGGCTTCCCACAGAGACAGGTCACCAATAAATTGAACTGGGGGGGAGGGGGGCAGTATTCAGAATGAAGCAGTACTAGCACTAAAGTGGAGAGATAAAAAAGGTATCTACATCCTTTCCACAATACATGATGATACCTTGGTGGAACTCCAGACAAGACGAGGTCCTGTCCAGAAGCCAAAATGTGTGCATGAATATAATCTCATGGGGGGGTGGATATGAATGACCAGCTGATGCAGCCCTACTTGGCCACTAGGAGATCACTGTTTTGGTATAAGAATGTTGCCATTTATTTTATTCAACTAGTTCAATTCATATGTTATTTTTTCTAAGTTCACCCAAAGATCCCTAACCTATTAATATTTCAAGAGGACATTATTAAAGCCCTTCTCTATCTCGGGTATCCCCATGGCAAAGCCCCCGGACAAATTTGCTCCGATACGTTAGCCAGACTTCATAAAAGGCACCCCCCCAGATACCCTCCCTCATACCCAAACAGGCCACCGCAAACCCCCCAAAAATGCTGTGCATGTTCAAGTAGAGGAATTTGCCGTGACGCCCGATACTAATGTCCCCAATGTCCCTCCTAGCCAGGCCTTTGAATTGGAGAGGGTTATCGGATCTATCACACGTCACTACACTATTAGTGAAGTATATGTGATGTGAAGATATTTTTCCAGTTTCTAAGATTTCTGTATATGACCAGGCCTGTTTATCGACTATGCCTTTGCCAACCACATTTCTGCCTTCCACATGAATTGACCTCTGCCTGTTAAATGACCATGATTTTAGCCTGCCTCCTGAACGGATTGTTTGCCCTGCCACTGTATTAGTGGGATTCAAGACCGCACAGGGGTCTCACTTATGTGAGGGGCTCCAGAATAGTTTTTCCGAGTGGAGAAAACCTTTTTCTCCGGGACTTTGTTTTCTTGGATTAGGGTCTGGAGACTCGGAGGCCTCAAAGAGATTTGGGTGGGAAGAAGCCTCTACCCCTGTCCTGAGATCTTACCTGACCGAGGCCCTAAGCCTTATAGTGCTGCCACCTGAACTGGCCACGCCTCTGCACCATGTTCTTGCCTACTGCCAGGACCAATAATTTGGCATATCCCTGCCTGCTGCCTGGACAATTCCTTTGGCTGTCTGGAACAATGCTTTGCCTGTGCTCGGACAGTATTCCTGCCTGCTAAAATCAAAGGTTTTTTTACCCTTTGCTCAGCAGAATGTATTTTGGGGTGTAATTCTTGGTATGTACATGCTATGTGTTAGAAGCCTGAAGGTGCTACTTGCACGTTGGGCCTATGTATGTGGTCAGGCTGTGGAAAAGTCTCACACACGTAGTATCGCCATACTCAGGAGGAGTAGCAGAATGTATTTTAGGTTGTCATTCTTGGTATGTACATGCTATGCGTTAGAAACATTTTAGAAATTGACAACTTTGGGTAAAAAAAAAAAATACGGTTTCAAAAACTTGGAAAAAAGTTGCATGTTCATAAGACTAATTATGCCTCAGAGAATATACATTGGGGTGTTTTCTTTCCAAAATGGGGTAGTTTTGTGGATAATTCCATTGTCCTGGTGGCTCCAGGGCCTTCAAAAATGTAATAGGTCGTCAGTAAATTAAACGTATAATTTGTGCTCCTAGAACACCTGATAGTGCTCCATGCATGTTGGGCCTCTATATGTGGCCAGGCTGTGAAAAAGTCTCACAAATGTGGTATTGCCATACTCAGGAGGCGTAGCAGAATATATTTTGAAATGTAATTGCAAGTTTATCTATGCCATGTGTGAGAAATAACTTGTTAATATGACAATTTTGTGGGAAAAAAATAAATCTTCATTTTCCAAACTATTGTGGGCAAAGAATTGCAACTTCAAAAAACCCACTATGCCTCTCTAAATACCTTGGACTGTCATCTTTACAAAATGGGGTAATTTGGGGGATATTTGTACTGTCCTGGCATTTTAGGGCCTCAAGAAATGCGATAGGCAGTCAGTACATCAGGATTGACCCATTTTTAGTTATACATAGCCTAGCTTGTAAGCTTTAAAACATTCACACAAGACTATTATCATACACTTAGTAGGATTTTTTTTACCAAAGACATGTAGCAGAATACATTCTGACCTAAATTTATGCTGAAATTTGATTTTATTGGATTTCTTTTTAAAACAAAAGTAGAAAAATTTATTTTGTTTCAAAATTTTCACTCGTTTTTCGATTATATCGCAAAAAATAAAAAAAACCCATTGGTGAATAAATACCACCAAAAGAAAGCTCTATTTGTGTGAACAAAATGATAACAATGCCATTTGGGTACAGCGTAGCATGACTGAGTAAATGTGATTCAAAGTGCGAGAGCGCTGAAAGGTGAAAATTGGTCTGGGAAGGAATGGGGTGAAAGTGCCCAGTATTGAGTATTGCACCATGTACCAAGGTGAGCGTCACAGAATCCGGTGTCCGAAGCAAACATAACAGGTCAGCTTGGCCAGGGTATGGTTACCAAGATGTACATCAAGGGTATCCGTTCTGGAAACTGCTAGTCAGCCATAAGGCAATAGGAAGATAAATCTTGGTGAAAGTAACAAAAAGAAGGGGAAAAAAAATAGAAGAAAAAAAAATCTTTAACAGGAGAACGGCCCATCAAGGACACTAGCAAAGAAAACTGAAGTCTTACAGAGTGGACAGGGTTTTATGGGTACATTGGGGGCGATTCCCAGCAAAGCTTTTGTAAGTGTCCTATCACGAGAAGGTAGCACTATGTAACCCATGGTCTAAGAATTAACTGTACTGAACAATTAAACAGAGGAATTTTGAATTACCTGTAAAATCCATATCTTAACCGCTTCAGCCCTGGAAGATTTTACCCCCTTCCTGACCAGAGCGTTTTTTGTGTTTCGGCACTGCGTCGCTTTAACTGACAAGTGCGCGGTCATGCGACATGTCTCCCAAACAAAATTGACGTCCTTTTTTCCCCACAAATAGAGCTTTCTTTTGGTGGTATTTGATCGCCTCTGCGATTTTTATTTTTTGCGCTATAAACAAAATAAGAGTGACAATTTTGAAAAAAACGCATTATTTTTTACATTTTGCTATAATAAATATCCCCAAAAATATATAAAAAAAAACATTTTTTTTCCTCAGTTTAGGCCGATCGTATGCTTCTACATATTTTTGGTATTAAAAAAAAAATCACTATAAGCGTTTGATTGGTTTGCGCAAACGTTATAGCGTTTACAAAATGGGGAATAGTTTTATGGCATTTTTATAATTTTTTTTTTTTTACTAGTAATGGCGGCAATCAGCGATTTTTATTGTGACTGCGACATTATGGCGACAGGTCGGACATTTTTGACACATATTTGGGACTATTGTCATTTATACAGCAATCAGTGCTATAAAAATGCACTGATTCCTGTGTAAATGACACTGGCAGTGAAGGTTAACCACTAGGGGGCGGGGAGGGGTTAAATCAATACTAGGGAGTGATTACTAACTGTAGGGGGGATGGGCTAGCAGTGTCACTACACTGATCACTGCTCCCGATGACAGGGAGCAGAGATCAGTGACACTTGTCACTAGGCCGAACGGGGAGATGCTGTTTACATCAGCATCTCCCCGTTCGTCCTCTCCGTGAGGCGATCGTGGGTATCCCCGTGGCGATCGAGTCCGCGGGACCCGCGACCCGACTCACGGAGCTCCTGGCCGGCACGCACCCAATGGCACGGCGGGGAATTCAAATGGACGTACCTGTAAGTCCATTTGCCCAGCCGTGCCATTCTGCCGACGTACATCGGCGTGCGCCGGTCGGGAAGGGGTTAAAGTGTAATATGGGACACACAGGCATCTTATTGATACACCAGGTGTTCTAGGCTTGTACCTTTAGGTGATTGGACACTGGAACGCTTTTGAGGATGTTTCCCTGGGGTACCCCCCCTATAAAAACCCTATGTTCACCATGTGGATCCTTTGTTTTTAAGCAAGCAATGCAGAGTAACAAGTAGAGTTTAGGGAGGGCGGGCTGTATCCTGCATTGTTATCTAAAATAAGGAATTTACAGGTCAAAATTCCTCTGATCTCAATCATACAGTACAAGACACATTTATCTTATTCAATCATCATGGAACGTCCCCAAACATATTAGGTTTTATAGGCTCATCACTCTCCACATTTCCCAGTTTTTATTTTTGTGATCACTTTTATACTTGCATGCTGGTTTTTAGAAAATATTTTTAGAAATAAAATACCATTTTTTTTTTAATCTACACCATATGGAAGCATTTTCTTTTTCCACATAATGCTTTGCTGAGAGTGGCCCTACTATCAAGATCCAGTTTGATGTACCAAGGATTGGAGGTCCATTTGGAGGTTTTCCGTCTCTTTTCTGGATCCCACCCTGGAAGTCCTGGACCCTGCTGGGCTCCATACTTTGGCCATTTGTGGCACTATGTCTGTATCACTCCATGTCGATGACATAGGAATCCACCCGTTCCGGTATGGGCACATGCACCACTTTATTTTTGATGATGCAATATCTTTGATGTCCACCATACCTACAGTGTTCGGGTCTTCACCACTCTTCACTAGAAGATCAGCCTTGATTGGACTATAACCCATACACCTGTATATATATTTTTTCACATTTTCCAGGGCCCCCTGGTGTTTGGTTACTCATTCACTGAGTTTATGTACATTTTTTGGACACTTTGTATATCTGATTTGTTGCATTATTTTTCTCCACCAAACCTTTCATTTATGTATTTGCTTGGTTAGCGCGATACTATAGAAGGGTGGGTAACAACTTGATAAACTCAACAGTGCCAACAGGCGGAAAAAAAAAAAGGTTAAAAGAACCGCATTGAGAGTACCACTGCAAAAAGCTTGCATTTGAAAGCCACATCAGTAAAAGACTAGTCATTCACCTGGTAAAACTTTGAAAAAGTTTGACCAGAAGACCAGGTGGCAACCTTACAGGGTTGGGCAATTGAGGCTTGGTGCCTAAAGTCCCAGGATACTACACAACAGATCCAGTGAAGTGTGCACGTAAGAGCTCATGCAGAGGTTTATGTTTTATTTAGAGCATATGCTCTAGCAATCAACTCTCTTCTCCACCGTGCTGGATTTTGAAGCGGGGTGCCCTTTGCGAATACTGTATTAAAATGGACAAAACAGGGAATATATTTGTTTAGGAAAGTAGTAGCATTTAGGTACACTCTAATACAGGGCTCAAAATTTCAAGTCCTGAGCTACTAGCCAGGCCTTAAGGGTTACACGTCACCAGTTGCCCAACCCAACCCCACCCATCCCCTGCCCCTAAACACGCCCTCATAAATTGAAATGAGACTGACATGTTTTATGCAGAATTAAGTTACAAAAATAAATATTAACAACAACTTTATCAGTGCCCGTCAGCACAGCGCAACCAGTGCCCATCAATACAGCCTCACCTGTGCCCAACAATACAGCCTCACCTGTGCAGAGGAAGAGTCGAGCTGGCCGTTCAGAGAGCAGGGATTGCCCGCTGTAAGAGCTTTCATTTGAATTGCTCGCCAGCCATCATTTTCCACTCGCAAAATGCGAGCAGGCGAGTGGAACATTTGAGGAATGCTCTAATTATTCTATGTCCAGGCAATGTAGAGAAATTTCCTTTGGGTGCTTAGGAGTAGTAGAACAATGTCCTCATTGAAATGGAATGCTTAACCACCTTTGGAAGAAACAATGGTCTAGGGCGTATTACAACTTTGTCATTGTGAAGTATGAGGAAGTGCTCTTTACAGGACAGGGTAGCTAGTTTATTTAGCAAATTTTTCACCACCCGTGTCCCATTGTGGAGATTTCACTTCCTGCCCCATAGCCAAACAGAAATGAGAGGAAATTCCTGCAAATTGAGGGAATCCCTTGGGGACCACCAAGTCTCCATTGAAAGATTTCCACTCTATGACTTTTCTGGAGACAACTAAAATTGTGGGTTTTTCTTTTACTTTCAATGATAATGCTAAACAGGACAAATACAGAGGGTAAATCTCCTTAATTGAGGCACATACAGCTATAAAAACTGACAGGGGTTTAAATCCCTCTCCACTCTGTCAAAAACTAAAAAAAAAGGTTTTGCCTTTAGCTGTACTTTACGAAATTTGGTTCAAACCAAATCACTTTGAAAAACTGGAGTAGCAGCTAAACTCCTGGACTTCATCCAAAACTGTGCTGGACGATTTCTACAGATCTGATAAACATATCGGCATATTAACTGCGTATAAGAAGTCTCCTTCCTTTACTGTGCCTACTGGGATACTGCTAATAAATGGGGGTCTGTCTGATCATTTCTGCTAGAGGCTCAATAGCTAAAGTAAACAAAAGTGGTAGACAAGAGACAACCTATTCACATGCCCTAATGAGGAGGAATTGGGTCGGAGATAATATTATTCACAATAACGTGGGCATAAGATTAAATATATAAAAAAGTTACCCATACAATAAATTTAACTCCAAAACGATTTTTTTCCAAAACATAGGTCAAATAAGGCTACTCTTTAGAAACAAAGGCCTTATGAGTATTTAATGCTAAAATAGCCTTGGGAGACAAAAGGAGACAATAAATGTAAAGGTTAGTGAAGTGCCTGCAAATAATAAGGTGTGGGCCAACCGAACACGAACCCAGCTTAGCCAGAATTTAGAAGAGTGGGGATGAATTTGGACATCCCTACTAAAATCTGTGAAATTGGTCTACAGGATGCACAAGACAAGTAGTTTAAGAATTGGTACAATGAATGCATAACCGTGCAAAGGTGGAATGGAATATACCACTCTACACGATATCCATCCAGACCTAGGGTTTTATGCTTACAGTAGGAAGAAAGGGTATGCCCAGCTTTTTTGTTATACTGTAGGGGAATTTAGAAATTTTCTTCTGTGTGGGAGAGACGGCATAACTTATGTGAGCCAAAGTAATTCACTAGATCAATGGGATCATATTCGACCTATGTTTTATACAGCTCATTTTAAAAAATAGAGGAATGCCAACATAAGTGTCTCGGGAGGGTCGTAATGTTAGATTAGCATGAATTCTTGGTATGGCTAGAGAAACCTGCTCCAGTTTGGCCAGGTAAGCAAAAAGGGAGACACTTTTACAACTCAATTCAAGTATATGTTGTGCCTGATCAAGAAAACGTGTGATTTCCTTCAGCAATCGTAGGTTAGTAATCATGTTGACTGCCTTTCCATGTCTGGAAGGTTTCCAAAGAAGGGTTTTGTACATTGGACTCTCTGTCTCTAGTGTTTCCTGTCCCAATCTATGAATCTTTCCCATATTAGCTAGTGACCGGCTTCTGTTGAACAGACAGAGGTACACAATTTGTCCGGGTCCCACTGAACTGGCTGAATTTCTACACCAGTATACCCAGGTTTACTGACTAAGTAAAACCATACCTTGGATGGTGAAACCTTGCAGCCTGTATCTTTAACCACTTAAAGACCAGGCCTATTTTTTACACTTGGTGTTTACAAGTTAAAATCGGGTTTTTTTTGCTTAAAAATTACTTAGAACCCCCGAACATTATATATATTTTTTCTTCAGACATCATAGAGAATAAAATGGCGTTGTTGCAATACTTTATGTCACACTGTATTTGCGCAGCGGTCTTACAAACGCAATTTTTTGGGGAAAAAAAAAACACTTCCTTGAATTTAAAAAAAATAGGAAAACGGTAAAAGTTAGCCCATTTTTTTTTATATTGTGAAAGATAATATTACACAGAGTACATTGATACCCAACATGTCATGCTTCAAAATTGCACCCGCTCATGGAATGGTGACAAACTTTGACACTTAAAAAATCTCCATAGGCGACGTTTAAAATTGTCTACAGGTTGGCAGTTTTGAGTTACAGAGGAAGTCTTTTGCTAGAATTATTGCTCTCACTGTAACGATTGCGGCGATACCTCACGTGTGGTTTGAACAATGTATACCCATGCGGGCGTAACTTGCGCATGCGTAGGCTTCTGCGTGCGAGCATTGCGGGACAAGGCACTTTAAATACATTTTTTTTTTCTTATTTTACTTTATTTTTTATTTTGACACTGTCCCTTTAAAAAAAAATTTGGATCACTTTTATTCCTATTACTAGAAATGTATACATCCCTTGTAATAGAAAAAAAAACATGACAAGACCTCTTTAATGTGAGATCTGGGGTCAAAAAGACTTCAGGATCTCACATTTACATGCAAAAAAAAAAAACCGCCCACCGTTTAAGAAAATACCGGGGTTATGGCAGCCATCTGCTGCCATAACCTCGGTATCTAACATATAAGTTCCGATGTTTAACAACGACAGGAGGTCCAGGAGTGGTTAAAAGTAGTAACAGATCTACCCCAGGATCATAGTAAATAATATCACAGGGCAAAAACAGAGCCAAAGACTAGCAATACTTACTTCTTTCAGGTTGTTTATTTGTTGAACATAGCTAGTTTGTGCCGCCTCCAACTGAGAGATGTACCAGTGCTGGTCTCGACTCTTCTGAAAGAATGTAGGGGAACGAACCTGAAATCTAAGGAAAAATTACAGCAAATTATAGTACTATTCAAAGCATGACAGACATCAAATGGAACTTTGAATGTTCAGTCAGGTTCTAAGGCCATACTTTAGAGCAAACAGAATTACTATTATTACTACACTGAATTTCAAGTGCAAAAGTCAAGCTGACCCAAACAAATGCACCGGCAGGACAAGAAAATTGAGGATAATCGGACATGAAGAGACAATAAAAACATTTTTTAAGCTTGAATATTAGCAAAAACTTACATACCCACTCATGTTTCTGAGAGCCATACAGTAGTGCAAAGAAGTTTACCAAAGCTTATGTATATGGAAGGCTATAACAAAGTATACATGTCTTTGCTCATTGAATCCATTTAACATTGTACTTGGAATGTTACTGTGGGCCTCTTAAAAAGTGTCAATGGAGATAATAGGATTTTTGTACTTACCTGTAAAATCCATTTCTTGGAGTACATTACGGTACACAGCAGGTCATAAATCATGACTTACCTGGGTTATGTACCACCTATAGGTGAATGGACAGTGGCAGAAACAGACAGGAAGCCCTCACCTCCTCACCTATATAACCCTTCCCATACAGGAAGTACTTCAGTTTTGTAACAAGCAACGAACCCCCAAAAGAGGGCAGGGACCTACACGTCCCGTGATGTACTCCAAGAAATCGATTTTACAGGCAAGTACCAAAATCCTATTTTCTTTTTCATACATGATGGGAAACCGAGTAGGTTATAAGTCATGACTACATTGGATGTCACCAAAGCAATGTACATGAGGGGAGGGGGGCAGAGTAACCATCATCAGGCTCAAAGAAGCCACTCCGCAGGCCTGCAAAACACTGCAAGCAAAAGCAGTATCCTCAGCAGCCCTTGCATCCAGCTGGTAAAAACCTTATAAAGGTTTGCACTGAGCCCCAGGTTGCAGCCTTGCAAACCTGAGCCACTGATGCCTGATGGATGGCCCAAAACTTCTGGTAGAGGAGGCTTTCACTTGAAAAGGTGAAACCTTATCCTTCAATAGGCTTGGGCAATAAATGGACAAATCCATCGTGAAATGGTTGACTTCATTACCACCTGACCCTTCTTAGGACCTGCAAAAACGTGGTTGCCACAGTAGAAATAAATTATAGAATCTCAGATACGTCAGGAATGCCCACTATCCCCTCTCATCTTATTATTACATATTTACTCTCAAACCTCTTCAATGCCAACCCGGTGTGTCACCAAAAAAAAAAAAAACACTTTGTCCCCCTATGCGATTTAAAGAAAAATAAAAAACCTGTCTGCAATTTGTGACAGTGGAACTTTAGTTCTGCTTTTATATCTAAAAGGTCTTAACATATCTGATTCAATCATTACCTTAAAATTACGGTATCATTTGCACGATTAAGGTAGCCTTCATTTGCAAGTAGATCCAGTCGAAAGAAACGATTATACCCCCAGCACTCTCCCACTTCAAAATCTGAAGCAAATTCTCTAATGATGTTTTTAGCAGGATCATTGGAAGACTGGTGAACCATCTCCACTCGATACTCATACCTGGGAGGGAAATAACTATTACACACAGAGGCAACATAACTGTGGATTTCCAGCCAACCAGAACACATTTTGACAAGTATAGCTATGCTGAATTACTTTTTCCCACTTACCCTAAAAAGAACACATTTTCTTTAGAGCCACATAAGGTTCACATGCAAAGGACATACAGTGCCTTGAAAAAGTATTCATAGCCCTTGAAATTTTCCACATTTTGTCATGTTACAACCAAAAACATAATTGTATTTTATTGGGATTTGATGTGATAGACCAACACAAAGTGGCACATAAAATGTGAATTGGAAGGAAAATGATAAATGGTTTTCACTTTTTTTTTACAAATAAATATCTGAAAAGGGGGGCCATGCATTTGTATTCAGCCCCCTTTACTCCGATAGCCCTAACTAAAATCTAGTGGAACCAAATGCCTTCAGAAGTCACCCAATTAGTAAATAAAGACCATATGTGTGTAATTAAATCTCAGTATAAATATAGCTGTTCTGTGAAGCCCTCAGAGGTTTTTTAGATAACCTTAGAGAACCAAACAGCATCATGAAGGCCAAGGAACACACCAGACAGGTCAGGGATAAAGTTGTGGAGAAGTTTAAAGCAGGGTTAGGTTATAAATAAATATCCCAAGCTTTGAACATCTCCCAGAGCACTGCTCAATCCATCATCCGAAACTGCAAACCTACCAAGACATGGCTGTCCACCTAAACTGACAGGCCACCTAAAAAGTCCAGTTTGAAGTTTGTGAGAAGCCATGTGGCGGGCACCGCAGACACGTGGAAGAAGGTGCTCTGGTCAGAGAACACCAAAATGGAACTTTTTGGCCTAAAAGCAAAATGCTATGTGTGACAGAAAACTAACAATGTACATCATCCTGAACACACCATCCCCACCATGAAACATGGTGGCAGCATCATGTTGTGGGGATGCTTTTCTTCTGCAGTGACAGGGAAGCTGGTAAGAGTTGATGGGAAGATGGATGGAGCCTAATACAGGGCAATCTTAAAAGAGAACCTGCTAGAGTCTGCAAAAGACTTGAGACTAGGGCAGAGGGGTTCACCTTCCAGCAGGACGACGACCCTAAACATATAGCCAGAGCTACAATGGAATGGTTTAGATTAAAGCATATTCATGTGTTAGAATGGCTCAAAGTCCAGACCAAAATCCAATTGAAAATTGCTGTTCATAGACGCTCTCATCCAATCTGACAGAGCTTGAGCTATTTTGCAGAGAAGAATGGGCAAAATGGCACTCTTTAGATATGCAAAGCAGGTAGAGACATCCCCCAAAAAACTTGCATCTGCAATTGCAGCAAAAGGTGGTTCTACAAAGTGTTGACTTACAAATGCACGCCACACTTTTCAGATATTTATTTGTAAAAAATTTTGAAAACCATTTATCATTTTTCTTTCTACTTCACAATTATGTGCCACTTTGTGTAGGTCTAGCACAAAAAACCCCAATAAAATGCATTTACGTTTTTGGTTGTAACATGACAAAATGTGTGAAATTTCAAGGGGTATGAATACTTTTTCAAGGCACTGTACACCAAAAGTAGGACATGCTCAAATTTTCTTCATCTTCTTTATAGGGAATGATACTTGTGCACCTAATTCAGTGTTGGATCAAAGTCTTTCAGCACCCAATGTAAGGATGCCAAAATGCACAACAAAGGCTACAAGGCTTTAATCCATAAATAAATGCACAGCAGTTTGCACCGAAAGTAGGGCCGAAACAACTAATCGATTAAATTGACAACTAATCGTTTATGAAAATAGTGGTCAACTATTTTTATAATCGATTAAATCAGTCAGCCGATTGGTTGCTCTGCATACAGAATGCATTGTTTACATATCAGGAAATACAATGCAGCACACATATAGCTCAGTATACCCTCCATACATGTCAGTAAGTGCTTGAGAACTTGTGAATGTGTAAGGAACAATGCCTCATGGGACATGTAGTCCTGGGCAGGAAGTGAGTGGTTCTAAAGGCAGACTTTTTTTGGATTTGCTATAGGGGCACACTATACTATACTTTGCAGCTTGCTATTGGGGCACTCTGAAGTCAGGAGGAGCCATATGTGTCAGTGGGGTACCCCGGAAGAGAAGAATCAGGGCTGCTCTGTGCAAAACCATTACAAGTAAGTATAACATGTTTGTTGTTTATAAAAAAAAAACAAAAAACAAACACTTTAAAGACTGTGCAGGGAAGGTCAGCATCTGAACCTACAGAAGGTGGAGGCTGATAGACTGGAGGTGATGTAAGGCATTACAAATACATTTAAAGTAAACTTTTACCAGTATTGTGCGCTATATATAAAATGATCATATCCATGAAAAAAACTCCCTTCATATAGCTGCATGTCTGAGTTAAAATGCCCACATGTCCTACTTCGGAGGGCAATTTATTATTATTATATATATATATATATATAAATAATTACTTTCACAGTATAAATTGAACCCTTTATAGTAGCGACTATCTACTCTTTTTGTATTATAAAGGGCTAATTTTATTTTTTTTTTAATCCCATGGTGACAGGTGATAACCAAAAAAAAAAAAGTATGTTGCTGCTACTAAATATATTAGGCCTGGTTCCCACCACTGCGTTTTTTGGTGCTTTTTGCAGAAACACGCTACAATTCATTTAATATGGTTTCCTACGGGACACGTTCACATCTATTCTTGTTTTAGCCGCTGCGCATTTGAAACGGGTCAAGGAATTTTTTCAATGCAAAACGGTGCTTTTTTGGTTCAATAGACTTCAATGGAGAAGCTGCAGAAAAGCATGTAGTGCGCTTCTGCCGCAATTTGCATTTTTTTAATCTGCCCAACAAATTAGCCCAAAAAAGCATAAAAAAATGCAAATCAACGCAAAATCACGTGTGCAAATACGCACAGCAAAACGTATGAACCGAGCCCTATGCTGGCCATACATGTATCAATTTCCAGACGAGAATATTGATACGCAAAATCTTTGTACATTCGCTGAAAGATTGTAGTTTGAAAATTTCACTTTTAACATTCAGTTTTAAAATAAGTGTAATTTCTGAAAAAAACAAACATACACTGTCTGAAAATTCATGTGACCAAGAAGTTTTCTATATTGCTCTTTCCAATTTTCCCATGGTGGAAAACGAACGTCGATTTGATCCCACTAACGATCAGAAAATCGAACGCGTTTTCTTAAAATTAACTTTTTTTTTTAAGGAAGACATTGTTTTGTATGGCCAGCATAAGTGACAGCAGGCGCAGGGAGCTTTAATTAAGCCACCTGCCTATGACAAGGGAGTCTGTCATGCATAATATATTACAGTTCTGTCTGAAAATCACCAAAACCGTCTTTAATTTTTTTTTTCTTTAAATAAAAAAATTGATCTCTGAGTCTGATGATATTTACCAGATTTAACCTCTAATAGTACATACACTAGATCTCTACTGTCTATTATTCTCAGAGTGGATTAGAGATTTTGCTCCCTAACCATATAGCTAGATATTTATATATTCTACTGCATATAGATATTTAGGAATAAATTGCCTTTTTTTTTTTAAACTTTACATATTAACTAAATTATACACCACACTTTATTTTAAGGTTATTATCCAATTAGTCGATACAATAAAATCGGCCAACGAATCGATTATGAAAATAATCGTTAGTTGCAGCCCTAACTGAGAGTGTCTCTCTCGGTTTAATCAGCAGATCTCTGCTGTCACTGTCAGCCTTTCACTGCACCCGGTTTATCAAGCACATTCAGACCAACTGATATAGGGGAACGTGTCACACTGACAGGTGATTACACAGGGAGAACTGCTCTCTAATCTACAAAACTGAGCTTTCAGTTTGACCGCTCAAGTTTTCAGGATTGAAAGAGACAGCTGGTCAATGTGAAGTTAAGAGGCTCCTTATTAACTCCAGCCCTACCGGCATTGCACCCAAACCGGTATCTTTTTTGCTTCTGACATAGTGGATTTAAGTGCTCTTTAGATAGGAAGTAAGCCTACTGACCTCTGGTATAGGAGTGGCTAGCAGGCGCTTAGAAGGCAATACTGTGACCTCCTATCATCTGTTTTTTTTTTTTTTAATTGCCAAATGCCAATTTTACTTTGCAGGACTGTGCCACAACTGCGAGCCAAGCATTTGATCAGCGGTTGCAGTGTGGCCTCACTGATCTCAAGAGGAAAGTCCGTAGCCTTGTTGAAAGTGCCTGTACACATACACAGCATGTCTACAGCTCTGTCAGGTTTTAATGTTAAAATTATCGTGGGTGTGGCCAGCTGTCAATTTTTACTGCCCCCCTGAGGAGCCAGTGTGGAAGAGTCCTAAAAGTGACTACATATATAGCTAAAACACAAAAACAAAACAAAGAAAATTCATGAAAGAACTAAATTAAATTAATATACTTAAAAGGAGTACAGCTAAAGTTTGTTTGGCTGTACCTTTCCTTTGGATCACAGGAGTGCAGTTCGTTCTGTACTCCTGTGACCCGATTCAGCAGACAGCGGGCTGAAGCCACAGAGCAGCTCCAGGTTTGGGCAAGATCCCAAAAATGAAGTCAGGATAAGCCCACATGCCTGGACTGGCACCAGGCTCAGCCTCTCAGTGAGCTGCTGAGAGCCTGAGCCAGCGCTCCAGCCACCTCCACAGCCCAGCACTCCAGTGAGGGGGGGGCAGAGCAAACAGCGGTGACATTCACAAGCTCTCTGAACACGGAGCCCCGAGAACCGAGAGTTCGGCGGGGTTTGATTGCTCGGTTCTCAGTCTTAGAGCCATTATTCTGCAAAACAAAGAAACATACTTCTCTTTTAATAAGAAGCCAAAATATTATGATGCAAAGTATCTATCAGAATGGAAACACATACTTTGATGTCTCTGGGAGTCCAGCAGAAAGTTCCAGGAAGACTGATAAATAGTATCCTCTTACTACTCCATTTCCGTCCTAAAATGGACACAGCACAAAAATGTAAAATGTATTCTTAATCTGGAGAACAAATACTGAAAGTGGAACTTAACTGTACCTGAGCACCACAAAATGAAAAAACGCTATTTAGTACCGTTTTAGTATTCAAAGCAAACTCGCCCATCCATCCATGTCTCAATGCTTTATTTCATTGAGAAACCCCTTTGAACCCCCCCTCCCCGCAACTGTGGCCATCTTGAGTAAGGGCAGATGATCATGTGGCATCTACTTCTGGAATCCATCTGTACTTAGCTCAGGCATGAAGGCAGGAGGGGGTATTTAGCTTAAAAAAAACAAACAAACCCATGAAGACTCCTGGGATGTATGACATCATTTTGGTCTAGGTCAGAAACCAGGAGGCAACTGAAGAAATGTAAAAAATAAATAAATAAATAAAACAAAAGTTTAAAACAATTGAATATATTTTCCTATTTACTAAGGCTAGCAGCATAAGGATTAAAAATAGTTTGTGTTAACCACTTCAATACCGGGCACTTTTAACCCCTTCCTGCTCAGGGTAAATTTTCAGCTTTCAATTTTTTTTTTTTTTTTTCACACAAGTAGGCCCCATTCACACAGGCTATCCGATCAGGTCCGCCAGTCAGTTTTTCAAGCAGATCTGAACAGACACTGCATTGTCCTCTATGGAGCGGTGGATGTCAGCGGACACATGTTCACTGACACCTGCCACCATTCGATCCTGTCCGCCAAGGACAGATGGTGGTTCTATTTTCCATCCATCCAGCGGATCAGATGACCGCCTGTCCGTTTCCATCTGATTGCCCTATCTGATCTGATTGACTGTGTCCGTCCTGCATAGCAAAGCGGACCAGTCATTCACCTGCTCAGCGGGGATCAGCAGAGAGATCCCCTGCTGAGCAAGCGGAGGTGCCTGTGTGAAAAGGGGCCAAAGAGTTTTCTTTTGGTGGTATTAAATCACCACTGGGTTTTTTATTTTTTGCTAACTAACTTAAAAAAAGACTGCAAATTTTGAAAAAAAAAAAGTAATTTTTTTCTTTGTTTTTGCCATCAAATTTTACAAATAAATAATTGTTCTTCATAAATTTAGGTCAAAATGTACTCTGCTACATTTCTGTGATGAAAATAACCCAAAATAATGTTTATTATTTAGTCTGTAGGAAAGTTATAGTCCACAAACTATGGTATATATTATAATATGTAATCCAAGAAAGATACCATGCTAGTGACACATAAAAATAACTTAAACACAAAACTAAAAAGCAGCCACTAAAAAGTGAGATACACACACAGAATAAATGGAAAAAAATGTAGCAGCGCGAGGAAAAAACGTGAATAGATACTTGTTATATCAATTCACGTTTTTTCCTAGCACTGCTACATTTTTTCCCATATAATTATATATATAATTATATGGGCGGCACAGTGGTGCAGTGGGTAGCACTCTCGCCTTGCAGTAAGAAGGGTTGCTGGTTCGAATCCCGACCACGACACTACCTGCCTGGAGTTTGCATGTTCTCCCTGTGTCTGCGTGGGTTTCCTCCGGGTACTCCGGTTTCCTCCCACACTCCAAAGACATGCTGGTAGGTTAATTGGATCCAGTCTAAATTAGCCCTAGTATAGGTATGAATGTGAGTTAGGGACCTTAGATTGTAAGCTCCTTGAGGGTATAGGGACTGATGTGAATGTATAATATATATATATATATATATATATATATATATATATATATATATATATGTAAAGCGCTGCGTAAATTGACGGCGCTATATAAGTACCTGAAATAAATAAATAAAATATAATTATATATATATAAAATTATATATATATTTCAAATCTGATGTGCCAGGACAATACAAATACCCCCAAATTACCCCTTTTTGGAAAGTACCGTCTAAGGTATCTAGTAAGAGGCATGGCAAGTATCTGAGTTGTAATTTTTGGCACAATTATTTAGAAAAGAAAGAAAGAAAAAAAACAATAGATTATAATTTTTTTTTCTTTTAATTTTTATTTATTTTTTATTTTTTTTACAATTTCTATATACCAACAGTGTGACCAGACCAATACAGTGTTACCATACTAACACTGTATTACTCTGGGAAGTGATCAGGATTTTTTTTTTTTTTTTTTACACATTATGATTGCTTATACCAATGAATTTATTTGGTATAAGCAACCATTTTTACTGAATGAAACTGGTTCATTCTGTGTCTTTTCTTGTGATTAGCTGTGATTGGCCAAAGATAATCACATGGTACAGATGGGCTGTGGACAGAGCTGGTGACAGATTGCGCCGCTGCAAAGCTCCTCGACCACGCGAGAGGTGCATTCTGGGAGGACGTTATATGAAAGTGAGGTGTTAAGTAAAGTTTGAAATAGTGGCTTTCAAAGTAAATTGCATTTAGGCTTTGTCTCTTTGCACTTTATTGGCAAGTTAACCACTTGCCGATCGCCTCACGACAATATACGATGGCAGAATGGCATGGGCAGGCAGAGTAATGTACCCGTACGTAATTCCCCTCCCGTGGGCGGGGGGGCGCAACGGATGGGAAGCTTCCTCTGCTTCTGAAATGTAAACAGAAGCAGAGGAAGTGGTGTCATCTCTCGTCGTGCAGCCTTTCCGTTACGGCGCCCAAGGAGAGAAGACATCAATGTGAGTTTGCACCAACACTACACTAACACTAGTACACATAGGCACATAAATCACCCCCCCCCTGCACCCCCTGTCACAGTGACACCAATAGCAGTTTTTATTTTTTTTACTGATCACTGCAATGGTGTCATTTTGTGACTGTTATAAGTGTTAGGGCTGTTAGTGTTAGGCCCCTTTAGGTCTAGGGTACCCCCCCCTAATAAAGGATTAACCCCTTGATCGCCCTCAGTTAACCCTTTCACCCCCTGTCGCCAGTGTCACCAATCGATCATTTTTCTGATCGTTGTATAAGTGTCACAGGTGAGGCTAGTTAGCCTGTTAGTTATTTAGGTTCACCATCAGCTTTTTATAGCCTCAGGTACCCCCATATACTGCCCAATAAAGGTTTTAACCCCCTGATTGCCCCCTCGTTAACCCTTTCACCAGTGATCACCGTATAAGTGTTACGGGTGACGCTGGTTAGTTGTTTTTTATACCCAAAAAAGGTTTAATCCCCTGATCGCCCGGCGGGTGATATCAGTTAGGTTTTAGGGTCAGATAGGGTCTGCGTCGCCCCAGGCAGCGTCAGATTAGTGCCAGTACCGCTAACACCCATGCATGCAGCATACACCTCCCTTAGTGGTATAGTCTCTGAACGGAACGATATCTGATCTATACTAGCGTCCCCAGCAGTTTAGGGTTCCCAAAAACGCAGTGTTGGCGGGATCAGCCCAGATACCTGCTAACACCTGCGTTTTGCCCCTCCGCCCAGCCCAGCCCACCTAAGTGCAGTATCGATCGGTCACTGTCACTTACAAAACATTAAACACGTAACTGCAGCATTCGCAGAGTCAGGCCTGATCCCTGCGATCGCTAACAGTTTTTCTGGTAGCGTTTGATACAGTTGCTGACAGCCTAGGGGCTTTTTTACCTGGGAGTCTCACTAGTGTACCAGTAAATTTAGAGCCCAAAATGGCAAATCGAAGGTACATTAGTGAAGAGGCCTACACGTTTCTGAGCATGACAGATAGTGAAGAGGAAGTCACTCATCTGTCAGATTCAGGCTCAGAATACGATCCTGTAGACAACAGCGGCTCCATGACAGATGGCAGGGACCATAACTCCGTCGTCAGAGCTAAGGTCAGGCGTACCAGACCCCGATCTTCTTCTGCTGTTGAGGTGCAAGAACCGCAGGGCTCTCGTATGGAGCAGAGAAGTACTAGTGCCGCTCATCCTTCTGGTGAACTGGCAAGCACCATCGACCTAGTACATTCTGGTCGTAGTCAAACCAGCACTGCAGTAACACGTGGTGACGTGGCGAGTCCCATAAGTGCAGTTCAATCTGGCGAGGTGGCAAGCACAAGTAGTGTCCCGCTGCCACCAAGAAGACAAAGACAGGCCCGTTGTGCCCATAGTGTCCTTCCTGCAGAATTTGCCAATCCTAATTGGGTGCCCACCACTTCTGCAGCACCCGTACTTCCCCCATTTACTGGCCAACCCAGAATTCAGGTGGAAACAGTTGATTGTTACAGCACTTGATTTTTATTCGCTGTTTTTCACCGAAGATCTCTATAGATCTATTGTTGACCAAAGTAATTTGTATGCAATTCATTGCCGCTAATCCCCAGTCCTCCCTTGCCAGAGATTGGAAACCAATTACGGTTTCCGAATTTAAGACCTTTCTGGGCCTATCCCTTGACAGTTAAAATGAGTACGTTGCGGTCATATCAGTCCACTGACCCAATTTACCATATGCCCGTGTTCTCTGCCTCCATGACCAGGGCACGATATGAGCAGATCTTGCGGTTCATGCATTTCAACAACAATGAACTCTGTCGTCCTCGTGGAGACCCTGGATACGATTGGCTCTACAAAATTCGGCCCTTCGGAAACCACTTCAACCAACGTTTTGCAGACTTGTTTACTCCCCATCAAGTTGTCTGCGTTGATGAGTCCCTGGTTAAGTTTTCTGGATGCTTGTCTTTCAAACAGCATCTTCCCAGCAAGTGTGCCAGATACGGGGTCAAGATGTATAAGTTCTGTGACAGGGCCACAGGCTATATATGTAGTTTTATGGTTTTCGAGGGAATAGATAGTCACGTAGAGCCGCCAAACTGCCCATATTACATAGGGAGCGCTGGCAAGATTGTGTGGGACTTGGTGTCACCCTTATTTGGAAAGGGGTACCATTTGTATGTGGACAATTATTACACGAGCGTACCACTTTTTAATCACTTGTTTGATCATCAAATTGGCACACGTGGCACAGTGCGATCAAATCATCGGGTCTTTCCCCAGCGGCTTGTAGATTCCCATCTTAGGCTGGGGGAGAGAGCCTGCTTGAAGTGTAATAACTTGTTCTCTGTGAAGTGGAGGGATAATAAGAATGTTTTCATTCTTTCCTCCCTTCATGCAGACACGACAGTTCAAATTCCTACGGCGACTGGTGTTGTGGAGAAACCCCTCTGTGTCCACGAATATAACCAAAACATGGGAGGGGTGGACCTGGTACAAAAAAGTATCTGTATATTTATTTCAATTGGCTTTGCTGAACGCTCATGTGCTATACAGAGCTTCAGGAGAGACTGAATCCTTCCTTAAATTCCAGGAAGGGTTCGTCAGAGCCCTTCTGTTTCCAGACGGTGCTCCACCTCACCTTCCCAATCCAAATGCAGTAAGCCGGCTGCATGACAAGCATTTTCCGTATGTCCTCCCGAGTACCCCTACCCAATGAGCAAGCGCGGATATAGGCGTGACACCCGCTATTATTGTCCCTGCTGTCCTGACAATCCTGGTCTTTGCATTGGTAAATGTTTTGAATGCTACCATACATTAGTGGTGTTTTAGCATGGAGTACAGCACTGCACAGACTAGGACACACTTTCACAGGGTCTCCCAAGATGCCATCGCATTTTGAGGGACCAGAACCTGGAACCGTTACAAAAAAAAAAAAAAAAAAAAAAAAAAAAAACACAAAAAATATATAACAAAAATAGTTGTCGTTTTATTGTTCTCTCTATTCTCTCTCTCTATTGTTCTGCTCTTTTTTACTGTATTCTATTCTGCAAGGTTTTATTCTTATTATGTTTTATCATGTTTGCTGTATGTAATTTTTTTATACTTTATACACTTTACTGTTTACGGTTAACCATTTTTTTGTTTTCAGGTACGCCATTCAGCTGCAGCATGGATTTATTTATCTTGACAGCAACAGCGTTTGCTCCCACAATATATAAAGCAGTGACTCCAGCGCTGTAGGAGGTGATTTCACCACCAGAGTTAAAAAAAGAGCATATATGCCGAAGCATGGGGACAGCAGGAGTGGAGGAGCGATTTGCTCCTAACTTTTGGGGCGGATGCCCCCATGCTTCGGCATATATATATTTTAGGCACAGATTGCGTTAAAAAAATGTTTTATTTTTTACTTGCTTTGCAGGTATGGTATGTCTTACTGTTGTACTGTAATGTTACTTTGTTTTATTGTTAACCCTCATTTGCTTAGCAGGTACGCCATTCAGCTGCAGAACTGATTTAGCTATCTTGACAGCAACAGCGTTTGCTCCCACGATACATAAAGCCATGACTCCAGCGCTGTAGGTGGTGATTTCACCACCACAGTTAAAAACAAAATGGTGCATGTATGCCCATCATTAGAAGTGGGTGGATGAAGGGAGGTATTCTACTGGTGGGCATACCCACCGATCAATCTCTCTTTTACGTTCAGAGCACAGGCTGCATGAAAAAAAAAAAAAAAAAAATTACAATATATGCCCAACAAGGACCAGCGACGTACTGGACTTTGAGTGGTTATACCAGAATGATGTCTGCGGGTTTAGGTATCATCTTGGTATCATTCTTTTCAGCCAACAGTTGGCTTTCATGTAAAAGCAATCCCAGCGGCTAATTAGCCTTTAGACTGCTTTTACAAGCAGTGGGAGGGAATGTCCGTCTCCACCCCTCTCTCCCCCCCCCCCCCCGTCTTCCATGGTTTTCTCTGGCTCTCCTGTCCCAACAGGGAACCTGAGAATGCAGCCAGTGGTTCCGCCAGCTGACCATAGAGCCGATCAGAGACCAGAATGGCTCCAATCATCTCTATGGCCTAAGAAACCGGAAGCTACGAGCATTTCATGACTTCGATTTTACCGGATGTAAACAGCACCATTGGGAAATTGGGAAAGCATTTATCACACCAGTCTTGGTGTGGTCAGATGCTTTGAGGGTAGAGGAGAGATCTAGGATCTAATAGACCCCAATTTTTTCAAAAAGAGTACCTGTCACTACCTATTGCTATCATAGGGGATATTTACATTCCCTGAGAAAACAATAAAAATGATTAAAAAAAAAAAAAAAAAAAAAAAAAAAAAACGAAAGGAACAGTTTAAAAATAACATAGCAAAGCAAAATAAATAATTAAAAAAAAAAATGCATGTGCGGTATTACTGCGAAGGTCAGATCGAGGGCAGTAATTTTAGCAATAGACCTCCTCTGTAAATCTAAAGTGGTAACCTGTAAAGGCTTTTAAAAATGTATGTCGTTTGTCGCCACTGCACGTTTGTGCGCAATTTTAAAACGTCATGTTTCGTATCCATGTACTCGGCCTAAGATCATCTTTTTTTATTTCATCAAACTTTTGGGCAATATAGTGTGTTTTAGTGCATTAAAATTTTTGTTTTTTTTAAATGCATTCGAAAAATCGCTGCGCTGTGAAAAAAAAAAAAAAAAAAAAATGAAATGCCCACCATTTTAATCTGTAGGGCCTTTGCTTTTAAAAAAAAAAAAAAAAAAAAAAAAAAAAATTATATATATATATATATATATACATATATATATATATATATATATATATATATATATATATATATATATATATATATATATATATATATATATATATATATATATATATATATATATAATGTTTGGGGGTTCAAAGTAACTTTTTTGAAAAAAAAAAATTTTTTTCATGTAAACAAAAAGTGTCAGAAATGGCTTTGTCTTCAAGTGGTTAGAAGAGTGGGTGATGTGTGACATAAGCTTCTAAATGTTGTGCATAAAATGCCAGGACAGTTCAAAACCCACCAAAAGATCCCATTTTGGAAAGTAGACACCCCAAGCTATTTGCTGAGGAGCATGTCGAGTCCATGGAATATTTTATATTTTGACACAAGTTGCGGGGAAAAAGACAATTTTTTTTTTGTTGCACAAAGTTGTCACTAAATGATATATTGCTAAAACATGCCATGGGCATATGTGAAATTACACCCCAAAACACATTCTGTTGCTTCTCCTGAGGCGGTGCTTGGTTTTTGGGGCCCTGTACGTGGCTAGGCTCCCAAAAAGTCCCACACGTGGTATCCCCGTACTCAGGAGAAACAAAAAAATTTATTTTGGGGTGCAATTCCACATATAACCATGGCATGTGTGAGCAATATATCATTTAGTGACAACTTTTTGTAAAAAAAAAAAAAAAAATTAAATATTCAAGGGGCACAGCATGCCTCTCAGCAATTTCCTTGGGGTATCTACTTTCCAAAATGGGGTCATTTGAGGGGGGGGGGGGTTGTACTGCCCTGCCATTTTAGCACCTCAAGAAATGAGATAGGCAGTCATTAACTAAAAGCTATGTAAATTTCAGAAAATGTACCCTAGTTTGTAGACGCTATAACTTTTGTGCAAACCAATAAATATACGCTTATTGACCTTTTTTTTACCAAAGACATGTGGCTGAATACATTTTGGCCTAAATGTATGACTAAAATTGAGTTTATTGGATTTTTCTTATAAGAAAAAAAAGTAGAAAATATCATTTTTTATTTTCAAAATTTTCAGTCTTTTTCTGTTTATATCGCAAAAAAATAAAAATTGCAAAGGCAATCAAATACCATCAAAAGAAAGCTCTATTTGTGTGAACAAAAGGACGCAAATTTTGTTTGGGTACAGCATTGCATGACCGCGCAATTACCAGTTAAAGCAGCGCAGTGCCAAATTGTAAAAAGTCCTAAAATGGTCTTTAGGCAGCCAAATGGTCCGGGGCTTAAGTGGTTAAACAAACATATACTAGAAATTCCTTATCTGCCCGACTGCTGAAATCGTTAAAAATCAATGTAATGATGTGCGTCGGTCACCTGGATAATGCAGTATAAATAATAAGCGTACCAATACTTGAAGTGACTCCTTCAGTGTGGAGGAACTTAATTCCACTATGACACAGAATTCTCAACACTTGAAATTAGCGTTGATAGCCTAATGGGTGATTAAAACAAAATGATATACTTTAAAAACGTTAGCATCAGTGTTTGGTGTCTCTGAATGTTCTCATTATCCATGTCATGCTATATCTAGTAGTAGTTCGTCACATTCAACTGTACTTCTGTATATTGAAGATATTTCAAAGCTTATCCAAGACACTTCAGCTCTAAGATCAGAGCTGAAAAAAAATGGCTTGAATAAGCTAGGAAACATCTTCAGCACTGCAGAACAAGACCAGTTAAATGTGACCAACTACCACTAGATCAGTGTTGGGTAAAGTTTTTCTCTATAATCCCCTGGTAAGACCAGCATTCTATCCTGCCTAGAAATCCGCTTTAAACCGTATGTACATTGAAGTCTGCTTTCAACTGCATTAGATGCTCATCTTTTATTTTGAAATACACTTCAATCAAGATTACGAACTCACCGGATAAACCTTTAACCTCCAGCAGAGACCAGATACTTGCAAAGGTGGACTGTACACTGGGTCAGCACGCTGGCGTAAAGTGCTGGTGAAATAAAAAAAAGGATGACAAAAACTTTAAATTAGCAGGCATGTAAACAAGCATATTAAGCTGGTCTGACAGCTGACCTGTAAAAATCTGGCTATCAAATACCATAGTTATGTGCAATAGATTTGGGAATTAGGTGAAGGTGCTGAATGCCCTCATTGTGAAGAAACCCGTAGATGTTACCATGGAAAAAACACACACACACAGACACTCAAGAGATCACCAATTCAAGCCATTTGATGTTTGAGCAGATTACAGAAAAGATTTAGCGTTGCAATCTGGGACATACACAGGACACTGATAATCAAAGAGGGTCTAAAATTATATTTTTATGCAGCTAAACCGATGCATGAGGAACTCTTAGAAATCTGCATTTATTTGTTATGTATCACTATACCTGAAGAAACATTTTGTGAAATCAGAATTAAGCCTTTTACACCAAATTTTTATGCAATCTGTCAAGAAAAACAATTACCTTATGTCATCCAAACATGGCTGTGCCAAAGAGGAAAAGATCTCATCTTTGGCTGAAGGCTCTGCATTATTCTACAAATATCCTTTACTGTTAAATGTTGTTACATTAGTCAATATCAGTTGCTAGTAAAAGCAAGACTAAATTACAGACTGCATCAAATTATTTTTTAGAATCTGTATGCTTTGGAGTCACAAACCACCATGTTAATATTACTATTAATAAAAAAAAAAAAAGAAGAAGATTTTTCTTATAACAGTTACCCTATATGGAGGGAAGGGGTCTTCTTCATTGTATATTGCTAATACATGTTAGGTAAAAAAAACTTGTACAATGTACCATAACAAAAACAGACTGTACAGAAAAAATGAAAAAAAAAAAAAAAAGGTATCAACAGAATAAACTGGGCTTTGGCACAATAATTGTACCCATTTTGCACACTGTGTAAGAAAATTGCCCAACAATTACATTTTGACAGTTAAGACAGCTGCAGAAATGTTTTTATCTATAATGAGAGCATGTTCTGTTCTGACAGACAAGCATTTCTGGCCAATGTTTTAACGTGAAACTTTCTACTTCAGTTTCTCACTAGTGTTAATACATAAATGTAATACTGTTGATAGACATACAGTACTTTCAAACGAGAACAATGTTGCTCCAAAATGATGGAGAAAGAAGTAGCCATGTATTTTCCTTTAAAGCTTCCCAACTGTCTGTTAAATTTACCATTCAAAGCATTTTGTGATATCTGTTCGACAAGCCAAAAAAAAAAAAAAAAAAAAAAAAAAAAAAAAAACTTCCTGTTCCTGTGCTTCTTTTTCTCTGCAAACAGTAGCATGGTTCCCAGTAGACATGTGCAATACGTTTTGTTTCAGATTCGTTCATTTGGAAAAATCCGAATTAACGAAAACCCGTTTAACGAATTTTTCCAAACATTCGTAAATTTGACAATTCTTAAAATTCGAAAATCTGAAATAACTAGTTATGAATTATCTGAAAAGAAATGAAATCTCATAAGAAATGGAACGTAACGAATTAATTAAAAAAAACACACTAATAACAACAATAATAATAAAAAACTTTTTATTATTAATTAGTTCCGTTCCATTTGTTTAGATGCGGAATTTGTTATTTTGGATAATTTGTAACTTCTGATAAATTCCTATTCGTTATGTTCACTAACAGCTAAATTTGAAAGGAAATTCCAATACCTATAATTGAATTGTTATGAATAGTCAAGTTATTATTAGTTAATTATTCTTATTTTTGGATTTTCTAATTTATGAATTGCAATCATAATGAATGACCAGAAAAAACGAAAAAAAAAAAAATGATGAATGAAACTAAAACAAACACATTTTTCGGCAGTGCCCTAAGCGATCCCTGTTGACTTTAAAAAAAAACCCCAAAAAAAAACAACACACCACACCTCCCCTATGGTTATGGAAAAGGCAGGTGTGCTATAGTCCTCAAACCCCAAAAACACTCCCTAGGCTAGGGTGACAATGCTCCTCCTGCTAGATACAGTACGGTTGTCACCCTAAAACAGAAAGAGTGTTCCTGGCAGGATCACTAGGTGGAAAGAAGTGTGAAAAAAAGAAAACCAATTTAGCAATCACATCTAAGGAAAGATAGACTGGAATATAATACATTTTTGTTCTTGGGTTAGAAAGGTTTCAAAGGGAAGTTCCACCCTCAAAAAAGTTTTTCTTAAAAGTCAGCAGCTACAGACAGACAGAAGATGAAATGACGCACCTCGCTGCGGCGAGGCTGAGACGGAAGATGTAAAGTTGAGTTGAACTCCGCTTTAAGACAAAAAGGCCTCAATTATGAAAATGTGTGTTGCTATAAACAAAAATAGGACAGCTTAAAAAAAAAAAATAGGATTTTTTATGACAGCTTACCTGTAAAATCCTTTTCTTTTGATGTACATCACGGGACACAGAGCCTCAGTAATTACAGATGGGTTATATAGGGTATCACTAGGTGATTGGACATTGGCACACCCTAAACAGGAAGTTCAAACCCCTATTTAATCCCTCCCCTTACAGGGATACCTCAGTTTTTTAGCAAAGCAATATAAGTGTATTAGAAGAGGGGCGGGACCTTTGTGTCCCATGATGTACATCAAAAGAAAAGGATTTTACAGGTAAGCTGTTATAAAAAATCCTATTTTTTTTCTTGTACATCACGGGACACAGACCCTCAGTAATTACTGATGGGACGTCCCAGAGCAACGCTACTTGAGGGGAGGGGACCACACACGTAGGGTGTAATCAGACCTGAGGACATCGTACTGCTGCCTGCAGTCCAAAGGCGATATCCTCATGCCTTCCCTCATCCACCTGATAAAATCTGGTGAATGTATGGACTGAAGACAAGGTTGTGGCCTTACAGATTTGAGCCATAGAGGCCCGGCGACGCACCGCCCAAGAGGCACTAATCGCCCTTGTGGAGTGTGCCTTGACCTGAAAAGGTGGAATTTTTTGTTTCAAACCGTAAGCCTGAATAATCATTTGTCGAATCCATTTAGAAAGGGTAGACTTTGACGCTGCCTGCCCTCTATTGGGGCCTTCTGGTAGTATGCACAAAACATCCGTTTTGCGAACCTGAGCAGTTGCTTCCAGATAGGTCCTGACTGCCCTTACTACATCCAAAGAATGTAGTGACCTTTCTTCCGAGGGACAGGGATCTGGAAAAAAGGAAGGCAGAACAATATCTTGGTTTAGATGGAAATCTGAAACCACCTTTGGTAGAAAGCTAGGATGAGGGCGCAATACCACTCTATCTTTATGCATGATCAAATAAGGCTCTTTACAGGAAAGGGCTGCTAACTCTTATACTCTTCTAGCAGAAGAAATGGCTACCAGGAAAATTAACTTCCTTGTCAATAAGACCAAGGGAATCTGACGTATGGGCTCAAAAGGCTGTTTCTGTAAAACCGACAGAACCAAATTTAAGTCCCAGGGGTTTAGGGGCGCTTTAACTGGAGGATTAAGACGTGTCACCCCTTGCATAAAGCTTTGGACCAAGGAATGAGAAGCAAGTGGTCGTTGAAATAACACTGATAAGGCCGAGACCTGGCCCTTGATGGTATTCAAGGCCAGCTTCAGCTCTAATCCTATTTGTAGAAAGTCAAGAATTCTGCCAATGACCTATCTTCTGGGATGCCAACCCCTGGCTTTACACCAGGATACATAAGTCCTCAAAACTCTATGATAAATCACTCTGGAAGCTGGCTTCCTAGCATTGATTAAAAGTAGAGATCACAGGACCTGAAAGCCCACGACTCCTCAGAACGTGGGTTTCAACAGCCAAACCGTCAAATTTAGCATTTATAAGGCAGGATGGAATACTGGACCTTGAGAAAATAGGTCTGGATGTGACGGTAGGGTCCACGGGGAACCCACTGTCATTCTTACTATCTCTGCATACCAAACTCTTCTGGGCCACGCTGGGGCCACCAGAAGTACCGATTTCTTTTCCTGCCGGATCCTGCGAAGGAGCCGTGGCAGTAGCATAATAGGAGGAAAAGCATAAATCAGTGAGAACTGATGCCACGGAATCACCAATGCATTGTCCCGTATGCAAGAGGATCCCTTGTTCTTGCCACAAACTTGTCGACCTTGTTGTTGATCCTGGACGCAAAGAGATCTACATCTGGTATCCCCCATCTTTGGCATATAGCCAAAAGACATCAGGGTGAAGAGACCATTCCCCTGGGACTAACCGTTGGCGACTCAAATAGTCCACCTTCCAGTTTTCTATCCCTGGAATGAAAACTGCCGATATGCATGGCACATGCTTTTCTGCCCAGACTAAAATCTGGTTCACCTCTCTCTAAGCTGCATGACTCCTGGTGCCTCCCTGATGATTGATATAAGCCACTGCTGTGGCATTGTCGGACTGGATCCTGACAGGGCAACCCTGTAGCTTGAGAGTCCAGGCCCTCAGGGCTAGATATGCCGCACGGATCTCCAGAATGTTGATGGGTAAGGTCTTCTCGATTTCGGACCATTCCCCCTGGACTGCAGACTGTTCCAGAACTGCTCCCCAACCCGAAAGACAGGCATCCATTGTTACCACCGTCCAGGTAACCGGTAAAAAGGATTTCCCTTTCTGCAGGCTTTCAGGTATTAACCACCAACTGAGGCTCTGACGCACTGCGCGAGACAGGTGCATCAGAAAATCTAATGCCTGTACCTTCTTGTTCCAAGCAGACAGGATACTGTGTTGCAGCAGTCTTGAATGAAACTGAGCATAGGGAACTGCTTCGAATGAAGCCACCATCTTTCCCAGCACCCTCATACAAAGACGGACAGAAGGACCCTTCTTGGTCCTGACTACCTGAATCAGCTCTCTTAAGGCACTGATGTTTGCCTGAGATAAAAATACCTTCTCTTGGCTTGTATCTATGACCAGGCCCAAATACTCTAGTCTTAACTGGTTTTAAGAAAGACTTTTCTAGGTTGAGGATCCAACCTAGGTGTTCCAGGTAGTTGACTGTGGTCATCAAATTTCACTCAAACAGGCTACCGACCGGTCTATCAAGAGCAGGTTGTCTAGGTATGCTATGACAGTTATACCCTGAGCCCTTAATCTGGCCAGAGGAGGAGCCAAGATCTTTGTAAACACTCCAAGTGCAATGGCTAGCCCGAAAGGCAGGGCCACAAACTGAAAATGGCGTCCTTCTATTTCGAAGCGCAAGTACTTTTGATGAGCAGGAAAAATGGGTACATGCAGATACGCATCCCTGATGTCTATTGATGCCAGCAATTCTCCTCCCTGAAGGATGGAGACTACTGACTGAATTGACTCCATGCGAAAGGATCGAATCCTTAGGAATCGATTTAGATCCTTTAGATCCAGGATGGGTCTGACATCTCCATTTGGTTTTTGAACCATAAAGAGGTTGGAATAAAATCCCAATCCTTGTTCTTCCGTGGGATCCACCACGATGACTTTTTGCGACAATAGTCGCTCCAATGCTAGAAGGAGTGACTGCTTTTTCTCTGGATCTCTGGGGACATTTGAACTGAGGAAACGAGGAGAGGGGAATTCTTGGAACTCCAGTTTGTAACCTAGAGTTACCGTGGAGATTACCCATCTGTCCTGGAAATCCTCCTGCCAGAGCTTTGAGAACCGTAGTAGTCTTCCCCCCACCCGAGCAAGGGGGGGCGCTCCTTCATAAAGAGGCTTTAGCGTCTTGTCTAGTAGGCTTCTGCCCCCAGGACTTCTTTTGTCCCTGGGGTCGACTCTGAAATGTATTTCTTGACCCTGACAGAGGAGGGCGTCGCGCCTGCCTGGAGGCTGATGCTCCTGGCACTGGGGAAAGAGCCCGTTTGAAAGAGGGATGCTTACTCCTTTTCTTAACAGGTAAGAGAGTGCTTTTCCCACTAGAGATCCTTTGGACATAGTTGTCCAAATCCTCTCCAAACAGCCTAGCACCACGAAATGGAAATCCAGCCAGAAGCTTCTTACATGGTGCTTCGGCTGACCAATTTTTCAACCATAAGATTCTACGCATATGCACCAACCCAAGTGAAAGACGAGAGGTTTGGATGATAGAATCTCTGATAGCGTCTACAGCAAAACATAAGGCCGCTGGAAGGTTAGTTTAACATGGTCTCTCAAGTATTGACAGACTCCAGTCGCTGCCACTGCAGGTTGAGCTACTGAACCTGCCAAGGAGAAAATACTTTTCAGCAGGGATTCCATCTTTTTATCAACTGGATCTCTGAGCATTGTCTACGGGACAAGTCAGACTTTTATTTACAGAGGAAATGGCGGCGTCAACAGCCGGTATCCCCCACATCTTTATAAACTTTTCTTCCATGGGATAAAGTGTTGAAAACTTTTTAGGCGGAAAAAAACGTTTATCTGGGCGATCCCACTCAGAATAAATGAGCTTTTCTAGTAAATTATGAACAGGAAAAGCATGTGTTATTTGAGGAGGCTTCAGTGAACCCAAAGAAGAAGAGGGTTCTTTAACTGACTCAGAAACGGGTAATTTAAATGTGGAGCGGACGAATCCAGGAAGGATCTGTACTAACACCATCTCATCCTGAGAAGCTGAAGAGAGCCCTTCTCCACTTGATTCCTCAGAGGAGGAATTATCAGTCCCATCCCGATCCTCTGAAAGGGATTCTTCTCCTTTTTCCCCAGAGTTCCTCTGCCTGAGGGTCCTGGGTAACAGAGGAAGACCTAGTGAGTTTTCTTCCACTGAGTGAAGATGCGATTAAGGCCATTAATCTAATCTAATCTAAGTAAATGCTGCCTGGGAAAATGCCTGTGTCCCACCTAACATGCGACCGTCAGCTCTGTGTCCCTCCATTGGCTGAGTGCACCCAAAAAAGTATGCTTTTTATAGCCTGTGCAGCTGGCGATGTGGGCGTCTAGGCACACCGGACGTCGCGCTAACGCTCCGCCCCCCCTTCTGACCACCCCCCCTCCTCGTTTTAAAAAAAACGTGCGCTTTCCCACGCGAGCCGACCCTCCGGGACAAGCATGGAGGGGAGGCTGGGGTGGAGGAGGAAGGAGAGAGGCCGGCAGATGATGGGATCTGCCAATAGTAGTGGCGGCGGCGCGGTATACTACCGCCTTTCAGACCACCGGGAATATCCCTGAGGAAGAGCCCCCCATCCCATCCTACCTGGAGGAGCTGTGCAGCGTGAACACTAAGACAGACAAATCAAGCATGTGAAGGTATGTGCTCTTGGCAGCCCCCGGTGGCAACAATAGGCATAGCATACATTTACTTAAAGGAGAAACCTACTAGAATAAAAAAATTCTGAGGAATCTCCCTCACCTTATCCAGCTGCAGGGTTCCGTTACACAGACCCAATCTTCACCTCTCACGGTGGGCTCCGTTTGGAAAACCTTCAGAGACAGGGGCCCCCTAGAAAAGGAGGATCTGCAGTTCTGGGCCCGTAAAGCACCCCGCCAAGGATATGGCTAGAAAAACCAAATACTGGATCCCGGGGTCCAGCTCTCTAAAAAGAGAAGCGTTACAGGTAAGACCTCGTTTCTGCGGACACGAGGCCCGGGTACCATCCAATTCGGCCTAGAAAGGACACCTTGAAATGGATCCGGTTTGCATGGCTTGCCCCATTAAAGGATATGGATATTCCCTTTGGAGCTCAGCACAGCACATCTTTACACGTGACCAACACCTAAGACACTGGCGAAAAAACTGAGGTATCCCTGTAAGGGGAGGGATTATATAGGGGGTTGAACTTCCTGTTTAGGGTGTGCCAGTGTCCAATCACCTAGTGATACCCTATATAACCCATCAGTAATTACTGAGGCTCTGTGTCCCGTGATGTACGAGAAAGAAAACCCCCATTAGACTTACCGGTAACGGTATTTCCAGGAACCTTCCAGGACAGCTACTTGAGAGATGATCTGCTCCGCCCTCTACAGGAAACACAAATCAGAATTTAAAAGGCCCCTCCCTTTCCTCTGACCCTCAGTTGTTTAGAAGATCAAGTAACCTCCACCGAAGATGCACTCGGCAGAGGAAAAAAATAGAAAACATAAAACACACCACCACCAGGAAAACATAGTTGACCAGTGAAAAAATAGAATAGGGTGGGAATATAGACGCTGTCCTGGAAGGTTCCTGGAAATACCGTTACCGGTAAGTCTAACGGGGGTTTTCCCCCCTCACCTTCCAGGACAGCTACTTGAGAGGATAAGCAAGATATTATACCTTAGGGAGGGACGACAGCCTGAAGCACTTTCCTACCAAAGGAAAGGTCCTGGCTGGAAAGCATCTGAACTCTATAATGCTTGACAAACGCAGGAGAGGAGGACCAGACTATCTTCCCATGAAGCTCCCGCTCTTTCTGCCCATGATGTGGCCATGGATCTCGTTGAATGGGCCCTAATTCTAGAAGGAGAGGTGCGACCTGACGCTTTATATGCCTCACAGATATCTCCCCTAATCCACCTAGCAATAGAACTTTTAGATGCTTTGGACCCCTTCTTGGGGCCACTAAACAAAACTAACAGTTGGGAGGAACTCCTAAACCCACTGGTCTTTTCTAGATAAAGTAGAAGACATCTCTTTACGTCTAAAAGACCAAACCACCTTTCCTCTTCCGCATTTTTGGGAGAGGTGCAGAAACTAGAGAGGACTACCTCCTGGGACCTATGAAAGTTGGAAGAAACTTTGGGTAAATAGAGTGGATCGGGTTTAATCACCCCCCTGTCCTCTAAAATCCTCAGGAAGGGATCTTTACAGGAAAGAGACTCTAGATCAGAAATCCTTCGTCCTGACGTAATAGACAAAAGGAAGGACAACTTCAAAGAAATCATTTTCAGGGAAGTCTCATGCAAAGGCTCAAAAGGAGCCCTTGTTAGTGCATTTAATACCAACGACAGATCCCAGGGAGGAACATGTTTGAGGATCCTGGGAGTATGCCTGGCTCTGGCTAAAAGGAACCTCCTGACTACCGCTAGTCTTCTCTCTGAAAATAAAGATAGGGCAGCAACCTGAACCCTAAGGGTGTTGACAGAGAGCCCCTTTCCCACTCCCTCTTGCAGAAAATCTAAAATGCAGGGAGTGGAAAAAGAATCTAAACCAACTTTCCTTTGCCAGGAAATAAAAGTTTTCCAAACTTTCCCGTAGATTCTTCTTGTGACCAATTTACGGCTGTCTAGGACAGTATGAATAACCCTCTCTGAACATCCACTTAACTGTAGGATGCGCCGCTCAGCCTCCAGGCCGTCAAATGGAAGGTCTGAGGGTTTGGATGCAATACTGGTCCCTGATGGAGTAGATCCTTCCGAACTGGAAGGGACCAGGGAGGATACACAGATATGGCCTTCAGAGAGGAGAACCAACTCCTCCTGGGCCACCAGGGGGCAATCGACTTCTGCTCTGTCCTGAATAATCTTCCGAACCACTAGGGGCAAAAGGGGAAAAGGAGGGAAGGCATAGGCCAGGCTGAAGTCCCAAGGGGAGGACAGTGCATCCGTTCCAAAGGACTCTGTTTCTCTCTCCAGAGAAAAGAACGCCGGTAGTTTCTTGTTGAGACTGGAGGCAAAAAGATCCACTTTGGGGAGACCCCATCTTAGCACCACCTCCTGGAACGTGCCTTGATGTAGTTCCCAACCGCTGGAACTGATGCTCACCCTGCTCAGAAAGTCCGCCAGCACATTTTCTGACCCCTTGGTGTGAACTGCCCTTACTGAAGAGACATAGATCTCTGCCCAGGACAGAATCTGCTGCGTTAATGACAGAAGTGATTCCGAGCGAGTGCCCCCTTGCTTGTTCAAGTACGCCACTGTTGTGGCATTGTCTGAAAATATTAAAAGGTCCTTTGAATATACCCTCTCCCCCAGAGACATAAGTGCTTTCCTCACAGCCAAAAGTTCTCTGAAATTCGAGGAGCGACCTGCTTCCTCTGGCAACCAGGCTCCTTGAGCCTGCCAATCCTGTGAGTGAGCACCCCAACCCAAAAGACTGGCGTCTATGGTAATCTTGACTGGGCAATGTTGTGCCCAATCCTTCCCCCTCTGCAGATGTTCTCGCTGCTCCTACCAGGCGAGATCTAGAAAATTCCCTTCTGGTAGTTTTACCAGCTGATCCAGAGAATTTTTCCTGCGATCCCAATGGAGCAAAAGAAAAGCCTGAAGGGGTCTGGAGTGCAATTGAGCCCAAGGCACACCTGGAATGGCTGCAGTCATAAGTCCCAGCAATTGCATGATTCACCGAAGGGAGGTCTGAGGGAGCAGTTTGAAGGTCTGCACAGAGAGAAGAATTTTCCAAATTTTCTCTTCGGGAAGAAAAATCTTTAGGGCAACAGAGTCTATTAGATAACCCAGGAAAAGTATGCTCTGTGAGGGTACTAGGCAAGATTTCTGTTGGTTGACCTTCCACCCTAATTTTTGAAAGGTCCGCAAAACCAACTGTAGGTCTTGAATAAGGGACTCCATGCCCTGAGAAAAAAAAAAAAAAAAAAATCAAAAAATCGTCTAGATATGGGACGATTCATACACCTTGAATCCGAAAAAAGGCCATGACTTCGGCCATGATTTTTGTGAAAGTCCTCGGTGCTGCCGAAAGACCAAAAGGAAGGGCATTGAACTGCCAATGAGACGGCTCGTTTCCCACGAGCACTGCAAACCTGAGGAACCTTCGGTGGCTCTGGCAGATTGGTACATGAAGATAAGCGTCCTGAAGGTCCAGGGTCACCATGAAGACCTCTGGTAACAACAGATTTCTTACTGAATAAATGTTCTCCATGCGGAAACATCTGTAAACTATGTATTGGTTCAGGACGCTTAAATTTATGACCATACGAAAGCCGCCGGAAGCTTTCTTGACCAGAAAGACGTGAGAATAAAATCCCCGGAACTTCTGATCTTCTGGGACAGGAGAAATAACTTCCTCTGTTTCCCACACAGAGATCAAATTCAACATGGCTTGCCGTCTCTCTTGGTCTCTCAGCAGGTGGGTAAGAAAAAACCTCTGGGGGGGAGATTTTTGAACTCCAATCTGTAACCCTTTACCAGAGTTTGAAGGATGAAGGAATTGGTGAAAATTTCTGCCCATTCCTTGATGAAATGGCACAATCTTCCCCCTACCCCTAACCTGGCATCACTGGGTATTCTTGGAAGGGGCTGAAGGAGCAAAGGGAGTTCCCCCTTTGAGTTTGTCTTTGTTAAAGGACCATTTCTTTTTAGCCTGTTGGCTTTAAAATTAGCCTTGTTTTGGAAGCCACGAAAAGGCCTCTTATTCTGGGGCTTATTCCTTTGGGAAGAAGGGAATCGTTTACCTTTCGCAGAGGAACGAGATAAGACTTCTTCTAAGGAAGAACCAAACAGTTTGGCTTCGAAAGGAATGCCACAGAGCTTATTCTTGGAGGTAAGGTCACCTTCCCAATATTTAAGCCAGATAGCTCGCCTAGCTGAATTAATGAGAGCAGAAGCCCTAGCTGCGGATTTCACTGAATCTGCTGCTGCATCAGCTAGGAAGGCGACTGACTTGGCAATGAGTGGGAGGGATTCTCTAATCTCTTCCTTGGGGATGTCAGATGCCAGAAGATCATCTAGACGCTGAACCCATACGTCTAAATTCCTGGCCACACAGGTAGATGCTACCCCCCATTGAGAACGTCCTTTTGATGACGAAACGCGTCTGGGTACGCACGCAGCGACGCTACCACGAGACCAGGAAGTAGGACGAGCTTCGCTTCCATGCTTGTATGCCGGCCGGCGACATATACTTATGCGATATAAGTGCTTTTATTCTGTGAGTGCAATATTTTATTTATTAAATTCGTTTTTAAACGTACTTCACCATGGAGAGTTTATTTTTTATATTCTGGGTGGTTTACTGACGATGTGAACTTCGGGTTAATGAGGACGTATCAAAGTGCTCTATGTCAGCTCCTAACCTACTAAGAACCTGTTTATCATCGTGAGTCGGTAAGCACAATCTACAGCCACGGTGGTGGGGTTTTTTTTCACTTCCCTCCCCCTCTTTTTGGTTGTTTTTATGTGCACACCAGGGTGATTGGTATGTTCGTATGTCCATGTTTAGCATTTAACATACTACACTATGGCCAGTTTTTCTTGTGTTTGCTTCTCTCCTGCATTCATTGAGGGGATTTTGATCTGACCACGGACGGTGCTGATTGGTCCAATACCTCAGAGGCCCTGGCAAGGGTTTTTTGCCATCCGCTTATATCTTTGGAGTTCTGGTAAGAGCAATCATAGCTCATTTGGAACAGCATCCACATTTATACTGAATACCTACTACTTTGGGAATTTGGACTTTTATTTACTGGATTCGTTTTTTATATTTTTGTTGGTGTTAGGTCACACTATTAACTCACTCCAACACATATAACCTTTGTTTTAGCGCAGTTTATTTAATTTTATTTGTTTTGTTGGTGTTGTCGCACTGTTTACTGCTGCTTATCCTTTTGTACTTCTAGCGCGGAATTTTTTTGTTTTATATAGGTAGATGCTACCGCTGGGCCTAAAGAAAAAGCTGAAGCATCCCAGGCCCTATGCAGCAATAAGTCAGCCTTCCTATCCATTTGATCCTTAAGGACCCCAGAATCCTCAAAAGAAAGATCTGATCTTTTGGACACCTGCAACATAGGGGCATCTAATCTAGGACACTTAAAGAAAACCTCCTCAAATTCAGGCTGAAAAGGAAATCTTCTTTTGTGTCCTCTGGATTGGGACAACCTTTTTTCAGGTTCTTTCCATTCAGATAGAATCATGTCTCTAAGAGAGACTGATGTACCGGAAAGGTTCTAGATTTCCGTCCCTGAAGGCCCCTTTACATTTTATCCTGCACAGATTGAGCATGCTGTGGTATCTCAATCTGCTCTGAGGTATAAATTGCTTTTAATAGTTCATCAATATCTTCAACTGGAAAAAGATACTTGGATGAGCTACCTGTATCCTCCTCTGATGCAGACTTTTCATCAGATGAAGAGACTGAATTCTCACCTTCCTCCAGATCAGAGGTATTGCGTGAACTAATAGTCTCAGATACTAATAAGGGAAGGGACTTGGCAGAGTTTGAAGGATCTTGAGCTATGGGTCTAGAGGAGGAAGGGCCTATACTAGTAACCCTGTCATTCAGTGACCGAAAAGAATCCACTACCTTCTTCATAGAAGTCATTAACTCCCTAAAGGAGGAAGACTCTGAACTAGCTCTGGGTGGGATACAATCCTCACAAAAAAGCTTTTTATAACTATCAGAGAGCCTGGCTCTACAGTTCCCACATTTCTTCTTCACCGGTTTGGCCTAGAAGAGAGCAGAAACAAGGGCCATGAAAAAAGGATCCATACAAAAGAAGTCCCTTGCTGTAGCTATCCACAGACCAGGGCTTACCTTGGGGGCAGTATGGGACCCAGATGCTGCCGCTGGTTCAATACGAGCGGACGTTCCATCCTCAGACCTGTCCTCAGGCTCCATGAAGCAAGCGGAGAACGGTCGCCGAGAAGACTGCTGCTGTACTGCAAAAACTGCACCTAGAATGGCGTTTTTAGCAGGCCATTCCCCTGCAGCATGTCCTCAGTGTCTCCACACCATGCTCCTATGAAAACTCAGCGTCCGGAAGTGCGTCATGTGACTTCCGGTTCCGGCGCCATCTTGCTGCATCACCGGAAGTCCTCCTGACGCGATCTTGGTACACCGGAATGAAGCATTTGGGAGGACACAGTTCCACACAGCAGCGCTGGGGAAAGGATGGGAGTTGCCAGCATTTTACAAAGGCAAGTAACCCTTAGAAATAGGGAACCCTTCAGGTACAGACCATCATCCAGGACTTGGCCACAACTAGTACTGGATGAAACCAGAGAAGGGGGGTCCACCAACCACAGTTACCAGACCATAGGAAAACAAAAAACGTGTCGGTGCTCCTGGAGAGACTGAAAACACAAAACAACTGAGGGTCAGAGGAAAGGGAGGGGCCTTTTAAATTCTATCTGATTTGTGTTTCCTGTAGAGGGCGGAGCCGATCATCTCTCAAGTAGCTGTCCTAGAAGGTGAGGGGGGAAAAAAAAGTGTTAATTTCTGTGCTATTAAAGTATTCATTTGAGGGATACAGGAAATTAACAGCACTTCCAGAATGAAGATTGTCAAATAGGAAACACAATAAAATCATTAAGGTCGAAGAAGTGAAAAAATCTGGAGACTGGGCATGCAAGATTAGAATGTACTAGTAATGAGGGAATGTAAGAGAGGGGGTATAAAAAGGAAAAAAAGAATTGGGAGTGGAGAGGAGGTAGAAGCATATGAGGGAATTAAAAAAATTAAAAAAAAAGATAAACGGGGGTTCGGGGGTGGCAATAGCACAGACTCAAAACGGCAGAGAGGAGAGGGACGCCCAGTACTGCTTATATTAAAAGAGGAGTCAGCCATGTAGTCTTCAGATTTGCCCCTAAGGGTACAAAGTAAGGTGTTAGATCATTCATCCTGGAAAACCACTGAGACACCAGGAGTGGGGCTTGTTGTTTCCATATGATGGGAATCCAAGCCTTTGGAGCATTTACTTTTAAGAGGACAGCCGTTGGGTTGTCAAGAAAGAAATGTCTGAATTGCAATAATATATTGGTTGAATGGTCACCAAAAAGGATGCAATTCCCCAAAAATCTGCAGTAAAGTACCCTTATTTGTCTCACATCACCAGCACAATCACTTTGATTGGAAAATAATTTGGCAAGGAGTATAGGTCCTGTACCAACACAACATAATCTTGAAGGAGATTTCTTGCTACAGATCAAGGCTTTATGTGAAAAGAATAAAAAAGTCTGTCTATTTACTGTCAGAGAATGTAGTACTCAGATCTCCTTCCTATCCGAGGTGGTAAGTTGGGTCCTGTGTGGAATACATTCTCACTAATAATTGATAGTACATGGTAGATCTTCCTCTCTGCCCCTTGACCTTACCATAACTTCTCATACTGTGAGCAGCCACAGCGGTGGCTCAGGATTAAGCATGCATGAGTGCCCCCAAAGCAAGCAGCTTGCTCTGTTGGCACTCAGCAGAAGGGGGCCAAGAATGTGTGTCGGAGACCCGAGAATAGGGGGATCGAGCCTGCTCTGTGCAAAACCATTACACAGAGCAGGTAAGTATAACAGGTGTGTTGTTCTTAAAAGAAAAAAAAACTGAAGCTTACTGTCTACTTACTTTAAATTTGGGCAATGGAAGCTGTGATTTATATTAGGCATATAAATGTTATTTATACAGCTGTGTTCCAATTAATATTATAAAGGTAGCCTTTTTCAACCAGGGTGCCCAGGTACCCTGGGGGGGCCTTCAGGTTTCTTCAGGGGTGCCTTGGCAAAATAACTATAAATTGCCCCAAAATTGTATACTAGACAGTGGGTGGATAAAAACCTGCATTTTAGTTACACAAAGCCACAAGTTTTAATTGAGCACCATTACAATCTTCTATGACATTATCAGTTGATATAGAGGAGGTCAGGGCCTGCATAGCATCTTTGTTTGCCCCTCCCCTGCCCCTCTGCATCAGCACTGGGGTCACATTAGCTGAGTGAGAGAGAGAAACTGAGGAAAAAGAGAAACCTTGAAATACTAGTCCAGTTTGCAAAGGTGTATTTACTTTGGAAGAATATACCACCTCTAACGTAGAGTGTCATATGTGTCTGGATGCTGTTGCATCGCGATATGTTAAATTTTTTTTTTCGTTTTTTACATTTTTGAATGGGGTGCATAATTTTAAAGGGTGCCTTGACTTAAAAAAGGTTGAGAAACACTGCTATAATGGATTCTGTTGATTTAGTTATTTGTGTTTTCATGCCACTGATGCTTTTAATACCGTTTTTTTTTTTTTTAACATAACCGACCTGCTATTCAGGTTGGGTCACACAGAATAAACTTTGGATTTTATATTTAATTGTGTGTTGGTTGTAATTTTCTGAGAGAGAGTTCAGCTCAATAAATCCCAGAGCTCTGTTTTCCTATAGGACGGATTTGTCCCATTTTCACTTTTGCAGTAAAATTTGAGAACCCCCTCCCCCACTGTTTGTTCCCATTCATACAACATACCTACATACACATTGTATAATTTTTAATTTTTTTTTACCTTTTTAGGTGTATGGAGCAAGCCTTTTGCAGACTACAAGCTACTCTGAATGATTTGAAATGAAAGGAAATCCAATCTGTCCCTACTGACAAAGAGGGGACAGAGTTTCTCCCTAAGGCTGCTTTCACGCCAAGCCGCTTTACAGGCACTATATCGCTAAAAATAGCGCCTGTAAAGAGCCTCTCCTTTCACTCCAGTGTGAAAGCCCGAGTACTTGCACACTGGAGCGGTGCGCTGGCAGGACGGTAAAAAAAGTCCTGCAAGCCGCATCTTTGCAGCGCTGTATACACCGCTCCTAAAGCGCCCCTGCTCATTGAAATCAATTTGCAGCGACGCTTTGCGGGCGGTTTTAACCCTTTTTTGAAAAGTAAAATATAAGCTATGTGACAGAAAAGATGCAACAAGTATAAAAGTAGGTGTTAGCCAAATTTGGCTGCAAAAGATGAAATATACTTTTAGCCTGGGTTCACACATATGCGATGTCAGACATCGCATGCGATTTGCACCGTATTGCTGTGCAGATCACATGAGATGTCTGTGCAATGCGAGTTCAGCCATACAGTTGTAAGCTGAACTTGAATTGGATTTGCACGAAAATAGTGCAGGAACCTTTTTTACCCACACTGGAATCGGAACGCATGGTTGTTTAGACCCATACAATCCAATTCCTGTCTGAATTTACAATGTGATCTGCGAACCGATCTGGGGGTGTCATTAAATTTGTATTGACAACCGCAGTGGTTCGCATAGGGCAGTGTGAACTGCCTGCTAGGAAGATGCGGGAACGGCACTGGAATTGCGCTGGTTCCCGCATCGCATATGTGTGAACCGGGGCTGAACGCATTAAACCACACAGTGGTTGACTAGTGGATTTTCTGGTTCCACTGGAGCAGCTAAACCCCTAAATACAAGATTTCTCTTTAAACTAAGAAGACATTCCATATTGTGCAAATGTTAATGCAAAACCCTAGTCATAGGGATAGGAAGTCAATACAGGTCAAATGAAGCCTGCACACGCCATGTTCCTCAAAGCTTTAATCGACGTGATATGTGTGCGTCAATGGATCTGGATCAAGTCCACAGGTGCGCCACCATAGGAAGTGGCTTCTTATAGTCGCACATGAAAAAGAGGGAGAGCACAGAGCGCCGGCAGAGGATCCCAAAAGAGGAAGATCACGGCTGATCTGTGCAAAACTATTGCACAGAGCATGTAAGTATGGCACATGTGTTATAAAAAAAAAAAACTTTAGAAATCACTTTAATGTTTGGGTGGCAGCACTGTCAGTGATAAGTGATATTCCATGACTACCCCGTGGAGCACAAACAATACCTTATGATGTATAGTCATAGATAAGTACAGATTATATGTGTGCTTGTGACTTATCTGTGCATTTTATTTATCTTGTGTTTCTATGCTTTGGATTCAGGGGTTATGAACACAGTCTAACACGTTACACAAGGGGTGTAAGCTGTCCACCAACACTGCTTTGCAACCACAGCACAAATGGAGAATACAACTAAATGCTACAAGCACTTGGTCCTCTGGGGAGTAAAGACAATTTTTAATTTGTGATACTTCTTTAAAAACACACCAACTCCAAATTTATCCAGGGACAAGCAGATTTGCAAATACTCCTGCTTTTTTTTTTTCCAAAAAAGCAATGCATGGCAAAAGCTGGCCACACCATTATACAATTTTCTTGTTCAATTACCTTTAGATTTACTTACAACTATGTAGTACAAGGGCCTGCCTGATTGTATAAAAATTTAAAGTGTTTAGGTTTGACCTTATATTGAACAAGAAAATTGTATAATGCATGGCCAGTCTAACTGGTTATATTTTCCCAAAACCAATTGGCTCTAAATATATAGAGTTGTCATGCAGTTTTTAGGCATAAACAAAAAGAGCAACATTCTGATGCAAACGTTAAAGTGCCACCAAACAAGGTCCTTATTTTCCAAATAAAATCCATAAATATCCTCTACTTAATGAACCTGTAATCTATTTTTTATGAGTTTTTCATAGTTTCTTACGGTTTTTCTCTGCCCCCTTGTAATGTCCCCTGTGAGTTTCTGAATCTCTCCCTCCCCCCTCACGTCCATTTTCTTGGAATGAGCCATGCACTCCTCTATGCAAACTACAAATCCCATAGTCCCAAAAAAAGGAGAGAGAAAAGGGAATTTGGAGTCTCTTGTTGTGTAAGAATACATACTTGAATATATTTTGTTTAAACAAGGGGTTAAGTATAGATATGAAGTTTAATAGCATAGCAAAGCAGAAAACAATACCTGAAGTTTTCCAGAACAAATGTAGTGGAATCATAAGCAGGGACCAGTTCACTGCAGACAAAAAAAAACAAAAAACATACATATACATGAGAGTAAGAAAAAAACATGAAAAGCTAGAAACATTTTCCTTTACAAAAGGTTACAAAGGTTAAAGCAAGTTTTATGTTTCCCCTTGTGCAGTATGTGTTTTATGACTTGTGTGCTTACCACGCTTCAGTATATGGATGTAAGCAAGAGTGTGTATGTGTTAAAAAATTTAAAAAAACCTATAAAATAATGTACCACCACCAGGGTAGTGCTTGGAGCCCAAGCAACCAATTACAGGCCTGAATAGTTTCACTGTGGGCACTGGGAGTGCACAACCTTTTCAAATGACTACTTTCAGGAGGTTATTTGCATAAGAATTATGGAAGTGCTTGCAACAGTGGGGAGAGGGGGGGTTAGGTATATTAACAATGGTTTTGGGGAGGGGGGGCGTGGTCTCAGCATGGCGGTGTGAAGATGCATCTTTACAGAGCTTCTGGCCGGCGGGTACCCTGCAGCTAACCACCGTTAACTTACCCCACATTACCAGTGCCTAGCAGGTCCAGGAAGCCTGACAGATATCCCGCTGCCTCAGCCTACACCCTGGATCGTTTTCTATGGCCACAAAAGCCGGCGGCCTCCATGCCGGCAGCTCCCAAGATGGCGCCGGCTCGCTTTGCAGCCTCGATCACAATAGAGGAATCCACAGTGCCTGGTCTCCCGCAACAGCGGCCAGACGACCACACAATGCCGCCTTTCTCACCCCCCCAGTGATCTTTCGCCCTGCCTATCCAGATCGCTGACAGTCTCCATGGACATGGAGGAACTGCTCAGCTTGGAGCACATGCCTCTTCACCAACTCCTACTCCACCCAGCGCTCTATCTTCAGCCCAGAGCACACTGCAGAGCAAGGACTGATGCCTCCACGACAGGTCACAGTGAGTACCCTCGGTAGCCCACCTCGTTCTCCTGGTCTCCCTCTCAATCCCAATTCTGAGCACAGGTTATGGGCATTTTTACAGGAGCTCCCCACTAGAGCAGACTTAAGAATCACTTGTCCAGAGAATGGAGACTGCTTTGAAGGGTGATGTACAGACTCTCAAACAGGAAGTGTCTGAACTGGACACCCGGTTTGCCGCAGTGGAGCAGGAACAGGGTGCAATGTCTCAGTCTGTGCAAACTTTATAATCTAACTCTGATTTCAATGACCAAGTTGTCCAACTGCACTTACTCCTTGGCGATTTGGAGAATCACAGTCGCTGGCAGAATATACGGTTAAGGGGGGTCCCAGAATCTGTCCCGCAATCAGAACTGTCCTCGACAGTGGCCAACATTTTTAACTGCTATCTGGACCGCCTGCCAAATTCTGAGGTAGTCACTGACAGAGTTCACAGAACCCTGGGCCCAAGATCGGATTCATCAGACAGGCCAAGGGATGTCCTTTGCTGCTTACACTCTCTTTTATCTTCAAGGAGGACATACTACAGCAGGCTTGGAGGGTGGGAGCCCTGGAGTTTGATGGCACAGCTGTCCACCTTTTGCCGGATGTTTCAAGAAAAACTCTTCTCATGCGGCAATCCCTCAAACCACTCCTGGATGCTCTGAGCGAAAAGGATCTTGCCTACAAGTGGAGCCATCCATTCCATCTCATCGTTCACAAAGGAACAGATACCGTCTCCTTACGTCATCCTTCAGAGCTGGTCCTGTTTATCTTTGCGAACTGGCTTACAGTGCTCGCCACTGGAGATTCCTGGCGTCAGGTCCCCCCGGGCAGACCACAAAGGGCCCATTACCATGGTCAGGGAGGCCTTTCACAAGCTAGAGTGACGGGGCACCCCTGATCCTCGCTCCTGAATGAAGAAGCGGCCAGTTGAACTTACCAACACAGACTGTCAGTCTAAACACAGCTCTACTTTTTTGCTTTACCTGAGGGCTAAACCTGATCTGTTAGGGGAATGACCAGCGAACCCAGGGTCTTCCTGATATGAGCTGATATGCTTTGGTTCGCTGAAAAGCAGAGGCTTCCCTAACGCTATAAAGAGTTAATATAGTTCCCCTTTTGACTTTTACGTTGTTATACTGCATTTTATGCCCGTTGATATTACATTTTACTGTCTACTGCTTTCCTATTTATGTATCCTGAGCATTAAGGGTTGGGAATGTGAATTTTACAGCCACATTCAGGAGCCATGACTTTGACTTCTTCTTTAAGGGGGATTTTTCAAATTTTTCAATATTCAATTTATTACCAATGTATTTATTCTGTGGTTTGTCGGTCTACATTTATTACCTCATATTTTAGGCAATGCTGGTGCTCCAACATTGGTCGATGTTGGCTGCGGGGGCCCCAATGGTTGGGGCTTTGTGCCTTTCCATGCCTTACTACTCCCCACACTACGTATACTCTGCCCTGGTGGAAGCAGCTCTTCTCTGCGGAGTTTCTATCTTTCACTAGGCTCTTCCTTTTCCTCTCTTGGAACGTACAGGAGCTGAATTCTCCAGAGAAGCGCACTAGCTGTCTAGCTAAGCTTTGGAGACACAGAATGCACATTGCAATTCTCCAAGAGACTCAGGGCAGACAAGATACCCATACTATCCAACAAATACTTTCCAACGGCCTACCATAGTCTGTACTCAACCACTAAATCTAAAGGGACGAGTATCCTCATATCCAAATCCCTTCCATGGCAACTCCTTGATGAGCACCATGATCAGGAGAGCAGATTCCTGCTTCTGAAAGGGAAAATTTATTTTCAGACCTTTACTCTTGCGAACATTTATCTCCCAAATTCCAATCCACTCCCAACCCTTGAGACCTCTTTTTCCATCCTTGACCCTTTTCTCGAGGGAACCCTTGTCTTAAGGAGGGTACTTCAACTTGACCTTGGACCCACACAGAGATTCTTCAAACTTATCCTCTCTACCCCTGGGAGCCCAACTTCACCTTAAAAACCTTTTGCACTCCCATAATTGGTCGATATATGGAGAATATTTCATCAGCAGGAGCAGGATTATACCTTTTATTCAAATGTTCACGGCTCTTATTCCAGAATTGATTTTTTTCTAAAACATTCTGCAATATATCTCTGGTCACCAAGACAGACATCGGACACATCACACTCTGACCATGCCCCAATCACTCTGGAGCTTGCCTTCTTCCAGGCAACCCCCAAGACTTCTATGTGGCGACTCAATGAGACGCTTTTGAATGATCCCGAAATTGCGGCAGATATCCATAAGGAAATTACCTTATATTTCTCTACTAATGTAGGCTCGGTGGAAAATCCAATCTGTGTGGTCTACACACAAATGCTAGATTAAGGGAATCATACTTAAACATGGTCATGCAGCCAAGAAACGTCCCAACAAAACCTTGTCCGATCTTCTAGCTTGACTCCATTCCTTAGAATGTCAACACAAGTCCAGACCAGACCGAATGATTGAATTGAAACTGGCTAGGCTCCAGGAGGTCATAAGGGATCATTTGCTATACGAAGCAAAACATGTTCGGTTAAAGGCCCGTTGTTCTTTTTACGAATATGGAGATAAGTGCAGCCGCCTACTGGCCAATGCCTTACGCACCAAGCGATCACGGACTTATGTTCCAGCTTTACTTTCGTCGTCTGGTTCTAAAGTTCATTCTTCTCCGGAGCTGGCGGAGAGCTTCCGCGACTTTTACTCTAAATTGTAAAACTTACACCAACCTCCCATATCCAATTTACCGTCCCAGAGCTCCTCAGACATCTGCAATTGTCTTAGGGAATCCAATCTCCCCAAGCTGACTACGGAAGAGTGTGAGGACCTTTCTAAGCCCATTACAGTAGAAGAATTTACTTCGGCCATAGCTAACACTCAGTCTGGTAAGGCTCCTGGTCTGGTGTACCCTCCCTTACTATTTCAGCCATTTTATAGGAATACCAAAGCAACGGTACAGGTAAATGGCTACAATTCCAGCCCTTTTTCCATTTCCAACGGTACCAGACAGGATTGTCCCCTATCCCCCCCCCCCCCCCATTCGTTCGCTCTGCAACCCTTTCTACATCATAATAGAGGTAACCCGTCTATCCGAGTCATTAAAGCCAGCAACTACCAACACAAGGTGGCGGTACACGCCGGCGACCTCTTATTTTATATCACTGAACCGCTTACCTCCTTACCCTCCTTGTTACAGTTGTTGAAATGCTATAGTAGCTTGTCGAAGTTCAAGGTTAACTTACAAAAATCAGAGGCCTTAAATATCTCCTTAACAGATGTTACCAGAGCAAGCTCGCGCCCTTTTTTTCTGTTCAAATGGGCTACCCGCTCGATTCAATATCTGGGAACGAAAATTCCTGAGAACCTAAATGACATTCTTCCCCTCAACTACCAGCCTTTCTGTCAACGCTAACCTCTGACCTTAAAAAGTGGCTCTTTTTGGTTTGGCCGTTGCAACATACTTAAGATGAACGCGATGCCCAGACTCCTGTACTTACTGCAGACACTGCCGGATAAAAAATACCTCAGACCTTTTTTTCACGCAGTACGGTCAGTATTTATCAAATTAATTTGGTGAGGTAAACATCCACGCCTTGGTAGAGCGTTACTGTTACGACCTAAGCTGAAGGGAGGAGTGGGTTTCCCAGACCCGGCCCTGTATTATACTGCGGTGCATATGCCCAGGGTTCTGGACTGGTGTCGACACAATGCCCTGAAACTCTGGGTATCGCTGGAACAAGAAACAGAAAATTGCCAAACATGTATACACATTTACCCATTTATCTCACAAATGAAATGGTAAAACTAATTTACAGCCAGAATTGGCAAAACTGTGTGTCATTTCCCACCACTACAAAATACTCCATGCTAACAGCTTACATACAAGCAAACTGCAGTTAAGAACTGCTTTAAATGGCAAATTTAGTTTCTAGGACTCCTTCACCACGCACATCCCCTCTAAACTAATCATTGAAACCACGCATGTGGACAAGCTTGGAGACTTTGCATGAGAGGCTTTGCATGAGAGGCTTTGCAGCTTCCAGCGAGTGTGGACAGGCAATTGTGGGATTGGTGGGGGAGCAGGGGGTCAGGGGATTTTTGGAAAGTAAATGAAAGAAATATCGTACTAAATTTACAGCTGTGCTTTATGTAAAGTTTGTCTTATTATATTTCTGTTAGGTAACTATAGATATTTATTCAAGTTTGAGCAAGAACCCTCTTTTCACATTGCTAGAAAAATATTATGCTAAATGTGAGATGATGGGAAAAGAGACTTTCATTTGGATTAAAGTGTTTTTTAATAAAAGTGATTAAAAACATGATTCCCTACCATGCAAAATACAACTATATTGTATCCATGGTTAATTGGAAACTTTGACTTTTTTGAGACCAACAAACCTAAACAGAGGGTGCAAAACTATCTCAACCTAGAAAACTGGCATCCATAATAATAAACTTCCAATATAGGGGAAGAACAAAAACCTGCCGCAGACAGAATCCATCATGACAGACACATCTTGGTTGGAAGACATAACAGGACCATATCGTCCAGAGAAAAAATAGATTTGCTCCACGCCATAAGAATTTTCCATGGCCAAGTTCTGGAGTAGCACTACACAAATAGACGATTCCAAAAGTGGATACCATCAATCACAGCACTAACGTTGGGATTTTAGTTCCAGAAGCAGATTCTGCAGTCCCATCAACTTTTCCTGAGGCTGGAAGGCATTGATCTGAAAGGTATCCTGAAGAAGACACAAATACTCCAAAAAATAAGAAATGTCATGTTTCGCTGTTCAGGATCCACTTGAAATCTTCCAAGTTCAGCATTGTAATCGACACACTGGAGTCCAAGGCTAAGGATTACCTTGGTATCTGAGGACTGAAATGCCTCTGAGATGAAGAAAAAACGCAAAACTGGTGTGAGAACCTTTGTGAAAACTCCTGGGGCTGAGGCAAGGTCAAAGTGAAAGAAAACAGATAGAATTTGTCATTAATCAACTAAGCTGAGGATCTACAAAAGATGGGAATGTGAAAATATACATCCTTTATGATGATGGACACCAAGAAATCTCAGTGATGAAGGGAGAGAATGAATGACTGAATACTGTAGATGCCATTCAAAAGTTTTGAGAACTCTTAATCTAAGATGGAATGAATGCCGCCTATGGGCTTCAGATGCATAAACCGGTTGCATAAAAACTTCATATCTTTCGGCTGGGGAGGGGATGGGGAGAACACCAATGAGGACCTCCACCTGCCAATTGCCTAGGACTAGGCAGGAAAAAAAAATTAACATGGCGTCCAGGACAGGATCCAAATTCCCTGCCTTGCCGCAGCATGACATATGATAGCAACCTGATAGACTATGAATGCCAAAGCACTGGCAATTTCTGACTAAATTTGTACCGGATAACCTTCAAGCAGGATTGTTCAGCACTGCAGAGACAGCCAAATTACCTGCAGTTCTAAGATGGCGATTCAAAAAAGGAAAAACGGAGGACAATAGCTCTCAGCAGATGCGGCAGAGCAGCTCTTGGCTCAGGAGAAATCCCAACTAGCGGGATCCACCCATCTGCTTGAATGACAGCTGGCTCAGCCTCATAGCACACGGCTAATAGATGGAGCCAGCAACACCCACCTTCTCTCCAGCCCGATGTTTCAGTGAGAGCAGAGCGGAGACTGACCAAGAACTGAGTGATCAGCGGGACATGTGATCCTTCATTTTTTAGGCTTAGCGCCAGCCTGCGATAGCCGCAGCATCGGTGAGTATGTAGGTCTATTTTTTTTCTACTAACCTAATACTTCACCTTTAAATCCTTCTTATCAACACGATGCCCTGGGCTTCTCCCCAGACAGGCTGGCACTTATGAAGATCTTCGGGATTATGGAAATTAAGGAATTCCCTTATGCCAGCAGGTCAGAGACAACCTGGTCCTTGGCAGCAAAAAAGAAAATCGACATTTCCAGGGACCGGATTGACTTGTCTCATGACTACAAAACGCAGTGAAGTAAAGGCCTGGAAAGAAACTGGTCAATAAAAAGGTCTAGAAAGAGGCTATCATTAGGCCCAAAATTCATGCAAAAATTAAGCCAGGTGACCCCCTAGGCTTGAAGCTCAAGCCTCAGACCAGAAGTCTGAAGCTTATCCAAGCCTAGATACTGAAAATGAGGAGTCTTTTCCTGCAACAATTTCTGAAGGTTCAGGATAAACCTTGCAACTTCTGAACAGAACGCCCTCTGACAGAAACCTGTGCTAATTCTTCCTACAATTTGAGGTCATCAAAGAACCCCACAAAAGGGGATGGAACAGGGCCAATGCTAGGTACTAACACTTTGGTGGAAACCAAGGTGAGGCAAGAAATTAAAGCTAGGGCCATGAAGTGGAAGTGTAGGGGCCTAGGAGCTCTAGACATGTTCCCCTTGCGTCAGGAAGGCAGCAACTGACCTTGCAGATTCTTTGGAAATTTTTGGAATTTGAAGTCCAGAACAGGACAAATACCTTCACTGGGCTTTGGCAACATAAGAGCAAGCTTGAATAGAACCCTTTGAACCTGCATTGTGAAGGTACTTGCACAAGTACTCCCTAGGACAAGAGGCCGTTCAGTGCATTCTCCAAATTTTACTGTTCTTGGGCAAATTTTGGTTGATTTGACATGGGAAAGCATTGAGGGATTAGAGTTTTGAACTCTATTTTGTATCACTGTGAAAACCCTGATTGAGCCCACAAACCTGGGACACCTGTGAGCCAGAGAGAGGCAAATTGTAACCGATGCCCCCCCTCCCCCCTTCTCTTTGGAAGAGGGCTTTGAGAAAAACTTGTAGGGCTTTGTGGCTCAAGTCTTCTCCTGAAAGAAACAGCTAAACTTAGGCTTTGAAGCTGAAGCATAGGTTGATTGATTGGGAGCTCTGCAACTAGAAGAGGTGGAGGCTTCAGAGGAAAAAAAATCTACTGGTGTTGAAGAACCTTCCCTTCCAATCTTCTGGGATACGTCACAGGTCTCAGAAGATTGCCTGACCATTGAGGAAGTGCAGCACAACCTGCGCAAGTGCAGTGCGCACCAGGCTGTGAAGCTACAAGCTGTCACAGCAGGGTGCCTGCGCTTGTAATGTTGGTGCCGAGGAGAGGCGAGGGAGAGAAGCGACGGTTAGGGCGGCTGCATCACTGGATCATGGGACAGGTGAGTGTGTGTTTATTAAAAGTCAGCAGCTACACTTTTTGTAGCTGCTAACTTTTAATAAACACAAAAAGTTACTGAACTCCACTTTAATTTATTATGTGCCTCACCAAAGAAATGTCAATCTTCAAAGGGTATGCATGGAGTCTTTTAAAGGTAATTTCAGCTAGCCAGGCTTTTAGCCATAAGATTCTGCACAAATGAATGGAAATTGGGGCCAGTCTAGAAATTTGTTTTAAGTTTTAGGGCTTCCAACAAAAGAGCAAGGCAGAAGGAGCTGTAATTGCTCGGTTAAGACCTGGAATAAAGGGTCTAGCTGGTTGTTCATTGCCCTAGTTCAGTTAGCTGCAGCTTGACATAGAAAATTGCAGAGACAGCTGGCTATAGAGTTGGGCATGCAAGAGTAAAGACAGCCTTTAAGAGCCCCTCAAATTTATGACCACCAGAATCTTTGAATAAATGAACATCTTCAATCGGAATAGTGAGATATTTGTGCAAGACTAAATTAGAAGGATCAATTATCAAGACAGACCCAGTTATTGGTAATCTTTTTTCACTGGACAGAGCCCGACAGTAACTTTTGGAGGAGAGATCTCCTCCAGAGTGACCCAATTGTCATAAATTTCACATAGGATTTGTTTATGAATGGGGAATTACTTTTTAGAGTTAACAAGTCTTTTTACCCAAAAGGGGCAAAGTAACAGAAGAAAATTGGGTGTGGCAATACCGCAGCTTTTGTGCACAGAAGAGGTGAGCATGTCTACTATTGTAAGTTTATTGCGTGAAGTTCCAGCTTCAGGTGTAAAAGAATGTAGGGGAGAAAAATCTTCCACAGCCTACTCTAATACTGCCTCCGGGTCCTTTTATTCCCTTGTAGGTTTGCAGAAATTACGACATGGTTGAGGAAAAATATGCTTTTGTCAGGTAGGCAGTCCAAGGACTGGTGACCTTTGCTTACATTTTAAGTGTGCTGGTGCTAGGATGCGGCTAGAACATCAGGAATCGTTCCAGTTGTGCTTACCTAGTGCACAACACTCAGGCTGCACATGAGGGCTTGCAGGCCACGTGTTAGACACAACGGCTCTAATACTAATATAGCTTCTCTCCTTCAAAAATACCGCAACCAACATAAAACAATTTCTAGACAAAAATATAGTACATACTTAGAACAATTATTTTATAATTAAACCATTAAACAGAAGTAACCTGGTAAAATCTGGTGGAACCGGTGTAGTAACAAAAGAAGCCATGGGTTTCCTATGAACTTGCTGAAACATCATAAGAATCTCTGGACTTTTGGAGATAAGTTCACTCTTACTACAAGAACGAAGCTGAAAAACAACAACAACAATAATAATAATAATAATAATAATAATAATAATAATAATACCACCACCAATAACAGCAACGATAATAAACAAATTATGTGGAAGAATTTAGAATAATAAAAGTTTTTTTTAAAGAAAGAATTATTAACTACTTACCGACCGGGCGATAGCCGTCCCCCCAGAATGGCGCGCACTCAAGAATGTCCGTGACCGTTGAGTCTTCCAGACCCGGCGCGCCACGGATCGGGGCAAAGGGCCAATGACAGCGGCCCTTTACCAAGTGATCACTCCATCCAATGAAAGAGCGATCAGTTGTCAACAATTCGGTGCATGTCCAGTTCAGCTGCTCCCCTCTCCTCACACCGATCAGTACAGTGTGTGAGGACTGGAGGGAGGTAGTGCAGCACCACTGTGGGCTGGATCTGAAGTTCCCACAGCGCTGATCTGTGCCCATCCATGGCTCATCCATCCCCATCCATAGCTCATCCATCCCACATCCATACCACATCAGAGCTCATCTGTACTTATCCAAGACACATTAGTACTTATCCATGTTAATCAGTGCCACATCCATGCCACCTCCATGCCACCTCAGCGCCTCACAAAAGTGTAATAGGTAGTCAAATTAGATTTTAAATTTATGTCCCTAGAACACCTGCATGTTTGGCCTCTGTATGTGGCCAAGCTGTGGAAAAATCTCACACATGTGGTATCGCCATACTCGGGACAAGTAGCAGAATATATTTTGGGGTGTCATTTTTGCTATGTACATGCTATGTGTTAGAAATATCTTATAATTTGATAACATCTGCGGTTTTTATTTTTTGCGCTATAAACAAAAAAGAGCGCCAATTTTGAAAAAAACTCATTTTTTACTTTTTGCTATAATAAATATCCCCCCCCAAAAAAAATTATATATATATATATATATATATATATATATATATATATATATATATATATATATATATATATATATATATATATATATATATATATATATATATATATATATATATATATAAATTCCCTCAGTTTAGGCTGATATGTGTTCTTCTACATATTTTTGGTAAAAAAAAAAAAAAAAAAAAAGAAAGAAAAAAGAAAATGGCAATAATCGTATATTGATTGGTTTGCGCAAAAGTTATAGCGTCTACAAGATAGGGGATAGTTTCATGGCACTTTTATATATTTTTTTTTATTAGTAACGGCGGCGATCTGCGATTTTTATCGGTACTGCGACATTATGGCGGACACATTGGACACTTTTGACACTATTTTGGGACCATTGTCATTTATACAGCGATCAGTGCTATAAAAATGCACCAATTTCTGTGTAAATGACACTGGCAGTGAAGGGGTTAACCACTAGGGGGCGATGAAGGGCTTATGTCCTAGGGGGTGATTATAACTGTGGGGGGGATGGGCTTCAAGTCACATGACAGCAATCACCGTTCCTGACAGGGAATGTTCTGAGGTTCCTTGACACGATCGCCGGGAAACTGGCAGACAGAGTTCGCCGGTCCCACGGGCACGATCACGCTGTACGCGGCGGGCACACGCCTGCTATCCCTGGCTCTTAAAGGGGACATACAGGTATGCCCATTTGCCCACCGCTGCCATTGTGCCGATGTATATCGGCGTGCAGCGGTCGGCAAGTGGTTAAATACCACCAAAATAAAGCTCCATTTGTGTGAAAAAAAGGCAACAATTTCGTATGGGTACAGTGTTGCATGACTAAGTAGTTGTCATTCAAAACGTGAGAGCACTGAAAACTGAAAATTGGTCTGGTTAGGAAGGGAGGTTTAAATACCCAGTGGACAAGTGGTTAAACTTAAATAAATAAATTTAAAAAAATGGGGGGGAAATATGCAGTTTCAGTCACCTGAAAGAGTCCCAAATTCTGGAGATCTTTTCATTAAAATGGTTTCCTAAAGCTCACTTTATAATGGTTTGTGGACTTGTGGGAAAAAAAAAAAAAAGGACTTTTGATCTACCTGTAAATTCTACATCTTGGGGTACAGGACAAAGGCAAAGTATTCGTAGACCATAGGCTATAGTCTAGAACTTTCAGGTGATTTAACATCAGCAAAGCTCCTCAGAATGTGCCCCCTGTAATCTTACCTAACTCAGTCCTCACTTTTGTAAAAAGCAATGCAGAGTAACACACAGCAACAGAGGGGAGGCTGGCTCATATCCTGTACCATTACTTCAAGATATGCAATTAATATGCAAGCCAAAATTCCTTTAATCATAAAAATTCAGCTTTAATAAAATACATTTTTGCAGGTCAAAAAAAAATGTGAATTTATTTTTTGTTCTGGAGCCTGCAGAATACTGCAACTGTGATCAGCAGATCCTGGGGTCAATGCCAGAATCTTGCAGAATCTCAGTATAGCTGTCTGCCCGTACCTTGTGTAAGCGCAGACACTTTACTGGTAAGCAGGAAGATCAATAAACTATGAAAGCACTCACCAGCAAGCTTACAGTTCATCTGCCGCAGTGGCAGACGGTGGTTGTAGTGCATTCATCCACAGATCACAGTGAATGAATGATGCGGCCGTGTATGTGAAGACCCCCATGGCCGTGTGACAGCAGTGTGGGGAGATCTTCCGCCTGCTGTCACAGCAGGGGATCAGAGGGGAGCAGGCAGATGGCTCTTAGGTAACATGTTACAGGTGTACCTTGTTACCAAAGGTGAACTTATGTAATTGTACAGTACAGGCTTTATATTTATAGACCCAGAAATGTCCCCAGCAATGAAAAAGGATGGGTAACAAGTCAATAAAAACAAGTTATGCTAAAAGTTATTTCTCGGTACAGAAGAGGTTCATGGGACGAGGTATGATTATAGGGGGCATGTCCTCAAAAGCTTTACCAGTGTCCAATCAACTCAAAGTATCAGCCTATAACCAATGGTCCACAAATATCATGCTTGTGTTCTGTACTATAAAAGATTAAGAAAAAGTATTTTTTATAAAAGTATTAAATTGAAATACAAAAATGGGTCCCAAAAGCCTCACTATTGGCTATATGGCCTTTTTCAGTTCTCCCGAGGAAAAACACTGCATTTTAATTATTGTATTGTATGTTGGCACATACCACTGTAATTCCTCTTACACATGGGTGGCCAGGGGGAGGCAAAATAAGATGGTTGAGCTGTGGTTTTGCCACTTCCGGCCTAGTACATGATTTGGACATATATGTTACTCTCTCATTTGCTTGAGAGAGATAGCTCGATTGATAGATATCAGGAGTACCTTGTCCAACTGTATTTTACACTACAGGTTGTGTGTTGCTGTCTAAGGTATATGGCTTCTGTTGTGAGATGTTTTAACTGTATCCAGTTTTGTGATATGTACTGTATATATTGGCCTTAATTATAAAACTATCTGCCCCAAGGCAAAGAAATTGAAACTTTAACTTTACAATTATTATTTTTTTTGCACTTTCATATTGAAGATTTTAACTTTTTTTTTGTTGTGGGGGTAATACAATTTTTGTATATTAAAAATGGTACAAAATAGAAGCTCACAAAAGTAAACCTTAGCTTCCAGGCAAAGCAGTAATGGAGAACAATTTATAAAAAGTGGAGCAAAATAAATATAAATTTATAATGTAATATATACATTTAAAAAAATGCTCAATGGTTATGTACCTGATGTTCCACTTCTTGTAAAAGTGATTCAAGAAGCTCTGTTTCCTGAGTGAGAGAAGTCTTCTGACCTAAAAATTAAAGCAGCAAAGTTGCATTCTGCAATACACAAACAACATGCTGATTTTATTTTATTTGTGCTATTCTGAAAGCCAGAATCTGCTCTTTACACATCACTAAATAGTAAATGCTATTCTGAAGTGAGAAGCCTCAGGTGTCGCACAGAGATGAAAAAAAGTCTCCCACATAAGTTGTACTTGTCTACCTGCTGCCCCCGGGGCGAAACATGTCAGAGGGTGTGGCTCGTGGAATGGTGTAAGGCTGAGGCAATCTCACACCTGTTAACACAGACTGGACTGGGAGAGTTGTAACTTTTCTAAGTATACTACTGGATGGTAATATTTCATGCTGCACCCCATTCCTAAACACCAGCGGGACAATATATATCTTCCTTTTTTGCTTGGAGCAGCACTACAAATATAAGCAGTTCATCAAGTACCCATAAGTGTAATAAGCTTGTTCTTAAGCTGGGTATCCAATCTGGCAATCATCATCTCCACAGCATTGCGGATCTCCCTAACACGTTCATCCTTAGCACCTCGTACAGCCTCAACGTTTCGCTCCTAAAAAACAAAACATTTTAAGAATATGATTTTCAGTTATTTAAGATAACACGCAGGATTTCAAAGGCTTGTGCATACTGTTTAACAACAAATCTTACAAAGCTGAAATTGATCTTGCACATATGTACAATAAATTACTTCCAAATTACATACAGTGAGGGAAAAAAAATATTTGATCCCTTGCTGATTTTTTACATTTGCCTAATGATATAGAAATTATCAGTCTAAAATTTTAATGGTAGGTTTATTTTAACAGTGAGACAGAACAAAAATATCCAGAAAAACGCATGTCAAAAAAGTTATAAATGGATTTGCATTTTAATGAGTGAAATAAGTATTTGACCCCTTCACAAAACATGACTTAGTTACTTGGTAGCAAAAGTCTTATTGGCAATCACAGAGGTCAGACTTTTCCTATAGGGGCCATCAGGTTTGCACACATCCCACACTTTCTATGGGATTAAGGTCTGGAGACTGGCTAGGCCACTTCAGGACCTTAATGTGCCTCTTCTTGAGCCACTCCTTTGTTGCCTTTGCCGTGTGTTTTGGGTCATTTTCATGCTGAAATACCCATCTAAGACCCATTTTCAATGGCCGTCTGAAGGAAGGAGGTTCTCACCCAAGATTTGACTATGCATGGCCCCGTCCCATGTCCCTTTGATGCGGTGAAGTTGTCCTGTCCCCTTAGCAGAAAAACACCCCCAAAGCATAATGTTTCCACCTCCATGTCCATAGTCTGCATTCCTCCTCCTCCCAACACAGCGATCTGAGTTGATGCCAAAGAACTTGATTTCAGTCTCCCCTGACCACAACACTTTCACCCATTTCTCCTTTGAATCGTTCAGATGTTTATTAGCAAACTTCAGACAGGCCTGTCTGTATATGTGCTTTCTTGAGCAGGGAGACCTTGCGGGTGCTGCTGGATTTCAGTCTTTCACGGCATAGTGTGTTACCAATTGTTTTCTTGGTTACTATGGTCCCAGCTGCCTTGAGATTATTGACACGATTCTCCTGTGTAGTTCTGGGCTGATTCCTATCCGGTCTCATGATCATTTAAAAACTCCACGAGGTGAGATCTTGCATGGAGCCCCCGACCAAGGGAGATTGACAGTTATTTTGTGTTTCTTCCATTTGCGAATAATCACACCAACTGTTGTCACCTTCTTACCTGCTTGGCGATGGTCTTGTAGCCCATTCCAGCCTCGCGTAGGTCTAAAATCTTGTCCCCGACATCCTTGGACAGCTCTTTGGTCTTGGCCATGGTGGAAATATTGGACTCTGATTGCTTCTGTGGACAGGTGTGACCCCCTGATGCTGGCCAAACCTCTTGCATGGAAAAAACAGTTCAGTAAAGCCTCGTACACACGAACTGATTTTCAGATGGGAAATGTGTGAGGACAGGCTGTTGGTGGAAAATCCGCTCCATCAGGCAATTGTTGTCAGATTTTCCGCGGACAAATGTTGGATGGCAGGTTTTAAAAAATTTTCCGGACAAATGTCTGTTGTCAGATTTTCCAAGCGCGTATACACAAGTCCGGACAAAAGTTCAAAGTACAAACACGCATGCTCAGAAGCAAGGACGAGCCAGAATCAGTCGGTCTTGTAAACTAGCGCTCATAATGGAGAATTAACATTCGTGACATAGCAAATTATGAAATCTCGAAATGCAGCGCACATTCTCTTCTACAATGGAAAAATAATGAAGCTGCTTTGCTGGCGATACTGATGGGATTATTGCAAACTCATTTTCAAAGGCTTTTTTTTTCTAGTGATATCAAGAATATTATTATGCTTTTTTTTGGGGCAAGTTACCACAACACCATTATCCCGTAATTTTTAAGATCAAAGATACAACTATGTTGGCGTCCCTTGTCAATTTTACATTGTATTTTTTTTTTAAATATAACTGCCTACTCCTAAACTGTCATTTGAAGTAAAACACATAGTCAAGTATTATTTTCCACAATTTTTTTTATTGTGCATTAAAAAAAAAAAAGAAAACAAAATAACATTAGACATGCTATCTGCCAATAGAACTTAACCAAAAATTGCATTCTATGCATCCAAAAATATAGAAAATAGAAAATATAACAAATCAAATTGTTATTATTCAACAAAAAAATAAAATAAAAGCCTCATGCATATGTCCTGCTTCTTAATATAGGGGGTCAACAATACCAAGAGTTGGTGAAAGCAGGGGTCCGTCATCCAGAAAGAGTTCCAAAAAACATCTGGATTATTCTCCTGGAGCTCCCGCAGCAAAGGCATATGACATAATTAGTCACGATTAATAAAGCAACCAATTTTTGGTCCAAGAACTCCTCTTCTGTTCCTGAACTGGACATGGGTCAAAGCAATAACTCCAAGGCCGATAATATACAACACATTATCTCCTCCGATTGTGCAACAATCGGAGGAGATCACGTCTGGTTCCGTCTGGTTGACGAACGGCCGTTCAGTAACGAACTGAAAAGCACTAAATAAAAAGCACAAACTGAAAAGCACAAATCAACACTCGCCAAACTTCTAACATGAAACTAGCTGAAGGAGCCCAAAGGGCGGCGCTAAAGAGCTGAAAAATCACATAGTATGTCACTACATTTGTGTTTGTTGGCCGACAATTCCTTACCATTTGTATACAAGACAAGTTTGGGCCAACGCCCTTTGGACAAAAGTCCACGGTTTTGTTGGCTGAAAATCCAATCGTGTGTACGAGGCTTTAGTCACAAAGCCACACTTCAAAAAGCAACTGATCACAGACAAAACAACCAGAGAAAGGTGAGCGTCAAGTCCTTTAATGAACTCAAATAAAAATATTTCACAATGGGTACAAAATAAATTGCATTTTCTCTTATGTTCATTGAAGGACACAGTGGAGATTTTGATCTCTGATTATTGGGACATCCTGAAAGCAGTGTTTACCGCAAAGTGTGAAAACAAAAAAAATCCCTGTAAACAGAGTACAAGACTTCCCCATATAAGCGGCCCCTTGACCAAGTGACAGCAAGGTTCAGTTCCATGGGATATCAGGTGCCTCCCCTATAAAATCTACCTCACTCCATGAGCACTTGTAGCAAGCAATGCAGAGTAGTCAAAAGAATTAAAGGGTGACTTGTGCCCTGTAATCCAAGATATGGAATTTATAGTCGAGCCAAAATTCCTCTAATCTTAATTATAAAAGTACAAGACATCCAAGCAATGAATGAAGGGGTGGGCAACAACTAGGTAAACCGAACTAACAACAACCACCACAAGGGTCAAAAGACCCAACTCTACAGTGCCGCTGCAAGACCCTGGCAGTCAAAAAGCTTCATCTACAGAGACTGGATGCCCACCTAGTATAACGTTAAACAGACGACCAAGTGGGAAAGCTCAGCTACAGAGGACTGGCCCTGGAAGGCCCAAGAAACTCCCACCGACAACGTGGAATGGGCAAGTAAAATCACAATAGGGGATTTCCCCTGGGTGCTTTGGAGCAAGGTATAAAGGATGGAGGGACTGTCTTCATTGAGATGGAAGACTCATACCACCTTAGGAAAAAAGGATGGTCTTGAGTGCAGGACAAAAGTGAACTGCTAACGCAGACATTTTTCACCACCTTTTTGAGAGAATATGATCAAATTGTTGGAATAATTAGAAAGAATTTACCAATACTCTTTTCTGATAAATCCCTACATACTTAAACCTATACCTTTGGTATAGGTTGTAGGTTTTCAAGCCAGCCAGTACCTGCTTTGGGCTCCCTTCTGTACCTCAACCTTTTTGTCTCTAAATTATACCTGGCAGAATCATCATGGTTCTTTTCTATGTGTATACAATAGATGCAAATACTGTAGACTGATTATCTCTCTAGAGTAGGGGTCTCAAACTTGTGGCCCTCCAGGTTTTGTGAAACTACAAGTCCCATGAGGCATTGCAAGGCTGACAGTTACAAGCATGACTCCCACAGGCAGAGGCATGATGGGACTTGTAGTTTCGCAAAAGCTGGAGGGCCGCCAGTTTGAGACCCCTGCTCAAGAGAATGCCACAGAGGCGAGATGTCTTCTTTCCACTCCTGTGGTATAGAAAGGGTACCTATAGCATTCCATGAGGGTAACTGGATGCCACAAACTCCTGAAGCAGGCGTTCTGGTGGATTTGTTCCAGCACCTCTGCCACAGAGCAGAACATTTTTTTACAGCTGGTTATGCTGCTGTCAGCCCGCGGAGTGAGCTGGCAGCTGCATAAGCCAACAAAGCTCCTACAGTGCGTACAAGAGAGTGGAAGGCGGAGTGATATCAAATGCACACCACCTCTCCCTGTAGCAGACAGGATGTTCCTTTTGTGAGGAAGAGTTGCCGTGTGGTGTGACGTCCTATCTCGTCCAAAGACTTCTGACTGCTCACTGCCAGACCAAGACAACATTGCTTTTGGTAATTGTTTAATTGTCAGTGTTGGTGGATTTATGCGGGCAGTCTCTTGCTGAATATACAGGTGCATCTCAAAAAATTTGAATATCATCTAAAAGTTAAAACTTATTTCAGTAATTCAATTCAAAAAGTGAAACTCATATTTTATATACATACGTTACACACAGAGTGATATATTTTAAGCATTTCCTTTTTTTAAATTTTGATGATTATGGCTTACAGCTAGGGAAAATACAAAATTCAGGGTCTCAGAAATTTAGATTATTACACAAGATCAATAAAAAAAAAAAAAAAAGATTTATATTACAGAAATGTTGGCTTACTGAAAAGTATGTTCATGTATAGTATGCACTATACCAATACTTCGTTGGGGCTCCTTTTGTATAAATTACTGCATCAAGGCAGTGTGGCAGGGAGGCGATTAGCCTGTGGCACTGCTGAGGTGTTATGGAAGCCCAGGTTGCTTTCATAGCGGCCTTCAGCTCATCTGCATTGTTGGGTCTGGCGTTTCATCTTCCTCTTGGCAATACCCCACAGACTCTCAATGGGGTTTAGGTCAGGCGAGTTTACTGACCAATCAAGCACAGTGATAGCATGATCATTAAACCAGGTATTGGTACTTTTGTCAGTGTGGGCAGGTGCCAAGTACTGCTGGAAAATGAAATCAGCATCTCCATAAAGCCAGTCAGCAGAGGGAAATATGATGTGCTCTTCATTTCCTGGTAGAGGGCTGACTTTGGACTTGATAAAACACAGTGGACCAACACCAGCAGATGAAATGGCTCCCCAAATCATCACTGACTGTGGAAGCTTCACACTGGACTTCATGCAACTTGCATTTTGTGCCTCCTCACTCTTCCTCCAGACTCTGGGACCTTGGGGCGCGGCCTGGACCGGCATGTGAGTAGCTGCATTCTCACAGAGCTCCCGCAGGTTACCCTTAAGTGATCCTGTACCGAGCCATAATACACAGTTTCCATGCCATCAGACAACTCATGCACCTAGTGAGATCCTGCTGTGCCACCCAGTTCCGACAAATCCATGATGGTTCTAAGGGGAAAGAGTAAGGAGGATGCACAGCGCCCGGAGCTCCAAAATAGCGCCGCCGCGGGTCTCCAGCAGCGTGGGCCTCGTGGCACTGATAAATCTAAAGACACAGTGAGTAAGCCCCCTAAGAATACCAGCAACGATCCCCCCCCCCCAAAGACATTTGTTATTATGCCCAGAAGCTGGCAGGATCCCTGAATATCACTGACTCGGCTGAGGAGGGGACCCCCTCAAACGTACCATGGTTTCCACATCTATGCACAAATACCTCCCTGCTATTTGTGCCTTACAGGAGACTCACCTCACCCCTGATTCCCTATCTTTCCTGAAATTCTGTTGGGTGGGCAGGGCCTATCATTCCACTCACACCTCATTTTCCAGAGGGGTGAGTGTTTTGATACATAGCTCCCTGGATTACCAGGAACTTGAAAGTGTGGTTGACACTGAGGGGAGATATGTCATTCTACATTGCCATATGTTTTCTTTGAAATGTATACTTGCCTTTGTTTATATCCCACCCCCATATAGTCATCAGGTATTGCGGGCGGTTCTTGAGTTTCAGTTGAGGCACCCGGATGTACCGTTGTATATCTTGGGTAACTTTAATTGCTACTTGGACCCTTGGGGGTATGGCCACTGTCAGGGGTAATCATTTGGCCATCAAAACTCAGCAGTTTAATATGGGGGCATGACTGCCACCTGTGCGGCCCTGCTAAAGTCTGGACTGGAAATAATGGAAGGACTGTGATTTTTGTAACCCATTGTTGGTACAAAAAAAGATGGTGCTGTCAAAAAAAAAAAATACATAAAATGAATGAAAAGTAAACTATTATTAAATATATTTATATTGTGAGGCTTAACTTGAGCCGGTGTGTAATATTGGTTGTTTATATATTAGTTGTACAGCTCAATACATCATACTAATCCAGACCAGGTTAATGGCTACATCTTATGTTGACAAGTTCTTTTATAAAAGCGGCTGACAATTTAAAAGATAAATGTATTTCCAGTATAGTACTGAAACACTTTAAAGAACCTTATACATACATCAGTCCCTATTAGATATCTAATCTTCAATCACTCCTTCATAGCCTTTTTGCTTATTTTTTTGGAAGGGCGACAGTGCAAGAGTGCAAGCCAAAAGACAACTCAGTAAAAACATTCTAAGAAAAAGCTGTCAATCAAGAAGCGTCAAACAAATCGCCACACACTTATGCATGATAAATGAAGAACAAACTGATGCAAATATAGGTTACCCAAAGGTAATTACCATAGAGAATATTCATCAAAAGATGCAAGCAGAGACAACTTTGGGACAACAAGACTACCTATAATATTTTTCATTTTAACTGACTGCAAAGAAAAAACATCCTTTGGAAGAAACTGCTTTGTCAGTTTTTTACTTAGTACATTGCTTAATACGGTAGCTTACTGAATTACTGTGATGTTTAATTTATTTTTAAAATGTACAAAAGGGATGGACTTAATTATACAGTCTGCTCACTGTTTGCGATAGATGTTCAGCCACCAATAGTAAAATTGTATTGCTGCATAATTAAATCTTACCACTTCTTGCACAAGACTAATGAGTTCCATTAGCCGCCGGCGAAGTTTGGCCACCTCTTCATTTACTTTTGTGACATGCTGCTCATAAATTTCAGCAAGCGGTTTGAACGTATGCCCTCCATGCTAAAAAAAAAAAAATAAAATATATATACATACACACACATTAAACATTTGTCATCACACCCCTCTTCCCCAAATTGATATCCATTATTTATTTACAACTAAATAACTCCAATAATCACGCAAGCCACACTTGCGTTTCCAAATGGGAGAAAGACCTGCAGTGCAGTAAAAGACAGGGAAGAATGGCTACAAAATTGGTACACAATGGCCTCCTGCTCTAACCACAACAGAATCTGCATACCAAACCGTAGAGATAGTACATGGTCCTGTCCCAATTAGCACACCTTCATCTGTCTCTTTCTGGCACATGCTTTTGTGGCTGTCCTGCCTTGGGAAATTTCTTACACACATGGTGGATTTGACCCATATGCTCATAAGGTTCTTGACTATAGTTCTCCAATTCCTGTAATCTATTTAATTGTCCCTTCCCTAGAATGTCCTGCTCCATCTTAAACCTCCAGGTCTCACCAAGTCCCACTACAAACTAGTGACCTATGTTCTATTAACGGCAAAACAGGCAACAAACAAAAAAGGAAGAAGCCGTTTGTTTACTTTGCTGAAGTTTGCCGCAATGTTGATATCTTTTTCATTAATGAAAAACTTACTAGTGTACTTTTACACACACACACAAAAATGTATTGCGGTATGGACTCCATGGACACAATACGGCCATCCTTGCCCATAGCAAGTTACTCATTCCTATACAGTGCCTTGCAAAAGTATTCACCCCCCATGGCATTTTTCGTGTTTTGTTGCCTCACAACCTGGAATTAACATGGGTTGTTTGAGGATTTGCATTATTTAACCACTTCAATACCCAGCTATAGACATATGACATCCACAGATGGGATCTCCCATCCTGGGTGGACGTCATATGACGGCCTGGGCTTCCCGGCCGCCTAGGGGGCGCGCGCCCGCCGCGGTGCTCGGGACCCGGTGCGTGTGCCCGGCGGCCGCGATGTCCGCCAGGCACCCACGATTGCCCGTTAACCGGGCCGGACCGTGGATCTGTGTGTGTAAACACACAGATCCACGTCCTGTCAGTTGTGAGGAGAGCGATCTGTGCTCCTAGTACAGCGGAACACTGATCGGTCTCCTCCCCTTGTACATCCCCGCCCCCTACAGTTAGAATCACTCCCTTAGGAAACATAGTTAACCCCTTGTGTCCCCCTAGTGGTTAACCCCTTCACTGCCTGTCACATTTACACATTAATCAATGCAATTTTATAGCATTGATCGCTGTATAAATGTGAATGGTCCCAAAAATGTGTCAAAAGTGTCCGATGTGTCCGCTATAATGTCGCAGTCACGAAAAAAAAAAAAATCGCGATCGCCGCTATTACTAGTAAAAAAAAATAAATAAATATTTTTTTTTTTTTTAATGCCATAAAACTATCCCGTATTTTGTAGACGCTATAACTTTTGCGCAAACCAATCAATATACGCTTATTGCGATTTTTTTTACCAAAAATATGTAGAAGAATACGTATCGGCCGAAACTGAGGAAAAAATTTGTTTTTTTTAAAAAAAAAAATTGGGATATTATAGCAAAAAGTAAAAAATATTGCGTTTTTTTCAAAATTGTTGCTCTTCTTTTGTTTATAGCGCAAAAAATAAAAACCGCAGAGGTGATCAAATACCACCAAAAGAAAGCTCTATTTGTGGGGAAAAAAGGACGTCAATTTTTTTGGGGTACAACGTCGCACGACCGCGCAATTGTCGTTTAAAGTGCGACAGCGCTGAAAACTAAAAATTGGCCTGGGAAGGAAGGGGGTGAAAAAGCCCTGTATTGAACCGGTTAATTTACAGAACATGCCCACAACTTTGAAGGATTTTTTTTTTTTTTTTATTGTGAAGCAAACAACAAATAGGACAAAAAAACAGAAAAAGTCAATGTGCATAACTATTCACCCCCCCTAAAGTCAATACTTTGTAGAGCCACCTTTTGCAGCTATCACAGCTCCAAGTCACTTTGGATAAGTCTCTATGAGTTTGCCACATCTTACCACTGGGATTTCTGCCTATTCCTCCTTGCAAAACTGCTCCAGCTCCTCCAAGTTGGATGGTTTGCGCTTGTGAACAGCAATCTTTAAATCTGACCACAGATTTTCTATTGGATTAAGGTCTGGGCTTTGACTAGGCCATTCCAACACATTTACATGTTTCCCCTTGAACCACTCAAGTGTTGCTTTAGCAGTGTGTTTTGGGTAATTGTCCTGCTGGAAGGTGAACCTCCCTCCTAGCCTCAAGTCACACACAGAGTGGTACAGGTTTTGCTCAAGAATATCCCTGTATTTAGCACCATCCATCTTTCCCTCAACTCTGACCAGTTTCCCAGGCCCAACTGCTGAAAAACATCCCCACAGCATGATGCTGCCACCACCATGTTTCACTGTGGGGATGGTGTTCTTTGGGTGATGTGATGGGTTTGCGCTAGACATAGCGTTTTTTTGATGGCCAAAAAGTTCAATTTTAGTCTCATGAGACCAGAGCACCTTCCTCCATACATTTTGGGAGTCTCCCACATGCCTTTTCGCAAACTCAAAACGCGCCATTTTGCTTTTTGCTGAAAGTAATGGCTTTCTTCTGGCCACTCTGCCATAAAGCTCAACTCTATGGAGCGTACGGCTTATTGTTGTCCTATGTACAGATACTCCAGTCTCCGCTGTGGAACTCTACAGCTCCTCCAGGGTTACCTTAGGTCTCTGTGCTGCCTCTCTGATTAATGCCCTCCTTGCCCGGTCCATGAGTTTTGGTGTGCGGCTGTCTCCTGGCAGGTTTGCTGTTGTGCCATGTTCTTTCCATTTGGTCATGATAGATTTGATGGTGCTTCTAGGGATCATCAAAGATTTGGATATTTTTTTTTATAACCTAACTCTGACTTGTACTTCTCAACAACATTGTCCCTTACTTGTTTGGAGAGTTCCTTGGTCTTCATGGCAGTGTTTGGTTAGTGGTGCCCCTTGCTTAGGTGTTGCAACCTCTGGGGCCTTTCAAAAAGGTGTGTATATGTAATGACAGATCATGTGACACTTAGATTGCACACAGGTGGACATTTCACTAATTATCTAATTTCTGAAGGTAATTGGTTGCACCAAAGCTTTTTATGGGGTTCATAACAAGGGGGGGGGGGGGGGGATACATACGCACATGCCAATTATCAGTTTTTTATTTCTAAAAAATAGTTTTGTGTATATATTTTTCTAATTTTACTTCATCAACTTAGACTATTGTGTTCTGATCCATCACATATACAGGCGGTCCCCGGGTTTACAAACAAGATATGGTCTGTAGGTTTGTTCTTAAGTTGAATCTGTTTGTAAGTCGGAACAGGTACATTTTTTAAGTGTAGCTCCAGCCAAAAAATGTTTTAAGCTTTTGGGATAGCATAGAGAAGGGTTAACAAGACGATCAAAGTAGTAAAGTTTGGACAAGTGAAGAAAAGAGGGCATATAGTGTAATACTGCAAGGTTTATTAATAGGTTTAAAATCATTACACTTACATCAGAGTCTTTAAAATGTGCAAAAATTGCCGCCTTGGCATCCAAACAGCCTTCACAGATTATCCTTAGCTCGACATGTTTCTCCCCTCCCACTGGGCGTCATCAGAAGCCCAGTGGGAGGGGCAAAACTTGATGTAAGTGTAATGATTTTAAACCTTTTAATAAACCTTGCAGTACTACACTATATGCCCTCTTTTCTTCACTTGTCCAAACTTTACTACTTTGATCGTCTTGGACCAAGTAAAGTATGTAGGATATACATCAAGTGTTGGAGGAGAGGAGATCCCATTCTCTGAGGCACAACCAACCCATATATCTGCTGGACAGGAGACACCATCTTGATATACACAGGGGCATTTATTATCTTCATCTGGTGAGTGGGGACCCAGGAGGGGAGCACAGGAAGTCACCAAGATTACATCAACGTGTCACCAGCCCTATACCTCACACCTGATGAACTTTATTGATTGCACTTTAATTTGCACCTTTTTTTTTAACTTTATTGAATGCATTTTTTTGCACTTGATTGGCACTTTGCTATACATGTTGTCACATGACACATATTTGATGCGAGTATATGTATATTCATGATTTAGAGGGGCAGCGCTGAGTATAAAATTTTCTGTTGTCACACCTTTTGGGGTACTCACCTTGCACTACAGCGGCAGCCCTACTACATATGTACATGGGTGTGTGTGTGTAAACGCACACATATTAGGTGCATTTTGTATTTATTCAATATTTATTTGCAAAATTTTTTTTTTTTTACAATTTTATTTATTTTTCTCCATAGCGCGGGTTCTATCTTTATTAGTTTTACCTCTCACTTCCTGTTGTCTCCCTCCGTTTGTAAGTAGGAGTCGTTTGTAAGTCGGATGTTTGTAACTAGGGGACCGCCTGTAATTCAGATTACAAAAACATTGAACTAAAGGCTGTAATGTAACAATATAAGTAAAAAGCCAAGGGGGGTGAATACTTTTGCAAGACACTGTAGGTGTTTAGCCAGGCGGCTTGTCAGTTTTCAGTTTACTGCTTGCTTGAGAAAACCCAGAGTGTGCAACTTGGTTACAAATTTTTCTTATGTTTGCTTTTCTTTTTGATAAGGTGGGCCAGAAAGCCCTTAAACTGCAGTTTGGACTGATGGGAACTGAAATTTAACTAAAAATGCACTTACAATTGAGTTAAGACATCCTCCATATCATACTTCTTACACCTCCCTAGTAAGGAAGCTCTTTTAATTTTTAAAAAATTTTTTGGTCTCCACTTTTAAGCAGACTTAACACTTGAAGATTTAGCAGCACATCCTGACCAGATTATTGCTAGCCACCTGAACCCTTTGAAGATGAACCACGGACTACCTCTGCACAACTAGCTCACTAATCTAGCCACTTCCCGCCCGTAGGCTGCCATATGACATCCTGGACTTTGAGTGGGGATATCTGAATGATGCCTGCAGCTACAGGCATCCCCCGTCCCCGGGCACAGAAGCAAACAAATACGCAAGTCGTGCCCACATATGTAAACGGCATTAAAAATCACACATGAGGTATCGCCGCGTGCGTTAGAGCGAGAGCAACAATTCTAGCTCAAGACCTCCTCTGTAACTCTAAACAGGTAACCTATAAAAAAAATTTAAAGTGTCACCTGTTAGATATCTATTTACTCAGCGTAATATCATCTTTCACATTATGAAAAAAAAAAATTTAAAAATTGGGCTAACTTTACCGTTTTGTTTTTAATTCACAAAAAAAAAAAAAAGAAAAAAAAAAAATGTGCTGTGCAAATACCGTGTGACATAAAAAGTTTCAACGATAGCCATTTTGTTCCCTAGGGTCTCTGCTAAAAAAAAAAACATAAATGTTTGGGGGTTCTGAGTAATTTTCTAGAAAAAAAAAAAAAAGATGATTTTTACATGTAGGAGTGAAGTGCCAGAATTGGCCGGGATGGGAAGTGGCTAGACATTTACTGACTTTTGTCAAGCTTTAACAAAGATTTATGCCATTGGTGTTTTCAGTTCTGGCATCTAATAGAGTATTTCAAAATACAATAAGCACTAACAAAAACTTTAAAAAAAAAAAAAAAATCTTAAAGTGATAAAAAAAAAATTTGTTAATAAAAAATAGGTTATGTTTACCTGCATTGTGCAAAGATATTGCACAGAAAAGTCACTTACCTCCTCTTTTGGCAGTTCCCCACTGGTGCTGTCCACTCCTCCTAGCTTTGGGAGCCTCTTGTAGCAAGCTGGCTACTAAAGAGGCACCAATGCATGCGCACTCTCAAGTTGGGCTGTGTGCATCTATAAAGAGGCCAAGGCCCTGCTGCCCTCAGTTTTTCCTCTGAAAGCAGGAAGTGAGGGGAGCAGTGACATAGAGCTGGGTAAGTGTTTAAGACAGGGGAGCTTAGAAAAGGTAGCAGGTTTTTTTTTCCTTCTGCAGTCGACCTTTACACAAAATCAGGTGAACTTACACTGGACCCCCTCCCCATCCTCTCGGTCCCACTGTACCAGTGTCCCGCGATACCCCGGGACGCTGCTTCACTGATCCTCTTCTTAATCTCCTACCTGTACCTCTCCCTGACCAATCGGAATCCATCTAGCCTGTCCTGTTAGTGCTGGAGGAAAGCAGAGAAAGCCAGGAGGATATCAAATCCCCAGACCAGTAAAGCATTGCGATTCCTGACAGCGAGGGATCGTGGGACGAGTGTAAGTTTACCTTACAAATTTTCTGTCAAGGTAAACTTATCATTTAAGGTGAAAAACATTTAGACGTTAGATTTTAACAATGGCAAGCCTTAACGAAATTTGGGAATGACACTGATCACTGATTCTCCCTCTCTCCCCCCCCGCCCACAAACAAAATTTAAACATGCATTATCATTGAACATTTACTCAAATGACACATTTGAAGATAATGAGACCAATCATTGTCAAAATATTGTTAGCGTTTTCACCCACTATACTTGAAAAACAACCAGTTATTACTAGATTAGGGAGGGAGGAAAAACTGTACTTCAGTGGATCTTTTTTTTTTTTTTTTTTTTTTTTAGTTTTAGATAGAGTGCAGTGGATTAGAACACCTGTAAGGTTCTTATTGCTGTCTGTGCCCCTGCTAGGGAGATTCACCCTCTCTATTTGTCCTGTTTACCATTATTGAAAGTAAAAGAAACTCACAAATTTTGGGTTGTCCCCAGAAAAGTAAGAGGGGGAAATCTTCCAATGGGGACACTAGTTTTGGTGACATGGGGGTCCCCAAAGGTTTCCCTTAATTTGCAGGGATTTCCTCTCACCTACTCTTCCTGTTTTTTCTATGGAACAGGATGTGAAGGTAAATCTTCCCAGTGGGTCAAAGGAGGCAAAAAAAAAAATGAAAGGGGTTATAACCCTCCCTTACGCTATCCAAAATGAAAAAAAAAAAAAAAAAAAAAAAAAAGGTTTTGCCTATAGTTAATTATTAAACTGTCCAGCTCCGTTATTCCCAGACTAGACCCACCGTTTCTTCAATTACGGTTTTACAAAATATTTGGCACTAAAAAAAGGAACATAACTGTAGTGGTACCAGCACTATACTAGTCACCAAATTAAAAGTCAGTTGAGAAAGTTAAAATTAGCATAAGTACATGTAGGCTTACTCACCATTCCACCCCAGAGAGCACACTGATGACAGATACATATTTTACAAGTCCAGCAAAATACACTGAGCTTTTCATGATGATTCTCACATCTGAAAAGACACATTAAGACAAGTTTACATTAATACTCTGTTATCATGTGTTCTGCAAACAGGTATTTTACTGACATATATATATTGTTTTGCAGTATCTTGTCTTGTGATAAAACTGTGTTGTAAGATCTTAAGTCATATGATACTTTGCACAATATGTAACTTTCCATAGCTTAAGCTTGTGTAAGCAGGACACGTGTGCCTTCTTTGTATTTACGCCTTTCTTTGTTCTGTGGCTGAATAAAGGGCTTAGACACAAGCTACAATAAAGCAGACATCTTACGAATGCACAACCTGCCTCACGTTCATTCGGTGTCTCCAGATATCTGAGGGCCCTGTTGGTGTACCTATAGAAGGGTGGTCATCCAGAATACCTACTATTTCCTTTCAAATGGGGGCTCATCCCGGGTAAGACAATCATCCACGTTGGGTAGACCTTTGTCTATTTTGACAAATTCTTCCCTACCCTGGCTCTGATAAAGTCTTAGCCTTTTAAATTTAAAGATAAAGGAATGACGGACCATGCCTCAATATACACACTCACAGGAGTGTAACATTGTAGGGTCTGTGGGAGACCCAAGTCTTTATTTAAGACTCCATATATTAGAAAGTACAGTTCAGTATCCTTTTGGGAAGGGTATTTAGGTAACCAAAAGCGCCCGCTAAATCTTTGCTTCTCTTTCTGTTGCATTGAAGTAATAAGATAATTTGTTGTGTAGATACACTGACTGTAAGGTAGGACAGTCAAAGTGGTCTACAGTACTTTGCAGCATGGGTCAAAGCCAAGGGAAAGATATCCCTCCACCAAATCCAGGTTGAAATCTTTTATCCTTATAGGATAAATGCCTCAGTGTAGGAAGTTTGTGCAAATTAGTATTGCTACACTGGTAACAAAACTTGTGATTGCTGGTTGGTACTGGTAGATTAATTGCATATTTTTTTACTGTAGCAGCTTGGGGTTTCTTTGATTTTATGCCCAGGCTGGCTTTAAGTGTTCCGGGAACGCTGTGGAAAAGTGTACACGCCCATTGGTAGCTTTTGAAGTTTTTAGTAGGATTTTTTTAAATGGAAATAGGGACTTAGTAAATCAGGAATCTCCTTTGCTCACACCCAAATATCGTGATTGTGGTAAGTACTTTTGTATGTATGTTCTTATAATCTGCTAAGTTTTCTTTAACCACTTCCCGACTGCCGCATGACTATGTACGTCCTAAGTTTGAAGGGGTATATCGTTGTTATGGCAGCAGCTAGCTGCCATAACCCCGGTATCCCCGTTTTCGTGCGGCGGCCGGCTTTCAGATAAAAGTGGTCCCTGCGGCGGATTCGCCGCGAGATCACTTTTATCGGTGGCGGGAGAGGGCCCCCCCCTCCCGCCGCGATCCGGTGCCCTCCGCCGCTTACCGGAGCCGTCGGTAGCGGCGGAGGCGATCGCGTCCTGTGCCGTTGTGTGTCTGGAGACGAGTGAGGCCAAGATGGCGCTCACTCGTCTCCATGACACTGCTGGGCGGAAGCGACGTCAAAACGTCACTTCCGTCCACGCCTCTTAAAAGGCATATTTTTTCAAATGTCATTTTTCTAAAATGACTTTTTTTTTTTTTTTATTGCATTTTAGTGTAAATATGAGATCTGAGGTCTTTTTGACCCCAGATCTCATATTTAAGAGTTACTGCCATGCTTTTTTCTATTACAAGGGATGTTTACATTCCTTGTAATAGAAATAAAAGTGACACATTTTTTTTTTTTTAAACAGTGTAAAATAAATAATAAAAAAAAAAAAATTTTAAAACCCCCCCTGTCCCGACGAGCTCGCGCGCAGAAGCGAACGCATACGCGAGTAGCGCCCGCATATGAAAACGGTGGTCAAACCACACATGTGAGGTATCACCGCGAGCGGTAGAGCGAGAGCAATAATTCTAGCCCTAGACCTCCTCTGTAGCGCAAAATATGCAACCTGTAGAATTTTTTAAACGTCGCCTATGGAGATTTTTGAGGGTAAAAGTTTGACGCTATTCCACGAGCGGGCGCAATTTTCAAGCATGACATGTTGGGTATCAATTTACTTGGCGTAACATTATTATTATTATAGGGAATGTTTTGATGCAAACACCCTAATGTGGTAAGGATAAAGTAAGTGAGTTTAAAGGTGTTCTTAATGAAAACATCCTATATTGTAGAGGGTAATTTAAGTTGAGATTTGCTATTGGTAGCTGAGGGTAAGCTATGACTAGAGACCCTGGGGTTGGGTTCATGAACGGAGTCTTTCTTGGGGCTCCAGGTTGCTGGATAACGCTGGTAGGTTATATATACATATTCATACATGTGTTAATATGAGTTATATATTTTGATGTATTCATGAATAGGGGTCCCCCCTTTTTTTTCCTATTTTCTCCTCCTATTGTATAAACATGAGATATTAGGGTAGCTTAACCTTTGGTCTCTGTTGGATATGATGCTATATGTTTAAATGTTTCAGCATTTCTGCTAGTTAGTATAGAGGATCGATACTTTGATATGCGATATGGTCTGAGCGACTCCTCCCCGGGTGTCGCATCTCTACTTCCCCCTACATAGGTTTTGCCTTCACTAATTAATTGCTGCTTTTCTTTTTTTTTCTCTGTTCCCCCTCTGCTGGTGCACAGGTTCCTGATCTTAGATCCCACTATGACCAATATAAGCCGTTTATCTTTGAATGTTAATGGGTTGAATATACCGGAGAAGCATACAATGGTTCTACGTGAACTCTGGTGCATGCGGACACAAGTCGCATTTATACAAGAAACCCATTTTCAATTAGGGAAGATACCAAAATTTCAGAATAAAGGTTACCCATTTGTATTTCATAGTACAGCTCCTGATTCTAAGACGAGGGGGGTGAGTATCCTGCTTTCTGGGACGATTCCATGGTCTTTGGTTGACCAGAGGAGTGACCAAGATGGACGCTATTTGTTTCTCATGGGAGATCTAGCTGGCCAGCAGCTTTATGGAGGGGGGGCTGATACTGGGCAGAGATTTTAACATGCCTCTTGATCCATTGTTAGACGCCTCCAAGTCCTCTTCACATCTGTCTTATCCATATCTTAGACGTATAAAAAAAAGCCCTTCAAACTGTACGGTTGGTAGATATTTGAAGAGTCCAGCACCCAAGTGAGCGGGATTATACTTTCTATTCGGTACCACATGACAGTTACTCTATAATTGACTATGTAATGGGATCTCAGTCTCTATTACCAGTGGTAGTGAGCTCTTCAATTGGTATACAGATAGTATCTGGCCATGCTCCATCTCCTATTGATCTTCAGTTGGATAAGTCTGGAACCAGATCATGGACATGGAAACTTAACGAACCCCTGGTACAAGAAGGTCCATTGTGAAAGGATCTTTCTGTAGCACTAACCAGAACTTTTATTGACAACGATACAGAGGACATTTCTCCATTTACAGTATGGGAAACACATAAATGTGTTATGCGTGGTCTGCGGATTCAAAAGGCGACTGAATAGCAGAAAAATAAGCAAGCTGTCCTCCAATCCTCCAAACCCAATTAAACCTGGTGGCAAACCAGGAGTCTAAGCATATAAAAAAAAAAAAAAACTTTCTTATTCTGTAGCAATAGACCTTTGGGGTGAGCGAGAAAAACTGGCATCTTTGCTTGGGCATGACACTAAAATTCAGATGCTTAAGGCCAGAAATATACAGAATGAATATGGTAATAAATTGGGTAAACTGCTGGCCCAGTCACTTAGGGAAATCTCTCGGAGAAACTATGTTCCATATATCGATGCTGATAGAGGGAAACGTCACTTTATATCTAGGGAAGTAGCAGGTCTTTCAAGAGTATTATCTATCATTTTATAACTTATCGACAACTCTATCTACTGACCAGCTGGTACAAAAGCGACAATTAATTTGGGAATATCTTTCCTCCTCTGGCCTACTGTCAATTAGGGGTGCTGAAATTAATCGTTGCATCGATGCATCGCGATTCGGGTGTCCCCGATGCAGCATCGATGCATAAGGACCGGAAAATCGATGTCTGGTGATGTCATGACTAGCCCCGCCCCTCGCTCGGAGCGTATTTTTTAAATGACTTTCTTTTAATAAATTTGTGCTACTATGGATGATGTGCCCCCGCTGTATGTGCTTTTCAAAAAACGATGTCACTTAATACCGAATTTCCCCGTAGTACGATACGCTCATGTGACTCCCGGCCCGTCCCGGCCTTCTCCGCTCTCCTCTTCCATCTCCTGAGTCCCGACGTCAGCGGGGAATTCTCAGTGCTGCCCGCCTCGCTTCTGATACGAAAACTATAGTCAGCGGGCGGGACTGTGAATTCCCCACTGACGTCAGGACTCAGGAGACACATGAGAGGGGAGAGGAGAGGCGAGAGGCGAGAGGCGAGAGGGGAGAGGGGAGAGGGGAGAGGGGAGAGGGGAGAGGGGAGAGGGGAGAGGGGAGAGGGGAGAGGGGAGAGGGGAGAGGGGAGAGGGAGAGGGAGAGGGGAGGAGAGGGGAGAGGAGAGCGGAGAGGAGAGCGGAGCGGAGCGGGGAGCGGAGAGGAGAGCGGAGCGGAGCGGAGAGCAGAGCGGAGAGGAGAGCGGAGTCACATGAGCGTATCGTACTACGGGGAAATTCGGTATGAAGTGAAATAGTTTTTTAAAAAGCACATACAGCGGGGGCACATCATCCATAGTAGCATAACATTTATTAAACGAAAGTAACTTTAAAAACAGTAACATTACACACTCTGGTTCCATGCTGACAGGTCCCTGGCTATCCTGTGCACATTCCACTGTTAACTCCTAGTGTGCTGGAAGGTGCAAACAGCAATGCCAAGGAACTGTCAGCACCAGTGGTGGCCCATGCATTGTGGTGGGGGGGGTGTGGTTAGTGATGGCTGCATTTAATGGGCACAGGTGGCTGCGTTTGACGGGCACAGGTGGCTGCGTTTGATTGGCACAGTGAGGCTGCATTTGATGGGCACAGAGAGGCTGCATTTGATGGGCACAGAGAGGCTGCATTTGATGGGCACAGAGAGGCTGCATTTGATGGGCACAGAGAGGCTGCATTTGATGGGCACAGTGAGGCTGCATTTGATGGGCACAGTGAGGCTGCATTTGATGGGATAGGTTCAGTATTTTTCAGTTTGTTTGCACCCCCCAAAAATATTTTGAGCACCAGCTGCCACTGGTCAGCACAGAGACAGTACAGGGAACTTCACAGGGTTGTTTGTCATCTGTGGATTCTATCCCTTCTGACCTCCCAACAGCCATGTGTGTGTGTGAATCTCTGTACCCTGTAGTGCACCGGATTAGTGCACTTTTTAAGGGAGTGAGGTTATTTTTAATTCAAAGCGGAGTTCCAGTCAATCTTTTGTTTATTAAAAGTCAGCAGCTACAAAAAAGTGCATCTTCTGACTTTTAATAAATAGACACTCACCTGTCCCACAATCCAGCGACGTGGCCACCCAAACCCTCCCTTCTCTCCCCCGCCTGTCCACAGCGCTGGCAATACTACTGTGGGCATCCGGCTGTGACAGCTTGCAGCTTCACAGCCGGGTGCGCATGTCTCACTGCGCTGTCCTGCATAGCTGGGCAATCTTTTGGGAACTGTAATGTGTCCCAGAAGATTGCAGGGTGGAAGGGCCGCCTAGGCGGCCCAAGCGGAAGTGGGAGCTCGTCGGTAATCGTGATGCATCGCGGAATCGAATCGTTGACCAGTGAAGATGCGCACACCTACTGTCAATACCCGACAATGCTTCTGAATCAATGAATGTTCCAATTTCATCTGATGAATATATGAGGGCGATTAAGATGCTTAAGCCTTTTAAAGCCCCCCGGGCCAGACGGGTATACGCTGGCTTACTATAAGGCCTTTGCTCCTGTTTTAGCTCCCAGATTTATAAAGGCATTTAACTATCTTTTGGAAGATCAGCCTAAACCGATAGACACCTTAAGGGCACATATTACAGTGATCCCTAAGGAAAGTAAGGACCATGCCCACTGTATGAATTATTGACCCATTTCCCTCCTAAAGGTAGATTTAAAACTTTTTACTCTTATATTAGCATCAAGACTACAACCTCACCTTCAAGATGTCATCCACCCTGACCAAGCCGGGTTTATGCCTACTAAGGGGCGAAGGAGAATACTACTAAAGCCCTAAATATTATTCATTTGGCTCATCTTCACAAAACACCCTTATGTTTGTTATCCTCCGAAGCAGAAAAGGCTTTTGATAGGATGGACTGGACATTCTTGAAGGAGACGTTAACCCATATTGGTGTGGGGAAGTCGTTTAGTAAATGGATAGAGGCTATATACTCGGTTCCATCTGCAGCTGTTAGAATTAATGAGGTGACCTCTCCATATTTTTATTTGAGTAAAGGCACAAGACAAGGATGTCCTCTATCCCCATTGATCTTTATATCAACCTTAGAACCATTCCTGCAATATGTCAGAGGAAGTACTGATATTCAGGGTTTCTGAATAGGTAAGTCGGACAATTAAAAGGCGGCTTTTGCGGATGATATACTGTTTTTTTGTTACATCTCCAGAAACCACGTTGCCAAATTTATTAAGTGTAGAACCGAAGGTTGGTCTGGTTCATGGTACAACACCCATTAATCAGGCACCTCATCCCAAATAATCTTAGAGAAAAGCTGGAGGTTGAGGGGATTTTAACGGTGCCAAATGAAAATACAGAGAAAATACATGAATTAAAATAACCAATAAATTGTATTATTACAAAGTTACAAAGTAGAGAATGGACATGTTCATGATAACAAATGTTTGGTGGTCATATTGAGTGATCAATTCAAGATCGAAAGAAAGTACATTGCACACTAGCCCAACATGTTTCACTATTTGCTTCTTCAGGGGATGTGCAATTTAGGATGGAATTCAAATGAGAACACTGAACAAAATGAAAACAAGAAATTATTATAACAAACATATGAGTTATGTAGATTATACAAATGAAAATTTGTTATATAATGATAGGTGAGCCTAGTCTCCAAAAAACACCACAGACAGAGCCACTCAAACAACAGTGCCCACCAGTAAACCAAGCTAGACCCAACGACCGCCTCAGCTACCCCAGATTGAGGAAGTCGGTCAGAATGGTGGCCACAGAGGCCATTTTTTATTCCATGTTTTTTTTCAGCCTGATTCCTGCACCTAATCTCCAGCAGGTATTTCAAAGCTGTTCTTAAGCCCAATTCTTCTGGATAGAAATATTACTTTGTAAGTATTTATCATATGAGACAACTGTCCTCTTTGCTCTATCCTTTTTTAAATCAAACACTTATAAATTTAGATAATTAATCTTACAATTAATTTTTAGTGTTTGATTTAAATAAGGATAGAGCAAAGAGGACAGTTGTCTCATATGATAAATACTTATACTATCCATAAGAATTGGGCTTAAGAACAGCTTTGAAATAACTGCTGGAGATTAGGTGCAGGAATCAGGCTGAAAAAAAAAACATGGAATAAAAAATGGCTTCTATGGCCACAATTCTGACCAACTTCCTCAATCTGGAGTAGCTGGGGGGGGATCGTTGGGTCCAGCTTGGTTTACTGGTGGGCACTGTTGTTTGGGTGAGTGGCTCTGTCTGTGTTTTTTGGAGACTAGGCTCACCTATCATTATATAACAAATTTTCATTTGTATAATCTACATAACTCATATGTTTGTTATAATAATTTCTTGTTTTCATTTTGTTCAGTGTTCTCATTTGAATTCCATCCTAATTTGCACATCCCCTGAAGAAGAAAATAGTGAAACATGTTGGGCTAGTGTGCAATGTACTTTCTTTCGATCTTGAATTGATCACTCAATATGACCACCAAACATTTGTTATTATCATGAACATGTCTATTATCTACTTTTTAACTTTGTAATAATAAAATTTATTGGTTATTTTAATTCATGTATTTTCTCTGTATTTTCATTTGGCACCGTTAAAATTCCCTCAGCCTCCAGCTTTTCTCTAAAATTTATTACGTGAGTTTAAATCGGTATACTGCACTTTCAAACTTTAAAATCAATATCCAAAAATCAGAATTGCTCAATATTACGCTGCCCTCTGCTCATGCCCAAGCTCTTTAATCTTCATTCACTTTTCCATGGGCAGTCTTCCACCTGACATACCTAGGAGTGAAATTGACTCCCTCAGTAGAAAAAAATTTTCAAGCCAATTTTTCACCAACCATGCGGGAACTTTCTTCCAACTTGGAGAGATGGAATAAAGGTCCCTTCACATGGATGGGTAGGAATGCTATTCTTAAAATGAACATCTTGCCAAGGCTATTATATCTTTTTAAAGACTCTACCAATAGTCATTCCAGGGTCTTTTCTGAAATCACTACGTAGTGTTTCTTTTAGATTTATCTGGGCAAAAAAGCATCCACGTCTATCCTACCAGCTCCTGGCTATGCCTAAAACCCAAGGAGGTATGGCTTTTCCAGACCCGATTCGATATTATCAGGCAGTGCACCTTGCTAGGGTACTAGATTGGTGTAGAGATGGGGGACAGAAAGCCTGGGTAGCGACTGAACAATCTTGTACCCAGATTCCACTTCAATGTGTACCATGGTTAAGGTTTGAGATCACTTGGTACCCTACAACATCAACCCCTTATAGGGGCAACTTTGAGAGTGGCGCAACAAAGCCACCTCTTCTCTAAGACAGAAGGGAAAATTACCCAGCTTTACCCAATATTGGGAAATACGGCATTCCCCCCAGGCCATACAGACAGCTGTTTTAAACAAACTTCGAGACAAGGTAAATTCTGCCTAGGCAATTACCTTGAAGAATCCAGGCTGAAGACCAGGGCAGAAATACAGTCAATGTTTAATCCGCCACTGGATACATGGCAGATGCAGCAACTTACCCACTTTTTTAGCTCTCTTCTTCGCAGAGAATGGTCAGACCGTTCAAATACATCTTTGGAAAATCTATGTTTGGTAGAAGCACCCTCTGCCCACGGTGTATCTGAGATATACAAACTGCTAATACACCCGCCTGAGGGCTTTGTTCCAGGATTCCTCCAGAAATGGGAAAGAGATTTGGACATTACACTCTCTGAAGAGCAGCGGGGCTATAGTCTTTATTTTGCCCAGTACTCAGAGTATTGGGTAAAATAAGAACGAATACTTGCTGGCGCTGTGGGGAGGCAGAGGCTAATATGCTTCATATTTTTTGCTCCTGTCGGAAACTGAGGGAATTCTGGTCTAAAGTCTGAGATATCATAGGTCAGCTTACTGATTATGACTTGGGTTCTGATCCTGCCAGATACCTGCTCCATCTCTCAGATCTTTCAAAAGATAAATATAGGAATCCAATGATTGTTCATCTTCTAAATGCAGCTAAAGCATGTGTTCCAGCCTTATGGAAGCAGGAATCACCTCCCTCGGTCTCGTTGTAAAAATAGCCGACATATATGCTATGGAAAAAGGTATTGCAATTGTGCAAGGTAGAGAAGAGAAATTTAAATAAAGAATGGACACGATGGTCCCCCTTTGTCTGTTCCAGGGAATATGGCTGTGCGCAAGAAGAGGGGGAATAAGGGCTTTTGCGTTTTTGTGGGTTTTCTTTTTTGTTTGTTGGTGTGAATTATTAGGACGATGGAGATCAAAGTCTATACTTTCATTAGAAATACATAAAATAGAATGGTGACTTTAAAGATTTTGTATACCTACTTAAAATAGAACCAAACTTATTTATGTTGTACTTTATGATGCGCGTGCAATTGAGTTATATTTGTTTGTATTAAAATGCTTAAAATAAAATACAGAATTTAAAAATTTTAATTTTAAAATAAAAGAAAAAAAAAGAATTTTAAAGAAAAGTAAGAGGAGTTTTCTATTAATGAAAGTTAAATTATGGTGACAGCATAGAAAACTCAGGGAGTATTAAGGTTTTAGGATTGCAGTGGAAATGCAAAGATAAAAGTGCATCAAAAAATAAGCCACGTCCATAAATCATAAAGAATACATAAAGGGTAAAACTGAGTATTACCAGGGAGGCTGACTTTTTAGGCTAAGAAACAATGGAGAAGATATAGCAGTATAAAAATATAAATTTATTGAGAATTACAAATATATAAAAGAATAAAGTAAAAGAATGACAATAGTAACATATATACATCTATGATTATTGTGCAGTGAGCCCTTGTATGTCTACGCATTTCGCCGTTAGGCTTCCTCAGGACACGGCCAAGGTTCACAGATGGTAATACTCAGTATTTTCCTTTATGTATGCAGTGGAAAGGGTAATGGAACTTGCCACTCCTAGGCCAGGTAGAGCTCAAGAACACTGTGTCTGCAGTTAAATCCATTATTTAAGGTGAATTAGTATGCTACCTATATGCCCACCATACAGTTCAGAGACAAGACACGCAGGAGTAAAATTAGTTTTAAAAACAGGAAGTAACATTATGGAGCTTTTAGAGGTTTAAAAGGGACATTGGAAAACATTAATGGCGAAGCATACCAATCCTGGCAAAGTGTACTTGTTTGCTGTAGTTCTGCGGGAAAATTCATTTTCATGTATTTATTGATTATGAAGAATATTTCCAAAGGATTGACATGAGATTGTCAAGGACTGTCTAGACTGAATAGATGATAGCTGGTTTAATATCAGAAAGTTAATTTTTTTTTTGCAGCCTGTCTCAAGTCACGCAGTAGATATTGAGAAATTTCAAGATATCTGTAAGCCTATGTATTATTATATTAAAAATAAATAAATAAATAAAAAGGGAACTTGCCATTCAGCATAATATTGTTACCTATTTTAAAGAATTAACCAAATACAGACCCTTCATTTAACACAAGTGTTTTAACACACATAATATTGCCATCTTTGTTCTGATAATTCAATAATAAAAAGGTTGGGACAGAAAGGTAAGAGTTAAGAGGTTGACTTGAACATAGCTTACATGTAAGAAGTATTGTATAGCAGGAGCTTTGGAGTGTGTATGTGTGGTATCACTGGTAGCATTTTTTGAAGCTCGTGAACTACTGGTGAATTACTGGTTAGGTAAGGGAAAGTTGTTAGTATAGGGAATTCTCTTTCACCTGCTCAGAGAGAAATGCTTAATTTTATGTGCATGTGAATTTCATCTTGTCTTGGGATTACAATTTACAGTACAAGTTGTTTTTTCCTTCTCAATGCAAATGGATTGTTAGGTAGTTGATACATGTCCTATGATCCTGCCAAGACGGAGAGCGTTGGTAAAGTGGGCAGGTGAGAGGGACAGAGCAGGGTACTCAGCTGTGTGTGGTGCTTTAAGAGGATTGAATCGAGGATTTGGACAAGGACACGATACTATTTGAGTGATTCCGCCTATCCAAAGTATTGTTTAGCACAATACACAGAGGTACATATCCGCTTGCATAGATCTGCTATGTTGCTTCAAGTGAAAAAAGGGTATCAAACCGCCGACCATTCCTTCGCCACCGCTTTTGCGCAAAGCATACTGATATATATACATTCCATATTCAGCGAGTCCGAGAGACTTGCTGAGGTGGAGAGTGAATGTTAAAGAAGGATTTAATTCAGAAAATGTATCTATATAGATTAAAAATACATGTTTATTGTTAAAATGTTGCAACTACTGTCAGTCTATTCATGAAATGTGTTGGGCACATATTAAGTCCATGCCTAATACATAGTTAATTGGAAGAATTAAAAGGGGAATGTGACACGTCACTGATACCAAATGTTTTTTATTTATTTATTTTTTTCTTAGGTATCTGATCAGATACACATTTTTAAGAGTAGCATTTCAATTTATGTATAGGATATTTAGATTATTTCAGTCAGAGTCTGACTTTAAGGACTGTTTTATTTGTAGTTGCCTATCCTTACATTGCTTGTTACAAGACAAGTGAATGTTTTTTTGTGCAAATGGTTTTAACTGTGTTTAAGCTGCATTAACAATGATTGAGGATTTGAAAAGGTTTGTTTTTATCTTTTTTTGGTTAAATACAAGTTTAAGAATATTATAATTAAGTATTTATTTATGCTATGGAAAGAATAAGGAAGTTATGTATTCCAGGCACTATGCCAGAGGAATTGTGGCAAGTAAAGAAAAAGGGAAGTAACTTAAGGTTGTATAATCCTATGCACTAGGGAAAATATATACTTCAGGTGACATAAGGATTTAAAAATATAGAAAAAAGGTGTGTTCAAAGGTGTTCGAGGGGAAAATATGGAAAACATTTCTATATGAAGAATGAATGGAATGGCCAAATAAATGTGGAATGAGAGTTGTCTCATATTGTTCTTGTTTTGGGAGTAGAGGTTATTAGGCCCATGTTCCTGATAATATATATTTCCCTAAAAGTTTGGGGTTAGATTAAAATTGATAATGGGATTTTGGTAAAAAAAAAAAAAAAAAGGGTGAAACTATAAATGTTTGAAGAGCTACTGAAAATAAGTAACCAGAACCAAAATAAATTGCTGCATGTATTGAGTCCATGAAATACTAAAATATTGAGGGGAAAGTTTGTTTGAATAACAGAGTGACTATTCTGGATATACGGTATTTTCCTTTTGACTCTCCAGAGTGTCAATCGTGAAGTGTTAAGTGATTTAATGTTGTTTATCCATCAATGTTTTGTTTGTTGCTGATGATCAGAAATATTTGCAAAATAGGGAGGCTGACTTCTGAGTCAGAATATGTGTTTGGGTAAAATGTTCTGTTCGGAGACCCTCGGGTCCACTTGGGTCCCGGGGATAGAAGGAACTAAAGTTTTGTTGAACTCCTGCTGTAATACTGGATTTGAAGGGAAAAAAATGTTTAGTTAAATATATTGAATCTATATAATGAAAACTTTTGCTGAGAAACATTTTTATTTCTGCATGCTTTACTTATGTTTGAGTTAATGAGGAATATTATTTTTAATACCTCAAATGGTTAAGGCCTGAATTGATCAGGTAGATTCTGTGATTATTCATGTTGGATGAGGAGTATCTGCCCCAGCCAGCATTCACCCCTAGCCCCAGAAATGCCCACCCCATTCATACCCTACCCTATCAGGATGAAGAGAGGACTATAGCTTTTACATGGAAATCTTTGTTGTTCATCTTTGTTGATTCAAATGCAGTGGGAGATACTGAGATGGGTAAAGACTACCTCCTGCTGGAAAATGTTCCTGGGAATGACACCTTGAGGGTAGCCAAATGACGCATGCCCAGGGTCTACGAAATTCCAGTGAGTATCACAAGAGAGAGATCCAGATATGCCAGCCCGAAGACCCAAGTCTAGCCCAATGCATCAGTTCCAGTCTGTCTGTAGATATCGAGTTCTATTCTTACAAGAGGCAGGGTTTTTAGGGTGGAGGATCTCTGTAAAATATGGATGAGCACAGAATCGAACCAAACGCTTTGAGAAAAGTTTTATAATTATAATGTGGACATTTCCTTTTCCTTCCTTTTTATAAATTTAATGAACATTCAGAAGCCATACAAGAGCCTTTTTTTGTGCTTTTCTTTGGGACTATTTTTTATTTGGCCTAAAGGCTGTCATACCCCTCTCACTTGCTTTTATGGACCATCACGCCCCTCCCCCCTTTGTATTTCATGGACAATTGCTATGCAGCTGAGATTATGTGTTTGTTGTTCTTGATTTTTACATGCTTAGGATAGTGGGATATTTGTGGGAAAGTAATCCAAGTGAAAGTCGGGGGCATATTGGGGGAAAAAGGGTTTGTGTGTCACGTTCGTGACAAAAGAGAGGACTGAAAGGATCATGTAAAAAGCCCCTTGTGTTTTGTAATCTAATATACGAATTGCGCCTTTACAGTTATCATTTTTCTTTGCTGGGTAAAAATATATATTGTTTTGCAGTATCTTGTCTTGTGATAAAACTGTGTATTGTAAGATCTTAAGTCATATGATACTTTGTACAATATGTAACTTTCCATAGAATAAGCTTGTGTAAGCAGGAGGACACGTGTGCCTTCTTTGTAATCACGTCTTTCTTTGTATTGTGGCTGAATAAAAGGCTTAGAACACAAGCTACAATAAAGCAGACATCTTATGAATACACATTAGCTAGTATCAACGATCCGTCACTTCCTCTAGTCAATTTCCTCCCCCTTCAGTTAGAATCACTTCCAGGGAACACAGTTAACCCCTAGATCGCCCCCTAGTGTTAAACCCACTAATTCGGGGTACTTTGTCGCAGTAAGTGGGCTTAGCACTATATGACCATATAGTGTGACCAAACCCCCGTATTTTTTGAATATGTTCAGGTGTTTTTAACTAGCCCTGCAGGAAATGTCATTCTTGTATGTGTGCGCTGTAAAATATTTTGTCTAGTGTTAAACCCTTCACTGCCAGTGACATTTTTGACAGTAATCAATGCATTTTTATAGCATTGATCGCTGTATTAATGCCAATGGTTCCAAAAATGTGTGAAAATTGTCCGATGTGTTCGCCACAATGGCGCAGTCACGATAAAAAAAAGAAAAATCGCAGATCGCTGCCATTACCAGTAAAAAAAAAATAATAATAATAAAAATGCGATAAATCTATCCCCTATTTTGTAGATGCTATAACTTTTGCGCAAACCAATCAATATAAGCTTAATGCGATTTTTTTACCAAAAATATGTAGAAGAATACATATCGGCCTAAACTGAGGAAAAAATTAGCTTTTTTAAAAAAAAATTAAAAAAAAAAAAAAATGGGGAAATTTATTATAGCAAAAAGTACAAAATAGTGTTTTTTCAGTAAATAAAGTGCTGCGCAATTCATAAGAGTCCATAAATTGATAAAAACACAAGTGGTGTTGGCGTAGATAAACAAACAAATTGAAGTGCAAGTGACACGCAGGAAACAAATCTCAAAGATGGGTGTCAGTGATCCCTCCACCACACACAGATGGCCTCTCACCTCCCAAATTCGACCTGAAACAGGTCACACAGCGAGTCAGTGTAGCTGACACAGCAATCCAGGAAAACACTCCGGACATAGCCGCTCCAGGATGCGTCTCAGTCAACATAATATTGCATGTGGAAAGAGATAAGAAAGCGATCTAATGCTCTCTGTATGTTCAATCTTTTATTAAGGTAAAAAAGATAAGTTGCATATAACGGCACTCAGGTCTGAGTGCCGGCGGACAAACGAAACTGATACTGAACGAGATGGCCGCGGGTGACGTCATGCGAACACCTGACCCCCGTACGCGTTACGTCCATAGGCGGGACTTCATCAGCCCAGATGATTGACAAGAGGGAGGGAACAGAGCTGAGCCCTTCCTGTGCCGAGGGGAAGTGATGTCACCAGCCCAGGCACTGAAAGATGCAGACTACAAGGGGCCCCCTAGCAACAGGCATTTAGAGGTGAGTAAAAAAAAAAAAATTCCACATTTTTTTTTAGGCACATTTTTTTTTTTTTTTTTTTTGGGTGGAACACCACTTTAAAGAGACGCAGTGCTGAATCGCAAAAAGTGCTCTGGTCAGGAAGGGGGTAAATTCTTCCAGGGCTGAAGTGGTTAAAATCAATGCCAGGAACCACAAAAGGAGAAGATATTGCAGAAGGACAGACTGTTCTGGATCTCTATGAATGCTGGAAAGCGTTTACTTGTAAGTTGAAACTGTTTTCATATGATATTCAGACAGAAAGCTATCGTTTCTTTCCTCACCTTAAAGAAATGTCAGAGTGGAGTCCCATCAATGTGACTGAACTAAAGAAGTACATGGAAGGCTACATGCAAGAATTTGATTTGCGATTTAAAGATTTTGACAGCCATGGTCCTATGTTCTCTTTCCTCAATAAGGCAGATCTTTATGATCTTAGCAGTGACCACTTTGACTTTGACCATTTTTTAGTGGCTGCACGTTACCAATTTTCAAATGCAACACATTGAATTTAAATCCTCTGCATTGCGGTCAACTAAATTTACAGAGTTGCGTAAAAGAGTTGAAGGTCAGTGTCAAGATCATGGCTCTGCTATTCTTCGGTGCTGGACGTCACTACCTAAAAAAATTTAGCTGTCTTAAGAATGTTGCCTTGGCAATGCTATCTGCATTTGGATTTATATATGTGAGCAAATATTTTCACACATGAAAGGAATATTAATCCCGCATCGCGCTCGGATGACCTGTGATCACTCAGAAAATTGTGTACAACTTAAAGTGACAAAATACACCCCTGACATTGAAATTCTCACAAAGGAGGTTCAAGGCCAAGGATCGCATTAAGAGACTTTTAATTAGCACACGTTTTGAAATAAAAGAAAAATTTATGTTTACCACTTAATGATCTTGTAAAGCACAATAACAATTTATTTCTATTAGTCAAGAAATTTACAGCATTTATGTGTTGCAGGAACTGGGACTGATCTACAGTGTGAAGGGTGGGAATAGGGGCTGATCTGAGGTGTGAAGGGACAGGAACTGGGGTGACCTGAGATGTGAAGGTGCAAGAATTGGGACCGATCTGAGATGTGAAGGGGCAGAAACTGGGGTGATCTGAGATTACTTTTTAAAATGTCCTTTTTGTGATCGAGTGTGTGAAGTTGACGTTGTTTTATGTAGCCGGCACTCTCAATTTGTTTGAAAATTGTTTTGGGCACACTATGCTCAAAAGGTTGCCTACCCCTGCCATAGGGCCTATAGATGTGTCTTATTTAGTATGATTTTATACCCAATAAAGTAAGACAGTCTTATGGCCCGTACACACATCCGAATATCGTAAGACAGATCATACGACTTTTTTCGCTTAATAGTCGCAAGTAGACATAAAAAAAAAAAAAAAAAAAAAAAAAAATCAAAAAAAATCGGAAGTGATGTCATGTGTTGTAATGTATAGACTGTACTGACTAAAAGAAAATCGTACGACCTGGTATCGCACGAGGAAAAATTTTGGTGCTTGTCTAGTCAAATAATATCGGATGAATTGTCGTGATCGGCTCTCGAAAGCTCTGTACTAACGATCCAATTATCGTACGATCGCGTCAAAATCCCTATTTTTCATCCGATTTTCGGATCGTGTGTACGGGCCATTACTTATGGAAATGTTTAAAAAGTGGATGTAATGTTTACAGTTATGAAAACATAACATATTTAACTAGGGAATAATGTGTGATTTCTGTGCGGAAAAAAATGCGGTGGTTGCAATTGTTAGTCTGAGACTGGTGTAGTAGACTCTATCCAGTAGTTGAGGGGATGCGTGCATGTAGGTAAAGTATACCTAAAGTGGAACTTCACTCTCTCAAATCAACATTGGACTAGTTTAACTCCTGACGCTGTTAATATTAGTAAATAGATAGGAAGGTATATTATATTTACTTGGTTTTCAGTTTTTTCCTTTAAATTTCTTCAGTTACTGTCTGGTGTTTGGTTTCTGGCCTAGGCACATGGCGTCATACATCCCAAGAGCGTTCGGAAGAGGAGGGGGTTTTCTCAGCTAGGCACAGCCTCCTGCCTGCATGACTGAGCTGAGTGCAGATGGATTCCAGGAAGTAAATGCTACATGAATCACCTGCCCTTACTCAAATTTGCCATGGCCAGAATGCTAGGGGGTACAGCGATCTCTCAACAAAATAAAGAATGGATACATGGATGGATGGATGGATATTAGAAACAAATGAAACAGCGTTTTTTGTTTGTAGTGCTCAGATGCAGTATAGTTCCACTTTACTAATAAACCTGCACTTCAAATCTACCATACAGGGCACCAAATATATTTGGGTAAATGAGGGGGGTTGAGCACAGGACGAATTTCTCTAAGCAAATGGAGATATTAATTGCAAAAGAGGAGAAAAGAGAGAATTGAACATACACTAACAAGGTCAGGAAACAAGTTCAGCGATTGGTTTAAAAACAAGAAGGGGCAATTGTTACTAGTCTAGAGCAGGGGTACTTTTTGATCTAAAGACACACCATATGAACATTGTTACCACACTGTAACCCAAAAAGAGAATTACCACAATAGAGGCAAAACCAAACAAAGAAAAACAACAATAGCCATATAACACTTCACTGATACATGTCCTATAAGTTTGCTCTTGCCCCCCCCATACATATGTGCTATCAATCAGTGATTTTCACAGGTTTTTAGAGAGGAAATAGTATCATGGGCAGGAAATTTATTGCACTCTAACCCCAGAAAATTGAACACGCTGTAATACATTAACAGCATATTTCTTGGGCATTGTCTCAGTAGCGTACAATCTGAAACATACATGGAAAAAGTCAGCTATATCATCACTGATTTCACACTTGGGACAAGCAAGGCTACATTTACTACAGGGTCATGTGGTGACCCATCACAAACACCTCAACGACCCAATCTGAATACATACCCATAGTTTAAAGTGGATGTAAACCCTCTCCTATACCCAGCAAAGTGAACAGCCTCAGATAATACACAGGGATAAAACAAATCTCCCTACATAAGTTTTACATGCATATCTTCAGCTTGCTATATTCTTTAGAATTCTAACATTGTGTTAGAATTTTTACTTCCTCATTAAGCAGTAGGAGTGGATTCCTGGCATACACTGTGCGACAGCTGATTGAAGGAAAGGCACCCCCCCTCCACATTGGCAGAAGGAAGATTCTTGCAGAGCTGTGCTGTGACTAGACAAGCTCTCCGCTAATCTATTTATAGCACCCACCCCCGACACTAATTTTCAGCTGCTTCTATCTGCTGTGTCAGAGAACTTGACAGAAGTTATCATGCGGATAACAGAAGAACAAAACAGCAGAAAGCCGCAGGACTTTAGGCTTTGGAGAGAGATAAGTAAACACTACAGATATATGTGCCCAGGTCAAATTTCATGAATCGTGTTACATCCACTTTAAGAAACACCAGTGTGGAATGTGGGAGGTTATGAAGTTAAGCGTTAGCCACGTGGTCATAATGCACTTCCACGCCCACAGACCACAATTATGCTGTAACTAGGGAACACGGTTCCACTGACTTTTCTAACTCCCCAAAATTAGGGCATTAACTCTGCTAGCAAAAACCCAAGCCAACAAGCATCTCCCTAGGAAATGCTAAAGGAACTTGCATACAAAAAAAGAGCACAAATAAGGAGCACATAATTATTGCAGCAATTTTTGTTATCTCTAGGGAGGGATATGAATTACAGGACTAGAAATCACTGCAAGGAGTGTCATCCTTTGTTATTTTTGTATGGCTACAAATCTAAATAGCACTTGGCACCCATCATAACACTATATTCTTAGTTTAGAGTTTCTTATGAAGTGCGAATAGGGCCTTAATTGTTGTTACACCAATAAAATTTCTAATAACATCCGATTGCATATCTATGGGATATTAGCACAGTTTCTTGGCTTTTACTTCACTAGTATAACTCAAGAAGATAAAGCTTGCTGACACTAGATGCCATATGGGAAAGAACACATACTTATCCTTCTCGTTTTCCTCGTGCTTGTTAAGACTGCACAACTGGAGCGTGTCCAACCGTTGAGTAACCTCTTCTGCCCACCTACAGTTAACCAATTCTCTTAGTTGCAATGGAGCCCTGGAAGGAAAATTCAAATGTAATGAATGTGATGTGACAATTGTATAGTACAATTTACACATGTGGGAAATACTGGTATACTGTAAAGAGTACAAAACCTTGTTGAATTAATCTATCCAAAAAATTGAGACTGTACCGATGGGCCTCCTGGATCTGGAGAGATGGCAGTTTGACTAGACCCCTTCAGTTCTACTTTTCTCTTCCTTCTTTTTCCCTTCTCACCTCTTCTCTACCCCTTTTTGCTGTCTTTTTAGTTTTTATTACTCACGGTGTGTGCAAAAACCACATGGGGTACAGAGACTCTAGTGGCAGGTTTCCCGTGAAATTCTTTTGTGGCATTGCTCTGCATGCCATTCATGACAGCAAGTGTTATCTAAGTGATGTGATTTTCTGATTCTGTGTTATATGATGACACGCATGTCAAATGTTTTCTGTATTTACTGTGAGACGTCTTAAAATAAAGACTTGATAAAAAAAATAAATAAACCAACACACTCACCTAGGTGGATGCAGCATTGCCCCGATGCTGCATCTGTCCCCCGCTGCCTCTAAGACCGAGAACTGTGCGATCAAAGACCACTTGTTGCACAGTTCTTGGTCTTCAGAGAACAGAGAGCCCATGACTGTCAGTCATGGGCTCTCTGATCTGCCCCTCCAGTGCTCACTGAAGCACTGGGTTGTGAAGGGGGCAGCTGGCCAGTTAAGCATCTGGGTGAATCTCAACATTAAAGTTGGGATCTTTCCAGAGTCTAGACCAGCTCAGTAACGTCAGCTGACAGTGGACTTTATCCTGGTGTCAGTTGAATACAGGTCACAGGACCGCAGAACCAAGTTTACTCCTGTGACCGAAAAGAGCTTTGGTCCTACTCCTCTTTTAATGCCAAAAAGGTAATGTAACTTAACGGGATATAATTACTTTTGGTCCGATTTACTTTTTTTTTTTTTAGGCATGTTCTAAAAAAATGTGTCCTTGTCACGTGACCTGAAATCACAAACAATTCTATCTTACTTTGAAGTGTTCTGTAAATAACAAATTCCACAACCCCCAAGTACCAAAGATGGCATGGAAGTGGGTTTGTAGTCCAAATCAGGAGAGCAGCCTTGTGACAGCTATACCTCCCTGTGGAGTGGTAAGCGTAGCAACTTTAGTACAGGAAGAGTGTTATTGTCAGGATTACCAGATAAAATTTTAGGTAAAAAGGCCTGCAATATATTCAAATTTTGTTTGGGGAGGAGGGTGTAGCTAACCATTAAAAGAGTAAGTGTAATATCGTAAAAAATACTGCGCTATCCCATAAGTGGAAATGATCCCCACATGTGTGTAATGAAAAGACAAATATCTCAAACCAAAAATTGAAATGTAAAATGCTGCTGCAACCTTAGATGTGAAACAACCTCCACCTTACTAGCTATACAATTTAAAGGCTGCGCTGCTAGTGCAAATACATGATCATATTAACTGAAAATACCATAATTATGAATGAACACAAGTGAATTGTTTCATAACACAAAAAAAAAAAAAAATGCACATAAATCGCATGCAAAAAAAATGAGTGGAACATTCAGTAAACAAAAACGATTAAGTAGAGTCCATTTAGTCATAGATTGAAATGAACTGTAGGTCTTGTGGGTGTAGAAAATGGTTGGATAGAGGGAAAAAGACACCCTTCCTTCAAGTGATATAAAGATTATCTCCGTAGGGAGCGTGATGTTAAAATAGAGAGAAGATCCTCCACCTCAAGTAAGGTAAGCCCCTTACCAGATCCAAAGATCTCCTGTCACAGAGATCATGCACACATGTGGCTGTGTCCCCCAGCCACTGGGTCTCTGTCAGTGCGCAGATCGGAAGCCACCTCTCCAGGAAATCAATCCAAATGTGATTTATCCGCTCACAGACCATGGATAAATAGGAAAGAAATGCTCCATAGCGTAATACAGTTAAAATCCACTTTAATTTATAAAAGAAAAGCACTTACAATTTGTGCAGTAAAGATCGCTTATAAAAACATGTAGCGCCGGCCGGCTTCAGCTGCTGCCCGTTTCTTCCGGGTTCAGCGTGGTATGGTGGTGACCATGGACCATGGATAAATAGGAGAAGATCCTCCACCTCAAGTAAGGTAAGCCCCTTACCAGATCCAAAGATCTCCGTCACCACCATACCACGCTGAACCCGGAAGAAACGGGCAGCAGCTGAAGCCGGCCGGCGCTACATGTTTTTATAAGCGATCTTTACTGCACAAATTGTAAGTGCTTTTCTTTTATAAATTAAAGTGTATTTTAACTGTATTACGCTATGGAGCATTTCTTTCCTATTTATCCATGGTCTGTGAGCGGATAAATCACATTTGGATTGATTTCCTGGAGAGGTGGCTTCCGATCTGCGCACTGACAGAGACCCAGTGGCTGGGGGACACAGCCACATGTGTGCATGATCTCTGTGACAGGAGATCTTTGGATCTGGTAAGGGGCTTACCTTACTTGAGGTGGAGGATCTTCTCTCTATTTTAACATCACGCTCCCTACGGAGATAATCTTTATATCACTTGAAGGAAGGGTGTCTTTTTCCCTCTATCCAACCATTTTCTACACCCACAAGACCTACAGTTCATTTCAATCTATGACTAAATGGACTCTACTTAATCGTTTTTGTTTACTGAATGTTCCACTCATTTTTTTTGCATGCGATTTATGTGCATTTTTTTTTTTTTTTTTTTTGTGTTATGAAACAATTCACTTGTGTTCATTCATAATTATGGTATTTTCAGTTAATATGATCATGTATTTGCACTAGCAGCGCAGCCTTTAAATTGTATATTAAAAGAGTAAGAACAGATCTGTTATTTGTCAAGAAAAGCATATACACAGCAACAACAGTACAACTCTGTATACATAAGTCTGAACTTTCATAAGGACTTGGTTGGAAACCTGAAGAAACTACTTAGATATGCAGCAAAATGTCTTTAAGTTTACTGAACAAGTCCAATTGAATGTGACCAACCACTACTAGCTAGGCTATAACCTTGATAAAAGAAAACCTTCATAAACTGGAAATACAACCTTTACTTACCTGCAGTGTGGACACTGAGCTCTTTGTTCAGTCAGCCATCTCTGTAAATAAAAATAAAAAAAAGTTTTTTGGGGGTTTTTTGGTTTGTATTTTTACATACATGTAAAATCCTTTTCTTTGCGCACAGTACAGGACACAGGTCTTCAAAATCATTTTAGGTGGAGGGAAGTAAAAAATCAAATAATGTAGACTTTTTTTTATCCACTGTATATGATACACCTTCAGGTGAATGGACACTGGCAAAGTAATTCCAAGCTTTAACACACATTCACCTAACCCCTCCTATCATGCAAGCCTGGGTTTTCTAGCAAGCAATATTGGACCAAAGTTACAGAGTGGAGGGATTATGTGTTTAGTATGGTCCTCCATCAAAAGGATTCTACAGGTGCATAAAAAAAAAAAAAATTAAAAAAAAAGGATTTTTTCGTCAAACTTAGCTGTAAAATCCTTTTCTTTGAGTAAACACAGAGTTAGGCTATTATTCCTTACTGGGTTATACGCCCTCTCTAGGTGAATGGACACTGGTAGACCAAAGTCTTAAGCTAAGTACACACGATAGGATTTTCCGACAACAAAACCGAGGATTTTTTTCCAAAGGATGTTGGCTCAAACTTGTCTTGCATACACACGTTCACACAAATGTTGTTGGAAATTCCAAACGTCAAGAACACGGTGACGTACAATGAGCCGAGAAAAATGAAGTTCAATAGCCAGTGGGGCTCTTCTGCTTGATTCCGAGCATGCATGGACTTTTGTGTGTCGAAATTGTGTACACACACGCTCGGAATTTCCGACAAGTCTTGTTGTCGGAAAATTTGAGAACCTGCTCTCAAACATTTGTTGGCGGAAATTCCGACAATAAATGTTCTATGGAGCATACACATAACATACACAAGCTCACATCCAACATTTGTTGTCGGAAAATCAGATAGTGTGTACGGGGCATTAGACAGAAAGGCCGCCCCTATGTAACCCCTCCCATACAGGGGTACTTCAGTGTTGTAGCAAGAACTGAATCCTCAAAAGAGGGAGGGGGGACCACTGGGTCTTGTGCTGTATTCAAAGAAAAGGATTTTACAGGTATGACGAAAAATTCCTATTTTTTTATTTATCATACTTCACAGGGCACAGAGTTGGGCTATTATTCTTTACTTCCTGGGACGTCCCAGAGCAATAGCCTTGAGGGGAGAGAGACAACCTGCCAAAAAAATAGCCATCAGACTACAGCAGCCTGTAGTACACTACGACCTGAAAGCCAAATCCTCGGCTGCTCTAACATCCACCTGATAAAATCTTGTGAACGTACGGACTGAATATCAGGTGGCATCCTTACAAATCTGGGCCCGAGATACCTGATGGCGAAAAGCCCTGGTAGAATGAGCTCTCACCTTAAAGGGAGGAGCCTTATGTTTCAGACCATAGGCCTGAATGATGAATTGGCAGACCCAAAGGGCAATGAAAGCTTTGGAAGCTGTCTGCCCCTTCTTAGGTCCTTCTGGAAAAACAAAAAAAGGAGTCTCATCCTCGGATCTCCGCAGATCTAGACAAATAAACTGACTGCCCACACACTACATCCAAGGAATGCAGTCGCCTCTCTTCCACCGAATGAGGCTGAGAGAAAAAGGAAGGCAGAATAATGTCCCGATTCAAATGAAAAGCCGTAAGACGTAACACCTCCTTGCCGCGGTGAAGGATCTTGCAGACACTGGTAAAAAAACTGAAGTACTCCCTGTATGGGAGGGGTTATATAGGGATGGAGTTCCTGTCTAATGCCGCGTACACATGACCAGACTTTACAGCATACTTTGCCCGGCGGACTTTGACGGACTTTACGACGGACTTTCCGAATGAACGGACTTGCCTACACACGATCAACCAAAGTCGGATTCGTACGTGATGACGTACGACCGGACTAAAACAAGGAAGTTCATAGCCAGTAGCCAATAGCTGCCCTAACGTCAGTTTTTGTCCATCAGACTAGCATACAGACGAGCGGACTTTTCGACCGGACTCGAGTCCGTCGGACAGATTTGAAACATGTTTCAAATCTAAATCCATCAAACTTTTGAGAAAACCAAGTCCGCTGGAGCCCACACACGATCAAATTGTCCGACGAAATCCAGTACGCCGGACCAAGCATGCCGTAAAGTCCGATCGTGTGTACGCGGCATTAGACTTTTGTCTACCAGTGTCCATTCACCTAGAGATGGCATATAACCCAGTAAATAAGGAATAATAGCCCAACTCTGTGACCCGTGATGTACGATAAAGAAAAATACAGTTTTATCGTACAGTACAGAGCACAGGTCTTTAAATCATAACAGATAGGAAGTCCAAAAGCAGTAAATAAGGGGAGGGTAACATGACAACCAAAAATCTGCAAACATACTCGAAAAACAAAGGCCAAGACAGACCTTAACCAGCCTGTAATACCCCTTCAATACTAGACTATTTTTCAGTTTTCACCACTGTGATAGTTTGACAATTATTGTGGCATGCAAAAAACTGTACCCAAATTAGGTTTACATCATTTGTTTGGAGACCGACAGCTTTTTTTTGCTGGTATTTATTAACCCCGCTGGGGATTTTTTATTTTAGCTGTAAAATGGAAAAAGACCAAAAATTATTAGTGTTTACCTTACTTTCTGTTAAAATAAAATGGCAATAATAAAAAAAACCTCCAAAAAAACCTTATTTCAGCATAGTAGAGACCCTCAGGTGATCTATTTTTTTTTAAAATGAAGAAACACACCGGTATTAAATGAATCTACAGCTGATCTCCTCATTTTGTTTCCACCGATAATTACACAATCTATCTTCTTCCCCTGTTATAATCACAAGGTACCCAGCCTCTCGGATTGGTTGGGTACAGTGCAATCACCTGGCAAATCAGCCATCTAACAGCTACTTATCCAGTGCCAGTATTTAACTGCACAGGGATAAATAAAGGGCCCCCGATCTGCCATTAAAAGACACGGCGGTACAAAATGGGTGAAAGAGTACTTTTATTTATGCAGCCAAATTGGGATAACACCAACTTTACAGTTGTTACATGTCCACATTTGTCATTAAAGAGGAACGTCCATTTTTATTTATTTATATATATATATATATATATATATATATATATATATATATATATATATATATATATATATATATATATATATATATATATATTACTTACCAGTGCCTGGGGTCTAGCACTGTATTATTCCCACACACGGTTCTCCTTACCGAAGCAATCTGCTTTGTGATTAACCACACACGGCCTCCCACTGAGCTTGCTTTTGTAAATATGCAGGTATTTTAGGTGCCTAGGCAAATGACATTAGTGCCCCTGCCACCTCCTGGTATATGTAACATGCATATCCCAGGGGGCACTTGGGGGCCCGCACATCCCTCTGTTCACTAATGGAGGAGGAAGGAGAGCCCAGAGGTGTGTCATTGGTAGGCTGTGCCAGAACCCAGAAAAGCCAGCGCAGCCTTCAAATGACATCACAGATGAACTTGGTGGTGCAGGACTCAGCGGCAGCTGCAGAAAAGAGGATTTCAGGACAACACTGGATTCTCTGTGTGGGCAAGTATATGAAGTGTGGCAAGCTCAGCATCAGGTAAGCGGGGAGCAAAAATAAACAAATAGATAATGGAGGGGAGGGGGAAAGAGGGTTAAATTCCTCTTTAATCCCTGTGCTGTAGAATTATTGCTGCAGAGTCTGAAGTTGGTGGCATACCTATGCCAAGTGTGTTTAAAATTACACTGTGTTGACTGTTTGACGAGGATGTTTCTATTTTCCCCCAATTTCAGACAGTGCCATCCCTCTAACAACTTCAGCCTTTTTTTTTTTTTTTTAAATCAGGTAAAGTTTACTAAAGGCTTCAGAGTAGTGTTACATCATTGAGTGGTTACATAATCTTCCCTATGAACAAAGTATCCAATACAGAGACATCTTAGGTTACAAGGTATTGACAAGAAGAAAGCATACAATTACTACAATACCAACCCATATAATAAACAGTTGCTGCTGGTGTCAGGTGTAAAGAAAATACTAAACACATCACAGAATTCTGTCCAATATAAGATCTATAGGTGACGGAAAGGGTGAAGGCAGCCTTTTCATCCATAATTTGTCAAATTTAGCAGAGCACCCCATGTTGGAAAATACACTCAAAGCACAAAGTGTTCCCCATGTGATGAATCTATTCCTGATAGGTGGGTGGCTGTTTCCAATATTGCAATACATGTGTCCTATCTTGAAACAGGGCTCTAGAAATAGCCACTTTAGTATGGTCCGATAGACAGGGTTTGGCATACAATCAGACTTTGGTTAAAAAAAAAACATGTTTATGGCCCTGGCCCAATATCTGTGAAGCTTAGGGCAATGCCAGAGAATACAGTATGAATGAGATCACCATGAACTCTACGGCATTTACTAAAAAAAAAAAAAAAGGGTTCTCCAGAAGTGCCATTTTTTATAACTTAAAAGGGAGTATAGTGGACACACAGTACACAGAATCCAAAGCACTCTCCCATTAGGTCTACTCAAGAGAACCCACATTACCCTCCCAGCTCCCCATAGCTTTGCAAGGATAATACTCCAAATAAGAGAAAAACAGCATAGCATAACAGTGATCGATAATGCCTTTGATTGTAGTAGCGTTTTGCATAAAATTAAATATGGAGTAAAGAGAAGCACCAATCCCAAGAAGGTGCTTGAGCATGTACTGCATGTTTAAGTTGCAGATAATAAAAATGGCATATAGCTGGTAACTCAGCACTACTTCTCTTTTCTCTTTTTCACCTCTTTGTCTTCTAACACCCCTCTCCTTTTTCCTTTCTCCCCACATCTCAAGTCCTCACCCTCCTCTATAAGCTACCCTTGTTCCCAGAACCTAACCCACACTTAGAGGCCATGGAGGCGGTGACTGTGTTTTCTTTAAACACAAAGGGCCTAAATGTGCCAGAAAAAAGGTGCATGTTGCTGGGCGACCTCCACCACCATAAGGCTAAATTGGCATTTATACAGGAGACTCACTTCAAGGGAGGTAATTTACCGATACTGAAGAACAAATTCTACCCGACGGTGTACCACTCCACATTTGGTGCCGTCAAATCTAGAGGGGTGTCCATACTTATTTCACGTTCAGTTCCCTGGAAGTGTGCAGATGTGAAAACTGACACAGTGGGACAATATCTGTTCCTCAGGGGAGACATTGGTGGTGTAGAAGTGACACTAGCAAACATATATGCACCCAACAGCCAACAAGATCAATTTATTGCTAAGATATTAGACATTTTGAAGGGTTCACTAGAGGTCAACTGATCATTGGGGGTGATTTTAATGTTCCATTGATTCCTTCCGAGGACACTTCTTCGGGACATTCCTCAATCACTTCGGCGACCAGGAAACACATAGCTCGCTCTCTACACAAAACACAACTGATTGACGTATGGAGACTTCTACACCCGACTGAACGGGATCAGACCTTTTATTCGACTCCAAATAGGCAGTATTCAAGGACTGACTACTTCCTAATTCCTCATACCCAATTGCACGCCATACGCAGCGCCTTGATTGGATCTATCACATGGTCTGATCACGCCCCGGTCCTGCTGTCCTATGCCCTAACAGACTGTTTCACTACCAGGACAAGGACCTGGAGACTAAATGAAAGTCTTTTACAGGACGAAGAGATTCTCAAGGACGTGGTAAGGGAGCTGGAATTCTTCTTTAAGGCTAACGACACCCCCTGGCAGTAACCCCGGCTATGTGTGGGAAGCTCATAAAGTGGTGATACACGGTGTCTTAATTAAACACGGCACACGTATTAAGAGACAGCGCTCGACACAGCGGACATCGCTTCTTGATGATTTACACAAAGCAGAAGCTAGACACAAACATGCTCAAACTCCTGCAGGGGAGGCGGAACTTCTGCTCTTGCGTGCCAAAATCACAGATATAATGCAGTATCGAGCTAAAGCAGCGATAAAGGTTTGCCGGCGCATGCCCTATGAATCAGGAGACAAGTGTGGTAGACTTCTGGCCAACTCCCTGAAAGAGCAGACACTTGCGAACTACATCCCGCACATTATGACGTCTTCGGGCCAGAAAACTACACTCCCTCGAAATATTGCACGGGAATTCAAAGATTTTTATGCTTCCCTTTACAATCTACAGAAGCCAGCTTCCTCACGAAATCAGATAGAGGACTATTTGTGTAAGTCAGGTTTGCCTAAATTACCCGCTGAGGCCAGTGCTTTGCTGGATGAACCCATATCCATAGATGAAATAAAATCAGTGGTAGGAGCTATTAAATTGGGGAAGGCTCCGAGCCCGGACGAATACACGGCCCAATATTACAAGACCATGCTACCATACCTAGGGGAACACCTACACAAATTTTACAACTCATTGGGTTCGGGAGGGAATATTCCCCGGGACATTCTCTCAGCACATATTGCGGTAATACACAAGGAAGGGAAGGATGCTACTGCCTGTGGGAGTTATAGGCCAATTTCACTCCTCAACGTAGACCTAAATATTTTTACTAAAATACTAGCCACTAGAATCCAACAGTACCTCCCGTCCTTGATTCATCAAGATCAAGTGGGATTTGTCCCAACTAGAGAGGCCAGGGACAACACCACTAGAGTCCTTAATCTACTACATGTAGTCAATCAGAACAAGATCCCATGCATCTTTCTAAGCACGGACGCAGAGAAGGCCTTCAACAGGGTGAACTGGCAATTTATGACCTCCGTCTTGAATCACATAGGACTTGGCAACACGATGTTGAACTGGATAAATTCAGTTTACAGCGAACCTACAGCCCGGGTATGGGTTAACGGTGTCCTATCAGACTCTTTTACGATCAAGAACGGAACTCGTCAGGGTTGCCCTTTATCCCCTCTCCTTTTTGCCCTGTCGTTGGAACCCTTCCTGTGCATGGTGCGCTCAAACCCGGATATATCTGGGGTGGCTGTAGGAGATTCACAGCAGAAGATTGCCGCTTATGCGGATGACATGCTGTTCGCACTTACTAATCCGGTAATCTCCCTTCCAAACCTCCTGCAGGAGTTTCGGACATATGGTAGGCTTTCCAATATGAAAATCAATTTTGACAAGTCTGAGGCAATGAGTGTAGGTGTTCCTTCGCGACTACTCACAACACTTAGGAGACAGTTTTAAATTTAAATGGACTGCGACGGCCTTAAAATATTTAGGTACCCTTATTCCCCCCAAAATTTCTCTGACATTTGCATTAAATTTCCCTCTGTTACTATCTGCTGTGCGGGCCCTACTTGCCAAATGGAATACAGGGCTACATTCATGGTTTGGCAGATGTAATATCCTGAAGATGTGTATTCTTCCTAAATTTCTGTACCTTATGCAGGCTCTGCCGATCCAAATCCCTTCCTCTTATTTTGCCCAAACCAGCGCCCTTTTCTTTGATTTCATATGGGCTCACAAAAGGCCCAGACTTAACAGACGTCAACTTATGGTACCTAAATCATATGGAGGCCTGGCGGTGCCTGATCTCCGTAAATATTTCTATGCGACCCATCTGACCAGACTTATTGACTGGAACCGCCACCAGTCCACTAAGCAGTGGACCAGACTGGAACAAACTCAGTGAGACATACCCCTGAACAGAACACCATGGATCCATCATTTCCTACCTAGAAAAGTCAACAATCACAACTTGATAGGCCTGACAGTGCGTACGTGCTCATCTCTATTTACACGGTACCGACTCTCATCCTTAAATTCCCCGCTCCGTCCGATACTGGGAACACCAGAGTTTACACCTGGCTATACAGATCCAACTTTTTTCCATTTAAGAAACTCAAACTGTTTTCAAGCCTCCCATTTCCTCATGCGTGGTCAATGGCCCACTACAGCTGAACTCATGAGCTCGGACGGTCAATTTCGGCTGGACTACTGGAGAGCTTTTCAACTTAACCATTTTTTCAAGTCACTTCCTTCTCCCAGCAGTTTTTCTCCAACTCTGACCACTTACGAAACGTACTGTTCGGAAGAGGGTCCAATGCCTCATGCCCTTTCTGCTACATATCAATTGCTGATTACACCATTAGAGGGCCCTCGATTACAATGTATAGAAGCGTGGGAACGGGACTTGCAATGTACTTTCACACCCTGTCAGAAGCAAAATATTATACATTTCACCTACAGATACTCGATATGCACAAAGATGCAGGAGACTAATTATAAAATTCTTACCAGATGGTATAACACCCCTGCAAAATTACATATTATTTTCCCATCTTCCTCAGATCTTTGCTGGAGATGTCAGAGCGAACGGGGAACTCTCCTTCATATTTTTTGGACCTGTCCCATGCTGGAGCAATTCTGGAAGACCGTCCAACGTACGGCACAGAATTTCACTGAGCGCCCTATAGTGGCGGACCCAGCCATCTTCTTGCTTCATGCCTCCCATATACTCAGTAAGGCTTACAAAAAAAAAAAATCGCTGATGCGTCACTTGTTTGACACTGCCAAGGCGTGCATTCCCTTATTATGGAAGTCCACACAGCCTCCTACTGTTAGTATGTGGGTTAGAAAAGTGGAGGATATAAAAAAAATGGAAGACCTCGTTCTTACGGCCAGACACCAAAACGAACGGTTCTCTAAGACTTGGACCAGGTGGAATATGTTCATATTCTCGGATGAGGGACAGAACCTCCTGGGAAGTGGGTCTTCTATTTAACATGTTTGGATAGATCCCTGTGGTCGGAGCGGATGCATTTGCTGCCTCTATGTGCCCCCTTACCCCTACCCCCTTTCCTGTTTCTCTACCCCCCTCCTCTAACTTTCCTCGCTTCTTCCTTAATTCTTTTCATCCTCTTCCCCCTCTTGACCTTCTGCTAACACTTTTCCTAATGTTCCCTATTCTACTCTACCTCTTTATCTCTATCTCCTCCTTATGCTTGGGAATTTTTCTTCTCGAATCTCTCTTGAAAATGGTAAATGGAGAGGGAGGGCCCTACTGGATCATATAGCATTACAGTATAAGACATTGTGACTACACATTACTGTTATAATTTCTCAAATGGTGGAATTGCGAATTTTACATTGAAAGAGGCTGCAACCTCATTCTTCTTTCTACTGACAGAGGCTGCGTCCTCACCACTTCTCACATGTCTATGTATGTGCTGTTGTGCTGGTGTTCCTTCTCCGGATGTTGAATAAAAATTATATTTGCAAAAAAAAAAAAAAAAAATGGCATATAAGCAGAAACATATCTAGACTGTAGTTCTGAAAAGGATAACAAAGCACCATCACCAAAAATGGGTTGTAAATGAGTGATACCCCATATGCACCATTTAGGAGCATACCATGTTTGGCTAGTTCTGGGCAAGCATCATTATACCATAAGAGACTGTAGTAGGTATACCCATCACAAGCTGCAAGTGTTTGGCCTTTGTCCAAATTTTATGAATTAAAATGTTTTACAGGTAGTTTGTTAGCTTTACTTAAGTGAAGAGATTCCAGATCCCCAGGAAGCTCATGACAACTTGTCAAATGTTGTATCACCGATAGTGTGGAATCCACAGAGTTGTGGGACTCAAAAGAATTATGCATTCCAACACTCATATGTTGAAGCTGAGCTACCAAATAACACAACCTAAGATTAGGTAAAACAACTTCTCTATCTTTTGGTCGCTGTAATTGTTCCAACTTGATCCTGTGTGTCTAACCACAGCAGAGTTCTAAAAATGAAATTAACAATATGAAAAATCCTTAACAGGTATAACCATAGGGGTACTGTGTAAAAAATACAGTAGTTGGGGCAGTAATGGTGGGGGAATTCAGAAGGCCAACATATTTAAAAAGTTGATGTAATTTGCACCGTTTTTGTAAAATGCAAAATGAAGGCATCATTGGGAATACTGCCCTATCAAGGGAGTAATTAATAGGGAGGCTTGAATGCGCTCCAAACATTGATAAAGTGTATATAACTGCCCAGAGGGAAGAGTTTGTGTCACCAACTTCAATGCAGATTAAAGAGCTATGCCTTTACCAAAAAAATACCAGATTGTGGAGCATGATCATAATTCATATGGCAGGCATTAGAGATGACAAAGGATGCCTTGAAGAAGTTTGAATTACATACTGATTGCTAACTTTTTTGCTTTGAAATGTTGAAGTCAGTTTAAAGTGAACACATGCTTTGCATTATGCCCAAGTGGCCAATTGTCAGCACAAGTGTTGTGACATGGTTACGTGAGCGAGTCACATGGTCCCCCAAGCTGGGGAGGTACCACGTACGTCACTTCATTTCCAAGGCAAATGGAGGGAGAAAAAAAGAAGGCAAATATAAGCAGACATTAGAGGACAAAAAAGGCTTTGATATAACAGTCTAAAGAGCTGTAGACACCTTTGTGGGTGCGATATAATCGTATGAGTACACATGCATTTTTGCACATTTCTGACAAAAAAAAAAAAACAACCCATACACACACACCTTTCAAATATTGTGTCGAAGCAAAATGCAATGCACATGAGTTCTGGTGCATGTGTTGTTAGATGTGTGGGGGGTGCCATTAAGAAAGAATTACCCCGCTGTCTGTCTGCAAAACAACCACGTGTTTATGTGCATAGCAGGAAAGCAATTTTGCATGCATTCCTGCAATGTACACATGTGAATCTAGCCTAGGCAAGTGCCAAATCTGGTTACTATGCAAGCCTCATAAAATAAAAAGACCTTCCTCAGCATTCCCTGACTTAACTACAGTACATCTTCCTTCATTTGTGTCTCACACGCTCTCCCCTCTCAGACACTGCAGGTTACAGTGGGAGGTTTTCAGCGATAAAGGAAGTGCGGTCAATACAGAAAGTAGCAGGCAGGACTGGGTGTGACCAGGTGCAGAAAAACAAGCTATAGGCTTGTGTTACAACGGAGTCAACGCTGATAGCCATGCATCCTACAATATTTTTTCATACCACTGTAGCACACGCAGACACAACCTACATGAGAGTGGACACTCTGCCCTGAACTCAGAAGCAGTGCAGCATTGTTGCCATACCATCACTAGAAGCTGCATTAAGTGGATTTCACTGTCAGACTCGACAGGTATTTGTGGGACTTTACAGGGGGATTATTAGAAAACTAAGTGCAAATGCACTTATATTTACATGCCCTGGTACATTTTCTTTTTTATGTGAGGCAAAAGTTCTACTTTAAAAGAGTGCATAGTCAAAGCACAGGTTCACTTTAACAAAAAAAAAAAAAAGAAACTATGAAGTAGTATTATAAAAAAAAAAAAAAAAAAAAAAGAAAAGAAATCACTTACCCGAATACAGCTGAAACAACACAATTTAGAGCAGTGTGGACAAAGGCGGGCATCCCTCAGCTTTTCCATGCAAATAAAACATCTGAAGACCTCTGCTATGCCCTTAATAAATACAAAAACAAACAGGGATTAATACAAAACATTAGCAATGCTAGAAACTACAGCAAATAAAAAATAGGAAGTACATTAATATGACAAGCTTGACGTGAAGTGGTCCTGAACTATGGCTTTATCAAAAAAGTCCAGATAAATGGGTGGTCAGTGTATCGAATCACATATATACATTACTTATTGCTCCTAAAAATAATTTTGAAAAATGTTATAAAAACAGCAAAATGCAAAAAAATAAATAAATTAATAAATAACACACATTTACTAAATATTAACCACTTCAGCCCCAGGAGGATTTACACCCTTAACCACTTGCCCACTTAAACCCCCTTCCCAACCAGACCAATTTTCAGCTTTTAGTATTCTCACATTTTGAATGACAATTACTCAGTCATGCAACACTGTACCCATATGACATTTTTGTCCTTTTTTCATGCAAGTAAAGCTTTCTTTTGATGGTATTTAAACACCAAAAGAGGGGAAGAGCTAAAGCATGCGACGGCTTGTTTACAACTGATCGCTCCGTCATTAGAAGGAGCGATCATGTGGTAAAGGGCCGCTGTCATCGGCCTTTATTGTGATTCGTGATGCGCCGGGTCTGATCACAGATATTCCCAGGTGCGTGCCACAGGGGTCGCACGGGAGCACTATTCTGGGAGGACGTCAATGTACGCCCTCCCAGAGTTATCCGACCGCACTGTAGCCATCATTCGGCTATGGCCCAGTCAGCAAATGGTTAATGACCATGCCATTTTTTGAGATAGGGCACTGCGACGCTTTAACTGACAAATGCGTGGTCATGCGATGTTGTACAAACAAAATTTGTCCTTTTTTTTCCCCACAAAGAGCGCTTTCTTTTGGTGGTATTTGATCACTTCTGCGGTTTTTATTTTTTGCACTACTAAACAAAACAAGAAAATTTTTAAGATAAATAATCTTTTTTACTTTTTTTGCTATAATAAATATCCCCCAAAAAAATTCTGCATCAGTTTAGGCCAATATAGATTCTTCTACATATTTAAAATAAAATAAACATAAAATCGCAATAAGCATATCTTGATTAGTTTGCGCAAAAGTTATAGCGTCTACAAAATAGGGGATATATTTACGCCATTTTTATTTTTTTTACTAGTAATGGCGGTGATCAGCGATTTTTAACGGGACTGCGACATTGCGGCAGACAGATCAGACACGTTTGACACTTTTTTGGGACCAGTGACATTTATACAGCGATCAGTGCTAAAAATAGCCACTGATTACTGTATAAATGACACTGGCAAGGAAGGGGATAACACTGGCGGGCGATCTAGGGGAACCAGGGGGAGGCAGATCCCCACACCCTGGGATATTCACTTTTTCATTACCTCTATATATTGGTGTTCTTGGTGGGTTGTAAAAGATTACACCTACCCTTGAGTTCTTATTTTACACTACAATGTTGGAAGAGGGACTCTTGCTACCTATTCCTCTACGTTTTTCCTGGTTGCCCCGCCTTGCCACCGGCTGGTTACCTCCTAAGCTTCTGGGGGGGATGCTATACTCACCCCTTATCTCCTACCACCATGAACATCATCATATATGCCTTACTATCATTATACTACATATCCAGAGGTAAGAATGTTAGGACCAGAGATTCTGTTCCCTCTCTTCCTGTTGTAATTAATTACCATTAATTACTATTTTACGCTATATTTTAGGTACTTCCAGTTAGATGCTCCTGATGAGTGGACAAACTTCCACGAAACGCGTCAAGCATTTACATTTGATGGCATGTCACAGCAATCATGCATCTACCATGGGCATTTGAATATCTAAGTCATCAATTTCATTTTTAATACAATATTGATTATATATACACACACACATGTTGGGTGTAATGTTGATGCTACTACCATTTATCATGTGCTGCAGTGTTTAATATACTATGTTGTTATTATTAATGTGATTTAATTATCATGTTTTATTTACTCTGTACCATACTTATTGATTGAATGTGTTTATCATCTATTGCACTTTGCTCTCATGAGGTATCAATAAATTTATTTTACCTATATTTGATGACTCAGCCTGCCCTAGTGTTGTGTTTCACATAAAGTCCCAACTTCCCCATCTCCCCCTGGTTCCCCTCTCTTCTCATATACATAGGGATGGAGACCTGTTTACTGGATGGTCATGGTCTCATATAAAGTCCCAACATTTTTTCTCTTTTCACCTAATCGATGAAAATAGTTGTCAACTATTTTCATAATCGATCGGCCAGCCGATTTGTTGGCCTGCACGCAGAATGCATTATTTGTTTACATATCAGGAAATACAATGCAGCACACATACAGTTCAGTACATCATCCATACATGTCAGTAAGTGCGTGAGAACATGTGAATGTGTGAGGAGCAATGTCTCATGGGACAGGTAGTCCTGGGCAGGAAGTGAATGGTTCTAAAGGCAGAAGTTTTTTTACTTTGCTAAAGGGGCACTCTATACTATACTTTGCAGCTTCCTATTGGGGAATTCTGAAGGCAGGAGGAGCCAGAAGTGCCGGAGGGGGACCCCAGAAGAGGAGAATCAGTGCTGTGCAAAACCATTACACAAAGAAGGTAAGTATAACATGTTTGTTATTTAAAAAAAAAAAAAAAAAATGAATAAAAAAAGAACCTGTGCAGGGAAGATCAGCATCTGAACCCAGAGAAGCTGGAGTCCGATAGACTGGAGGTAATTGAAGGCATTACAATTACATTTAAAGTCAACTTTTACCAGTATTGTACATTATATTTAAAAATATTATATCCATAAAAAAAAAAAAAAAAAGGGTTTAGCTTTTAGTACTACTTAACCGCTTTTGGCCTGCCGCGGTCGTTTTACGTCGCTACTTTGAAGAGGAATACCGTTGTTATAGTAGCAGCTAGCTACCATAACCCCAGTATCCTCTTCAAGAGTGGGCGGTCCGCTTAAAGATAAAAGTGGTCTCTGCAGCAGATTTGCCGCAAGATCACTTATCAGCGGCAAGAAAAGCCCCCACCGGCCCCCCTCCGGTGCCCTCCACCGCTTACCGGAGCCGGCGGTAGCGATCGGATCCTCTCCCTAGCCTGACATGGAGACGAGAGAGGGGAAGATGGCCCCCACCCGTCTCCATATCACTGCAGGGCGGAAGCGACATCAAAACGTCACTTCTGCTCATAGTTCTTAAAAGGGACATTTTTTTTTTATATGACATAACATTTTTTATTTTATTTTTTTTACTGCATTTTAGTGTAAATATGAGATCTGAGGTCTTTTTGACCCCAGAGCTCATATTTAAGAGGTCCTGTCAAGCTTTTTTTTTCTATTACAAGGGTTGTTTACATCCCTTGTAATAGGAATAAAAGTGACACAATTTTTTAAAAAGAACAGTGTAAAAATCAAAAATAAAAAAGGTCAAATAAATAAGAAAAAACATTTTTTTTTTTTAAACACGCCCTGTCCCTCCGAGCTTACGTGCAGAAGCGAACGCATATGTGAGCAGTGCCCGCATATGAAAACGGTGTTCAAACCACACATTTGAGGTATCACCACAATCGTTAGAGCAAGAGCAATAATTCTAGCTCTAGACCTCCTCTGTTACTCAAAACATGCAACCTGTAGAATTTTTTAAACGTCACCCATGGAGATTTTTAGGGGAAAAATTTGTCTCCATTCCACGGGGTGGCGCAACTTTGAAGCGTGACATGGCTATCAATTTACTCGGCGTAACATTATCTTTCACAATATAAACTTTACTGTTAAAGTGCACTTGTAAGACCGCTGCGCAAATACGGTGTGACAAAAAGTATTGCAACGACTGCCATTTTATTCTCTAGGGTGTTAGAAAAAAAACAAAAAATATATAAATGTTTGGGTGTTGTAAGTAATTTTTTAGCAAAAAAACAAAACAAAAAAAAAACAGTTTTTAACTTGTAAACACCAAATCTCATTAAGAGGCTTGGTCCTTAAGTGGTTAATTAAAAAGATTTATATCTCTCTTCTTCCACCCTTCATATCTGACTCCTAGTTATAATGCAAAATATATATAATATTATATTCACTGTTTCACTATATAAATGAGCCCCTTAGGCTGCTTTCACACTGGGACGGGCGTGGGCAGTAAAGCTTTACCGTCGCTATTCGGCCGCTAGCGAGTCGTGTTTAACCCCTGCTAGCGGCCGAAAATTAAAGACACCCGCAAAGTGACGGCCACAGCGGCACTGCCCATTAATTTCAATAGGCAGGGGCGCTTTAGGAGCAATGTATACGCTGCTCCTACAGCGCTGCATAGATGCTGCTTGCAGGACTTTTTTTTACCGTCCTGCAAGCGCACCGCTCCAATGTGAAAGCATCAAGGACTTTTTTCAATGCAAAACCGTGCTTTTTTGCTTCAATAGACAAGCTGCAGAAAAGCATGTAGTGCATTTTTGCAGAAATTTGCGTTTTTTTAATCTGCCCAACAACAAATTAGCCTAAAAAAAAGCATAAGAAATGCAAATCGTAGCAAAATGGCGTGTGCAAAAATGCAAAACGCACAGCTAAAAGCACTGTAGAAACAGATCAAAAGCAAGTAATAAAAAACAGTCAGAAAAGAAAATTTCAGTTGCCTTCACCTGTAAAACTAGGGCTGAAACAACTAATCGACAACTAATGGATTATGAAAATAGTGGTCAACTATTTTCATAATTGATTAATTGGCCAGCTGATTAGTTGGCCTGCATACAGAATGCATTCATTGTTTACATATCAGGAAATACAGTACAGCACACATACAGCTCAGTACACCGTCCATACAGGTCAGTAAGTGCCTGAGAACTTGTGAATGTGTGAGGAGCAATGCCTCATGGAACATGTAGTCCTGGGCAGGAAGTGAGTGGGTCTAAAGGCAGAAGTTTTTTTTTAGCTTGCTATAGGGGCACACTATACTATAATTTGCAGCTTGCTATTGGGGCACTCTAAAGGCAGGAGGAGCCAGAAGCGTCGGTGGGGGACCCCAGAAGAGAAGAATCGGGGCTGCTCTGTGCAAAACCATTACACAGAACAGGTAAGTATAACATGTTTGTTTAGAAAAAAAATGACTATAAAGACTGTGCAGGGAAGATCAGCATATGAACCAAGAGAAGGTGGAGGCTGATAGACTGGAGGTAATAGAAGGCATTACTATTACATTTAAAGTAAACTTTTACATGGAGGCGAGCCACATTACATGGGAGCAGGGCACGTTAAGGGGGAGTAGGACACATTTAAAGGAGGCAGGGCACATTTCGTGGGAGCAGGGCACATTACATGCGCCCCAGTGTGAAAGGGGTCTTAAAAAAAAAAAAAATATGATCTTTGAGTCTGATGATATTTACCAGATTCAACCTCTAATGGTATATACAGTATATCTCTTGTCTGTTATTCTCAGAGTTGATTAGAGATTTTGCTCCCTAATCATATAGTTGGAGATTTTTAAGAATAAATTGCCTTTTTTTTAACCTTTACATATTAAATTATACACCACGCTTTTTTTAAGGTTATTATCCGATTAATCGAAACAATAATTGGCCAACTAATCGATTATGAAAATAATTGTTACTTGCAGCCCTATGTAAAACCATTCCTGTTTTGGAGGTCATTTCATTTTCATCTAGTGCACCTGTTGTTAATTTCATTAAGACCAAAGCAGATGAAACTGATTAACAACCCCCTCTGAGGCTGGGTTCACACTATACTACACGACAGTAGTACGACTTTCATCCTACTTTGCACTGCGACATCAGTCCTACATTGGTCCTACATCCATCCAACTTTCATGAACAGGATACTACTTTGATCCAACTTTTCAGATAGTACACTTGTCCTTTGACCAATCAAAACTATCACACAATGGGAGGGGCTACAGCAGGGAGCAGGAAATAACACAATGTCGTATGCCAAAGTCGGATGGTTAGGACAAGGATCCGACTTCAATGATAGTCAATGGGCTGAAGTAGGATCAAAGTCGGACCAAAGTAGTACAGGGAGCATTTCTAAAGTCGGAACGACTTGTGTCGGACCAGTTAGAACGGCTCCCATAGGGAAACATTGAATTTCACACGTCATGCGACATGAGCTCCCAATGTCGGAGCGTTTGTCGGACCAGTGTGAACCCAGCCTCATACTTAACTGACCAGATCAGTATATCAGGAGTGTAATATATATATATATTATATATATATATTTTTTTTTTTTTATTTAAAAGATAGTACTAAAAGGCAGAGACTTTTTTTTTTTTGCACGGATATAACCATTTTAAATATACAGGGGGTCCCCTAGTTACAAACATCCGACTTACAAACGACTCCTACTTACAAACGGAGGGAGACAACAGGAAGTGAGAGGAAATCTACCCCTAGGAAGGGAAATTCATTCCTGTAAGAGCTATTATGGGGAAAAGGTACCTCCACTGATGCTTTACCACCAAGGCTTGTTTCCACAACAACCCAAAATTTTCAAAATCCAATTGTCATTGGGACAGAAAGTGAGGTGAAATCTTCTGAACAGGGGCACACACAGCAAAACAAACATTACAGGGGTGTTAACCCTTCCCTATGCTATCCAAAAAGCTTAAAAATATTTTTTTTGGCTGGAGCTACACTTAAAAAATGTACCTGTTCCGACTTACAAACAGATTCAACTTAAGAACAAACCTACAGTCCCTATCTTGTTTGTAACCTGGGGAACCCCTGTAATGCACAGAACTGGTAAACTTTTACTCTAAATGTAATTGCAATGCCTTAGATCAGTGGTCCCCAACCTTTTTGGCAACTGGGATTGGCTGCGTGGAAGAAAATTGTGCAAAGGACTGAGGGGGGGGGTGGTCAGGCAAGGGGTAAACAATTTTTCACGGGCAGTGGCTGGTGTTAGCGCTTCAATCATCATGGCACCATGCTTGATATGGTGTCAGGGAGATTGAAGCGCATTATTTCTTTTATTACATTGTAGTAATAAATAAAATAGTTCAACTCACCATAATGCAGAATCAGTGGGAGCCCTGAGCGTGTCACTTGCCACTGTCGTCTGCCACCAGATGCGGAATGTCACTTGCCACGCTGCCTGCCACCAGATGTGGATTGTCACTTGCCACGCTGTCTGCAACGTCACCTGTCACAAGGGGTGGATTGTCATTTGCCACGTTGCCTGTCACCAGATGCGGAATGTCACTTGCCACGCTGACTGCCACCACTGCACTGGTGGCAGCACTGGTCTATTTAGCACAGAGGCAAGCCTCTGTGCAGTGGTGGGTTCCGAATGAAAGCAGGAGAGCGGTGATGCGATGCAGGCAGTAAGAGGTGATGTCATCTCTCTGCTACCCACCGCACCTCCGACACTGAGGCTGACAGAACACTGGCCGTGAGGGCGGAAGAGCGGTGATGTGGGGGGCGGAGAGAGATGATGTCATCTCGGCTTGCCCGCCCGCTTCTTCCATCCACCCAGCTCTCATATGCCGGCCGGTCGCCCGCCCAGCTCTCTTATGCCAGTCACCCGGCTTTCTCATGCCAGTTGCCCGCGGCCTGGCTGCATAAAGGCCACGGCCTGGTAGTCAACGACCCCTGCCTTAGATTACCTCCAGTCTATCAGCCTGCAGCTTGTCTGGGTTCAGATGCTGATCTTCCCTGCAGAAAACCCCTAAAGTGATAGTAAACTCTAGTTTTTTTTTTATTTTATTTTTTTAAATGAACTGGTCATCTTTACCTGCTCTGTACAATGCTTTTGCACAAGGCAGACCTGATTCTCCCCTTGTGGGGTCTCACACTGGCTTCTCACGTTTTTCTGGCTCCCCCTGCCTTCAGAGTACCCCAATAGCAAGCAGCAAAAGTACAGTATAGAGTACCCCTATGGCAAGGTAAAAAAAAAAAAAAAAAAAAAAAAAAAAAACTTCTGCCTTTGGAATCACTCACTTTCTTCTCCTGCCAGGGACTACATGTCCCACAAAGCATTGCTCCTTACACATTCACAAGCTCTCAGACACCTACTGACATGTATGGACGATGTACTGAGCTGTATGTGTGCTGCACTGTGTATACTGACTTGTACGTATGGATGGTGTACTGAGCTGTATGTGTGCGACACTTTATTTCCTGATACGTAAAACAAATAATGCATTCTGTATACAGGCCAAATAATCGGTTGACCAACTACTAGATTATGAAAATAGTTAATAACTATTTTCATAATCGACTATGTTGATTAGTTGTTCCAGCCCTATTACTATTTAAACCCTGGTGAATAACCATTATGTTTCCAGCGTACGTTAAAAAGATTGACAAAAAACTATTACGCCTGGGAATTGGTCCACGCCTGATGCAAAACATGATTGCCCTAAACTGAAACCCACACACTAGAGTATGAACAAATGGTATACTCTTGAATCCCATTCCCATTAAACAGAACCAGACCAGGCTTCCCCGTTCCAGCTCCTATACGCATTAGTGATGGAACACCTCACTATCACTATTAGGGAAAAACCCCAATAACAGGTCTATAAAATGTCAATTTATGTGAACGATCCCTTGTTATACATTACTAGCCAGCTTGCGACTATCCCTAATCTTCTGAAAGAACTAGACAGGTTTGGGGTCCTTGGTAACGAAGGTCGATTACAACAAAAAGGAGGTCCTTAACGTTTCCCTACCTCAACACACCCAGATCCACATTATGCACACCTTTCCATTTAAATGGCAACCCATCACCATCAAATACTTAGGAATACATATTGCTCAAGATCTCTTAACTGCTGGAACTGAACTATTCCCTAATATTCCACTCTGTTCTGCAGATATTCAAAGATTTTCATGGATGGGCAGGATTACTATCATAAGAGTTCTCCTCATGCCTAGATTTTTGCCTGGAGCACTGCCTATATTTTTGGTGGCCAGCTGTCTTCTACGGAGCTTGCCTGGACAGGACCCCAAGATCTTGTCTCCTCTACAGGCCTACGACTGCTACAGGGGAATTTTGGGTGGAGATTGGCGAGAAACTCCTGTTCGCCAATCTACTCTTGGCTGAATGAATCTGTAAGCTCTGGGTTTAGAGTTGCAAAAATCCCAGAGGCTGCAGCCTGTTATAAAGCAGACTGGGGACAACAAGGAAAACCCAGACTATAGCTGCTTCAGAAGGGAGAAGATAGAACCTGAGCTCCATGGATCCCACTGCTAGGAACATATGAAAACATATTTAGTCATTCAAATTTCCGTCATCTCATGTTTCAGTGAGCTTTAAAAAGTATCAAGTTTAAAAAAAGCATAAAAGCAAGTTTGGATCCCCACTCAAAATCATGAACCAGATAAGATCCTTTGATTACTAAATTTTAAAGGAAAACAGTGTACCAAATAAAAGCCTTATGTCCTTAAAAATGAATAAATAACTTGTTTAGGATTGCAGTTTTTGTCAAGTCATGACACATGCTTAGCCTGAGAATCTAGACCTCCAGTCACAATTCTTTGTGGTTTACAAAGCATTAAGATTTTTACTTCAAAGCCATCAACTATGCTTGAAAAGATACAAAGGAATAAAAAAAGTAACACAGAAATAACAAAAAAACAAGCCAGTGCAATGAAGAAGAGCAGAAATGTGTATTCAGAAAAAGAAAGATATACACGAAGGTCAAATGCCAGAATGCTTTGGACACTATGGTTACATGGTTCCTAGTAACTGTCCAGCCCCTATATAACATAACATTACACCTTCACTGTGTATGTTCATCACTCTAAGCAACTATGAACCATTGATTGTTTACAGGTCTCCAAGCACAACAAGTTTAGGCCGAGTGTAATTTCTATTACAGACAGATGCACTTCATCAAATGTAGTTGTAATAAAAACATAATCCTTGATGCCAAAAGGCCCACTCTTTGTAAAGGTAATGCATTTCCATATCCAACAACTCCTGGGTGTTAGGTCTTCAAAAGGTACATATTACATCTAGGTCATGAATAGTCACATTCTGGATTTTCTTCTTTAATAATGAAGACACTTCACCAATTATCCAAGTGGCTTTATCAGTTCTGAGTGTCAGGAACACACCCCAAATTTTATTTCTACATTCGTAACTTAATCCATTCAACACTGATTTTCCTGTGTGGCTATAAATTATGGGGGTAGGTTTGCGACACTTAAAACTGACAAAATCACTTGAACAAGTGATACAACATCCTCAATATTACAGAATAAGCCTTTACTTTTTGTGCATACAGCAGCCCAAAGTAATGGATAGATATATGTGGGTTTACGCCATACTTGTGGAAAACTTGCGCAGGTGCGTAAATGTACTGTATACACAAGCAGAGCATGTACTGCAAACAGAAAGTTGCCACATTACATTTGACAGAAACTGGTATTTTCTGTATTGCAGAAAATGTATTCAGCCTGAAAAAAAAAAAGAAAAAAAAAAACTGCAAACACCACATCTAGGTACTATTAAACTGAAAAGATTACATTTTTGTTTTTGGGTTCATATACGCTTTAAAAAAGCAGTAAATTAAAGCAATTTCCCAACTGACCTCTGCTGCTGCACACAACGCAAAGTAATTCATAAGTCCTTCTGTTTTCAACACTTCCACATTATACAAATCGGCCTCAGCACATTTTGCACACTAGGGACCACTGGCGGCTGGTGGGTTCTTTGAGGGGGGTGGCAAACAAACCCCCCCGGCGGCGTGGCACAGCACCCAAACACACCCCCCCCCCCGCGTGCGCGTGTGTGGGCAGTCCAGCCCTCACCTGCTCATGCAGCAGGGCTGTGGTGTGCTCTCGTGGAGTGCGGGCAATACCCTCTCCGATGTCGGCTCCTCCAGCTTCCTCTGCCGTGTGTCTTCCGCCATAGCGCTAGGCATCCAAAAGGATCGCCTGCGGCTTTGGCCAATCGGGAAACAGGTCTCACAGACCGGGGAGGAACTTTAGTGTGATAACAGCGAAAATTAATTCACTATGGTCACACAACTGGGTGGGCTCAGAGTGCAATGCTCTGCGTTCACCCTTTTTTGAAGCCTATTAAAGCCTCTGGCTCTAATCGGGTGCTTCAAAAAAACACCCCGCTGCATTGGCATCCATGGTCCGGCGCCACTGATATGTAGATCAGGGGTTCGAACACATGGATAGGGGAGTCGTTGCCCGTGCACCCTCTACGAACAGGCCGCCACTAGGGGCTTACTTAGTATACACCTTCATCCATGGGCAGTTTTGGTTATAGTTTTTCACAGGCACATACAATTTAGGCTGGGTTCACACTAGTGCAAATTGAATGCGGATTTCTCCGCATCCAATTCGCATGACAAGAGATTGTGACTAGCTCTCTATGGAGCCGGTTCACATATCTCCGCTGCGGCTGAGGTGCGGATTGCACAGGAGCCCTGTGCATCTTTGGCTCAGTTTCGGGGCAGAATTCAGGCAAAAATTCGGGCCCGATTCATCCCTGAAAATGGAGAACAGGGACCGGACCCCTGCGAGCCGCATCACTCAGAGGTGTGAACACAGCCTAAGTCTTCACATAATTGCTATTTACTTGACTCAGTCTCATCTCTTATATTTTTATATACATTGTGACAATTTTTAGTGTTTGTATGCGCTACATTGGAGTGTACACTTTTTTTTTTTTAACTAAACTACAGGTTTGATTAATAATATTGTGTAACAGAATTAACTAATGGCAATTGCCATTATTTTTATATCTCCCCCCCCCAATTAAAAAAATAAAAGCTCAACAAATGTCCTTTGCTTTTTTTTTTCTTTTTTTTTCAAAGTGCTTTTTCATGAACAAAATGTACTTTTAGCATGTAAGCGCAAAATGATAAAAATGGCTCCAGCAGGAAAAAGGTTAAGAAATAACCTCACCTTAGTAGGGTGATGCTTTGCTCAAACAACCCCCTTCCCCCCCACCAAAAAAAAAAAAAAAAATCTCCCTTTTGCTCCTACAACTTCGATATATTAGGGCATTGTGGATTTAGTTGTAGGAGGAAAAGGGAGATTTTTGTGGACTGGTGGTGATAGTGGATTGATAGAAGTGTATTATTTTCCCAGGCTGGAAGGGTACTGTGAGTCTGCCCATTCTCCTCTGACATCAACAAGGCATTTTCGTCCACACAACTGCCGCTCAGTGGATATTTTTTCTTTTTCAGACCACTCTCTGTAAACCCTAAAAATGGTTATAAGTAAGGGAGTGTTATAACCCCTGTCAGATTTTTGTTTCACCATCTGTGTCCCATTGCAAAGATTTCCCTTCACTTCCTCACACAAAACATGTCATACCTACCTCCACTGTGCAGTTCGTTTTGCACAGACTGGCCCCGATCATCCTCTTCTTGGGTCCCTCAGCAGCACTGGTGGCTCCTCCCCGCATCGAGTGTCCATGTTGGAGAAGCGCTCTCCTTGATGGACATCCGTGTGGGCACGCTCCCAAATCCTGCTTCTGTGTCCATCCACACAGAATTAAAAAACTAAATTAAGTGCAGCGCAAATGTTATAAAACTATATTGTAAAACTATGATATGTACTGGAAATGATAGTCCATATGAACAAGAAGCACAATCCTCCTGAGGTAAAAACTTCCTTCAGTAAAACTTCTTCTTATTATGGAACCGAAAGCTTCTCCGCTAAAGGTGCATATAATATGCTTACCAGATAGTAGAATCTTACATGCATGGATTCCATACACTCAGGGTCCCCACTGCTCCGATCCTCTGGTTGACATCACTGTTTCCCCACCGGTGACTCTACACAGCACACAATACACACTTAAATCACCAGGAGAAAAAATGTGCAAATCTCTGGTAACAGGAGTGGTCTTCCCTTTGTGGCAACTGCTTCTCCTTTACCTCCGACAATGATTAGGCTACACTCAGGCCGAGCCTCTAACACATATGGTTCCGCCCCAGGCTTCGAGCTTAACTTTGGCTGCTCCTCCTTTGCGGAACCCCAAACTACTGGATAGGTCTTAAGTGGACCTAATTGGAAGAAACAGGTTCTTCCCGCCCAAGGCTGCTCCTGGTTGCTAGACCTGAAGCCTGAGGCCTGTCTGGGAGGCATGCTGGCTGCTAGGTCCACTTAAGACCTATCCAGTAGTTTGGGGTTCCGCAAAGGAGGAGCAGCCAAAGTTAAGCTCGAAGCCTGGGGCGGAACCATATGTGTTAGAGGCTCGGCCTGAGTGTAGCCTAATCATTGTCGGAGGTAAAGGAGAAGCAGTTGCCACAAAGGGAAGACCACTCCTGTTACCAGAGATTTGCACATTTTTTCTCCTGGTGATTTAAGTGTGTATTGTGTGCTGTGTAGAGTCACCGGTGGGGAAACAGTGATGTCAACCAGAGGATCGGAGCAGTGGGGACCCTGAGTGTATGGAATCCATGCCTGTAAGATTCTACTATCTGGTAAGCATATTATATGCACCTTTAGCGGAGAAGCTTTCTGTTCCATAAGAAGAAGAAGTTTTACTGAAGGAAGTTTTTACCTCAGGAGGATTGTGCTTCTTGTTCATATGGACTATCATTTCCAGTACATATCATATAGTTTTACAACATAGTTTTATAATATTTGCGCTGCACTTAATTTAGTTTTTTAATATGATTTATGGGCTTGGTGTTAACCCTCAGTGTTCAGCTTGCATTTTTCTCTAAATTTTTTTTGTGTGTTTGCGCTGATTGTTCCCAATTTTGGTAATTTTGCATCCACAAAGAATGCAGGACTCAGCGCCGCATCACTGGATTTGACTGAGAGCAGTGGGAGCCAATGGCTGCACTGCTATCAATCTATCCAATCAGGACACAAGACACCAGGTAGAGCTGGTGTGCTTGTGCTCGTTCTCAGCCGGAGAAAAATCAGGGTGAGGTAAGTATAACGGGGGCTCGGGGGGGCTGCAGCACCACAGAAGGTTTTTCACCTTAATGCATGGAATGCATTAAGGTGAAAAACCATGTGGGTTTACAACCCCTTTAAGGGAATTCCTTGAGGACCCCCAGGTCACCAGAACCAGTGTCCCAACTGGAAGAATTTTTGCCCTCTATTACTTTTCTGGGGACAACTCAAAATTTGTGATTTTCTTTTAAGTTCACCTTTCAAATATAATGGTAAACAGGAAAAATAGAGGAGGGTGAATCACCCTAATTGGGGCCCACACAGCAATAAAAATTTACTGGGGTTTTAATGCCTCTCTACTCTGTCCAAAACTAAAATAAAAGGTTACACTTTAAAGTTTTCTATCTTAATGCAGTCTACTGTATGCATTAGGGTAAAAAACACTTTTATGCCTGGTGCAATTAACATGCATTCTGGAAACACAGGCAGAAACACGTTTCTGCCTATAATTCTGATACACTCAGATGTGAATAGGCCCATGGCGGGGTGAAGTTATTCTTATAGCCCTGGTTATAACTGATGCTGCAGTCACCACCAACATATCCTCCAGAGACATCCAACAAGAGGCTGACTCCAACAAATGTCAGCCACGGGCATATTACAGAATCTCAGCTGGCCTCACTGATAATCATCCACAAGAAGAATAAGGGGTATGAATGAGGACATCTGGTGATCAGATATGCTTGGAGTGAATCCCAATTGCTTTCATTCCCCAGGAGAGAAAATTCATTCCAGAGATGACAAGCTCCCCATTCATTACAAGTGCACACAGCATTACTCAGCAGGGATACTGCAGAGGGATGGAGGAGGACAGAGAAGCAGATATGGCCCTGATCAGGGAAGGCACCCAGTCTGACAAACACACGATGGGAGTGGGCACCCAGGCTCACACACACACGCATGATGAGCGCGGGCACCCAGGCTCACACACGCACGCAAGATGAGCGCGGGCACCCAGGTTTACACACACGCACACAAGATGAGCGCGGGCACCCAGGTTTACACACACGCACACAAGATGAGCGCGGGCACCCAGGTTTACACACACGCACGCAAGATGAGCGCGGGCACCCAGGCTTACACAAGCACGCAAGATGAGCGCGGGCATCCAGGTTTACACACACGCACGCAAGATGAGCGCGGGCACCCAGGTTAACACACGCACGCAAGATGAGCGCGGGCACCCAGGTTAACACACGCACGCAAGATGAGCGCGGGCACCCAGGTTAACACACGCACGCAAGATGAGCGCGGGCACCCAGGTTAACACACACGCACGCACGATGAGCGCGGGCACCCAGGTTAACACACACGCACGCACGATGAGCGCGGGCACCCAGGTTAACACACACGCACGCACGATGAGCGCGGGCACCCAGGTTAACACACACGATGAGCGCGGGCACCCAGGTTAACACACACGCACGATGAGCGCGAGCACCCAGGTTAACACACACGCACGATGAGCGCGGGCACCCAGGTTAACACACACGCACGATGAGCGCGGGCACCCAGGTTAACACACACGCACGATGAGCGCGGGCACCCAGGTTAACACACACGCACGATGAGCGCGGGCACCCAGGATCACATGAGCGCGGGCACCCAGGATCACACACAGACGCGCGCATGATGAGCGCGGGCACCCAGGATCACACACACAAGCTCGCATGATGAGCGCGGGCACCCAGGATCACACACACAAGCGCGCATGATGAGCGCGGGCACCCAGGATCACACACACAAGCGCGCATGATGAGCGCGGGCACCCAGGATCACACACACAAGCGCGCATGATGAGCGCGGGCACCCAGGATCACATGAGCGCGGGCACCCAGGATCACACACAGACGCGCGCATGATGAGCGCGGGCATCCAGGATTACAGAAGATCCCTCCATGATCAGTGCAGCCCCCCCAGTCACACACAAGATCCCTCCATGATCAGTGCAGCCCCCCAGTCACACACAAGATCCCTCCATGATCAGTGCAGCCCCCCAGTCACACACAAGATCCCTCCATGATCAGTGCAGCCCCCCCAGTCACACACAAGATCCCTCCATGATCAGTGCAGCCCCCCCAGTCACACACAAGATCCCTCCATGATCAGTGCAGCCCCCCAGTCACACACAAGATCCCTCCATTATCAGTGCAGCCCCCCAGTCACACACAAGATCCCTCCATTATCAGTGCAGCCCCCCCCAGTCACACATACAAGATCCCCCCCATTATCAGTGCAGCCCCCCCCCCAGTCACACATACAAGATCCCCCCCCATTATCAGTGCAGCCCCCCCAGTCACACATACAAGATCCCCCCCATTATCAGTGCAGCCCCCCCAGTCACACATACAAGATCCCCCCCAATCACACACAAGATCCCTCCATGATCAGTGCAGCCCCCCAATCACACACAAGATCCCCCCATGATCAGTGCAGCCCCCCAATCACACACAAGATCCCCCAATGATCAGTGCAGCCCCCCAATCACACACAAGATCCCCCAATGATCAGTGCAGCCCCCCAATCACACACAAGATCCCCCAATGATCAGTGCAGCCCCCCAATCACACACAAGATCCCCCAATGATCAGTGCAGCCCCCCAATCACACACAAGATCCCCCAATGATCAGTGCAGCCCCCCAATCACACACAAGATCCCCCAATGATCAGTGCAGCCCCCCAATCACACACAAGATCCCCCAATGATCAGTGCAGCCCCCCAATCACACACAAGATCCCCCAATGATCAGTGCAGCCCCCCAATCACACACAAGATCCCCCAATGATCAGTGCAGCCCCCCCAATGATCAGTGCAGCCCCCCCAATCACACACAAGATCCCCCAATGATCAGTGCAGCCCCCCAATCACACACAAGATCCCCCAATGATCAGTGCAGCCCCCCAATCACACACAAGATCCCCCAATGATCAGTGCAGCCCCCCAATCACACACAAGATCCCCCAATGATCAGTGCAGCCCCCCAATCACACACAAGATCCCCCAATGATCAGTGCAGCCCCCCAATCACACACAAGATCCCCCAATGATCAGTGCAGCCCCCCAATCACACACAAGATCCCCCAATGATCAGTGCAGCCCCCCAATCACACACAAGATCCCCCAATGATCAGTGCAGCCCCCCAATCACACACAAGATCCCCCAATGATCAGTGCAGCCCCCCCAATGATCAGTGCAGCCCCCCCAATCACACACAAGATCCCCCAATGATCAGTGCAGCCCCCCAATCACACACAAGATCCCCCAATGATCAGTGCAGCCCCCCAATCACACACAAGATCCCCCAATGATCAGTGCAGCCCCCCAATCACACACAAGATCCCCCAATGATCAGTGCAGCCCCCCAATCACACACAAGATCCCCCAATGATCAGTGCAGCCCCCCCAATGATCAGTGCAGCCCCCCCAATCACACACAAGATCCCCCAATGATCAGTGCAGCCCCCCAATCACACACAAGATCCCCCAATGATCAGTGCAGCCCCCCAATCACACACAAGATCCCCCAATGATCAGTGCAGCCCCCCAATCACACACAAGATCCCCCAATGATCAGTGCAGCCCCCCAATCACACACAAGATCTCCCCATGATCAGTGCAGCCCCCCAATCACACACAAGATCTCCCCATGATCAGTGCAGCCCCCCAATCACACACAAGATCCCCCAATGATCAGTGCAGCCCCCCAATCACACACAAGATCCCCCAATGATCAGTGCAGCCCCCAATCACACACAAGATCCCTCCATGACACACAGGCAGACACCTGTCATCAGCCCCCCTCACCTCCACACTCTGCTCGTCCATCTCCTCCAGTTTGGGCTCCTTGATCTTGCAGTAGTGCAGGGATTTCTTCCTGGACCTGAAGTAGGTCAGGTATCTGAGGGTGCTGCACAGACAGGTGAGGAAATTATCAGTAAAACGCCCCCTGTCAGCTGCAGACATGCAGCAGCCGGTGCAATGAAGGAGAGCGACAGGGATGGGAGGGAGAGGATGACGGCGGGCAGGCGCACTCTGCTCGGTCCTGCTAGATGAATGAGCGGGAAGAGAAACCAAGGCTGCGTTCCATCAGGACATGAATCCACCGGCAGCCATATTGAACCGCAGCCCGTTACTGAGAGACGAGCGACGCCATGGATAAGCCAGCCGGGGCATGGGGCGGGGCCAGTGATGTCAAGACGTGCGGGGCGTGTACGGCGTCTTGTTGATTTTCTGACTAGAATGTGGGGAGTGAGGGCAGCTATCTCTGTAGAGATGTGTGTGAGGTGCATCTGCTGCTCTTGCACCTAACATAGGCAGAATCATTTTACAGTGTTTGCAGCCAACGGTCACATATTTTTATATATAAGTGGTTAAATTACACAAAAGAGAGTGAGTACAGCGCTATTAAAGGGTTACTAAACCCACACCAGTAAAATCAGTCTGTATATGCAGTAAAACATGCGTGTTATACTCACTGTGGACTGGGACCTAAGGGGTTAATCCTCCAAATTGTATAAAAAGGCTGTTTGATTCTGTCTTCTCTGATCCTCCCCTTCTTCCACAGTCCCCAATCCTTCTCCTGGCTGTACAGAGCCTTGGAGACACTCCGCACATGCTCAGTTTGGTGTGTATTGCTAGAGAGCTTTTTTTTTTTTTCTTGGGAGGGTGCATGTGATCAGCACTGTCCAGACAGAGGGTCAGGGGTCCTGGGTCCTGCAGCCTCATAGTACAGTCAGAGCTGAATGAAAACTTTTCCTACAACTTTAACCAGACACTGATAGAAGTCACAAGACTGCTATACACTTGCTAATGAGAAAAGGTATTTATCATTTTATATTTATTCAAATAATTGCATTTCCATGTTCTGTGTACTGTGGGAGACCAGATATAGTGAATGCAGAGCCCTGGGTTTAGTAACACTCTAATCACAAGTGACAAAATTGTAAACATGGAACCACATCAGGATAGGTGTGGAAAAGTGTAAAAGTCCTCAAATGAAGATCCATGGGTGATGGTGCTCAAAAGAGGAAAAACAGAATAGGAAAGTCCTCCACCATCAAACCAATCACACAGCCTCTTACCATAAAGATTTAACCACCCTAAGAATTGGTCAAATAGCCAGTTCGCCTGCACCACTCTCCAAAAAACTTCAATTTCAAATAAGCAGAATCTCTCTCAAAGAAGCATTAATCAAAGAGAGAACAGAGCCATCTCATAATGTAGTAAAACTGCAAACAACCATTTATTCAAAGTATTGCACGTTGCTGGGCATGCGCAATGGTGTGTATGCATATGTGCGTGCATATGGCCAATCATCACACAGAAGCAACCACAGATGCAAAAAAAAACACATAGATGCAAAAAAAATGCGTTTTTTTTGCATCTATGCGTTTTTTGGGGGGTTTTTTTGCGTCTGTGGTTGCTTCTTGTGCGTGCATGCATGCACACGCATGTATACCTATGTACTGTATTCTGTTTGTTATCCCCATATATTGATCCAGTGATCATCTTTTAAACGATTAATTTTCAGTGGCATCTGCTACTGAGGAGCAATGTACGGTTTGACCGTTTTGTACCATCTTATATATATATTTTCATTGATTTCAAGTTCCTTTCCTTATATATACTTTTGTAATGTCTTTCTGTATTTGTCTTGACGTTTTTCGAGTGCGGGCTGCATCCCGCTCTCATAGTTGCCAACATTGTAAAAAAAATTTTAGGGACACTTTTTTGGCTGTAGGTGGAGTCTTGTTATAATCAGGGGACGGGGCATGCGTTTGTGGGCGTGGCACAATGGGAAAGGAAAAATGTGGCGCGCATAGCTCGCCGTGGCGAAAAATCGGCGTGGTTTAAGCGAACTAGTGGGCGTGTCTTAAATGGGCGTGGCTCAAAGGGGTGTGGTTAGAGTCTGAGATGAATGAGGGATGGAGAGGGAAAGGGGAGGAGAGGGATGGAGGGGCAGCAGCCCCAGATCCTACACAACAATGGAAATATGTGTATTCTGAAAGTTTAACAATCAGCAGATAAAGATACTCCAAACACCTGATGTTAGCGCTTCAATCATCCTGGCACCATGGTTGTTATGGTGTCAGGATGATTGAAGTGCATTATTTCTATTATTACATTGTAATATAAAATGAAATCATTCAACTCACCATAATGCTGAATCGGTGGGATCCCTGAGCGTGTCACCTGCCACCAGCCATCCATCCTTGCATCAGGTGCCCCCAGCGGAGCCCCCCTTACATCAGATGTCCCCAGCGGAGCCCCCCCTTACATCAGATGATGTCCCCAGCGGAGCCCCCCCTTACATCAGATGACCCCAGCAGAGCCCCCCTTACATCAGGTGTCCCCAACAGAGCCACCCCTTACATAAGGTGTCCCCAACGGAGCCCCCCTTACATCAGATGTCCCCAGCGGAGCCCCCCCTTACATCAGATGTCCCCAGCGGAGCCCCACTTACATCAGATGTCCCCAACGGAGCCCCCCCTTACATCAGATGTCCCCAGCGGAGCCCCCCTTACATCAGATGTCCCCAGCAGAGCCCCCCTTACATCAGATGTCCCCAGCAGAGCCCCCCTTACATCAGGTGTCCCCAGCGGAGCCCCCCCTTACATCAGATGTCCCCAGCGGAGCCCCCCCTCACATCAGGAGTCCCCAGCGGAGTCCCCCCACACATCAGGAGTCCCCAGCGGAGCCCCCCTCACACCAGGTGTCCCCAGCACAGCCTCCCCTCACACCAGGAGTCCCCAGCGGAGCCCCCCCTCACACCAGGAGTCCCCAGCGGAGCCCCCCCTCACACCAGGAGTCCCCAGCGGAGCCCCCTCACATCAGGAGTCCCCAGCGGAGCCCCCCTCACACCAGGAGTCCCCAGCGGAGCCCTCCCTCACACCAGGAGTCTCCAGCAGAGCCCCCCCTGACATCAGGAGTCCCCAGCGGAGCCCCCCTCACATCAGGAGTCCCCAGCGGAGCCCCCCTCACATCAGGAGTCCCCAGCGGAGCCTTCCTCACATCAGGAGTCCCCATCAGCAGAGTCCTCTTTACATCTGGTGCCCCTCTGTGACATCCAGACTATACAGCCCCCCCGTGACATCCAGACTATACGCCCCCCCCCCTGTGACATCCAAACCGGCCCCCCCGTGACATCCAGACAAACCCCCCTGTGATATCCAGACCAGCCCCCCCCCGTGACATCCAGACCAGCCCCCCTGTGACATCCAGACCAGTCCCCCTGTGACATCCAGACAAGCCCCCCCTGTGACATCCACCCACCCGGAGCGGGCTGGGGGTGGGCGGCGCCGCAGCTCAATCTCTATTGTAGCCATCAGTAGCCAGCCTACGGTCTCCTAGAAAATGTCGGCCGGCGGAGACATCGTCTCCGCCGGCCGCGGACCTCTAGCGAAAATCGTGAAAAAACAAATTTCTCGGGACATCTCCCGGGAAACTATTAGATCGGGAAAAGGGTCTAAATCCCGGGAATGTCCCGGGAAATTCGGGACAGTTGGCAAGTATGCTCTCTGTCTTTATGTTTACTGTGCAGTTCTATGCCCATGGATCACACTACTTCCTGGGATGCTGCAGCATTGTTTTTCTTCCCTTATCACCACCCATAGCCCCACCCACAGCTCCTGGGGTGTTCACCTGCTGGTTTATCCTGGAACCTTCTGCTGCTGCATATCGTTATCCCTGGAAAGCTGTGATACACTGGGACTTCCTGATGCCAGATCACCTGTTTCATACATCCATGTTATGCCTCTTCTTATGCTTGATTCTGTAAGTGTTTTTAATCTTGTTTGGGGATATTAAAAGTTTTAATTCTGCACTTAGAGGCGCCTTTTTTTCTTTTATTTGTCAGGGGAGAGGAGACCAATCGTGTGTTCCTAGTATATAGGAACTCCGATCGGTCTCCTCCCCCAGTCAGTCCCATCCCCCCATAGTTAGAATTACTCCCTAGGTAACACATTTAACCCCTTGATCGCCCCTTAGTGTTAACTCCTTTCCTGCCAGTGACATTTATACCGTAATCAATGGCTATTTATAGCTCTGATCGCTGTATAAATGTCAATGGTACCAAAATAGTGTCAAAAGTGTCCGATCTGTCCGCTGCAATCTTGCAGTCCTGATAAAAATCGCAGATCACCGCCATTACTAGTGAAAAACAATAAATAATAATAAAAATGCCATAAATCAATAACCTATTTTGTAGGCGCTATAACTTTTGCGCAAATCAATCAATATACGCTTATTGCTTTTTTGTTTTTTTACCAAAAATATGTAGAAGAAAACATATCGGCCTAAACTGAGGAAAAAAACTAAAAAAAAAAAAATTGGGATACTTATTATAGACACTTTAGGTGGTGTATTAATATATACAGTATCTTATCTCACAAAAGTGAGTACACCTCTCACATTTTTGTAAATATTTTATTATATCTTTTCATGTGACAACACTGAAGAAATGACACTTTGCTACAATGTAAAGTAGTGAGTGTACAGCTTGTATAAGGCCTCTTTCACACGAGGCGGATCAGTGATGATCCGCCCCGTGAACACCCGCTTGCTCAGCGGGGATCGGCGCAGGAAGATGACAGGTCCATCGCTGCACACTGTGCAGTGACGGACCTGTCAGAGCGCCGCTCTCCCCTATGGGGGATCGGATGATGATGGACCGTAGAGTCCGTCGCCACCCGATGCAATCCGAAAATGGATGGAAAAGTAGGGTTTTCCTCCGTTACACTTTTCGGATCGGATGTCAGCGGACATGTCACCGATGACATCCGACGCTCCATAGGAATACATGTATGTCCGTTTTTCATCCGAAAACGGAAGGATGAAAAACGGACATACGGATTGTCCATGTGAAAGAGCCCTAACAGTGTAAATTTGCTGTCCCCTCAAAATAACTCAACACACAGCCATTAATGTCTAAACTGCTGGCAACAAATATGAGTACACCAATAAGTGAAAGTGTCCAAATTGGGCCCAATTAGCCATTTTCCCTCCCCGGTGTCATGTGAATCATTAGTGTTACAAGGTCTCAGGTGTGAATGGGGAGTAGGGGTGTTAAATTTGGTGTTATCACTCTCACTCTCTCATACTGGTCACTGGAAGTTCAACATCGTACCTCATGGCAAAGAACTCTCTGAGGATCCGAAAAAAAGAATTGTTGCTCTACATGAAGATAGCCTAGGCTATAAGAAGATTCCCAAGACCCTGAAACTGAGCTGCAGCATGGTGGCCAAGACCATACAGCAGTTTAACAGGACATGTTTTACTCAGAACAGGCCTCGTCATGATCGACCAAAGAAGTTGAGTGCACATGCTCAGCGTCATATCCAGAGATTGTCTTTGGGAAATAGACGTATGAGTGTTGCCAGCATTGCTGCAGAGGTTGAAGGGGTGGGGGGGACTTACATCAAATCCGCGCTCCACTCACTACCACCACTCCATCTACATCTCTGTTGGATGACTCAGATACCATCTCCGAAATCTATGATTGTGATGATTTCGACATTCCCTGTACAGAAGATGACCTTTCCAAATTACTTACACAACATCTTGCCACATCTCCACCTATTATTCACTCTGATTTAAAGCCTAAATCTGTATTTTTTCCCACAAATTCAAAGGGACCCTACATAGAAAGTTTCTACAGAGTAGTCTTTTCTGACATGACCAAACTCTACAATACTACGTCCACCTTCAAGTTTCACAACCTTTCACCTCTCAAAACCAGAGCTCTCCAACAATTCACCCAGGCAGAAGATCTCATAATCAAGTCTGCTGACAAAGGAGGCGGTATCATCCTTCAGAATAGAGCAGACTACAAGCGGAAAGACTGTTGTCTGACTAAGCTACTTATATGAAACTCCCTAAAGATCCTACCAACGATTTCACCACAGAAGCAGATCTTTTGATCTCCACTGCTCTTACTGATAATATCATCTCCTAGGTTGAGAGTTCCTTCTTCCACAAACCATTTTATTCCATTCCCTATTTTTACCATTTACCGAAAATCCATAAAAATCAACAAAATCCCCCAGGTAGGCCAATTGTGGCCTCTATGGATAGTATCACTTCAGGCTTCAGCCTGTATGTGGATCGATACTTACAACCCTTAGTTCATCAACTTCAGTCCTATATTCGGGATGGGACACACCTCCTGGAACTTCTTTCACCATACAACTGGGAACCATCTTACTCTTGGTTATCACTAGACGTCTGTTCCTTATATACTTCCATTCCCCACAGCTTTGGTATCATGGCTCTTGAATATTTTCTTTCTACAGATCCATTCATAAAACCTCGCCAGGCTACCTTCATAATAGAAGCCACCAAGTTTTGCTTAACGCATAACTATTTTACATTCAATGGAGACTTCTATTTACAGTTACCAGGGACGGCGATGGGGGCCAACTTTGCCCCTTTGTACGCATACCTAGCCATGGGGTTCTGGGAAAATCAGTACATTCATCACAATAACCCATTTTCTGCCAACATCATTTTTTTCGGCAGATATATTGATGATATTATAATCATCTTGGATGGTCCCCTAGATCTCATCCATTCATTCATCACACATTGCAATAATAACAATTATAGACTAGCCTTCACACATGATAGCAATCAGACCTTCTTAGCCTTACTTGATTTAGAACTCCGACATGACAACCATGAAATATACGCCAAGAACTATAACAAGCCCACCAGTGGCAACTCATATCTCCATTTCAAAAGCTGCCATTATCCACCTTGGATAAAAAATATTCCCAAAGGTCAATTTTGTCGACTCAGACAAAATTGTACCAGAGATGTTGACTATATAGAATCCAGCGTCCATCTCAAAAACAAATTTTCAGAGAAAGAATACCCAGAAGATCTAGTAGAAAAAGGTTACAAATGATATCTTCATGGGAAACCTCCATGCAATAACTCTTCCCCTACAGACTGCCCCATCCGATTTATTACAACCTTTCATTCCCAACATAAAAAGATGGAGAAGATTCTCTTGAAACATTGGAATATCCTCCACAAAGATCCCCACCTCAAATCTATTCTTCCCACACACCCACATGTTACTTATCGCAGAGCTCCCAATCTCAAAAACAAAATTGCCCCCAGTAAACTGAAAACCACTCCAGCCTTTCCGCCCATCATCCCGCTTATCCCATTGGTAGGGATGTATCAATGTCGCAAAAAACTCTGCAAGACATGTCACTTTGTTCAACATGGCCAAAAATCTTTCTCCACCAAAGGCCATACATACCTTTTGAAAGATTTTTTCAACTGTTCATCTGACCATGTGGTGTATGGTTTGACCTGTCCCTGTGGCCTCATATACATTGGCCGTACCATTCGGCCCCTTAGACAGCATTTTGGAGAGCACAGGAGGTACATTGAGGGTGGTACGGACCCCCACAGTGTGCCTAGACACTTCGCCACGGCCCACAAGGGTTCTACCCTTGGGTTATCTGTTTGGGTCATAGAACAGATCCCTAGGTCTCTCCCGCCCGCCGAAAGGTTCAATAAATTATGCGCGAGGGAGACCTGTTGGATCTACCGTTTAGATGTCCTCTCACCCGGAGGCATCAATGAGTGTATCGAAACATCTGCCATCTTGTGAGGCCCATAAGTGTATATTCATGTGTTTTTTTGCCTTTGCTCATCCTCATATACATTGTAAATTTGGAAATCACTATATGCACACGTTTACATGCGCGTGCACACATAACATCCCCTTTTTTTCCCCTCCCCCTATTTTTTCTCTCCCCCTCCCCTTTTTTCCCCCCTTCTCCCCCCCCTCCATCCCTCCTTTTTGGGTTTGTTTTTGGTTTTGCATCTTGCGTGCATATATGCACTGAAACCCCCCCCTTTTTCTCCCCCCCCTCCTCCCTCCTATTCATAACTCCTATATGTATGCACATGTATCTGTGTGTGTGTGTGTGTGTGTGTGTGTATATATACAATATATTATACACTATAGCTTTCCCCAGCCACTTTTAGCGATCCATACACGCATCTACACATATCATAGTTAATGTGTGGATGTACATATAATATAATACAATCATATCACTTTTTAGTATTCTTCCACCCCCCCACCCTCTTTTTTGTACACGCATCTACACATATCATAGTTAATGTGTGGATGTACATATAATATAATACAATCATATCACTTTTTAGTATTCTTCCCCCTCCCCCCTTTTTTTCCCTTCCCCTGCTCTAGTTATATGTATATATTTATTATATCTCTCCAATTATTGTAAATTTAATCCCAATTACCTTACATTATGCTATCTTTATTGTATAACATGATCGCAAATCTCTGGTTTTTTATATATATATATATATATATATATATATATATATATATATATATATATATATACAATACCATACCCTGTTTTTCTTTTTCTTTTCTTTTTTTTTTTTTTTTTTCCAACCGTCCCCCTCTCTTTTCTTTTCCTTCTTCTTTTTCCCTCTTTCATTCCATTTCTCTCCTCTATTATTTTTATGCCCCTTGTCATTGCTGACACTTCCATGTACAGCTTCTTTGGCCACTCCTCCCCTTCCTCTTTTCCCTCCGCTCCCCTCCCCATTGTTTTACATATATACCTCCTTCATAGCCCCTTGCCAATCAGCTTGACAAAGGAGCGCAGCCGTCACGTCACTCACGGCTAGCCGGCTCAGGAAACATCATCCCTTGCCCGGATCACTGTTTGCTTCTCAAGCCTCGCTCTGGCGTTCTCCTTCGCTGTCGGCCGATATACATCCAGCGCTTCGGGAACAAGACAGAGGACACACATCCACGGCTGGAAGAGATGACCTCACGGACCCCCTTGATTGCCTTGGGAATTTTTTTTTTGCTTGATACTTTCTTCGTAAATGTGAGTGCAAACCTTGTTGTTGCCTTTTTATTAAATTGTTTTAAAGTCTGCACCCAGAGGCGCCTCCGTTTTCCTTGTTTTACAGTGTCTTTTGGGGAATATGGTTTTCACTCTCACCGGAAGGCTGCCATGAATGTGGACTCCACACATCATTCCCATCATCCATTTTGCTGTGTCACATCATGGACTCTATCTTCATTTCCATTTTTTAATTAAATGTTATTAATTCAGAGTTCATTTATGTACAACATTGTTATATGATTTGGATTTTTGCTTTTAATTCTTTGTGCCGAACACTTGTTATATAGGGGTGGGGGGTCAGCCTGTCAGTGCTCAGACCATACGCCACACACTGCATTAAATTGGCTGTCATCCCAGAAGGAAGCCTCATCTAAGCCCCGTTCACACCTATGTGAATTAGATGCTTACACCGCATCCAATTCGCAGGACATTTTAAAATACATTCATTTGAATGTATCTGGTTCACATATGTGCGTTGCATTCGCACTGCGCATTGCACAAACGTGTGTGTTTTCTGGCATTGCAGTGCGAATTAAAAGCCCATTATCTTCTATGGGAACACATCTGATTTGCAGATGCATTCCGTTCTGAACATGAATTCTCTCCTTCTCCTTACTACACCTCCCCTCTCTCCCTGCTCACTGATCCGCAGCTAAAACGCAGAGGAACCTCTGAACAACTGATTTTTATCTTCGCAGTGAAACCTGAGCTTCAATTCGCACCGCACATGTGTGAACCCAGCCTAAAGATGATGCACAAGTAAACCCGCAGTTTGCTGAAGACAAGCAGACTGACAAGCAGACTAAGGACATGGATTACTGGAACCATGTCCTGTGGTTTGGACACTAAGATAAACTTATTTTGGTCAGATGGTGTCAAGCGTGTGTGGCGGCAACCAGGGGAGGAGTACAAAGATAGGTGTGTCTTGCCTACAGTCAAGCATGGTGGTGGGAGTGTCATTTTTCTAGGGCTGCATGAGTGCTGCCGGCACTGGGGAGCAACACTTCATTGAGGGAACCATGAATGCCAACATGTACTGTGACATACTGAAGCAGAGCATGATCCCCTCCCTTCAGAGACTGGGCCGCAGGGCAGTATTCCAACATGATAATGACCCCAAACACACCTCCAAGATCACCACTGCCTTGCTAAAGAAGCTGAGGGTAAATGTGATGGACTGTCCATGTCTCCAGACCTAAACCCTATTGTGGGGCATCCTCAAACGGAAGGTGGAGAAGCGCAAGGTCTCTAACATCCACCAGCTCCATGATGTCATCATGGAGGAGTGGAAGAGGAACCTGTGAAGCTCTGGTGAACTTCATGCCCAAGAGGGTTAATGCAGTGCTGGAAAATAATGGTGGCCACACAAAATATTGACACTTCGGGCCCAATTTGGACAATTTCACTTAGGGGTGTACTCACTTTTGTTTCCAGCAGTTTAGACATTAATGGCTGTGTGTTGAGTTATTTTGAGGGGACAGTAAATTTACACTGTTATACAAGCTGTACACTCACTACTTTACATTTTCGCAAAGTATAATTTCTTCAGTGGAGTCACATGAAAAGATATAATAAAATATTTACAAAAAATGTGAGGGAGGTACTCACTTTTGTGAGATACTGTGTATATATACAGTCTTGTGGTGGTGTATAGTTTCTAATACACTTCAGGCGGTGTACACAGTATATAATACAGTGTAGTGTGGTGTTGTACCACACAGATATACATCATGTCCGGAAGGCCACCAAGGAGAGGCAGATGCTCACAGGCCACTAAAAGAGGGCAAGCAGCCTCTGTGTCTACAGTTAACGGTGGTGGTCGTGGACATGGCGCATCCTCTCCAGATGGCCGTGGGGCACGCTTGTCCTTTTTTCTGCTGCTGGACGTGTTATTGAGCCACAACATGCAGAAGAGTTGGTGGAGTGGATAACAAAGCTGTCCTCTTCTTCCATAGGCCCACCATCATGCACAAAGGAGTCCCCAGAATTATTCGATCACAGTGTCGTTTATATGCTGCTGGAGAATGCACAGCGATTTTGAAGGCTCCGATGTTGGTTCACAAGTTGAGGAAGGAAGTAACGTGAACCTAGAGAGAGGGGGTGCCACAGAAGAACAAGAAACTGACAGTCATGTTCCCCCAGCTGCAGCATACTGCCAAGTTTGCTCCAGTGACGAGGAGGGAGGGTATGATGAGGTCACTGACTGTACTTGGGTGTCTGAGAGAAGAGAGGAGGAGGCACAACTCCAACGAGGCAGGATGTCCTCTAGGTGGCACCTTAAGGGCAGCCACACTATTGCATCACACCGCAGAGCTCCGCAGGTGCAGGGCGCTCCTGACTCCCCCGCTGACTTTTAAAAGTTCCTTGGTGCGGGCCTTTTTTCGACACGTGTGCAGCAGATTGCAACCTATGTCTTAAGCGGATCAAGCGTGGCCAGAACAGCAGCCGCTTTGGCACCACATACTTAACCAGACATATAACGAGCTGCCATGCAGTCTGTTGGCAACAGCACCTGAAAGACCCACATCATAGAAAAAGGCAGACTTCTCCTTGCTCCTCATCTGGGATCTCCAACCCTACTATACCTCCAGTCCTCTCAAAAACCTGCACTGAGAGGAATGAAGGTATAGCAATATGTGTCCCAAGTATGTGCAGCCAATCTGCTAGCAGTACACCACTAATTGATTTTAGCAGGCAAATTTCCCTACCCCAGTTGCTGAACCGTAAAAATATATTCGGTCCCAATCATCCACATGCTCAGCGTCTAAATGCTAGCTTGGCCAAATTGCTAGCACTGCAACTGCTGCCTTTTCAGCTGGTAGACTCTGCCCCCTTTCGTGAATTTGTGGAATGTGCTGTACCTCAGTGGCAGGTTCCAAAACGTCATTTCTTTTCACGGAAGGCCATTCTGGCTCTCTACCGGCATGTGGAAGGCAATGTTTTGGCCTCGTTGGACAGGGCGGTGAGCAGAATCCTCCACCCCCTCCTCTTCTTCTTCCTCTATGGCCTCTTCTGCAGATTTGTCCTCTGAACCAGCAGTGCTCCATAAGCGTTGAAGGTGCAACGCAAGCAGTCAGGCTAAAAGATGCCATGCCGTGCTTGAATTGGTCTGCCTAGGGGACAGAAGCCACACTGGGGCAAAGATTCTGTCAGCTCTGCAGGGGCAGGCTCAGAGGTGGTTGAGGCCACGCCAGTTTCAGCCAGGAATGGTTGTATGCGACAATGGAACCAACCTTCTCTCTGCCCTCCGACAGGGACACTTGACCCATGTTCCATGTTTAAGAGGGGGGAATTTGGGACTTTAAATGAGGCACAATGTTTGTGCCTACATCCCGGGTTCAAGTACATAAAAAAGGGGAATGTGGGAATTTAAATGAGGCAATTGATTTGTGGAAGTAGAGTATATAGTAATCATTTTTTATTTATTTATTTGTAACAATAGTAAAAAGGTAATTTCATATGTATACATGCACAATGGCATAAACATAATGGATACATATACATTAGCTTGGCAGCACAAAAGATAGTAAATGTTGATAAATATAATACAAGGTGTTTCATATTAGCATTAGTACATCATATGCAAAAAAGCTGCTATAAGATAGGTACACATACACTTTGATAATTGCATAGTACTCAATGAATCTTAGATGTATAAAAAGTATATAAGGGCCAGTGAATAAGTAATGAGCCTGACTTGTCTGAGCACCCCATGGAAACTTGACGTGTTTCATGGCTATATGCCATTCATCAGGAGTTGGGTACAGAAGTAAACTGTAAATATATACCTTTTTACTATTGTTACAAATAAATAAAAAATGATTACTATATACTCTACCTCCACAAGTCAATTGCCTCATTTAAAGTCCCACATTCCCCTTTTTTATGTACATGTTCCATGTTTGGCACACGTCCTGAATTTGGCGGTGCAGTGGTTCTTGACCAGGTACCCAGGCTTACAAGATCTCCTGAGGCAGGCCAGAAAAGTCTGTGGTCATTTCCAGCGGTCATACAGCGCCAGTGCTCGGCTGGCTGACATTCAAAGGGAATGCAACCTGCCAACCAACCACCTCATTTGTGACATCCCCACCAGGTGGAACTCAACGTTGGCAATGCTGCAGCGGCTGCACACACAGCTGAGGGTCATCAATAAGTACTTGTGCGAGTATGGCACTAGGACAGGGTCAGGGGAGCTTGGCTTCTTTTTGTCACGCCAGTGGCTACTGATCATGGATGCCTGCACTGTCCTGTCACCATTTGAGGAGGCCACAAGGATGGTGAGCAGCGACAATGCATGCATCAGTGACACTGTCCCTCTAGTCTTCCTGCTGGAGGACACGCTTTGTGGAATCATGGACAGGGCACTTGAGGCAGAACAGCGGAAGGAAGAAGAGGACTTCCTTTCCTGTCAAGGCTCCCTTTATCCAGATAGCATTCCTGCGGGCCCACCAAACACACAGGAAGAAGAGTAGGAGAAAGATTGTGTCAGCATGGATGTAGAGGATAACACTCAGCAGCAGTCTTCAAGGGATGGTTTTCAGTCCCCAGAAACCCAAGGAGTTGTACATGGCTGGGAGGAGGTAGTTACGGATAATGTGATCCTTAGTGACCTAGAGGATTCAGAATCGCATGCCTCTGCAAAATTAGGCTGCATGGCCCTGATTCTGCAAAGCCTGCGAAAGGACCCTAGGATTCATGGTATCAAGGAGAGGGATCATTACTGGCTGGCAACCCTTTTTGATCCACGTTACCAGGGTAAAGTTGCAGAACTCATCCTGCCTTCGCAGAGGGAGCAGAGGATGAAACCTCTTCAGGAGGCCTTGAAGAAAGGTTTGTGTAACGCATTTCTAGACCTTGGGAGGTTGCCCTTTCCTGTGCTGGACAACTTGTTGCTGAGGTTTCATTCAGTCAGAGGAAGAGCGGTGGAGAAGGTGGCCGGCTAAATGATGCCTTTAAACAATTTTTAAGTCCTCAGTGCCAAGGTCTGATCGGTTCAAGCAACCATTGCCAGTGTCCCAGTGTCTGCATTATATGGTGCAGGAATATCTAGGGGCAGGAGCAGACGTGGACACCTTTACAACAGAGCATCCACTGGGTTACTGGGTCTTGAGGGTAGACCACTGGCCAGAACTTGCTCAATATGCAATCGAGCTACTGGCCTGTCCTGCATCCAGCGTGCTTTCTGAACGCACATTCAGTGCTGCTGGAGGGTTTGTAACGGATCAAAGAGTGTGCCTGTCCACAGACTCAGTTGATAGGCTCACATTCATAAAAATTAATCAGTCCTGGATCAGCAGCTATCAAGCACCTGATGCTGATGTAACTGATTGAATTTGCTATGGATCTGTGAACCCTTGAAGACTACCTATGCTGACTATCCTATTCCTCCTCAATCTTGATGATGTTAGCTTTTTTTTATATAATATGTCACAGCAGGGCTCATTCCTGCGCCCAACAAGAGTATCTGTGAGGGGTTACAGTGTTGTGGCACCACCACCGAAGGCCCAATTTTTCTGCCCCTGTTTAACAGGGGCATGTACTTACAATTTTTAACATAATATTTCACAGCAGGGCCCGTTTCTGCGCCCAACAAGAGTATCTGTGAGGGGTTACAGTGTTGTGGCACCACCATCACCCAAGGCCCAATTTTTCTGCCCCTGTTTAATAGGGGCATGTAATTACAATTTTTGAAATAATCGTTAAGCAGGGCCCGTTCCTGCGCCCAACAAGAGTAACTAACTGTGAGGGGTTACAGTGTTCTGGCACCACCAAAACCAAAGGCCCAATTTTTGTGCCCTTGTTTAAGACGGGCATGTAATTTAAATTTTTGAGATAGTTTACAGCAGGGCCCATTTCTGCGCCCAACAAGAGTAACTGTGAGGGGTTACAGTATTCGGGCTTCACCAACATCTAAGGCCCAATTTTTCTGCAGAGTATATAGGGCAGGCCGTATAGTGTATATATATACTGCTGTACAGAGTATATAGTGCGGGGTTCCCTTTAATATCCATACTGGACCTGAAGGGCCTGGTATGGATTTTGGGAGGGGGCATCCACGCCTTTTTTTTTTTTAAAGTCTGGTAATGGACTGGGGGAACCCACGCTGTTTTTGTTAATGATTTTTATCTATATAGCCGGGATTCGACAATACATTACAGCCACGAGCGCTTTTAAATTACATTTTTTTTCCTTTAGAAATGTCATTTTGCTGTGGTACTGTTATAAACATGAGGAAAGATGCGCTACTGTACAGGCAGACTAAGGAGATCCCCCAGGCACCATATTTAAAGGAAAATTTAATTTTTATTGTTTCACTTTAAGCATTATTAAAATCACTGAAAAAACGGCCATTTTTAAAACTTATTTTTTGCATTGATGTCCCCTGGGGCAGGGCCTAGGTCCCCAAACACTTTTTTATGGCAATAACTTGCATATAAGCCTTTAAAATTAGCACTTTTACCCAGTTGTAGTTAATCTAACCTTTCTATAGTCTTTTGAGCGCTAGTTATTGGATGATTAACCATAGTGCCCTTAAGTTTGTGTAATTATCTGTCTGTTTATTTACAGTGTTGATTTGAATTGCCATAATATATTCCATTTATTTACTGCCAAGCTGTCTCCGGCCTTATTCCTGTGCGCTCAGAGTGGTAGAATGCTAACTCTTAGATTCACATGTGTAAACAGTTCTTATGCCCCGTACACACGGTCGGACTTTCCGACGGAAAATGTGCAATTTGTCACATTGGAAAAAAAAATATATATATGTTTGTATTGTTTTCAAGCCTGATCTTGTTGTTAATTTTTTTTATTTTAGATCCTGAATATTTTTGTGTGTGTTTTGTGTGTCAAGTTACCACAACACCATTATTATCTGGTATTATTTAATCTTTAATTTCAAGGAGATTGGTTGTTTTTGGTGTCTCTTGTTAATTTCACATTGTATTTTTGAAATGTACCTGCCACCTCACAAACAAACTGTCCTTTTTGAAGGAAAACACACATAGGCGAGTATAATTGAAACAAAAATTCCTTTATTAAGGGCTCAGAACCAAACAAAGAGGGAGGCAACGCTGGAGAAACAGCAGAAATTGGTGAAGCCTTTGGCCCCCAGGGCACACATTAATTATTTCATGGCAAAATTGGTGGCCTGAGGAGTCCATATCTAAGGGAGTGCAGTCTGGTCCAGAAGTCCCAGAAATCATGAAAGCAGCAGATGACATCTGTGTCCCCAGGCTGTGGTCATACAAGAGCCTGCATCTTTTGTCAGACCAGACTGAACCCAGGTCATCACTCTCTGGTCTTCCTTCCACGCTGTGGCTGTGGTGGTGGAGTTGTGGCAGGAGGAGGAGGATGGTCCAACTCACTCAGGTGGGTATTGGGTGTGATTTCGCCCCTCACCCCCTTAGTTAAGACTTTATAAAGAAGGCCCTCACACAGGAGGCGTTGGCCCTCCTGCATGCCCTGCAGTTTTGTGGCAGCCATGCAGGCAAAGGCTTCTTCAGGAGTGGGGGTGGCTCTGAGGGACGCAGAAGCCTCCTGAATCAGCCTGAGTGCTGAATCCTACACGTGACTCCCCTTCCTGGGTCTTTTGTTTGGAAGGCGGAGGGGAGGAACCTGCGATTCTGTCAGGCTCCTACTGGGCCCCGGCTTCTCCTGGCTGCTACTTAGCCCCGCCTCCTCCTGGCTACCACATTCCACAGCCTCCTCCTGTGTGGCACATTCCAGAGCCTCGTCCTGGCTGAGGTCTTCTTGTGTATGAAAAAGGGACATAGTTTTAGTTTTTTATTCATCAATCACACACAATTTTCACCTCATGACTGTTGCAAATTGAATGTTAACAAATATAACAGATGATCATTCTGAGCCCAGCATTTTTCATTCTTGTCCCAGTTATTTTTGCCCACTACTGTCTATTGATATGTAAAACACTTTATTAAATCAGCAATTAGTGATCAATAATAACATCTAGTAAACATCATTTATTTATTGACCAGAAATCTGTAGAAGAATGCTATACCTGGCTCCAGCAGGGCTCCTCCACTTCTTCCTGGCTGGAAGTCCCAGGTTGGACATCGGAAGCCTCAGCTGGGGTGGAAGGAAGAGTGGAAGGTAGGGTTGAGAGGGATTCCCTGACTCCAGTCTGATCTGACAGAAATCGCAGTCTCTCATAGTACCACAGCCTAGGGACATAAACACCATCTGCTGCAGCTCCAGATCTCTGGGAATCTGTGACCTTCTTGCGCTCCCTAAGATAAGTGCTCCTCAGGCCACCAATTTTGGCTTTTAAATAGGGGATGGTTGCCGTGGGGACCACCAGCTTCACCAACTACAGCAGCTTCTCCAGCACTGCCTGCCTCTTTTGTTTATGATTATAATGCGGGTGTTTGACCTGCCACAGACAGGGCAGCTCCCTGTACTTGTCTATGAACAGGGGAGGAAGTTGTGGTCATTGAAGCCATCCATTTTATCTGCAAGACACAAGACAAGACAAACCCTAATGTCAGGTGAAACTCTCCTAATCTTGTTACAATATAGGCCTCAATCTAGAAGCAGTATAGGCCCAAGTTTAGATCTTACCTTCATTATCACGATCGGCGCCTCCGATACTCCTTCCTCCGCTCACAGATCGTACGTACTACGCACGCGTGTTACGCTTTATATATACTGCGCATTCGTGAAACTCCGCCCGCCCCTGACGTTCTTTCTAGTCTATTCCCTGCCCCTTCTCGTGCAGTGGGGGAAGAGCACATGGCAGAGACACAGCAGGTGCATGCTAATTACAGCAACGAGGAGGAGGAGGAGGAGGTAAGCCCGGAGCCTGAAATGTCCCGATCCCGGAGGAGAAGATTTAAGGCATCAAATATGGCCTTTGGGGAGATGTTGGAGATGCACCGGAATTTTGGGGTACGACGATCCAAGGATCAGCTCAGGAAGCGGTGGTCAAACCTGAAATTAAGGGAGCACGATCAGTATAGAAGGATCGGGAGAGTGCTGCAAAAAAGTAAGTAGTTGTGCTGTGTTCCTATTCTTTATGTTTATTACGTTCGTGCTGCTCCATGTGCTTTTCTTAACTGTTGTACAGTTTAAAATGTCAACTTTCATTTTCATGGGCACATTATTCGTTCGTATGAAACATTGTTCGTTTGGCCTAGAAAACACAATTTTTTTGGCCATATGCATTTGAATAGATTTTTTATGGCCTACTTCTCTTAAAATAATTTGGTTGTGTAGATGGGTTTGTAACTAGAATGAAATGCAAACTAGATTCTGGGTAAGGAGAGGACACTCAGCAGCAATTTTCACATCTGGATGCTGGAGCACTAGTGTGGGACACAAGAACACCCTTTTTATTAGGGGGTCCCACATAGGTGCTCCAGTGTATACTATAGGGATGACTCCATCTGTGAAGCTTGTAAAAAACAGGTAAGTATTCAAGCTTGACAAAGGACCAAAAAATGTCTTAATCTTGGAACTCTGCCAAAATAGACAATTGTACCTCATTTCCAAGCAATGTTTCATATTCCTATTTCTGCCATCAAATATCTGTGTAAGTATACCTATTTTTTTTTTACATAGGGGATAAAAGACTCAGAGGACACCCCTCATCCGAGGAGACGACACACCCCCCACCTCAGGAAGAAGTGGAGACCCACCAAACACAACAGGAGGAGGAGGAGGAAGGAGATGTGGTGGAAATTGTCACCACAACAGGTGAGTGTATGCGACCACAGGCTCAGGTAATAAGAGATGGATGCCGGCATATTTTATAATACATGGTGTGTTTTGTTTCTATCTTTTTAGGTGATCGTGATGTTGTGGATCCAGATCATTTCACCTCTGAAAGTGCACAGATCCTGATCGGGGAGATCATGGGGTGTAATAGGGACTTGGAAAACATCCAGAAAAACATCAATGATGTTCAAAAAAAATGAAGAACATCATTGATGTTTTAGGGAGTTTAAAACCCCTCAAAATCCCTTCCTTTTTTGTGCTTTTTGGGCTCTAAAAATTTCAAACATTTTATGACATATTCTCGAAAAGCCAAATTTTGAAGATGCACACAGTGTGTCAACATGTGCTATCTGCCATCACGGGAGATCAATGGACGTGTTTTGGGGGTGCAACCCATTCCTCAATAACAAAGTAGATGGAAGGGGTTGCACCCCCAAAACACGTCCCTTGATCCCCCGTGATGGCAGCTAGCACATGTTGACATTCGGCAATTTGTGTGCATCTTCAAAATTTGGCTTTTCCAGGGGTGACTTCACCCCATCTGAACGCAATATCAAACACAGTTTATAAATACTCATGTCTGATATTGCCTTCAATTTCTTGAAAAGTTGAACTTTGTAAGTTCAAGATTTGTGTCTTTCTTGTTGGTTTTAAACATGCCTGTTTTATCTTAAATGGACATTTCTACTTTTAGTAATGCGACCACAAAAATTGTTATACAACAAACATGTTGGTTTGTTTTAAAAACCTTTTATAAATGCACATGTGATTGTGCTGGTATTAAAAAGATTGATACTCAAGAATGTGTGGATTATTGTTTGAACGCTCCAAAAATTTAGTTGTGCTCAAATTGGTGTTTTCTGTGACAATGGGGGTTATTTCCTAAGGGAAAATCCACTTTGCACTCCAAGTGCAGTTTCAACTGCACTTGGAGTGCAAAGTGTCTTTGCCTTTAGTAAATAACACTCAACAGTACTTTGTAATGTTACACAATCACACCATTTTCAGGACTCACCACATTTCTGTCAGGGTCAGTTAAAAGAAACACAAGCAGTAAATGTCACCAAAGATTTTAGTAGTTCAAATGATTTTTTTATTTTAAAAATGTTTCAGACATTGTCTGGAATATTGATGGCCCCTCTACCTGCAAAGTAATCAAGGTATCTTAGACTGACCTCACGGGCACTCAGGGGGGGCAAGCCAGGACGGGCACTTTCAAGCGCCATCAGGGCTGGTTCATTATGAATTCCGGCCTCAGGCCCAACTGAGCCAGCATAGTTGGCAGAATTTTGCCGTAAATAGTTGTGTAGAACACAGCACGCCAGGATAATATGATTCAGTTTGTACTCCGCCATGTGTATGGGTGTAAGAAATAGGCGGAACCGGCTGGCCATGATTCCAAACATGTTCTCCACCACTCTTCTGGCTCTGGCCAGCCGGTAATTAAAAACCCTCTGGTCTGGGGTGAGGGTCCTCATCGGGAATGGCCGCATAAGATGGTCCCCCAGTGCAAACGCTTCATCAGCAACGAAGACGAATGGGAGTCCTTCCACATTGTCTTCTGGAGGTGGCAAGTCCAAGCTGCAATTCTGGAGACGCCTGTAGAACTCTGTCTGGGCAATGACTCCACCATCGGACATCCGGTCATTCTTCCCCACGTCCTACCAGGCCCAGGTTCAGAATTTCAGGGACAGGGATCTTGAGGCAACAAACTCTACACTAGACAGGGATCTTGAGGCAACAAACTCTACACTATGAGAATGCTGTGCTGCACTTCAGGTTCTGGACTGATGGATGGGTTAGCCCCCACTAGAGCCATACGTACTTTACTCACTCTCTTATTGCATTATGCAAGAAAGTTAGTATCCTCAAGGAAGAAAACAGCTGCCCCTACTCTAACATCTTGAAAGACATTAGTTAATAGAGCCCTTCACCTATATAAAGTGACCTATACAAATAGATGAGTACCTCATAAGTTTGACAAGGTTTGGGGGGGGGGGGGTTGAATCACCCCACATGGTCTCAGATTGACACAATTGATGACCACCTAGAGGATGGATTGCCGACTAACTTGTGTAAAGGGATGCAGTTTTACTGCCTTATGGGCTCGTTGTTTTATAAGGTTATGACTTAAATTTTACCATAGTTAGAACTATACTGTGAATTTCTGGATGATTGTTTAGGTTCTGGAGATGTAGGGAGGGCCACGAATCCTGTATGCTCTATAGTGAACAGAGTGTGTACTAGCTGCAGGCAAGGCTGTTTTCTGTACCAAGTTATTTTGTACTTTCTTTTGCTTTTTTTCCTCCATTCACACCTGGGCGTTCCGCAATCATGGCAAAATGCGGGATGCGTTTGTGATGCCATTACTTCCTAATGGCACCCCAATCGTGGTGCAATTTTGCCACGGTTGTCGCACGATAAATTGCACTGCAATTGTGGCAAACCACAACGCGTGGCACTGTCGCCCAAAAGAAGCTCCTGCTTCTGCTTTGCGTTGGGCACCAGTTCACAAAAAGGATATTGGGGATCTGGAGAAAGTGCAGAGAAGGTCAACCAAACTGATAAGAGGCATGGGGGAGCTCAGCTATGAGGATAGATTAGAGTAACTGAATTTATTCTCTCTTGAGAAGAGGAGACTGAGGGGGATATGATTTAACATGTACAAATAGATAAGTGGTTCATATAGTGAACTTGGTGTTGAGTTATTCACTTTAAGGTCATCCCAAAGGACAAGGGGCACCCTTTATATCTGGAGGAAAAGAGATTTGATCTCCAAATAAGGAAAGGTTTTTTCACAGTAAGAGATGTGGAATAGAGGCGGTTCTGGCCAGCGTAGTGGATTGCTTTAAAATAAGCCTGGATTCTTTCCTAAATGTACATAATGCTCCAAAACCAATGGACACTATTCTGCATTCCTACTCTTGGACCTTTCTGCTGCCTTTGATACAGTTGACCACCCCCTCCTCCTCCAAAAACTCTACGCCGTTGGTTTCCGTGACTGTACTCTTCGCTGGTTCTCTTCCTACTTATCCAACAGCAACTTTAGCGTTACTTACAACTCTACTTCCTCCTCTTCTCTTCCTTTCTCTGTTGGGGGTCCCCAAAAGTTCTGTTCTTGGGCCTCTCCTATTTTCAATCTACACCTCCTCCCTGGGTCAGCTGATAGTTCCCATGGCTTCAAATAACATCTCTATGCTGACGACACCCAAATCTATTTCTCTACCCCTCAGCTCACTCCCTCAGTCTCCTCACGTATCACTAATTTACTAACAGATATATCAGCCTGGATGTCACACCACTTCCTCAAACTCAATCTATCCAAAACCAAACTTAGAATTTTACCTCCCCCTATAACTGTCCAAATCATGTCACCTTAACTTCTCCAAAATACGCCCCTTTCTAACCAGTGACACAATAAAGCTCTTAATTAACTCCCTGGTCATATCTCGCCTGAACTACTGCATTTCCCTACTCATTGGCTTACCTCTACATAGACTATCCCCCCTAAAATCCATCATGAATGCTGCTGCCAGACTCATCCACCTTACCAATTGCTCTGTGCCTGCTACTCCTCTCTGTCAATCCCTCCACTGGCTCCCACTCACCCAATAAATTAAATTCAAAATACTAACAACAACTTACAAAGCCATCCACAATTTAGCTCCCAGCTACATCACTAGCCTAGTCTCAAAATACAAACCTAATCGTTATCTTCGTTCCTCTCAAGACCTCCTGCTCTCTAGCTCCCGCCTCCAGGACTTTTCCAGAGCCTCTCCAATCCTATGGAACTCCTTACCCCAACCTGTCTGATTATCTCCTACTCTATTAGCTTTTGGACGATCCCTGAAAATCCTCCTCTTCAGAGAAGCCTATCCTACCCACACCTAACAACTGCATTTTCATTTTCCCCATCAGTTCATCCTCCACAGTTATTACCTTTTGTTTCACTTGACCCTCCCTTCTAGATTGTTAGCTCTAACGAGAAGGGCCCTCTGATTTCTCCTAACTGGATACTAACATTTATAGGTAAAGTTGATCCAGGGAATATCCGATTGCCTCTCAGGGGATCAGGAAGGAATCTTCCCCCTGCTGGAGCAAATTGGATCATGCTTTGCTGGGGTTTTTTGCCTGCACAAGGAGTAATGGCACCACAAACGCGCCCTACGTTTTGCAGCGATTCTGGAATATTACTATAATTGCCCCTATAATGAAGACAATGAATATTCATCTGCTGCCTGCACCAAAGAGTGCTGTAGTGGAGAAATATCACTGGCTGAACCCATCACTTCTGGGAGTTTTGGATTCCTGGTCTTTGGTGGCTTAGGCAGAAGTAGAGGCGAGTATTTAAAATTCCCTTTGCAGGGGGCAACACAATCACTTTAAGACCCTATTCACACTTGTGCAACTTAAAAATTATGCGACTTTACATTGCAACTGTACAGTGCAACTTGATGCAACTTTTGATGGGGTGCGACTTTTTTTTACAACTTTGGCTTTGACAAATGTGATTGTATTGTTTGTTCTCTACAAAATAGCTAGATGTGCAGAATGGAAAAATCCATTTCGTTTTGTTTGGTTTCTTTATTTTCCAATGAATTCCAAATGTTCAGAACAATTAGATTTTAAGTTGGTCAAAAATTGATAGACCAATTCAAATTCTGTGTGAAGAATAGCTAGTTGTTAAGGAGCAGGCTGGAAAGTTGGCAGCCTTTTCCTTAACAACCGATGACTCATCAGCTGTCAGCGGGTTTCCTCACTGACAGCTGAATGTATACAAAAGAATGCGACCAATAAAAAATAAATGAAAAAACAGCGTGGGTTCCCCCCCCCAAATCCATACCAGACCCTTATCTGAGCATTCAGGTCAGGTAAGGGGGGTTGACTAGCAAGCATCCCCCCCCCCCCCCCCAAACCAGGCCACATGTCCACACGGGGGGAATGCTTTTCTATGATCCCCCCCCTCCCAAAGCATCTTGTTCCCATGTTGGGGATAGAGGGCCTCTTCCCTGCAGCCGGTGGGTGTGGGGGTCCCCAGATCCTGGCCTGACCCCCCCCCCCATGTACTCATTCACCAAAAAAAGTGTAAAAGTAAATAAAAAACACAAGTTTTTGACAATTCCTTTATTAATTTTTTTTTTTTAAATGTCCCCCCCCCCCCCAGTGTGGATCCTTTGTCATTCACAACACCAGCCACCACCGCCGACCAGAGAAAAGAAGAAAAAACCTCCAGTCCTGCCGCCTACCAGCTCCGACGTCTGCAAGCTCCTAAATAACCAAGGGGCGGGGCCACCTGGTGATGTCACTGGGTGGCACTGCTCCCTTGTGACGTCACAAACCAAGGGCAAACTGGGTCAGTGACATCACAAAAGGCGGTGCCACCCAGTGATACCACCAGTGGCCCCGCCTCTTAGTTATTTAAGGAGTCAGGAGCCTTTGCCGGAACCAGAGTTTTTTTTTTTTTTTTTGGGGGGGTTGGCGTTGTGGGACATTTATTTTTTAAAGAAAGGTATTGTCAAAAACTGCCTGTCATTTTTTACACTACACTTTTTTTGGTGAATGAGTAGGGGTATGTACCACTTACATAGGGGGTCCGGGATCTGGGGGGCCCCCTTGTTAAAGGGGGCTTCCAGATTCTGATAACCCCCACCCACAGACTCCCATAAACATGGGCCATCAACATGAGGACAAGGTGCTTTTGGGGGTGGGCTAAGAAAAGCACCCTCCATGTTGAGGGCATGTGGTTTAGTATGATTGAGGAGGGGGGGGCTCACCCCCCCCACCCACCTTTCCTGACCTGCATGCTCGAAAAAGGGTCTGGCATGGATTTTGCGGGGACCCCACACAGTTTTTTTTTTTGTTTTTTAATATTGGCGTGGGGTTTTGCCTTAAAATCCATAAAAGCTGTTTTTTAAATTAATTTTTCATTGCCAGTGTTTCATCAGATTAGGCAACACGTCAGATTGTGTAACGGAAGTGACGTTTCGTCACCGCCATCTTGGTACACCCCGCACTCCTCAACAATAAGGATACAGTGAGAAAGGGGCAAGCGGACATCTTGTTACACCCACCGGAGTTTTGCAATTTACAGTTATTTTTAACAGTAAACCGAGTTTAAAAGCAGCGACAATACTGCTGATTTCACAGGTTTGCTAATCCGACAGAAGTTCACTGCTTTTAAAATTCAACATCTAAACATTTACACTGGGTTCTAAGTACTGTATTTCACTATATAAACTCAGTATACTGTTAAAAAAAGTGTAAAATGCGAAACTCTGGTGGGTGTAACAAGATGTCCGCTTGCCCCCTTCTCAGTGCATCCTTACTGTGAAGGAGTGCGGGATGTACCAAGATGGCTGAGACAAAAAGTCACTTCCGTTACACATTCTGACGGGTCGCCTAATCTGACGAAACACCAGCATTCTTTTCACAAGTCACATGTATATCATGCAGATGCGACTTTTGAGGGTTTAAATTGAAGTCTATGGCTGTCAAGTCAGACCAAAGTAGTGTAGGAACTACTTTGTGTCGCACAGATATGAATGGTACATATTGGGAAACATGGGGTGCAACTTGTCATGGAACTTTAGGGTCCAAGGTCCCATGACAAGTCTCTGAATGGGGCCTTAAGTAAAACTTTTCTTAAGAGACACGTGACATTTGTCCATGCAACTGCTCATTCTACAAATGCTAGTTTTCTGGCTGCCATGTTTATTCACTGTTTTACCTTTACGTTATAGTTGTTTTTTTATTTAGCTTTCATCCCAGATTCATGTTTTTTTAAATTGGAGTCAGACACTTTACAGATAGCCAATTTGCTTTTTCATGAGGGAATTGGCAATGGGTATGAGTAAGGGTACCTGATTTCACTTGAGACTGCAGCTCCTATAAAAAATGTGTACATGCTGGAAATCAGGGCCACTTTATATTGATAGAGAGGGGAAGGTCCATGCCTGTGTACATCTTGTTTTGGCCATACTACTTTTTTACCATTTATCTGCAGATCTCAGTAATGGATCAAGTAACCAACCAATCAATAGGACATTTAAGCTAGTAGCTGAAAGGTATAACTACATTACCCCTGTAGTGATCCACAGATCCAGTGTCATCTGCACGTGTTTTTGGTTAGCTGTTTTATTCAAATTCTCTCACAACTTGATATATGATTTATTCACCCTATATAAAAAAAATGGCCTTGTGTCCGCTTACAGACAGTTTATTTGGTGAATTATCGCTTATGGATGACTGCCATCTTTGAGACTTTTTTTGTTTTGTATAGCTCTCGTTTTTACTTCTGGTAACCTCGGCCCCTATGCTTACCTGTCATTCGGCTGTGTCCCTAGACAGGGGGAGTTGTGTTCGACCGACAGGCTTTTTTTTTTGTTTGGGTCGGCGGTTTTATTTATTTATTTTTTAAATAAAGGACTTGTCAAAAAACTTACGCGTCAGCGTAGCCTGTACCCGTGTAACCCAATAAAGGACTTTTATTCAAGAGCATCCGAGTCGCCAGCCCTTTTCTGATTCAAGTTTTGTCAAAACTGCTGTTGAGTTTCAGTAACGTTGACTTTTTTTTTTGGTGAATGAGTAAGGGTACTATCTAGCCCCCCCCAGTCCCAAAGCACCCCCCATGCTGAGGAAATATGACTTCTCACTCGCTCCCGCCCACTCCCCTTCTTGGCCTGCATGCTCAGATAAGACCCTTAATTTTGGCAAATGGGACCCCACGCTGTTTTTTTTTTTTTTTTTTTTTTGCTGGCAATTCTGTTTACATTCAGCTGCCAGCAAGGAAGCCTGCTGACAGCTGAGTCATCGGTTGTTAAGAACGAGGTGCCTAGCTTCCTGGTTCGCTCCTTAAAAACCAGCTATTCTTCACACAGAATTCGGATTGGTCAATCAATTTTTTGACCGTTCCGAAAATTTGGAATTAGGTTGAAAATGAATAATTAAACAAATCAACAAAACAAAATTAGTAACATGATGAATATGTCTGAAACAAACTTTTCCCATTTTGCACACATCTAGTTAAAGTGTTACTAAACCCACAACAGTAAAATCAGTCTGTATATGCAGTAAAGCATGCTTGCTATACTCGCTGTGGAACCTAAAGGGTTAATCCTCCACATTGTGTAAAAAGGCTGTTTGATCGTGTATGCACAGATCCTCCCCTTCCTGCATTGTCCCCCCCGGACAAGTCCAGATAAGACAGTGAATGGAGTCAGGCTGCACATGCTCAGTTAGGACTCTATTGCTGGAGAGAACATTTCCTGTTTGATCAGAGCTAGTCAGGTCACATGGTATTGACATCACACATTTGGGTATATATACAAATCCTAAATGACAGTCCAGTCCCTCCTCCTCCATGCCCAGTAACTAAAAAAGAACACAGTGGGTGGGATGTCACATCTGGATTGATGGATGATCCGCCTCCCATAAAAGCATGTGGACACAGGCTATACTGGATTTCAAGTGACAGTGATTCCCATAAAAAAAAATAACGCCACTGTACATATTACTACACTGCTCTAGATTACAACTGCAACAATCAGCTATGATGTCCATCACACCTGGCACCCCACTGCCACCTTGCCAACACCCTACCTCCTATCATCCTCATCACACCTGGCACCCCACTGCCACCTTGCTAATACCCTACCTATCATCTTCATCCAAAACACACCTGGCCTCCCACTGCCACCTTGCTAACACCCTACCCCGTCATCCTCATCTTTATCACACCTATCACCCCACTGCCACCTCGCCAACACCCTATCTACTGTCATCCTCATCCCACCTGGCACCTTTCTAACACCCTACCTCCTGTCATCATCACACCTGGCATCCCACTGCCGCCTTTCTAATGCCCTACCCCGTCATCCCCATCCCCCCCAAACACCAACAGCCAACTTCAAAACACCTGCATTGACAAAGCAGCTTATTCCAATGTTGCGGGGACAAGGGTCTCTTCCCCACAAATATGTCGTGGCAGGTAACGTTGTCTGTGGATGGGGGCATATTGAAATCTGGAACACTACATTACCAATAAAGATGCCACCCCAGGTGAATGATTAAGTGTTACTAAACTCACAACAATAAAATCGGTCTGTATATGCAGTAAAGCATGCTTGTTATATTCTATGGACCCTAAGGGGTTAATCCTCCGGATTGTGTAGAAAGGCTGTTTCATCCTGCATACACAGGATCATCCCCTCCTTCCACAGACTCCAAAAAATGACCCAATATTTTTTACGGCGCTTAGTATGGTGTGTATTGCTAGCGAGTTTTGTTTTTTGTTTTTTTCTTGGGAGTGCATGTGATCAGCACAGGGCCAATCAGCACTGTCCAGACAGAGGATCAGCGGTCTTGAAGCACAATAGGACAATCATGGGGGAAATGAAAACTCCTCCTACAAGCTTTCAGCACACACTGATAGAAGTCACATGACTGCTATAAACTGCTGATGAAAAATGGTATTTATCAGTTTAGATTTACTAAAACTATTAAATTTCCATGTTCTGTGTACTGTGGGAGACCAGATATAGTGAATGCAGGTTCTGGGTTTAGTAACAGTTTAATTTGGGAAAAGAAGGGATTGATACACACAGAAGAAATGTTTACCAACACGAAAGGGAGTCATTTTTTTTAATGACTGGCTCCGATTAAAGGCTTATCAGCCACTGATCACTTAATGTACTCAGGAAAGTCTACAAGATCCCTCCTGCTATAAGTTCACGGTTCTTATATCCTTGCAAATCCATTTTGCTGGTTGATTGAAGGCTAACTGAGCTAACTAGCTAGAAACATTTCTGTTCTGAAACATCCCTTACATCCTTGGCAGCATAGGATTAAAGGCTTCTATCAAACTGCTCGTAGTTTGCCGAATGCTTCAGTAAAGCTGGCCAAACATGGGTCAGTTATTTTCATTGAATTAAAAAACTGACCTGATTCCCCCACATCCACAAATTAAAAGGTGGATGAGGGGGAATACTCCCTGCTTTATAATTTAATTCTAACAACAGGGAGACACGCATCGCTGTCAGAATACACAAAATCAGTGCTGCAATGTATTGCCTGCTGTGCTGATCGAGTGGAGAAAAAAAACAAAACAAACACTGACAGGGCGTGGCCACATATGGATCAAAATTCTGTCTGTTCTTGCTGCACCGGCTGAATTTCAGTCCTTGTACAGGCAGCTAAATGCTTTGCAAGAGCCTACACATTGCTCTTATATACTGTGCAAGCTAAAGCCCAGGTGATCAAGGCCTTAGGCCAGCATGATGGCCATCTGGGTAAACTTTCTACTTCTGAGGGGCGTGGTATGGACATGGCAGAATAGAGACATGTGGTGCTGGAGCTCCAGCTAGCTCTCCAGCATAACAGCTACTTTCTGAAGCAATCTACCCCGGCATGAGCTCTGCCAAAAGTAGGAAGGTTAAGAGCCACCACAAATCTTTCCCCCGGTCTGAGATCCAGCGCTTCTTCCCGGGCTCACAGTCCTCTACTTCCTGGAGTCACATGGCGATCTCCTCAATGACGGCCCCACCTGTTTCCCCAGTTTCTGAGTTTTCTGAGAAGCCTCTGAGTTTTTTTCAGGCTTCCCAAATGTCCTGATCTCACACCTGTGCTGTCTGCTACCCCAATCTCTGCGCTGGGGGATCCTGACCTCCAAGCCCTCATCCAGGCCCTACCTATAAAGGCTGACATGTACGCGCTGGTTCTCTGCTTAGAAGAAGCGCACCGGCGGGACTTACACTAGAGCCACACTGAAGTACAGCAGTTGTTAGACCGGGTCTTTGTGGGTGAAACATCCATTGCCTCCCTGGGAAGCCGCATCTCACAGCTGGAGCATGCTTATGCCTCTCAGGTGTCACATGTAACCTCATCTTCATCTGGAGGAACTTGAAGACAGCGCTGCCTCAACAACCTGCAGCTCTGAGGTCTCCCGGAGGTCCCTCCCAGCCACGACCCTGGCTCGTTGAGCTCGCTGCCTCAACACCTCCCTTGGATTTGGAGTTTGATAGGGTGCACAGGTCACTTGGCCCTCGCTCAGCTGATCCCAACAGGCCGAGGGACATTTGCCGCCTACACCGCTTCACTCACAAAGAACTCATTCTCAGTAAAGCCTGGGAATCAGGTGAGGTTGATTTTTAAAGGCGCTTCTAGAAAAGGTCCTACCTGACCTTTCCGTGCTACACTGCAACGTCGAGCGCTATTTCTCCCCCTGCTTGACATGCTCCGATAGTTAGAATGGATGTATCGTTGGGGGTTCCCTATTTGCAAAGGATCTGCATCCTTTGTCTTCCACCATTCTGACCTGTTCGCATTCCTGGAGACACAAGCATTCCCAGTTCTAAATTTATTGCAGCCACTACCAAGATCTTCCAGGTGGTCTGCTTCTTCATCCACACCTGTAGGACTCCCTCGTCCACGATCCAGGGAACGTCGTTGATCCTGCAACCCTCCTCAGTCTGCCAACTGAGTTCTAACCATCCTCAAGGCAGTCTACTGCAGGATGCTGAGGGTTTCTATCATCTGTTTTACTAAATTACCATTACATAACTGAGAAAGCCTTTGACAGGGTAAATTGGGCTTTTATGTTCGCAGTCTTGGGATATATGGACTTCGGTGACCAGATGATTCAGTTGATCTCTAGTGTGTATTCCGCTCCGCAGGCCTCGGAACCTTTCTCTATAGCTAGTGGTAGGGTTGTCCCCCCTCGCTGGAACCTTTTCTAAACAGGGTTCGATTAAACAGATATGTCAGGGCTGCAGGTGGGAGCTCTTAACGATAAAGTGTCTGCAGACAGTGCCTTGAGAAAGTATTCATACCCCATAAAATTTTACACATTTTGTCATGTTACAACCAAAAATATAACTGTATTTTATGTGATAGACCAACTTAAAGTGGCACATAATTGTGAAGTGGAACGAAAACAATAAATGGTTTTACAAATACATATCTGAAAAAGTGACGTGCATTTGTATTCAACCCCCTTTACTCTGATATCCCTAACTAAAATCTAGTGGAACCAATTACCTTCAGAAGTCATCTAATTCATAAACAGAGTCCACCTGTAATTTAATCTCTGTATAAATACAGCTGTAATGTGAAGCTATCAGAAGTTTGGTAGAGAACCTTTGTGAACAAACAGCATCATAAAGGGATAAAGTTGTGGAGAAGTTTAAAGCAGGGCTAGGTTATAACAAAATATCCCAAGCGTTGAACATCTCACGGAGCACCATTCAATCCATCCATCATCGAAAATAGAAAGATTATGGCACAACTGCAAACCTACCAAGACATGGCCGTCCACATAAACCGACAGGCCAGGCAAGGAGAGCACCAGAGAAGCAGCCAAGAGACCCATGGTAACTCTTGAGGAGCTGCAGAGATCCACAGCTCAGGTGGGAGAATCTGTCCACAGGACAACTATTAGTTGTGCACTCCACAAATCTGGTCTTTATGGAAGAGTGGTAAGAAAGCCATTGTTGAAAGAAAGCTAGAAGTCCCATTTGCAGTTTGCAAGAAGCCATGTGGGGGACACAGCAAACATGTGGAAAAAGGTGCTCTGGTCAGACAAGACCAAAATTGAACTTTTTGGCTTAAAAGCAAAACGCTATGTGTGGCAGAAAACACTGCACATCACAATGAACACATCATCCCCACCGTGAAGCATCTTGTTGTGGGGATGCTTTTTCAGCAGGGACAGGGCAGCTGGTTAGAGTTGATGGGAAGATGGATGGAGCCAGATGCCTACCGACATTGTCCAAACACCATGGGGGGGGTTTATTTAAGATGCATCCGACTATAGGCCCCATGCTCTGCATCTGCTACTTGACCGGCTGGAATCCAGCGATTTCCTCTGGTCACTCTGACCCCCGCAAGCTTTCAACGTTAGTTGACAATGTTCAAATCTTCCTGCATAGACAGTGGTCCCCTTCCCCGTACCCTCTCCAAGGTGTACTCGTTATAAATCTCCCCTCCAGAAGACTTTATTCTGCTTGGCCTCAATAAATGGGAGCTGGATCTTAACGTTACCTTCACACCTGACCAACAAAATATACATTTGGCCCTGAAATCCTCCATATGTACACATCCAGGAAACTAACTACAAATTACCTACGCGCTGGTATCGCACCTCGTCGGTTCTGTGTAAATACTTTCCGGGGGACTCAGGTGCTGGAGAGGTCAACAAGGGACTTTACTGTACATTGTGACTTGCCTGAAACTAAACCATTACTGAACGGAGGTGTGAAAGATCTGGATTCCGGAGGATCCTGCCTTCTTCCTGCTCTATTGTTCACAGATCCCTGCTAAGGCCTATAAAATCAGTCCTTCCTCACATGCTTAATGCTGCCAAAGCTTGTGTTACATTACATTGGAAGGATTACAATCCTCCTTCCATTGCGATGTGGCTCAACAAGGTTAGACGCGCTGGATGATTTAGTATTTTACACAAAAAACATGGCCATATTGGAACATGTTGGTCTATTCTAATGAGGGCAAGGCACTGCTGGAAAACTTTTCTGGGGATTGAGGTTTTTCTGACCTTCAAGCTAACACACGCACACCAGTATATTCATTTTGAAAAAAAAATTGGAGTATCTGACCAAGCAAGTACTGTAGCGGGAGTCCCGCAAATTTTTTACATGGTTGTCGCCTTGATCTCAGAGGGATGTTCCATTTACACATTCATTGTTTTTTCTATGTCCTATATTAAAATTTACATTATATTTCTGTTAGACGCTACCTCTGTTTGCCTTTTGTGAGATGTCACCATTGTTTTGTGTTGTACTGCTCCGTTGGATGTGTTTTTTTTTTTTTTTTTTGTAGAAATAAAGTCTACTTCTGCTCTTTACATTGCACGTTTTTCTAACATTGTAATGAACTTACCTACACATGTGGAAGATTTCTGTTGTACGTCAGTAAATTGGTGACTGCAATCTAATGAATTAGACATTCAAGAAACTGGCACACTATGCTATTACAGGGTAGTATTTCATTTATTTATGTACATGGAAGTTTGTTAACATATGTAACCCTGCACCTCTTTTCATCAATAACTGAATACCATAGAGCATCCTGTAATAATCAGTTTTAATAAACAACTGCAGCACTGTGTTCCTGTGTAATAAAGTAATTTTCCATATGAAAGAACTTGCTTGGAAAGATTTCAAAAGTAGAAGTGTGGCCCCAAAAAAGCTGACCCGCAGCAAGCATTGACAAGGTGCAGTAGAATGAACAAATACATGTTCAACTCACAAGAAAAAATATTCCTTGCTTTGCGTTACGCTTCACAACCAGTATGTTGCAATTTGAACAAAAAAAAAAAAAAAAAAAAAAAAAAGGAGCCGACGGCACCAGCATATCACTTGCAGATTTTTTTTTCATGCATTGAGCAGTCATTCTGGAATATAGTGTCCACAAGAGAATCATTTCTTTGAAATGTCGAGATAAGATCTTCAGGGGTCTGTAGCATTTCTTGTAGTACTATGAGGAAAATAAATAAAACACTATCAACAAAAGTAAAAAGGCAACACCAGTGTTAAAAAATAATAAAAAAAAAAATAAATAAAAAAAAAGTCTATACAAGCCATTTTGTGATTTGTTTTAAAAATAAATCTATTTCAATCTGCAGCAAGCTTTGAAAACTTCTAAATAGCTTTTTTGTATCCATAGCAACTATGGGGTCATTCTGTGTATTGTTTGTACATAACTTGCCCAGAAAAGTCAATTTCTGCCAAAGTGATTGGCTGATGCAGCTTATCTTTTCTTACAACATTGAACAGAAGGCATTCAGTAAGTAGGAACTGAATGCAGGAAGTAGAAAGTGAGTGGAATCCAGGTTTCAGTCTCAACAAAAACCAAAATGCAAGACTCCGCAATAAAGTTTGCTAAAAATCTTTGTCAGAATACAGTCCTTTCCTGCTCAGATATATGCATTGAAATTTAAAAAGGTATACACCTTCCCAATTGCACCTTGTGTTTACAACAGTATAAGACGTGCATTCATCATGTAGTTTAATGGTGTCATTTGTTGCCATGTACACAGAGCCTATAGTGGCGTAAATCCTCACATTCAAGTATCAGAAATTTCTATTTGAGTTCCAGTATAAGGCATTCAGCATTAAACTGCACAGGAGGCGTGCCTCTGTGTGTCGGTGTAAATCCAGCAAGTGGACAGGTAGCAGCTTCAGCTGCTCACAGTTAAAATGGTTGCAGCCGGACTCAATGGAGGGAGATTTCTGCAGCATATTTGGCAAGTACAGAATCACTGTATATATAAAATAAGTGGTTAGAAGGAAACTTCAGAATGGCAAAGATGTTTTATTACAAATTATGTGAACAGACTGCAGTTCCTCTTTAAGTTCAGTCTCTACAAGCTTTCATTTCTGAATCCTGCAACATTTCCCCTATTTTTCCTGGCAAAATAGCCCTAGATCTGTCAGGTTAATGGGGACTGTTGGTAAACAGCAATTTTTAAACTTTTTTACATATTCTTAGCAGGTTTGAGATTTAGTTTTTTACTGTGCCATTCTAAAACATTCATGGTTTGCTTGGCTATGTAGTTGGGGTCATTGTACTGCTAACAGTTAAAAGCTCACTTTCAGGTCTTTTGCAGCAAGAACCCTTTTCCATATGTTTTTTGTGTCGCCTAAATGCCTTTCGACAAACATCGAAGAGATATGCTATTTTTCAGAAACTCCTTTTTAGGTCACTGTACTTGTGATTTACAATGTTTTCCTGCTGACCCTGCTCAGTTTCACAAAAGCAGTCTGCTGTAAAAGCAGACAAACCGCAGCTGCATCCAACTACACGCAGCCACTAAAAATCGGGACATCTGACAGCCAGTGGGGCCGCCTATCAAAATACAATAGTCACAGCAGCTATATAGTGCTATTCAGCCTAAAGGCAAAAAAAAAATAAAAAAAGGGAATGAGTGTATGACCTCTGAGTTCTTGCAATCTTATAAATTCATCTCTTTCACAATGCAACTTTTCTTTCCTTGGGATGTCTAGCTTTAATTCCCTTGACCTGTCTCCCATGTTTAGTGTGTGGAATGACTGTGGAGCCAAAGACAAAATAGGAGGAAAGTCTATCCTAATTGTTGAGCAGGGATGGCTACACACTGATCAAAAGTCATCTGGGCCAGATGGATTCACTGAGACTTATTTTGTTATTCGAATTCAGGGCGTGCTTGACCAATCCCAGGTCGACTAGAAATTGCGTCCTGGCACCTGGGCTTTTGTCAGCCTATTCACCATTGGCACCAACAGCCTCCTCACTGCTTTTGTTAAGTTTAACAAAAGAAAAAAAAAAAAAATCCAATTGAAGATACAAAAAGGTGATGTGCTTATTGCAGAGAAATTACTAAAGGGAATGGTGCAAAAAAAAAAAAAAAAAAACACCACACACACACACACACACCTCTTTTTCCTAAATAAAAAAAAGTGATTTTGTTCACCAGTCAGTTGAGACTGAAAATCTTATTGCATTCAATGATACAGATTTGTGAATCATATTACCTTGTTGAGTGTAAGTTAATGCCCTTTAGTGCTAGAGCTTCAAATTGTTGGAGAGCTTGAAGCTCCTCCTCAGACAAAGATGGTACCTGTAGATCAAATACAGAGGTAGGTTACTGGCTATTATGCATATCATGCACACAATAAAATCAATTCCACACAGATGCACAATTTAATAAGTCAAAGCAAATGGCTGAATACAAAGTTTAAATACAAGTATTTCTAAAGTTTTACCTGCTAAAGGTGTTTTCACACGGGCTTGTCTGCCCAGTGGACTCAGCTTGCTCAGCGGGGGGATCGATGCGTTGATCCCCACTGAGCTGGCAGATGACAGGTCCGTCTCCACTCACTGCGTAGAGACGGGCCGGTCAGAGCCCCGCTCTCCTCTATGGGGAGATCGGATGAAAACAGCCAGCCTGTTAGTTTTCATCCAATCCCATCCGCCAGACGGCTGGAAAATATGGTCACCGTCCATCTGGGTTTCACGGAGAGGATCCAATAACGGCGGGTGTCAGCTGACATATCACCGCTGATATAGGAGTGAATGAAGCATCTGATCAGGTAGCCCGTGTGAAAGGGGCCTTAAGGATGATTAATTCTGTCCAGCCAATCTTGTGAAAAGCATCTGAAATACTTCCCAACTAAGCAGGTGAAAAGCTTATTTGCTAGTTCAGCAATGCAGCCTATGTCAGGAACCAGCAGACTACTCTTTCCATTTTTAAAGAGTACCCCTTCAGGCAATTATCCATTTTAACTAACACAGAACAGAGTCTAGTCTCCAATTTACATTCTGGCATTCATCACCTGTACATAGTCACTCTGCTGGCTAAACACCTAAAGTCACATAGTTATTCAGGTTGAAAAAAGACAAGCATATTTAAATGTCTATCGAGTGAATCACAGTTACAGCAATGCCTTCAAGATAACTACAGCCTCATCAACAATAAATTTGCACTGCAGTGACAAAGTATGCAGTCTTGTGAAGAAAAGCTGAAAATATTGCTCAAATCTATTTTACATTCAAAATCAAAATATTTATTATATTGGAGCATCCAAATTCTTAGATGTGGTGGCTGAATTGGTTTTCCTTTCAGGCTCTTTTATATTCCCCTGGTAATCCTGCCAGTAAAGATGTTTTTCAACAGAACAAGCTGTCCTCCAGATGTAGCAGTTAGAGGGTTGAGACACACCATTTACCACTGCCGGAGGTGCTTACACCGATTTATGTAAAAACTTTATCCCAAAAAGGAAAAAACTAACTACTTATAAACTATTAGCTAGAGATTGACTTCAATTTGTTAGATGTACTAAGATTTAGATACACTAACACCCCAATCCTCCAGACTTGCCAATGCTGCTGTCTAAAGGTGCTCCCTGTGCTCCTTCATCCAGAGTGAGGGCACCCTAGTACAGTAGGTGCGGTACTGGCTAGATCACCAGGTGAAAACAGATGAGGGGGAAAAAAACAAAAAAAAAAAAAAAAAACAAACAAACAAACAAACATGCAGCCATCATGTGGGTTTTTAGGTTTAATACCACTTAAAAGGGTCTTTAGTACCTAAAGCTTCTATTTAAAGTTTGAGAGCCACAGTTTAAAGAGACTAAATTTAATAACTGTATTCAACTAAATTAAAGAAATATGACAGAGATTGTGCTCTTAAGTTAAAGTAAATTTAGGGGGGCATGCAATAAAAGCAGATGATGGCAGGCCGAGATGATGTAATCAGTCTGCTGCATGCAGAGGGAAGGATTTCCCCAGTCCCATTTAAACCAGTGACCAGACTGAATTATTTTAACCTTGTAGTAAGGCAAGAAGCCACAGTAGAGGGCATGATCCAAATATGAGGAAACAGCCAAGCACTGCATGGACACCACAATCTATAGGACTGTGTAATCTGAGGCCGGGCTCACACCTAAGTCAATTGGATGCAGGTTTTCCTACATCCAATTGGCACAGCAGGAGAATGTGACTGGCTCTCTATGGAGCCAGTTCACACATCTCCGCAGCAGGTCCGGTGCGTTTTGCACAAAAAAAAAAAAAAAAAAAGTGTTTTTTTTTTTTGTCCATTTCAGCCCAAAATTCGGGCTGAAATCGGACCTGCTGTGTGACGGATGCCGCAATGGTGTGAACCCAGCCTAAAATACAATTCCAATCTAGGAAGTAGATGTTGGACTTGGATGATGCCTGAGCAAAGATGGTACTATCCCTTCTCTTTGGAAAAGCTGATGTAGACATGGTTGGGGCAGGTATTATAATCGCTGTAAGAAGTCATATTAATTACTTGTAATTGCTGTACTTATGCATTATTTATGATGTATCTAGTGAACTTTGAAAGCAATATCTGATGCTAGGTACACGTTAAATATTTCAAGTTCTGTGACATATACCAAAATATTGTCCATTTAACCACTTGAGCCCCGGACCATTATGCTGCCTAAGGACCAGAGGTCTTTTTCCAATTTGGCACTGCGTCGCTTTAACTGCTAATTGCGCGGTCATGCAATGCTGTACCCAAACGAAATTTGCGTCCTTTTCTTCCCACAAATAGAGCTTTCTTTTGATGGTATTTGATCACCTCTGCGGTTTTTATTTTTTGCGCTATAAACGGAAAAAGACCGAAAATTTTGAAAAAAAAATGATATTTTCTACTTTTTGTTATAAAAAAAATCCAATAAACTAAATTTTAGTCATACATTTAGGCCAAAATGTATTCGGCCACATGTCTTTGGTAAAAAAAATGTCAATAAGCGTATATTTATTGGTTTACGCAAAAGTTATAGCGTCTACAAACTAGGGTACATTTTCTGTAATTTACACAGCTTTTAGTTTATGACTGCCTATGTCATTTCTTGAGGTGCTAAAATGGCAGGGCAGTACAAAACCCCCCCAAGTGACCCCATTTTGGAAAGTAGACACCCCAAGGAAATTGCTGAGAGGCATGTTGAACCCATTGAATATTTATTTTTTTTGTCCCAAGTGATTGAATAATGACAAAAAACAAAAAAAAAAAAAATATTTACAAAAAGTTGTCACTAAATGATATATTGCTCACACAGGCCATGGGCCTATGTGGAATTGCACCCCAAAATACATTCAGCTGCTTCTCCTGAGTATGGGGATACCACATGTGTGGGACTTTTTGGGAGCCTAGCCGCGTACGGGGCCCCGAAAACCAATCACCACCTTCAGGATTTCTAAGGGTGTAAATTTTTGATTTTACTCCTCACTACCTATCACAGTTTCGGAGGCCATGGAAAGCCCAGGTGGCACAAAACCCCCCAAAATGACCCCATTTTGGAAAGTAGACACCCCAAGCTATTTGCTGAGAGGCATATTGAGTCCATGGAATATTTTATATTTTGACACAAGTTGTGGGAAAGTGACACTTTTTTTTTTTTTTTTTTGCATAAAGTTGTCACTAAATGATATATTGCTCACACAGGCCATGGGCATATGTGGAATTGCACCCCAAAATACATTTAGCTGCTTCTCCTGAGTATGGGGATACCACATGTGTGGGACTTTTTGGGAGCCTAGCCGCGTACGGGACCCCGAAAACCAATCACCGCCTTCAGGATTTCTAAGGGTGAAAATTTTTGATTTCACTCTTCACTGCCTATCACAGTTTCGGAGGCCATGGAATGCCCAGGTGGCACAAACCCCCCCCAAATGACCCCATTTTGGAAAGTAGACACCCCAAGCTATTTGCTGAGAGGCATGGTGAGTATTTTGCAGCTCTCATTTGTTTTTGAAAATGAAGAAAGACAAGAAAAAACATTTTTTTTTTTCTTTTTTCAATTTTCAAAACTTTGTGACAAAAAGTGAGGTCTGCAAAATACTCACTATACCTCTCAGCAAATAGCTTGGGGTGTCTACTTTCCAAAATGGGGTCATTTGGGGGGGGTTTGTGCCACCTGGGCTTTCCATGGCCTCCGAAACTGTGATAGGCAGTGAAGAGTGAAATCAAAAATTCACGCCCTTAGAAAGCCTGAAGGCGGTGCTTGGTTTTTGGGTCCCGTACGCGGCTAGGCTCCCAAAAAGTCTCACACATGTGGTATCCCCGTACTCAGGAGAAGCAGCAGAATGTATTTTGGGGTGTAATTTCACATATTCCCATGGCATGTTTGAGCAATATAACATTTAGTGACAACTTTGTGCAAAAAAAAAAAAAAATGTGTCTCTTTCCCGCAACTTGTGTCGCAATATAAAATATTCCATGGACTCGACATGCCTCTCAGCAAATAGCTTGGGGTGTCTACTTTCCAAAATGGGGTCATTTGGGGGGGTTTTGAACTGTCCTGGCATTTTATGCACAACATTTAGAAGCTTATGTCACACATCACCCACTCTTCTAACCACTTGAAGACAAAGCCCTTTCTGACACTTATTGTTTACATGAAAAAGTTATTTTTTTTTTGCAAAAAAATTACTTTGAACCCCCAAACATTATATATTTTTTTAAAGCAAATGCCCTACAGATTAAAATGGTGGGTGTTTCATTTTTTTTTTTTCACACAGTATTTGCGCAGCGATTTTTCAAACGCATTTTTTGGGGAAAAAACACACTTTTTTAAATTTTAATGCACTAAAACACACTATATTGCCCAAATGTTTGATGAAATAAAAAAGATGATCTTAGGCCGAGTACATGGATACCAAACATGACATGCTTTAAAATTGCGCACAAACGTGCAGTGGCAACAAAATAAATACATTTTTAAAAGCCTTTAAAAGCCTTTACAGGTTACCACTTTAGATCTACAGAGGAGGTCTACTGCAAAAATTACTGCCCTCGATCTGACCTTCGCGGTGATACCTCACATGCATGGTGCAATTGCTGTTTACGTTTGACGACAGACCGCCGATTGCGTTCGCCTTAGCGCGAGAGCAGGGGGCGACAGGGGTGCTTTTTTTTTTTTTTTTTTCTTTATTATTTTTCTGCTTTTTTTATCTTATTTTTAAACTGTTCCTTTCATATTTTTTTTAATCATTTTTATTGTTATCTCGGGGAATGTAAATATCCCCTATGATAGCAATAGGTAGTGACAGGTACTCTTTTTTGAAAAAATTGGGGTCTATTAGACCCTAGATCTCTCCTCTGCCCTCAAAGCATCTGACCACACCAAGATCGGTGTGATAAAATGCTTCCCCAATTTCCCAATGGCGCTATTTACATCCGGCGAAATCTAAGTCATAAAATGCTCGTAGCTTCCGGTTTCTTAGGCCATAGAGATGTTTGGAGCCACTCTGGTCTCTGATCAGCTCTATGGTCAGCTGGCTGAATCACCGGCTGCATTCTCAGGTTCCCTGTTGAGACAGGAGAGCCAGAGAAAAACACGGAAGACGGTGGGGGGGGGGGGGGGGGCATTCCCTCCCACGGCTTGTAAAAGCAGTCTAGAGGCTAATTAGCCGCTAGGATTGCTTTTACATGAAAGCCGACCGCTGGCTGAAAAGAATGATACCAAGATGATACCTAAACCTGCAGGCATCATTCTGGTATAACCACTCAAAGTCGTGAATGGCGTACCTGAAGACAAAAAAATGGTTAACAATAAAGCACAGTAAACGGTAAAGTATAAAAAATTGCATACCTGAAAAAGCAAACATGATAAAACATAATAACAATAAAACATTGCAGAATAGAATACAGTAAAAAAGAGCAGAACAATAGAGAGAGAATAGAGAGAGAGAGAACAATAAAACGACAACAATTTTTTTTTATTTTATATATATATTTTTTTTTTTTACACTTTTTTTGTAACTAACTTTTGTAACTGTAACCGGTTCCAGGTTCGGGTCTCTCAAAATGCGATGGCATCTTGGGAGACCCTGTGAAAGTGTGTCCTAGTCTGTGCAATGTTGTACCCTACGCTAATACTCAACTAGTGAATGGTAGCGTTCAAAACATTCACCAATGCAAAGACCAGGATTGTCAGGACAGGAGGGACAATAATAGCGGGTGTCACGCCTATATCCGCGCTTCCTGCAGACACAACATCTTTTTTGGGGGGGTTCGTTGGGTAGGGGTACTCGGGAGGACATAAAGAAAATGCCTCTCATGCAGCCGACTGCATTTGATTGGGGATGTGAATGGGGGAAGTACGGGCGCTGCAGAAGTGGTGGGTTCCCAATTAGGATTGGCAAATGCAGCAGGAAGGGCACGACGGGCCTGTGTTTGTCTTCTTGGTGGCAGCGGGACACTACTTGTGCTTGTCACCTCATCAGCTTGAACTGCACTTATGGGACTCGCCATGTCACCAAGTGTTGCTGCAGTGCTGGTTTGACTACGACCGGGGTGTACTAGGCCGCTGGTGCTTGCCAGTTCACCAAAACGCTACCAAAAAAACTGTTAGCGATCGCAGGGATCAGGCCTGACTCTGCGAACGCTGCAGTTATGTGTTTAGTGTTTTGTAAGTGACAGTGATCGATCGATACTGCACTTGGGTGGGCTGGGCTGGGCCGGGCGGAGGGGCAAAACACAGGTGCTAGCAGGTATCTGGGCTGATCCCGCTAACACTGCGTTTTTGGGAACCCTAAACTGCTGGGGACGCTAGTATAGATCTGATCAGATCAGATATTGATCCGTTCAGATACTATACCACTAAGGGAGGTGTATGCTGCGTGCGTGGGTGTTAGCGGTACTGGCGCTAACCTGACGCTGCCTGGGGTTGGTGCTTGCCAGTTCACCAAAACGCTACCAAAAAAACTGTTAGCGATCGCAGGGATCAGGCCTGACTCTGCGAACGCTGCAGTTATGCGTTTAGTGTTTTGTAAGGGACAGTGATCGATCGATACTGCACTTGGGTGGGCCGGGCCGGGCGGAGGGGCAAAACGCAGGTGCTAGCAGGTATCTGGGCTGATCCCGCTAACACTGCGTTTGTGGGAACCCTAAACTGCTGGGGACGCTAGTATAGATCTGATCGGATCAGATATTGATCCGATCAGATACTATACCACTAAGGGAGGTGTACGGTGCGTGCGTGGGTGTTAGCGCTACTGGCGCTAACCTGACGCTGCCTGGTGCTTGCTTGCCAGTTCACCAAAATGCTACCAAAAAAACTGTTAGCGATCGCAGGGATCAGGCCTGACTCTGCGAACGCTGCAGTTATGCGTTTAGTGCCTTGTAAGTGACAATCGATCGATACTGCACTTGGGTGGGCCGGGCGGAGGGGCAAAACGCAGGTGCTAGCGGGTATCTGGGCTGATCCCGCTAACACTGTGTTTTTGGGAACCCTAAACTGCTGGGGACGCTAGTATAGATCTGATCGGATCAGATATTGATGCGTTCAGATACTATACCACTAAGGGAGGCGTATGCTGCGTGCGTGGGTGTTAGCGGTACTGGCGCTAATCTGACGCTGCCTGGGGCGACGCATATCACTGCCGGGCGATCAGGGGGCTAAACCTTTATTCGGTAATAAACGGCGGGTGCCCTGACACTATAAAAAATAAACGAACTAACCAGCGTCACCCGTAACGTTTATACGGTGATCAGTGGTGAAAGGGTTAACTAGGGGGCAATCAAGGGGTTAAAACATTTATTAGATAGTATATGGGGGTCCCTGACACTATAAAACGCTGACGGCGAACCTAAATATTTACGTCCCTAACTAGCGTCACCAGTGACACTAATACAGCGATCAGAAAAATGATCGCTTAGCAACACTGGTGACAGGGGGTGATCAAGGGGTTAAAACTTTATTAGGGGGGGTTAGGGGGGTACCCTAGACCTAAAGGGGGGTAATACTAACTGTCCCAACACTGTAACTGTCACAAACTGACACTATGCAGTAATCAGAAAAAAAAAAAAAAAAAAAACCTGCTGGTGTCAGTTTGTGACAGGGGGGGGGATCGGGGGGCGATCGGGGGGGGGGGGATCGGGGTGTTTTGTATGCCTGGCATGTTCTACTGTGTGTGTAGTGTGTTGTGCACTTACATTGATGTCTTCTCCCCTCGGCGCTGGAACGGAATACCGAGCTGAGGGGAGATGACATCATTTCCTTTGCTGCTGTTTAGCATACAGCAGCAAAGGAATGTTCCCATTGGCCGGCGGCGATCGCGAGGGGGGGGCCACAAACGGATGGCCTCCCCCTCATCTCGGATCGCCGGGGAACAGAACGGGACCGCCTCGGGCGGCGGGGGGGGGGTCCGATCGGACCCCACACCCGCGGAAGGCAAATCACGTACATGTACGTGATTTTGCCTGCCCGTGCCGCTTTGCCGACGTAAATCAGCGTTAGGCGGTCCTTAAGTGGTTAAATTAGATCTTACAATTTTCAAACCTGCTAAACACTCTTGTAAATTATTAAAAATGATGTTTGGTGCCTATATGTGAAAGCCTTCAAAAGCACTAGATTATGAAATCCACTAAATGATTCACAAACTGAAAGGCTAGTTTCTTTGAAGAGGACAATGGGATTAGAGAAGAGATACATCAAAACGCAATGACAGGAACAGACGTAATCTGAATTAAAAAAAATAAAAAAATTAAAGGGGCAACTTTTGTACCTGTGAATCAGTTTGCTGTTGCAAATGCTGAACAATTTTCAGTGTATTTGTTATTGTTTGCTGAATGCTCTCTACAGATTTCTGTTGGTCGGTTGCAATCTTGTCCAATTGTGCAGATAAATTTTTAAATCGGGACTTCACACCGGATAACTGCTCCAACAATTTTGTAGGATTTTCCTAAAATAAAAAAGGTTTTTCCATCAATATTTTTGCAAAGAGAAGTTCCTTTCTAGCAATCGAAACACCTTTATAAATGACAGTTAAAGCGGAACTAAAGGCAGTATACTTACCTCTTTTCTAAGAGCCCTTTCTCACTGGGGCGGGGGCGGTGTCGGCGGTAAAATACCGTCGGTATGCGGCCGCTAGCGGGGCGGTTTTACGCCCCGCTAGCAGCCGAGAAAGGGTTAAATACCACCGCAAAGCGCCTCTGTAGAGGCGCTTTGCCGGCGGTATAGCCGTGCCGTCCCACTGGCGGGGGCGGTGTCGACGGTAAAACGCCGCTATTATTAGCGGCGTTTTACCGTCGGTATGCAGCCCGCTAGCGGCCGAGAAAGGGTTAAATACCACCGCAAAGCGCCTCTACAGAGGCGCTTTGCCGGCGGTATAGCCGCGCCGTCCCACTGATTTCAATGGGCAGGAGCGGTAAGGGAGCGGTATACACACCGCTCTGAAGATGCTGCTGGCAGGACTTTTTTTACCGTCCTGCCAGCGCATCGCTTCAGTGTGAAAGCCCTCGGGGCTTTCACACTGGAATGAAAGTAGCGGCACTTTCGGGTCTGTTTGCAGGCGCTATTATTAGCGCAATAGCGCCTGCAAACCGCCCCAGTGTGAAAGGGCTCTAACATTGAAAGCCTGTGAGGCATCCCTCAGCAGCATCTTCTGCCCGAGTGCCGATCTTCAGGCATTTCCATTGGCCGGCACAGGATGATGCAACTCTGCACATGCACAGGAGTCTATCATCCCTGCACATGAGGACCATGCTGGTGACGTTTGCTAAACTCTGCATGGGCACAGTTAACATGCCAGAGAACGCTGAGAGCAAGCATGTATTGATGCAGAAACATTGCATGGCTCTAGTGCTATAAATAGCCTGCCTGCTCACAAGTGTTACAAAATGTCCCGCTTTACAAATAAGCGGATTGAAAGCTGAATGCCAGGGAAAGCTCCCTTTGCAGTGCAAGAGTTAAATGCGCTTTAAAAACTTCCTCTAGGCTATAAGACCGGTCCCCACACCCCCATGCGCAAGTGGTCGCAGGCCCCCCACACCTTGGTACCAGAAATGAGTCAAAACAAGAAATTGCTGTTGGCTAGTGATGCAATATAAGAAGACCTCACCAATGACCTAAAAATTGCAGGTGAAAACAAAAATTAAGCATTTTAAAAAGTTACGTGGTAAAACCTTTTATCAACATTGAACATGTCAGAAAAACATGCCTAGCACATGCCTTAGGCTGGCCATACACCATGCCAATTTCTTCTCTGCAACTACGATTACCCAATCAACAGACAGTGCTGAGAGAGGAATCAGCAGTTGTCTTCTCCTGGCAGGGAAAGCCGTCCCTGCCGGGAGAAGGCCGTGATTATTGCTAGCAGCTATAACAGCCTCTAGCGAGAACCGTAAGAGAATCTGGCAGGCTGGTGGTACCTAAGTTAATCAAATCCATCAACTTGGTACATTCAGCCTGCTTATTAAGGATTAGAATCTGGTTCGATTCGAACAGTGTATGGCTGGCCTTACACTTGCATCACAGTCTTCTTCTGGATTACTGCCTGTGCTGGCTCTACCCCTCTGTTCATCACCTCCCTCGAAGAACCTTTTATGCAGCAGGCAGGGGAAGACCAAATGGAAATACTAAAATCAGAGTCTGCTAGGGCTGCAGATATCACATCCAAGATGGTGGCACCCAGTAGCAGTCTCATGTATGCAAGGGAGGCTTTTACAAGTAAATAAAAAGTTAAATGCACATATAATCTTATGGGGCATTTTTATTAAAATTAATAATCAAATAAAAAGGTCTCAAGCTGCACTTGACATATGGTTATTAGTTGGGTTAATGTATAACTATTTTATTTAAAGAGGCTGTAACCCTAAACAAACAACCCCCCCCCCCCACAAAAAAAATATTATTATTAATATATGCTCCTAATCATTTAAAAAGAAGTAATAGGATTTTTTAAATACAGCTTACTTGTAAAATACTTTTATTGGGAATACATCACAGACACAGAGACTTGATAATTACTTAGTGGGTTAGATAGTCACCATCAGGTGATTGGACACTGGCAAACCTAATTACAAGGCGAGTTCCTCCCCCATATAACCCCTTCCATAGGGAGAGTACCTCAGGTTTTGTAGCAAAGCAATAAGTGTCCCAACATAGAATCCCGAAAAGGGGCGGGAGCTCTGTGTCCCGTGATGTATTCCCAAGAAAAGGATTTTACAGGTAAGCTGTATTTAAAAAATACTATTTTCTTGTTCATACATCACAGGACACAGAGACTTGATAATCACTTAGTGGGATGTCCTATAGCAATGCCCAAATTGAGGGGAGGGAGAGACAGATCAGAAAAAAAAAAAAAAAAAAAAAAAAAAGGACCAAACAGACTAGAGGAACTATACTGCTGCCTGCAGCACACTGCGCCCGAAGGCGGCGTCCTCATGCCCTCTTACATTCACTAGATTCCATCAGGTGGATTTAAAGGACTGAAGACCAAGTTGCAGCCTTGCAGATCTGTGCCATGGAGGCCTGGTAATGCACTGCCCATGAAACACTAACTGCTCTAGTAGAGTGCGCTTTAACCAGAAAAGGAGGAACTTTCTTCTTTACACCATAAGCCTGAATAATAACCTGTCGAATCTAACTAGAGATAGTGGATTTCGATGCTGCCTGGCCTTTTTTGGGGCCCTCTGGCAGAATAAAGAGACAGTCTTTCGTATCTGAGCGGTTGCCTGCAGATCGATATCGACTGCTCTCACATCTAAAAGAGTTGAACAACTCTTCTTCCACAGACTGCGGATCTGGTAAAAAAAGGACGGTAGGACCACATCTTGATTCAGATGGAATCCTGAAACCACTTTAGGCAGAAAAGTTGGGTGAGGGCGCAACACCACCCTGTCTTTGTGACTAATCAAATATGGCTCTTTACAAGAAAGAGCTGCTAAATTCTGATACCATTCTAGCCGAGGATATGGCTACCAGAAACACCAACTTCTTTGTTAAAAGATTTAAAGAAGCTTGGTGCAATAGTTCAAAAGTTTGTTCCTGCAAAACAGACAAAACCAAATTCAGATCCCATGGGCACACAGGAGGCTTAACTGGCAGATTCAAGCGTAGTGTTCACTGAACAAAGGCCCTTACGAGGGAATGAGAGGCAAGCGGTCTTTAAGCCGAGATCTGGCCCTTAATAGTACTCAAGGCCAGCTTTATTTCTACGCCTAAACTGGAGAAAGGCAAGAATTCTGCTAATGGCATACTTTCTAGGATTCCACCCTCTGGATTCATACCAGGAAACATGCCTTCCAGATTCTGTAGTAGATGAGCCTGGAGGCCGGCTTCCTAGCATTAACCAGGGTGGACAAGACTGGCCCTGAGAGGCCACGACCCTTTAAAAATGTGGGTCTCAACCGCCAAATTTAGACTTTGTAAGGCAGGATGGAATATTGGACCATGTGAGAGTAGATCTGGGCGGAGCAGAAGAACCCAAGGTCATCCTTCTGCCATCTTTATGATCTCCGCATACCAAGGTCGCCTGGGCCAAGCCGGAGCCACCAGAATTACCGGCTTTCCTTCCCTTTTGACCCTCTGACGGAATCGTGGGAGAAGTGTAACTGGAGGGAACGCATAGATCAGAGAGTATTGATCCCATGGAATCGTTAAGGCATCTGACCCTTGTTCTAGCGGATCCTTTGTTCTTGACACAAAGTTATCCAGTTTCTTGTTGAACCTGGAGGCCAACAGGTCCACATCTGGGGTACCCATTTTCGACATATGGCCTGAAATATGTTGGGGTGTAGAGACCATTCTTCTGGGCATAGCCGCTGGCGACCGCAGACAGGCAAGGAACATGTCTCTCTGCCCATGAAAAAATGTGATTCAGCTCTTTTTGGGCATCCAGACTCTTGGTCCCCCTTGGTGATTGACATATGCCACAGCCGCAGTATTGTCAGACTGTGCCTGGACAAGATAACCCTGCAACCTGCAGGTCCAGACCTTGAAGCCTAGCCGAATTGCCAGAATCTCCAGAATGTTGATGGGCAAGAGCCTTTTGGCTCTGGACCATCTTCCTTGGGTGGAAGCTTCTTCCAGAACCGCTCCCCAGCCTATTAGGCTGGCATCTGTGGTTACCACTTTCCAAGTAACTGGAACAAAAGATTCCTTTTAGCAGATTCTTGGTCAGCAGCCACCAATTGAGGCTCTGGTGTACCCAAGGAGACAGGCACATTGGGAGATCTGAGGCTTGTACCTTTTTGCTCCAGGCAGAGAGGATGCTGCTCTGCAAAGGCCTTGAGTGAAATTGAGCATAAGAGACAGCCTCAAAAGAGGCCACCATCTTCCCTAATAGTCTTATACAAAGCCTTTTTGCCCATGGGCTTGGCCCTGGGGACAGAGAACATCTAAAATGTGGGACGCTTACTCTTTTTGACCGATAACAGCGTGGTTTTACCCCCGGTAATCTTCTGGATGTATTTGTCCAGGTCATCCCCAAACAGGCGTTCCCATAAAACGGGAACGCAGTCAAATATCTTTTGCACGAGGCTTCAGCTGCCCAATGCTTAAGCCAAGGGGCCCTGCGCATGTGTACAAGTAGGAGGGAAAGGCGGGATGCTTGCTGAACAGAATCCATAATGGCATCAACCGCAAAACATAAAGGCCTTAGGAAGATCTGCATGAACCTCACCCTCCTCAGTGGGAAGGAGGTTAAGTACCTGCTTCATTTGTTCCTTGAGGAACTGGCCCATGCCGATTGCAGCAACCGCAGGCTGGACCACAGCACCAGCCATAGAAAAGGAGGATTTAATTAAAATTTTCCAGCTTCTTATCAATTGGATCCTTGAACCCCTGAGCATTGTCCACAGGCAGGTCAGGCTTTTATTCACACAAGAAATAGCCGCATCTATTGCTGGCACCTCCCATTTTTTGGTAAATTTTTCCTCCACCGGATAAAGCATAGAAAGTTTATCTGAGTGACCCCAGGCATCATACAACAACTTCTCCAATAAGGGATGAATTGGGAAGGTATATGCAGCCTGTGGGGACTTCAGGGATCCCAGGGAGGAAACAGAGGATTTGGCAGCCTCAGCAGAGGGCAATATATATGTGGTATGCACCAACTCAGTAAAGTATTGCACCTGTACTTTGAGGGCCTGGGAGGCAGAAGAGAGCTTCTCCTCTTCCCCTGAATTGTCTGACTGCTCACGATCTCCATCCCCAGATAGGGATATTTCATCAGAATGCTCATCCGATAGGGAACCTAAAGCAGAGGGGGGGGGGGGGGGGGGGATATCTACCCCTTTTTCTGCAACTCTTTAAGGAAGCTGTGATAAAAGTAGTAATCCTTCCTTCCAAACCATCCAATGTAGTCTTCAGTGACATATACAGGGACCTGTAACATTTGGAGAGGCTGCAAAGCCTGACAGGGGCAGACTCATCCTGTGAGGCTGCCTCCAGTCTTTCAGGGGGAGATGGAATCCTGCAGGCATGTCGAGAACCCCTAGAAGTAGGCGGTGATCTTTTAGTACCTCTTTTACCTCCCCCTGAAGTCCTCTTACGAGGAGACATAGCCCTAAGCTGCAAAGCAGAGGTACTAGTACAAATGCAATTACTGCTGTGCCCTGGTCTTACAATATAAACATTAGCTCAGTCTGCACAACCTGATGCCGAGTAGGTGTCTTAGTTATGCCTAGATCCGGATCCACTGAGATGCTTACTGCCCACAGCTCTGTGTCCCGCTGCTTACAGGAGCTCTTGCGTACTGGGCTTTAAAAATAGCCACTTCGCGACTGCGCACTGATACGCTGTGCACACCACGCGTGCACGGCGCCGCAACCACGCCCCCTCTTTCCCCACCGAAAGTCACTGTAAAAGCGTGCCCCCGTAGGCCTGACATGGCGGCAGCCAGGGGTGAGAAAGGGGATTCCCTGAGAACTGCGCGGGACCCCCGGACAGCATGGGATTCCCCCCCTTCTATATTATGTCGCATAGCCTGCAGCGGAGGAGGCGAGTGGCTTCTTAGACCAGCTTCACTGAGCATGTATCCTGTATGGCATGCAAGTATACACCAGGTATATTCTTACTCCCTCTAGTGGCGGAAACCAGGCAAGACATGCAACTACTTAAAAGAAGAAGATCATCCATAATGTGAATACCTTAGGATTGTTTTCACTTACCTTATCCTCGCCGCAGGACTGCTGATAATAGACAGATCCAACCTTCACCCATCACGGCGGGTAGCGTTGTGCCAACCTTCAGGGTTCTAGGTTCCTATCTATATAGGACTATCTAACCCATCTAATTATCAAGTCTGTGTCCCGTGATGTATGAACAAGAAATTGGATTTTTATTCCACTTACCTAGGTTTATGCAGCATCAGACACATGCATCTGTCCCCCGTTGCTTCCTCACTGAAAACCGATCCACTGATGGTTCGGTTCTCTAACCTCCCCAAGTGGAGAGCTGCTCCTGTCAGTCAGCATCTCTCCTGCTCTGCTCCTCCACGCTCATTGGAGCGATGAGCTGTGGATGGGCAGGAAGCTGCATTCTCAGTGGCTTGCTGAGAGGCTGAGGCGCCCCAGCAGTCCAGGCACCTGGCGGATCCAGACTTTCAGAGTCGGGATGAAGCGGTGCCTGGACTGATCTTGGCGACGTCAGAGAGCGCACTTCAGACCGCTCTCTTCTGGAAACGGATCACAGGAGTGCAAAACGAATTGCACTCCTGTGACCCATAGGAGAAGCCCAGCCGAATGAGTTCAGGCTGGACTGCTCCTTTAAAGCATGATCAGAAGCATAGTGCTGTTGCAGTGTAATCTGTCCCTTTCTTTGATCTAAAAACACCTGTTTTTTTTTTCAATCCACCAAAGAATTTTTATTGAAAAATACAGCAGCATATATTGCAGACAGTACATAAAAACAGAGTTTAAAGCAGGACCCCACCCACCATGGAGATCACACATCTAAAAGATCCAAGAAAAAAAATCCCACACACCACCACAGTCATTAAGTGCACCAAGCACCTGAACAGGACCGTCTCTTCTCTAGTATTCTATCAAAATACCCTACACATATGAAACACTTTAGCCAGCATGAAGCCTAAGCAGCCTAACCATGGTCAAATCCACAGATGCAAGCCCGGAAAATCCAACCACGGTGCCCATATCCTCAAATGTATACGCATTACCCCATATTGATAGACAAGCTTTTCCAATCTCAACTGTTCATCAACGTTTATTGAGCATAAAACAAAGAAGTATACAGACAGACATTCGGATAGACGGTGCAATCAGCACCACAGTATCGAATCAATCCAATTGACATTTTACGTGAGGATATTATATATATATATTATGGTACTCTACAATTCAGGGTGAGAAAAGACTTGTAGGAACAAAAGGCTTTTCCGAGGAGAGGAAAATAACTGTAAATTAGGGCTTATACGGTTAACTTCTGTGAATGCATCTAGACCTCCCCATCACAAGCGGAGGCATCCTCCACCCATCTATCCCAGATTTTATGGTATTTATCAGGGCATCCCCTATGAATATAAAGCAGTTTTTTTATAGGGGAGGGTGATGTTGACGGCCCTGATCCATTGTTGTATTGTAGGAGGGGGTCCCCTCATCAACGTCCTGGCAATTTGCAATCTAGCAAGTAATAAGGTTTCCTGCTTTTTGTTGGGCATGAAACCGGTTTGGTCGGGATGTATGAGGCTAAGGATAACTTTGTTTAAGCGAAGGGCTAAAATTTTGGCCAGTATTTTGACGTCTAGTTGGAGTAGGGATATAGGTCTGTACGATTGGGGAAAATGCAAATCCTTCCCTGGCTTGGGTATGAGAACGATTAGGGCTTCGCCCATGGATGCCGGGAGTGTGTTTAAGTCGAATATGTGCGTGTACAGCTTACATAGTTTGGGGAGTAAAGTTTCACTGAACTGACTGTAAAATTTGAGGGGGAGACCGTCCGAACCAGGTGTCTTAGAGGCAGGGAGGTGCGCCAGGGCCTCCACTATGCAATCAGTGGTGATGGGTGCCTCGAGTTGAGCAATCTGTGGAGGGGTGAGTTTTGGAAACGCGATATCTCGAAGGAATGCCGAGAGCTTGTCGTGGGTGTAGCGTGTGGTAGAAGAGTACAGGTCCGAGTAGAAGGCCCTGAACTCCTCGGCCACCTGGTCTGGATCTGTCACCATGGTCCCCGACGCTGACCGAAGAGTCACCACCACAGGGGGTTTGTGGTCTAGGTGTACCATGAAGGCCAGGAGCTTGCCAGCTCGTTCGCCAAGTTCGTATGTGCGTTGTTTGCTAAAGAAGATGCCTTGTTTGGCCTTCTGGAGGTGTAGTTGGTCTGTGAGTCTAACTTGCCTGCGTAGGAGAGAGGCATTAGTGGCTGTCGAGTCGGTTTGAAAGGCCTGTTCTAGGGTGTCCAGGCACTCCTCCGCTTGTCCAAGCAGGAGTTTAGATGTTGCCTTATGTCTGTTAATACGCGTGGATAGGATCATGCGAGCGTGCAGTTTAAAAGCCTCCCAGACAGATCTGAATGAGGCCGAGTTTTCATTGGTGTGGAAAAAATGGTCTAGTTCAAGTTGGACGGATTCCAAGTCCGTTAGGACCTTAAGCCAAAACGGATTTAGTCTCCAGATGTGTATGGTAGGTGGGTTTGGCAAGCGCAATTTGATCCAGTATGGGGAGTGGTCCGATAGTACCCTGGTGCCGAAGCCCACGTCAGTGAGATGGGGAAGAAGGGAGGGAGTGAGGAAAATATAATCCAACCGGGACATGGCTGTGCGTGAGGGGGTGAAGCAAGAATAACGTATTTGTTGTGGGTGTTTGTGTCTTCATGAATCTAGAAGGGCGAATTCCATTAGGAATTTCCCGAAACTTGTAGTGCTGGGTACAGGAACCGATGGGGGGACCGAGCTCAACCGGTCTAGGCTTGGAGCAACAACCATGTTGAAGTCCCCAGCCCAAATAGCCGGAACGGATGGGTGTTGTGCCATGAAAGCAACCCCAGCTTGCAACACAGCAAAGGTAAATGGCGGGGGGGACATAAAAACGCAAGGAGGAGCACCTCCAGACCCCCAATAGAAGCATGTATAAATAGGGACCATCCCTGGGGATCCGACTGCAATGTGTGGAGTTGGAAGCGTAACGTTTTAGCAATCAGGATTGCTACCCCTCGAGAGTTGGTGGTATGAGGGGCTTGATACAGCCATCCCACCCAGGGATTCTTGAGGCTCATCTGCTTCTGTCCTGCAAGATGGGTCCCAACAAGTACGGAAATGTCCGCCTGTAAAGATTTGAGATGGGAGAGGACCACAAGATGCTTGGCCCTCTCACCTAGACCCCGGACATTCCAGGTAATTATTTTAAGTGAGGCCATAGTGCATGGAATATGATCGGTTGATGCAGTCGGGTACCCAGAGGACAGCATACACTCACAAACATTACATTCAATCCCCGGTGCATTCTACCATGATCAATCTGTCTGCTGTGCAGCCGAGGGGCAAAATAGCCACGTATGATATGCTGGATCGGCATTAGAGTTATGTGGCATATGTGAGGCCAGCATGCACGCATGGGTAGCTCAGCAGAGTCCAACCTAAAATTTGTCTTGGACAGATATAATCTCAACAGTGCAAATATAATAGAGTACATTAGATACATCAATTTGGAATCCGGAACAAAGGAAAAAAAAGTTTTAAAAAAGTGTTCAGAACAAAATAAAACAAACGTACTGCAAGAGAGCTGGACCGGCATGGGGCAGAGACCGGCCAGGGAAACATTGGCATATGTGTGGAGGTCACAGGTGACATAGATGTCAGTGTTTTGGGGTGACCATCCGGGTCAGAGGGGCGAGCAAACTGGGCAGTGCACGGCAGTGCAGGGGAGACAACCAAGCTCGGTGGATGTAGTTGCAGGTGATCCGCCCGAGGCATCTGAAGTCAGTTTAGCTATGAGGGGGGAGAGAACACGTGCCGCATGGCTTAGGTAAAGACATGGCAATGGCCAAATGGGGTCTCAACAAGTGTAGTCGGAACTAGTGAGGGGGAGCAGAACTGGATAATAAAACGTGGCAGATGATTGACTCACATTTCTGATGCCGATGAAGAAAGCGCAAACCGTGTGGTGATAGTAGTCAGCCAGTCTCGGTTGCAAGGGAACGCAGGGCCCGTACATGGGGTGTGAGGGCTAAAGGCGAGCCGGACCGGCCCCATCAATCTGTTCCAGCCATGATAGCGCGGCCTGAGGATCCTCTAAGAAATGCGCCTTGCCTTCACTCACCACACGGAGGCGGGCGGGAAAAAGCATGGCATACGGTAAATGGCGCACCCGAAGTAACCGCTCCGTCTCCGTGAACCTTGCTCTCTTTTTCTGCACTTCTGCCAAAAAGTCCGGGAACACCGCCACGTTCCCAACTGGAATATTACCCCTTTCTCTTGTGAGGCGCAGGATGGTATCGTGATCGCGGTAATTCAGGAACTTGGCAATAAGTGTCCGTGGAGGAGCTCCAGCAGGTGTGGGCTTTGCTGCAAGGCGGTGGGCGCGCTCCACCACAAAATGTAGAGGAGAAGGCATCTCTCCCAAAGGATTTAACCAGCAGGTTTTCCAGGTACGTAGGGGGGTCTGCATCTTCGGATCTCTCGGGCAATCCTACGAAGCAGAGGTTTCACCTGTGGAGGTGGTTCTCCATGTCGTCTTGCTTGGAGAGGACAGCGTTCAACTGATGCTGCAGTTGTTCGGTAGCGATCTGAAGGGGATGTATGTCGTCTTCCGCTTGGCCAATGCAACGCTCCGTCTCAGACATCCGGTCCCGTAGTTTGGATGTCTTGTCGGATTAGGGAGATGTCCACCTTCACCTCCTCAATCCTGGAGGCGAGGGTGGATTGACATAAGACGATGGCCTCGAGGACTTTGGCCGTGTCCCTGGATGATTGATCTTCCTCGTCAGGGGGGGGGGGCCTCGGCACCATCTTCCTCTCCCGGGTCTCTCTCCTCGTGTCGGTATTTGTCCAGTTTGGCTATGGCGCTGGATCTTTCAGGGGGCGACATGACTACCCAAGGTCTAGACGACAATCTGGTGCTTTGGGGTGTTTTGCGATGAATATAGCCCTCAGGATTAGGTATCAGGATAGGCCTCGAGCGGAGCTCTCACACTGCCCGTCCTATTCCATGCAACTCCAGACCACGCCCCGTTCACCTATATTTTTAACCCAGTCCCCCACAGGGGGAGGGGCCATAGCCTGGAACAAGGCTCCAAATATAGCCTCTCTGGTGTGAACCCCCCCCCAGTCATATTCTTCCAATATACCCAACAAACAGGCCTTCAGGTCTAGGGGAAGGGTCACCTGAAACACTGAGTTAACCATCCCCCCCGCCCAACAAGGATGCAGCTTTGGGCACCACCACAGAAGACAAATCAAATCCCCATGATCCCCTTGTGCAGGTAGACTGTTTGCAAGCCCATCAAGTGCAATCTGTGAGGCATAAAATACACCCCCAAAAAGATATACAGTTGAGTTAGTCTTTGTGATGCATTTAATGAGCATGCAACCACAGCCTGAAAAGGATTCCTCCCATTGTCCCCCTTCCATTTAAACCAACATCCCGTTCACAGTGTTCCATCACTCTCAGGGGATGTCACCTCAGGTAAGACTGTAGAAGCATGGCATGATTCTGAAATAAAGCCTTTGGATGAGACGGCATCCCTAATGTGAATGAATGACGAAGTGGGAGCTAGGTGCTATTCCAAGGCTCTACTTTGTGCCTTAACTGCATGTTGCAATTGCATATAGTAAAAGTGCATAGAAGGTGGTAGATTAAACTTATCCTGCAAAGCAATAAAAAAAAAAAAACGTCAGAAGAACCCCATTATGGAATATTTGCTTAAGGTGCGTTACTCCGTACGGTATCTGGAGTGCCAATCTGCACTTTGGCCAGTTCCATACAAGTATCGTTAAGCCATATGGGATTAAATTCCGGATAGCCCATCACCTTCTGACGGTACCTGGTCTTGGTCCATACCTTCTAAAATGAGATTATATAATGAGCTATATAATGAGATTATATATTGTGAAATGGACCGCCTATTGGTGGTATGAGATATCACCAACATGGAGTTGTGCTCCCTGCCATCCACCTCATCCCCTGGACCCAAGATGTTGGAGTTGAGCAGCTAAAGAGTAGAACCAGGGGGTTGGGCATTGCCAAGCCACTGTCATCTTTGGGTCCTTGTAGGTGTTCTAGCTTGATTCTGGGAGAACCATCCTTCCAGATCAGGGCACAGAAAAACATATTAACTGTTCTAAAGGTTTTTTAATGGGGTAACTATTGGGGAATTGTGCAGGAAGTAAAGTAACCTTGGCATAAGATTCATTTTAATTAGGTTTACCCGTCTGGCTACTGACAATCAGAGGGAACGCCATGTTTTAATACAGCCCGAAATAGTTGAAAGGGGGGGGGGGGGTGTTATATACCTTGATGACCGAAGTCTTGGGGACTCGGTGTCACCTGAATCCTCAAGTACTTAAATTAGGATGTAGGGGTATAGGGCATGCAGGTGCAACAGTTTGTGTGTCATTTACGTCCAATATCATCAGAGCAGATTTCGACCAATTTATATTAAGGCCTAAAAAAAACCACCAAACTACAATGGTGGCCATGGCCTCCGGTAGAGGTGTCTTTTTCCCCTAACATAAGGAGCGTGTCATCAGAATAGAACATCACTTTTTCCTGTATGGTCCCATACCTAAAGCCAATAATACTGGAATGAGACCTAATCCTGATCACCAGAGGTTCTATCGCCAAGGCGAACAGGAGAGGCAAAAAAGGGAGCACCTTTGCCTAGTACCTCTGTAGAACAAAAAGTGTGAAATATTTTACCGAATGCTCCTATCGCGGCCTGCAGTTGTGCACAGAGCAGGGGCACCCATGAGATCTACTGTGGGCCAAATCCAAAACGCTCTAGTATCGCCCATAAGTACCCCCAGTCAATGCTAGCAAAAGACTTTGTAGCGTCCAAGGATAGCAACGCCCTACTGCCCATATTGTCCACCTGGGACTGTACATTTAGGAAGAGCCTTCGCAAATTAATTGCAGTGGACTTGTTGGGCATAAAACCGGCTTGTTCAGAGTGTATAATTGATGCAATAACCTCAGTCAGATGGCCAGCACTTTTGCAAGATTCTTTACATTGCACTGTAAGAGTGAGATTAGTCTGTAGAATCCCTGGTCAACTGGGTCTTTACCAGCTTTTAAGAGTAAGATTATATTTGCTTTGGACATTGAGGGAGGCATAGCTCCCAGCTACAGGGACGTACTGAAGACCCTCAGCAACCGTGGGAGTAATATTTCAGGGTATTGCTTATATATTTCCAAGGGGAGGCCATCCTCCCCAGGAGCTTTACAGTTTGAAAAAGCGCCCACTGCTCCCTGAAGTTCTTCAATGGTAAGCGGGGCATCAAGCCTCTTTATCTTTTCAGCTGTTAGGTTGGGAAAGGTTATGTCTTGTAAGCAAGTTTCCGGTCCCCCAGGGCATAAATACCAGGTAGAAAAAGTGTTTTTTTTTTTTTTTTTTTTTTAAAACCCTAGCCAGACCCGAGGAGGCCCGTTTAACTTTGTTAATTTCCACGATCAGCAAATCCCTCAGATAAGCTTTAAACTCTTCCCGGTGGGGAAACTGGAAAATGTAGTACCAAGGGGGTGTGATCAGATACACTACGTGGTCTGTAGGTTAAATCAGAGACAAACGGAAGCATGCTCGAGCTGCCCACTACAAGATCAATTCTGGATAAAGTACCGTGAGTTTTAGAAAAACAAGAGAATTTCTTAACAGTCGGGGGTTACGGAGCCACCAGATATCCACCCATCCCACCTCTTGCAACAATCCCCTGGAGAGAGCAGAGGACTGAGGAGCTGGATGTCTATCCAAGGCTGGATTTAAGCAACAGTTGAAATCACCTATTATGAGCAACGGCACCTGAGGTCTCCCAACCAAATATGATACAAGGAGCCGAAGCACCATCCCCACAAAGGGTGGTGGGATATACACACACAGGCCAATATACAAGTCAGATTACCAATACAGCAGTGTAGGAATATACAAGTCAGATTACCAATACAGCAGTGTAGGAACACGAAACGCCCATCAGAGTCAATTAGCCTGTCAAACGCTTGGAAGTCCAGTGCAGCGTTTACCAGCACACTGACCCCTTAACGGAGTATGACGTGTGCATCAAATTATATGCCTACCCCACCCAAGAGTACCCTAAGCACTTCACCAAAACAGTTAGGCGGGTGTCTTGGTAACAAAAAATGGCAGGGTGAAACTTTTTAAAGGCACATAGAAATCATGGATCATTTGAGAGGAGAATGGATACCTTTAAATGTTCCAAGAAACTATTGGTACGGTTGCCATGGTGAAGAGGGAGGTTGTAATTCCACCTGGTGTACCCAGAGAAGTAGATCATAACCAGGCACATGCCACCCGGCACTTGCTGATGACCAGCTGCCTTAGTAAGTCATCTTTAACTGGCGCAGACTGTCACAGGGAAGAAAGAAGGAAGAAGAACTGTCCTGAACAATCACTGCGAACATCTTTTAAATGCAAAAAAACGGCCCAAAGGCCAACGCTGCGCTGGACAAAACAAACAAACGATATAAAACACAGCTGCTAGACCCCAAAGTCTAATACAAACTCAAACAGAAATACATACAAAAATAGATGCAGCGCTAGTGAAATTTGAAAATTTACAAAAAAAAATTTACTTAGAATAAAAGACTAAAGCAGAGTCCCAAATTTTCAGTCCATAGATGAGTGAAACAAACATCCGTGCTTTGTATAGATGATAGGCTGTAGGTGAGGGAAAAAGTGACACTCCTTCACATTAATTGCATCCAGCTCCACACCCAATTGAGTTTAAGTGGCCTGCTTACCAGCTCTCTGTGACCACTAGAACAATGGTCTCACCAAGAACAGGGAAATAGGTCTCCCCAGCAACCGTAATAATGACTGGAATCTCCGCTTTATTGGTAAAAACTTGGAAATATAAAAAAGAAATGCTCCCATAGTGCAGTACTTATCCAAATTTAATAAAATAAGTGGATTACACTTTATAAGATAAAAGCAAAATATAGGCATCAAAAAGCGGTAGGTCATGTAGTAAGAACTGCAGCTATCCACAAGCTTCGCTTCACTTCCTGGTTCATTTGTCAACCTCCTGAGAGAAGCGTGATGACCATCGTAGGCCCTACCATACGCGTTTCATCACAAAGAGATCATCATCTGGGGATTGGCCAGGTGATTGTGTCATCACGCATATCGTTTATATAATCCTGCGGCGTCAAATTAACTACTCGTCACCTGATTTGTATAACATTAAATGCAAGGCGGCAGCGCCATTTTAACTGTTGGCCACCCATTCAGACAACAAGAAAAACAAGGAAGTAAGGGAACCGCATACAAAAACAAAAAACCCTGCCATCTAGTGGCAGAAATAAAATAATTTTTTATTCTGTAACAGCTAGAAAACTTAGCAAGGAGGCCAGAAACTGTGTGGACGCTGTGTATGTGTATTATATATACATAGAGAACATTTTATATCTCTCTCTCCTATATATATATATATATATATATATATATATATATATATATATATATATATATATATATATATATATATATATATATATATATATATATATATATATATATATATATACACACACACACAAAAACATCCAAAATCCCTATCAATCTAATACTTAATAAGGAGCTAGGGACCAACTATATTAAATGATAAAAGTGTAAAAATTCATTCCTAGGCATTATTTATGAAACAATTGATGTCCCAATAGACATTCAAGCCGAAAGGCACATAGGATTTCATGTCAAATATCCATGATGTTTCTAGCCTAGAAATTGATTCAACCATATTCGTCCCCCTCCAATGAGGTAAAGTCTTATCCAAAGCCAAAAAGGGTACCTTTAAGTTTGTCATGGTACTTTGCGTAATGTCTGGATAGATTGTGTTTTCTAAAACCACGCTTAATATTCCCTACATGTTTGGCTAGACGCACATGTAATATCCTTTTAGTGCGTCCAATATACTGCTTGGAGCATGGATACTGGATCATGTAGACAACATATTCCGTGGAGCAAGTAATGAATGATTATATATGTTATATATCCAACGTGTGTAAATTGAAAGGACTCGCACTTACGCCCTCTAAAAGGAGTTAATCTGCCAAATATTGCATTTTCTACAAGGGAAAAAACCCTTCATAGATTGAAAGAAACTGTTTTTGGGGGGGGGGTCAACTATATTCAGGGCAATACTGTGTCGCAACAATGGAGCTCCGTTATAGTGCCTTGCAAAATTATTCACCCCCCCTTGGCATCTTTCATGTTTTGTTGCCTCACAACCTGGAATTAACATGGACTGTTTGAGGATTTGTATCATTTAGTTTACAGAACATGCCCACAACTTTGAAGATTTTTTTTTTTTTTTTTTTTTTTATTTAATAGGACAAAATAAACAGAAAAAGTCAATATGCATAACTATTCACCCTGCTAAAGTCAATACTTTGTAGAGCCACCTTTTGCGGCTATCACAGCTCCAAGTCGCTTTGGATAAGTCTCTATGAGCTTGCCATATCTTACCACTGGGATTTTTGCCCATTTCTCCTTGCAAAACTGCTCCAGCTCCTTCAAGTTGGATGGTTTGCACTTGTGAACAGCAATCTAAGTCTGACCACAGATTTTCTATTGGATTGAGGTCTGGGCTTTGACTAGGCCATTCTATCACATTTACATGTTTCCCCTTAAACCACTCAAGTGTTGCTTTAGCAGTGCGTTTGGGGTCAGTGTCCTGCTGGAAGGTGAACCTCCGTCCTAGCCTCAAATCACACACAGAGTGGTACAGGTTTTGCTCAAGAATATCCCTGTATTTAGCACCATCCATCTTTCCCTCAACTCTGACCAGTTTCCCAGTCCCGACTGCTGAAAAACATCCCCACAGCATGATGCTGCCACCACCATGTTCCAATGTGGGGATGGTGTTCTTTGGGTGATGTGATGTGTTGGGTCTGAGCCAGACATGCGGTTTATTTGATGGCCAAAAGGTTCAATTTTAGTCTCATCAGACCAGAGCACCTTCCTAACCTTCCTCCATACATTTTGGGAGTCTCCCACATTACTTTTTGCAAACTCAAAACGTGCCATTTTGTTTTTTGCTGAAATTAATGGTGCAATTCAGCAGTGGTAATGCCGACAGCCACATCCCCTGCAACATGTTTTCATTTCATGTTAGTGCAAGCAAGCACAGCTTACGTGAGTGGCAAATCTGCTCCGAATTCAGGAGCATCATTGCCACCTTATCACAGAAAGCTGCGTTAGATGGACTTTACTGGCAGGTTTTTTTTTTTTGTTTTGTTTTTTTAAATCTTCATTTATAAAGAAGCGATAAAACAAAACCTTTTAACCACTTGCTGACTGCTGTCAGCACATATACGTCGGCAGAATGGCACAGCTGGGCAAAGTAACGTACCTGTACGTCACTTTGAATTTCCCGCCGTGCACGCGCACCTGCCGCGAGCTCCGTGACCGTGCCTGCGGGACCCACGGACTCGATCGCCGCTGGGATACCCGCGATCGTGTCACGGAGCTAGAGAACGGGGAGATGCTGATGTAAACAGCATCTCCCTGTTCTGCCTAGTGACAGGACACCGATCGTCTGCTCCCTGTCATCGGGAGCAGTGATCAGTGTCATGTCACTGCTAGCCCCCCCCCCCCCCCAGTTACAATCACTGCCCAGGACACACTTAACCCCTCCCCCTAGTGGTTAACCTCTTCACTGCCAGTGACATTTTTACAGTAATCAATGCATTTGTATAGCATTGATCGCTGTATTAATGTCAATGGTCCCAAAAATGTGTCAAAATTGTCCGATTGTCCCCTTCCTGGTCAGACCAATTTTCAGCTTTCAGCACTGTTGCATTTTGAATGACAATTGCGCGGTCATGTAACACTGTACCCAAACAAAATTTTTAGCATTTTTTTCCCACAAATGGAGCTTTCTTTTGGTGGTATTTGATCACCACTGGGGTTCTTATTTTGTGTGCTACAAATTAAAAAAAAAAAAAAAAAAGGACCTAAAATTTTGAAAAAAAAAAAAAATGTTTCTTTGTTTCTGTTACAAAACTTTGTAAATAAGTAACTTTTCTCACTGATGAGGTGGCACTGATGTGCACCGATTGGCATAACTGGTGGTTCTGGGTGGGGGCTGCACTGATAATCAGCGCAGACCCTCCCGTCAGGAGAGCAGCCGATCAGCTCTCCTCTAGTCTGCCAGTGCGAGTGGAGGAAAAGCCGATAAACGGCTCTTCCTATTTACACTGATCAGCTGTGATTGGACACAACGGATCATGTGGTAAAGAGCCACAGAGGGAGTATAAATACGTAAAGAGAAGTTTTTCAAGTGTCTGAATTGAATGACACTTTAACACAGAGCAAAACAGATTCATAGCAATATTATATCATTATCTTATATCATTTGCCTGAATACTTTACTACATTTTTTTGCTGTGTACAAAGTTCAAGAACCATGTCACATACAATGCTAATAAAAGCGCAAACGGTAAGTATTAAAGAGTAACTCTTTTTTTCCCCCCTCCACAAAACTATTACCATATGGGTGCTCAATGACATTGCAGGGATTTTAACAAACTTTGTTGTAGATTCCTACTTTTTGTTACTCTGAAGGAATAGCAGTTTGTCTGTGTTCATGTGCAAAGTGAATCTGAATGGGAGTTTTTTTTATAATCATCAGTCAGCTGCTGCAGGGTTTGAATCCCTTTAGATGTGATTTCCCTTTGAGAGTATATCACCAAAAATGACATTTTTGTTGCAGGAGATGCTCAAAATCTGACTTGTATCTTAAGGCAGAATTCTGGGGGAAAAAAAAAAAAAAAAATTCAGGTGAGTCATTCACTCAAGCAAGAACTTGCAGTTCCTGGGGGGAGGGGGGGGTGGCATTCTGCACACCAGTGGTTCTCAACCCTGTCCTCAAGTACCCCCAACAGGCTATGTTTTGGGAATTTCTCCAAAATACCAAGCCATTGACTGATTTAAAGCATCTGTGCAAGATAAAGGAAAATCTGCAAACATGGCCTCTTGGGGGTACTTGAGGACTTGCTGTACACCATCTGTGTACCAAACACCTACAGGTTGCCATATTGCATTGCATTTTAGAGAAAATTACAGCGCTGCAGATTGAAGACAGAAGGTATTTTATTGTTTATTAACATTCAGTTACAATATGACTTGTATTGCAATTGTATACGCTATATATTTTTTTTATTTGCATTTTTTTTTCCACATGAAAGTAGAATTACCCTTTAACTAAATTAGGTGTTATGATGAACAAACCCATTAATACTTCCAACGGTGAGATTCCACAGCTTAATATATCCCACACTGCCTTATCTACGGTGGTCAACATGCACCAGTCACAGCTTTCTGCTCTGGATCCCCGAAGGTTAAGCATGCCGCTTGCCTTTTTCACCCCCCACCTACCTCTCTCAGTTTTAAATGAAATAATTATCTCCAAAAGAGCATGATCCCCCCTCTCTCTGATTAAAATCCACATAAAGTTGTAAATGATAAATACATGGTAATCTAAATTCTATTCGCTCTTGTTTTGAAATCGGTGCTAGAAAAGGATAACTAAAATAGTTGCTTGTCAAAGCTAACATTTTCTCTTTATGCCATTAATTCCCTTTTTATTTAAATTGATGAGCCCCATGTTTTAATGTTTCAGCAAAACTGGAGCAAATTAATTAATTATATAATTATTGTTCGCAGCAGCTAATGAGAGTTAAAATTTTCTTCGCTACACTAAAATCAATTGCATATTTGGTTGCATCAGCTCTACTTTCTCCAGTTCCCCTAAATCAGCACCATTTCACAAAAAACATCCAAGTGCATTAGTTACAGAATCGTTATATGTTAAAGTTATACTGCGCAGTGCGTTACAGAAGGTACTCCAACGTCCAGAATCAATTTCGGTCACTCATCAGTTTAAACAGTGCAGTTACCTGAGCTGCAGACTCATCTGGTAGGCTCTTCCGTATTTCAAACTCAAGCTTTTGTTCAATGTAGTCCAAGTCAGATTCAGCTTTTTGGAACTGAAATTCAGATTTATAGATTTTTATTATGTGTAGCATTAAAACTAGATTAGGGAAAAACACAGCAGCAACAAACTCAGTAATAACATGACCTACAACGATTACAGAAATTAGAACAGCTCATAAGTGCCATGTGCTCCTCCCTCTAGAATAACTTTCCATTCTGTACATTAATTGCATCCAATCCTTGCTTGTTGTAGGACGATGTGGTCTCTGCTCTCAGATGCTTTGACAATACTATTGCACTGCTAGCTGTATATTACAGTAGTGCAATAAAGTCAGAGCATAGATTAGCAGAAAAAAGCTTACCGTTTAATAGGGAAAGCAAATAAGATTTCAGAGGCAGTTCCAGACTAACAGCAGCAGGTTGTCCATCCAAAATGTGCTTTGGGTCACAGGCCAATGCCCTTTTAACATTGCACTGCTTTATGTGTGTTGCCACTAGTAGTACAACATAAAAAGGGCGCTGGACAGGATTTCTGAACGTTGCTGATAACAGTTATCATTGGCAAGAATAAAAAAATGGTTAGGTGGTTGCCATGCATAGGTAAACCATATATACCCAGGTCTGAAAGCAAACCTTGTTTGGGGAAAAAATCTCATTCGCACAACAATAAATCAAACTGGTGCATACTTTGTTCAATGAAACAAATACCCTGCATAAGACACTGGATAGCATATTTAAAGTGGCCCAAAAATTAAACATGCTTACCTACACAGTATCAGAAATAAAAGGGAGACCTCTAGGACTAAGCCCATGGAAGCATGAAAAGCATCAGTGGGCACGGCTTGGGAGGTGACAAGCTGAAGCCATTTTGCTACACATGGTGACTGGGCTGACACCTGGTGTGCAGATCCCTATTCTCCGATACTCATTTTTAGCAGGATGGACAAGCCCTGTTGGATGTCGGCACCCAGCAGCATTGAAGCCACTGGATTCTTGTATGTTTATGCTTGGAGTGGTGCTCTTCATTGTTTTTTTAGGGTCACATACTTACCTATACATACGCTGTTATTATAGAACAGACACATTCAGATATCTGCACACCAAGCTCTTCAGCTTTCAGTGTCTAGAACAGGGGTCTCCAAAGTTTTCAGTATGAGGGCCACATTGTAGATTTTACAAAAAGTCCCGCTTATGTATGTGCTCCAATCAGAGTCCTTCCTAGTGTCAGTGCCCCCCTTTACATTTGTGTCCACATCAGAGTCTCCTTGCACAATCGGCATCCCCATCAGAGTCTCTCCCATATCTGTATCCCCATCAGAGTGGCACATTGCCTCCTTTGCCTCTTATATTGCCATCTTTACCGTACTGTGTGGCACGGTAACAGCACAGTACAGGTCTCCTGCACCTCCTGGCCTCTGCGCGCTGGTACACAAGCAGGCCGTGGGCAAAACGAACACGAATATAAATAGCAGGCTGGGGCCGGGAGCTGCTGCACTGATGAAGTCATTGGTTGCTGGGATGCTGGCGGTCCCAGCAACCAACTCCATAGCACAGAGTGGCAGCGCAGGAGGGGCTGGAGGGTGGAGCAGCTTTGCCCAATGAGCTGCAGCCCAGACAAAAATGTACAATCCGGTATGATGTGGCCTGTGGGAAGGACTTTGTAGACCCCTGGTCTAGATGGTTTGATATATAGAGACTTCCTAAGGGATGTTCACAAGACTGCGGTCTTTGAAACCTCTCTGAAAAGTGATCTGCGGCAGATCACTTTTCAGAGGGCATTTGACATGTGACTTAACCCCGATTTAGCCCTATAAATGCCGCACATGGTGTGGCACCATAGACTTGAATGGGTCACATTCAGTGGATGTAATGTCCGCTGAATGACACATGCCATTTCAATCTTGTCGCAGCAAGTGTACAGCCCTGAGCAGTTGCATACCCTCGTTCAGGCAGGCAATAAATCTCACCCACCTGGTTTTACTGCCCCCTAGCTGCACATGTGAACAATGCCCCACCCTAAGGAATTTGTTATTGGCCCATTATTGTCCCTCATCAACCCATCTGGCCCAGAAAGTCTCTACATACCAAAGCATCTGGGAATTCTGAGCACTGGAAGAACGTACACTGGGCTGATGTTCATGCACCTGAAGCGAAGGAAAAAAAAAAACCCAATTCAGGTGTTCTTTAAAGGACAGATAGAAAGATATCTAATATAATGCCGTTCAAAACAAAATATGTTAGTACACTGTACAGAAAAACAGAATGTATTTTATATATCCTCAACACACAGTTGTGCGTATTGTCATCTCAGACAGGAAAGGTGGTCCATACACTTATGATCTATGAATTATCGAAAAGCATACTGTGCCACTTCTCAGCAAAAATTATTGATTTAATCAAAATTATTTTGATCAGTCTGGATGGAAAATCTGATTGCAATACAGTGAATAGATTGACATGACTGTTAAGTGTATGGTGCATTGAACAATGTTTCTGATCCTCCAAACATATTTTTGTCTGACAGTAAATCACTTGACAATACGATCGTATATAAAATCACTTCATATATGGCTACAGAAGCAACATCTGATTTGATCTGTCAGATTGAGATGATGCAGGACTACACATATTTTAAAGGTTCTACCTGACTGGATATCATGTAATGGATGGTTTCGGTAGATCCTCAGTTTACAAAGTTTATGATGCATTTTACTGAGCTAACATATCAAATCTAGACCAAAATGTGTCATGTTTGATGTTCATTGTAGGCCAAGTCTAAGTTTTATTCAGCAGCTTAATTGCCAATGATTAGGGGGACATAAAGGTTGTAGGCTCTCAACGCTAGCACGAGCGATAAGTACAGGGAGATATGAAACCAATATTCTTTTACTTAATATCAAAACCATTTTCTTTGAGTACATGACAATAAGGAACCATTATCTCTATGGTGTTTATATAATAAGGTCTGTTCAGGAAAAAAGCATCATTAGCACAACATGAATGTCAGGACCTAAAGTGAACATACATTTTCGTGCATGTCCAGTTTTACATTTGCTAATGTAAACCTGCCACAAATCTGGCAATTCAAACTGAGAAAAAGTTACATTCAGTAAATCTATGGACAGAGGCAACTGAAGCTATATGCAAATCTCAACTTTACCTATAAAACTTGAGCTGAGCCCCTCCAACCACCTGAGCCCTTCTACTGGTCAGTGAAGCTTCCAATCACATTAAGGTCCCATTCACACCTAGCAATTTGAAAGTGCTTTTTTTCATGCAACACGCATAGAGCAACCCACTTATTTCAGAGGGCTGCCCTATACGGAACAAACCTGGCAAACTAGCTCATGCTGCACATCAAAAATGTGTTTGCATCCTGTCACCAGTGCAGTACAGCGTCATCATATAACTGATGTGGCAGTGATCAGGGACACCGACTGGTGACAGAATGTTATAAAAACAAACCACACTGTGACCAGAAAAATACAGTGTTACCATTGTAACACTTATTGCTTATATCAACAAATTTCATTGGTATAAGACAGCGTTTCTCAACTCCAGTCCTCAAGGCGCCCCAACAGGTCATGTTTTCAGGCTAACCATTATTTTGCACAGGCGATTTGATCAGTTTCACTGCCTTAGTAATTACCACAGCAGTTTCATCTGAGGGAAATCCTGAAAACATGACCTGTTGGGGCGCCTTGAGGACTGGAGTTGAGAAACATTGGTATATGCATCCATTTCTACTGAATAAAATAGATTTATTCAGCGAGCATTGTTGTGATTAGCTACGATTCACAGTTAATCATGGTACAGATGGGCTGTGATTGGCCCTGTCTGTACCATGTGATCACTGTGACTAATCACAGCTAGCAACACAATCGTACACAATGGATGGCATGAAAGGAAGCCATCCATGGTTTACAACTTCGTGTGATCTGCTGTGATTGGTCACAGCGATCACATGGTAGGGGGCCAGTACAGTGATCTATCATCACCGCTGGGGACAGATCTCGCCCACAGCCCGGTCGCATGCAAGGCACGTTCTGGGAGGATGTCCACCCAGAACAATTAAAGTCCTGCCTGGCCTTCATTTTCCTATAGGCTGGGTGGGAAGTGGTCAAGACATCTAGGGAGAGATATACTAAAACTGCAGTGTGCAAAATCTGGTGCAGCTCTGCATAAAAACCAATCAGCTTCCAGGTTTTCTCATCAAGCTTAATAGCAAAAGCTGACGTTAGAAGCTGATTGGCTACCACGCACAGCTGCACCAAATTCTCAATGCTCCAGTTTTAATAAACCCCCCCCCCATCAAAAAAATAAAAGAATACTGTGCAAGGGCAGTTCCAGATTGAAGGGTGAATAATGCAGCACAAGCTGTTCTTATTTTTTTTTTTTTAAATGGTTTATTTTTTTGTCTGGTGTTCTGCTTTAAGTAGCATTCTCCAAGCCTTTAACGTTCCTTTCCAGTGTTGGGATTATAAACACAAATCATGATGGGAGTGTTGAACGTCACTCTAGGCCTGGTTCACAGCTATGCATTTTTAGTGATTTTTGCAGATTTGCACTACAGAACGTGTTCCATAAGAAACCATGTTAAATGGACCGTAGTGCAACTCTTCAAAAAGCACTAAAAATGCATAGGTGTGAATCAGGCCTTAAACAAGTTGCTAGCAGGCTTTCAACCAGTAACGCTAAAGCTTTCTTAAAACCTGCTAGCAGCTTGTTTGAAGGGACAGCCAGCACTAGCATCATGATCTGTGTTTAACATGACAATGCCCAAACCCAATGTCTCAAAAACGTTATCTGTAAAGAAGAAAGTATACACCTCTCCTGCTACCCATGCCACTAACGGGTGAGAAATAACAGACTGAAGTCTCTTCTAGGAATGTCAATCTCCAAGTTGCACACAGCATACTGTGGTTCCTCCTGCCAACCATACATCACTTCATAACAGCAGTGATGTAGGGGTTTGTGGGGGGGGGACCACTGAGTGCTTTGGGGGACAAAGAGATTGACACTTCTGGAAGTGTCAGTTTCTGAAGAAATGACCAGCGATTTTAAAGCAGGCTGCATGGATGGCAGGGGAAGTATTTACTTTCTTCTTTACAGGTCCAACTTTTATCAGGACTTTCAGCTTTAAAGCCCAGCTCCAGGATTCTGCACACTTCATATTTCCAGGATACCTCTATCCATGCCCCAATAAACTGTGGACTATTTTTAAAAATAATCACTTGCTTTTGGTATAAAATGACAAGTTTTCATCCCAATGACATCAACTTCTTAGGAAAATGCAATGTCCACAGATGCTGGGGAGAGGACATAAGCTGTTGCCATCATTCAAAGGGAATGCAGGACATAATAGGCATGTGTGGGCGAAGCTGAAGGCTGTCTCCTGTTAGCTGCCAATTAGTGCACGTGGGAAGGTCATCACAGGTGATGTGCCGATCATACCGGCTCATTCTTTAAACTACATCTAGGAGATGTGACAAGGAGCTCTCCATACAGAGAAGTGCCTGGTCACATAAACAAGGATACAAAGCAGGAACAGGAAACCTGTTTGAGGATTAAAACTACTACAAAACAGACATTAAGAAGAAATGGCTGATGTTTTCACACTGGCAAGGCAAGTGCTCTGTGGATAATTTTATAATAATTCTGGCAAGAGTTGGGTTTTAACATCCCAAATTAAAAGCTAAAAGGGTGCTTTAAAAGGCATCAAGAGAACTTGTTGGCAGGTGTATGTAGTGGCCTTGGATATCCTCAAGGCCACAACGTCAGGTCAGCTGTGCTGGAAAGGGAGGCAGTGATCCTACAATCACTAAATCACTTTCCCCTTTGTGTAAAACAGAGAAGTCATGTAACAGCCTTTTTTTCCGCTGACACCAGGGGGAGCCCCAGCATAGAACCAATAGGGCCTCCACCATAGACTCTGGGTGCCATCTTGGGACAGCCTGTGTCTAATTTTTGACTAAGCTCTCTCATGGGAGTCTGGTGGCCAATTGGGACACAGATGTGCAATCCGTGTCGCTAGGTAGCCCAGAATTGAGAGAGCTAAGGTAGATAAGGAAATGAAATCCATCCTTGTAGGGATAGCCAGACTCCCAAAGTATTGTTTCATCAGTTGGAATTGGGCTAGGGATATAGAGCCTAGGGCAAGTTCTGTATGCCCTTAGGGAAATGGCTTAGTTGCATGGTATGTCACTACAAGAGCTATCCTGTGATCAAAGGTGTAACTTCTAAGAAAGGGATCCATTATTTTATGGTGCATAAAAAAGGCATGCTTCACATGCTCTGTTCTATAAGAATTGTACTTTTATACTGAACTCTGCAGTTAAATTTACTTTATTGCCATCTTAAAGGAACAGTTGTGTCACCTTCTTCCCTTGGTATATCTACTACAAAGCTAGCACCTGCTACAAATTGCTTGAAGCTAGCTGAAAGCCTTAGTAACGCTTGGTTTAGACAGGCAGCCAGGGAATGGAGAAATAAGTGGCTGAGCTGTGGTTTTACTGCCCCGTCTGCCAAACTAACATGGCCTGTGACTTAGTACACACTGCTGTAGTTGTGGCACAGCAACATTTTTACAACAGGTTCTAGTTTGACTAGGGAAAAAAAATAAAGAATAAAACATCAGCACCCAGAAGTATGGATGAGCTCTGGTATGTTCGGATCCAATCTGAACCCACTTGAGTGAGCCAGTCATAAAGCTGTCAGTGTATCGGGTTCATCATCTGCAACGATGCACCTCCTGCCCACCCTGTAAGGAGATGTATGACAGCCACGCCCCCCAATACATTTCACTTCATCCAAAAGGGGAAGTTCCGCTTTAAGTACTGCCCACTTTTTGTAGCTGCTGACTTTTAATAAACATAGAAATGACTGGAGCTCCTCTTTAATCATGGGGATATACATTCAATTACCAAAAGTATTGTGACGCCTGCCTTTACATGCACATGAAATTTAATGGCATCCCAGTCTTAGTCTGTAGGATTCAATATTGAGTTGGCCCACCCTTTGCAGCTATAACAGCTTCAACTCTTCTGGGAAGGCTGTTCACAAGGTTTAGAAAGTGTGTCTATGGGAATGTTTGACCATTCTTCCAGAAGCACATTTGTGAGGTCAGGCACTGATGTTGGATGAGAAGGCCTGGCTCGCAGTCTCGGCTCCAATTCATCCCAAAGGTGTTCTATCAGGTTGAAGTCAGGACTGTGCAGGCCATTCAAGTGCTTCCACCCCAAACTCACTCATTCATGTCTTTATGGACCTTGCTTTGTGCACTGGTGCTCAATCATGTTGGAACAGGAAGGGGCCATCCCCAAACTGTTCCCACAAAGTTGGGAGCATGAAATCGTCCAAAATGTCTTCGTTTGCTGACGCCTTAAGGGGTTCCCTTCACTTGACCATTCTTCCAGAAGCGCATTTGTGAGTTCAGGTGCATAAACGCATTTGTACAAGGCGGCCTGGCTCACAGTCTCCACTATAATTCATCCCAAAGGTGTTCTATCGGGTTGAGGTCAGGACTCTGTGCAGGCCAGTCAAGGTCCTCCACCCAAAACTTGCTCACCCATGTCCTTATGGAATTTGCTTTGTACACTTTCATGTTGGTACAGGAAGGGGCTACCCGCAAACTATTCACACAAAGTTGGGAGCATGAAATTGTCTAGATATGCTGATGCCTTAGGAGTTCCCTTCACTGGAACCAAGGGGCCAAGCCCAACACCTGAAAATCAACCCCACACCATAATCCCCCTCCACCAAATGATTTGGACCAGTGCACAAAGCAAGGTTCATAAAGACATGGATGAGAGAGTTTGGGGCTGGAGGAACTTGACTGGCCTGCACAGAGTCCTGACCTCAACCTGATAGAACACCTTTGGGATGAATTAGAGCAGAGACTGCGAGGCAGGCCTTCTCGTCCAACATCAAATGCGCTACTGGAAGAACGTTCAAACATTCCCATAGGCACACTCCTAAACCTTGTGGACAGCCTTCCCAGAAGAGTTAAAGCCGTTATAGCTGCAAAGAGTGGGCCAACTTAATATTTAACACTACAGACCAAGACTGGGATACCATTAAAGTTCATGTGCGTGTAAAGGCAGGTATCCCAATACTTTTGGTAATATAGTGTACATGTGAGGCAGGGAATGGCAAAGATGATCGGACCAGTACAGTGACAGCTTCCTGCCGGGCTCACTCAGGTTGGTCACAACATACCTGAGCTCATCCTCGTTGAGGAGGGTGGTAGTTTCACCTACTATTAGCCACACTCCAGAATTATGAACAAGCCACGAGTGGTGAAACGTGTTGAGGAAAGGTTGGTTTCCAGGTGAAGACCCAATTGTATGCAGTCTTTTAGAGGAATACAGAAAGAGGGAGCCAAGTTCTGGAAAGAGGCTAATATTTTTCATATCTTTGACAGAGTGGAGATGGGCAGTGGTAGCCGGCGCTCAGGTCATCCATGTGCGATGGAATCAGTGAGTCCATGGATTCAGAGATGTTCTGATCACCTCCTGAATGTGTGGCAGTCATGGCTCTACCGCCCTCTAAAGCTGGATACACACTATCCAATTTGTATTGGTAGATTTCCTTTACATTTACTTTAACCACTTCAGCCCCGGAAGGTTTTACCCCCTTAATGACCAGGCCATTTTTTGTGATACAGCACTGCGTCGCTTTAACTGACAATTGCGCGGTCGTGTGACGTTATACCCAAACAAAATTGCTGGGTTTTTTTTACTGACAAATAGAGCTTTCTTTTGATCACCTCTGCGGTTTTTATTTTTTGCGCAATAAACAAAAAAAAAAGAAAAAAAAAAGAAAAAAAAAAAAAGACAAAATTTTGAGAAAAAATATATATATATTTTTTTTACTTTCTGCTATAATACATACAAATGTATTCATCAGTTTAGGCCAATATATATTCTTTGAAAAAAAAAAAAAATTGCAATAGGCATATATATTGATTGGTTGGAACAAAAGTTATCGTCTACAAACTACGGGATAGATTTAGGGCCTTTTACTTTTTTTTTTTTAATTGTTTTTACTGGTAATGGCAGCGATCTGTGATTTTTAGCAAGACTGCGACATTGTGGCAAACAAATCTGACTGTAATTGACACTTTTTGGAGACCAGTGACATTATTACATTCACCAGTGCTATAATAATGCACTGATCAATGTATAAATGACACTGGCAGAAAAGAGGTTAACACTAAAGGCGATCAAGGGGTTAGGTGTGTTCCCTCAGCGTGTTCTAACTGTAAGGGGGGGATGGGCTCACTGGGACACAACAGAGATCACTGTTCCCGATCACCAAGGATGAGCTCCGAGGTGTTGGCAAACAGCACATACAGAACCCGTCAGGAAGTCGGCACTGCACAGCGCTAATCAGAGGCAGTGAGACATTTCCCGATCTCTGCAGCCAGGCATCGAGACAAGGTTTTTTGTGAACACGCCTGAGCTCATCTTTAGTGATCACTGGGAACAGAAGATATCTGACATGTCATTAGGTAGAACGGGGATCTGCCTTGTTTTTTTTTACATAGGCAGTTCCCTGTTCTGCCTCTGTACACAGTGATTGCAGGTTACCAGCGGTCATCGAGTCCACAGGACCCGTGGGCATGCTCCCACGATGCACCCGCTATCCTCCTTGCATAGACTGACGTACAAATACATCAGTACATGCACAAGAGCAGTAGATGTACGTGAGCTGGTCGGCGAGTGGTTAAACTATGTAGTGTAAGGGCCCGACTGATTACATACAATTTGAAAGTCTTTAGATTTGACCTCATATTAGATGGTTTTGGTGAATCTACAAAGAAAAAAAAAAAATCTAAACAAAATTGTACAGCGTGTGTCCAGCCAATGTTAAGCTGGTTACACACAACACGATCCACACACTGCTCTGATACAAAACAGAAGGCCATGTGTACCAGGGCTATGGGTGACCATGTGATCGATGTGCCCAGTAGTGTGGGAGGAGCCTGAGGTGCCAAGGCAGAGAGGGGCAGAAGGTGGGGCATGTTTGGCGATGGTGGCGTGCTCCCCATCCATAGGGAGTGCTGATCGGGCTGTAGAGTGACAAGGACAGAGGGAGGGCAGACAGGGATTTAGTAAGAAATAAGAGAGATCTCTGTGTAGGGCGGACATGGAGGATCGGGCTGATCACAGTGGGTGTTGGCGTCTCCCGCCATTTCTCCCTTCATCCCCGGGCCCGCTATTCCCCTTCAGCCCCCTCCCCCATCCATACCACCCGCGGGAAGTACGGTGCCCAGGCGGAGAAGCCTCATCTCTAAGGCCGCTAAGAGCAGCATGTCCGACGGCCGTCTTCTCCTCACACCTGAGCGTCTATTCCCGCAGGGCCCGCTCCCCTTACGGCCTACACAGCGCCCGTCTTACCAGAGCCTCCAGCTTATTGACTGCTGTCTCCATGTTGAATAGTTTACATTCCTCAGGCGGACCCGGGAATACGAGCGGGGGAGGGCACGGAGGAGGAGCCCTGCCTCCACTGTACTAGACGGAGGCCACACAATCCGCGCTGCTCATTGGCCAGCTGTCATTTTCAACCTAGCCCCGATTGGTGTGCCGCCGATGAGTCCGGCAAGTTGATTGGCTGGAATGATCTCGCCCGCGTTGCCCCATTGGTTCGCTGAGCGCTTAGTGGGTTTTACCCGGGGGGGGGGGGCGGTTGGGTGTAATACGAGAAATGCTATGCGCCGATTCGCTCTCGGGTGGGCACCGCCCAGCTCCTTAGGTGTTAGCGGCCGCTGATTGGCTGGTTCGCCAACACGCCGCCTCTGGTTTTGATTTTGAATGTAGAAGTTGTTCGGAAGAAGAAGTGGACAGCAAGGCAGTGTCCTGCATTCATCTGATCCAGGTGGGTGTGAGGGCTTCTGTCTTCTATTACACAAGACAATTGTATAATGTATGGCCAGCTTTACAGCTGAACATCTGTGCACACATGGCACGTCCATCCGGCTACTGCCCTGTTCTGTGCACGTCCTAGATCAGACGTGTATACTGCTGTATATAAAGGCTTAGCCTATCCGATCGCTGGCATTGCTTGTATGGGGAGTAGCAGTCATACAGGATAGCTAAGCATACACTATACAGACTGCTAGTACAATCTCCTTTACACTCATCACATACCTTACAATCTGATTGTTTAACCTACTTTAGATCTACCCCAACAACTGTGTTGTGCAAGAGCTTGCTTGATTGAAAACAAACTAGTTGCATCGTTTAGGTAGGTCCTTATAATAGATCTAAGGCCCCTTTCACATGGATGGATCGATCAGGTCCACCTGTCACATTTTCAGGTGGACCTGTTCGGATCATCCATTGCTCTCTATGGAGAGGCGGATGTCAATGAACATGTGTCTGTTGACACCCGCCAACATCTGATCCAATCCTGTCCTCTAAAAACAGACATACAGGGATTTGTTCTCCATCAGCTAAAAACAGACAGATGGAGATCTGTTCTCTGTCAGCTAAAAACAGACGGATGGGGATCTGTTGGCTAAAAATAGACAGATGGGGATCTGTTCTCTGTCAGCTAAAAATAGACAGATGGGGATCTGTTCTCCATCAGCTAAAAATAGACAGATGGGGATCTGTTCTCTGTCAGCTAAAAATAGACAGATGGGGATCTGTTCTCCATCAGCTAAAAATAGACAGATGGGGATCTGTTCTCTGTCAGCTAAAAATAGACAGATGGGAATCTGTTCTCCGTCAGCTAAAAATAGACAGATGGGGATCTGTTCTCCGTCAGCTAAAAATAGACAGATGGGGATCTGTTCTCCGTCAGCTAAAAATAGACAGATGGGGATCTGTTCTCCGTCAGCTAAAAACAGACAGATCGGGATCTGTTGGCTAAAAATAGACAGATGGGGATCTGTTCTCTGTCAGCTAAAAATAGACAGATGGGGATCTGCTCTCCATCAGCTAAAAATAGACAGATGGGGATCTGCTCTCCGTCAGCTAAAAATAGACAGATGGGGATCTGTTCTCTGTCAGCTAAAAAATAGACAGATGGGGATCTGTTCTCCGTCAGCTAAAAACAGACAGATGGGGATCTGTTCTCTGTTGGCTAAAAATAGATGGTAGATTGGATGTCAGTCAGATGGAAACGGACAGAGCGTGCTGTGTCCACTCTGCGTTAGCATTAGCAGAGTGGACACAGACCTGTCATCCGCCTGCTCAGTAGACAGATTGTCCACTGAGTGGATGGACACCACCAGTGTGAAAGGGGCCTAAGTTTATTGTACAGTTGGACTGTAACAGGTATTATTATCCTAGATGGGTTTTTTTTTTTTTTTTTGATCAGACAATAGGGATTCCCCGATTCCTCTATCTACACATTCAAGGTGGGCACTATTGCATTTTTACAGTGGGGAGGATGCCTCTGCTGTCAGATTATGCTGATCAGCATTACAGACAATTGAATAAAAGGAAGACTTTCCAACATTCCTGTTCACATGTAGCCGATTATTACATCGACTTTTCTTGAGCAAGAACAGCCGTAGGTGGATCAAAATCTGGCCGCTGAACTGACCAATTTTCATTCCTTCTATGGCCAGCTTTAGGCTTACCAAAACTGTAATAGGTATAAACTTAGCCTAGGTCAGTGATGGCAAACCTTGGCACCCCTGATGTTTTGGAACTACATTTACCATGATGCTCATGCACTCTGCAGTGTAGTTGAGCATCATGGGAAATATAGTTCCAAAACATCTGGAGTGCCAAGGTTGGCCATCACTGGCCTAGGTTCACACTTACTTCAATGCAATTTAGATCAGATTTTCAATGAGATTTTGTAGTGCAGCTGTAGCACTACTTGTGCGATTTGGATGTTTTTAATGCACATTTTTACTACTGCGACTCATCCCTGCTGTCAGCCAGCAGGAATGAGTCATTGGTTGTTAAGCGCACCCGCCAGCTTTTTAACGAGTCATACACAAAAAATGTGGCAGACAGAAGCGGATTTACTAAATTTGGAGAGTGCAAAATCTGGTGTAACTTTGCATAGAAAAAAAATAGCTTCCGATTACTTTTGTCAAAGCTTAAAGGGGTTTTTTTGGGTTTTTTTTAAATAACAAACATGTCATACTTACCTCCACTGTGCAGTTTGTTTTGCACAGAGTGGCCCCGATCCGCCTCTTCTGGGGTCCCCGGAGGCACTGGTGGCTCCTCCCCGCATCGAGTGCCCACGTTGGAGAAGGCTCTCCTAAGCTGGACACCCGTGTGGGCACGCTCTCGAGTTCTGCTTCTGTGTTCATTCACACAGAATGCAGGACTCGACCCCGTCCCCCGGAGCCCGCGTCATTGGATTTGATTGACAGCAGCGGGAGCCAATGGCTGCGCTGCTATCAATATATCCAATCAAGACGCGAGACACCAGCTAGAGCTGGTGTGCTCATTCCCGGCCAGAGGAAGATCGAGGTCAGGTAAGTATAACGGGGGCACGGGGGGGGGCTGCAGTACCACAGAAGGTTTTTCACCTTAAAGGGGTTGTAAAGGTTCATGTCATTTCACCTTAATGCATCCTATGCATTAAGGTGAAAAAACACCTGTCAGTGACCGGCATAGAATGCATTAAAATGAAAAAACATGAGTGTCTACAACCCCTTTAATTGAACAAGCCGAAGTTAGAAGTTAATTGGCTACAATGCACAGTTGCACCAGATTTTGCACTCTCCAGTTTTAGTAAATCAACCCAAAGAGTCTGCCAGTACAGAAGCATGCTCCTGAGTAAGGATGGGCTCAGGCATGTTCGCAGCTCCACGCGCCCGAGGCCGCCAGGAAGCTTACACTGCGCAGCGCTAAACACAGGCAGTGAAACATTTCCCGATCCGCGGCTGCACAGATCAGAAAATGTCTCACTGCCTGTGATTAGCACTGCGCAGTGGAAACTTTCTGGTGGCCTATGGCATGTGGACATGCCTGAGCCCATCCTTACTCAGGAGCATGCTTCTTTACTGGCAGACTCTTTGGGTTGATTTACTAAAACTGGAGAGTGCAAAATCTGGTACAGCTCTGTATTTTAGCCGATCAACTTCTAACTTCAGCTTTTTCAATTAAAGGGGTTGTAGACCCTCATGGTTTTTCACCAAGGATGTGCTTTAATGCCAGCACGATCAGTTTTAAATAGGAAAGCAGGGAACTGGCAGGATCACTAGGCATTCCACACAAAGGAAGAACTGCAAAGAGAACAGGATGTTTTTTTGTTTCATAAGAATCTTTATTGCAAAAAGATGTTAACAATACAAAAGCACTGGGTCATAATCAACCATCAGTACAGTAAAATGTAGGGTTGTCCCGATACCACTTTTTTAGGACCGAGTACAAGTACCGATACTTTTTTTCAAGTACTCGCCGATACCGATTACCGATACTTTTTTTTTAATGTCACGTGACAGTGTTTTTTTTTTCATTTTTTTTTTTTAACAGTGCTTGCTTTTTTTTTGGGGGGGGGGGGGGTGAACGTTGTATGTGTGTGTTATTTTTTTTTTTTTTACAATTTTTATTTTTTACAATAATATTTCTTTTATTTTTTATTGTTTTTTTTTTTTTTTTTAATCAGCCCTTTTGGGGGGCTTTGGTGAGATATCAGGGGTCTTAACAGACCTCTGATATCTCCCCCTTGAGACAGAGAAAGAGACAGAGGATAGAGAATCCCCAGTCCCTTTGCAGCGTCAGCTGCACTGACAATGAATGGAGAGAAGACCGCAGCTTCTCTCCATTCATAAACTGACACATCGTAATCTCGTAATCACAGAAGATTACAATGTTTCAGTTATGTGAATGGACAGAGTCAGCTGACTCTATCCATACACAAAGGAAGGAGGAGGGGGAGGACGGAGGAACTGAGGGGGAGAACGGAGGGGACAGATAAGAGCAGAACGGAGGGGACAGATAAGAGCAGAATGAGGGGACAGATAAGAGCAGAACGGAGGGGACAGCTGAGAGGGACAGAGGAAAGGAGGGGGCATGGAGGAGGATGCAGTGACAGTCAGCTGTGAGCGATCACCGCTGTCTGTCACTAAAGCTGGTGAAAGCCGCTGGGGGAGAATCTTGTAACTCCCCCACGCGCCGATCACAGCTGACAGTCAAGGTATCGGGGGAGGCATCGGGAGCATTTGCCCGAGTACAAGTACTTGGGCAAATGCTCGGTATCGGTGCCGATACCGATACTAGTATCGGGACAACCCTAGTAAAATGTTTCAAGGAACAGCCAATAGATAATAACAATCCAAAAGGTAAATCATTTCAGACATTCTGTAGAGTCAAAGAGCAGTTAAAGCGGAGTTCCACTCAAAAGTGGAACTTCTGCTTATCCGTCTCCTTCTCCTCCCCTCCGGTGCCACATTTGGCACCTTTTAGGGGGGAGTGGGGAACAGGTACCTGTTTTTGACACGTTCGACCCTCTCCTTCTTCCGCCGCCAGACCATGCAGAAAGCGCAGCACGCTTCACTCATGCGCAGTAGGGAACTGGCTGCTGGGTTCCCTTACCAGGAATGGCGGCGGCGTTCCAACATCGCGGGCTCCTTGGACAGGTAAGTGTCCATATATTAAAAGTCAGAAGCTGCAGTATATGTAGCTGCTGACTTTTAACTTTGGTGGGGGGGGGGGCTGGACCTCCTCTGTAAGTACTAAAAGGTACAAGGATGGGGAACCTCATCAGTCTAAAGATATAGCCAAAAGAGACTTGTCATTATGACAGAGAAACACCTTGCCCAGGTGAGCCATATCTGTGAACTAAGGTGGACGAGAGGAAAGGGTGAGAGAAGAAAAAAAAAAGGGGGGGGGAATAAGGGAGGGAACGGAAAGTGAGGGAAAGAAGTGGGTATGGAGCTAAAAAGGGAGCAGGATATTTTTAATGCAAGTACATGGTAACACAGACACATATGAGAAATATGAAATGTTGGGGTAACATATACTTTAAAAAGTAACTCCATTTTTGTGGAGAAAAAAAACATTCCCCTCTGGGTGATCAATGTACACAAGGATGTTAACAAACTTTGTTGCAGACTTTTGTTATTCTGAAGAAATAGCTGTTTATCTGTGTCCATGTGCAAAGTGAATGTGAATTGGAGTGACTTTATAATTAACAATCAGCTGCTGCACTTGCAGGGTTCCAATGAGGAAAGTGGCAGGGTCTGCATCCCTTTAGATGTGATATGGCCTGAATCTACTTGTATCTTACTGCAGACTTCTGGGAAAATCAGTAAGCCCATCACACAAGCAGGAAATAACATTTCTGAGGGGCGTTTAAGCCTCAAATGGTGGACAAACTCCTAATTAATGCATAAACTTTTGTCCACTTTTATGGTGTATAATACAGTATTATATAAATGCATACATTAGAGCCATATAAATCACACAAAGATAATGTTTTCATTTAAATTATGAAACATACAGAAGATGGCAAAATTCCTGCAAGCACGCCGAAGACCAGGAAAATACAAGCAGAAGAAACGATGGACAGCAAAGAAATTTGAGGCTTCCAGCTGTAACTCTGTTCAGTAAGTTAATACTGTGTCATTTGTCTCTGGCTACTGATTAGGCCATACAGTCAAAGCTTATTATATGCAGATGTGTCAGAGCTTCTTCTTACGAGTTTACCAAAACCTGTGCTTCAACCTTATTGCTTAGCAATAGAGATATAGGGCTCAATTCACTAAGAGTTAAAGTGGTTGTAATTCACATCTATTAATTAGTTTGATCCTCTCTGATTTAGGTCCATGTTTAGTACAGTGTTCGTGTTTTCCTAAAATTATAATGCTAAGTTCCTTCTTCGCACAATGCTGCTGTGCAGTCATGTGTTCTCCCTTCTCGATCTAAGAGACTACAGTGGGAAGGGGCTGAGATTCCCTTCTGATGTATGCAAGATGGCAGAAGGAGGACACATGACTGCACATCAGCACTGTGCAAAGACGGTATGTAGCATTATAATTTTAATAAAACACGCACACTGCACTAAACATGTACCTAAAACAGAAAAACATTGCCTCTGACGCAGAGGATCAAAGTATTTAATAGATGTTTCTTTACAAGCACTGGACTAGCTGCAGGGAATAGAATTACTCAAGGCGGGATTGGTGTCACAGTTCACATACAGACTACAGAAATGAGAGGCAGTGGGGGAGATGCAGAGACGCTGAGGAGAGAGCAGGATGACGGAGGCACATAATCTGACCATGCTATCATGTTTCAACAGCCATAATTAGTGTGGTCAGTACATACAGGGGAACAGGCAGGATCAACTAGGTATTGTACAACATGGAAAGGGCCAACTGACACTGCAAAAGCTTTATGCTTTATATCATACCCTAAGGGGATAAGAACCTTTTTTTGGGGGGGTTACAACCACTTTAAATACTGCCTGAGTATGTACGTTAAAGTTAGTCATGCGTTATTTAACTCAGGAACATGCAATTCACAAAAAACTACATGTTAAATACCACAACAAATATGAACAAAGCATATCCCTCTTTAGTGTGTTTCAGTTAAGAGCACTAAGTGTCATTTCAATCTGCTACTTTGTTCCTCTCAGCATGAATCACTGACTGACAAGTTTTCCTGACACTAAGAGAAAAATGGTGATAGGGGTGGGATCGCCAGCAGATTGACAGCCTCAGCTCTGTTCCTGTCTGCTGTGTGAGGGGGGGGTTCCCCCTTCTCTCCCCTTCAATCTGCTCTCAGAACTCTCTTCATTGAGCTCTACAGTGTGTAATTTCAGCTCTTGCTGGCATAGGACCATTGGACAGGAGGTAAGCATGAACTCTGTAGTTCCACTTTAAAGTGATACTAAACACACACTGTTTAATTTACATTATACCTTCTCTTTCTGTATATGGATGAAGGCACTGTAGTTATTAAAAAAGTACAGTTTTCCTAATTGATATACAGCTGCCACATGACCTAGCTCTTTCCCAACCTGTCTGTAGGGAAACAGTGGCAGGAGGAGCTTCTGTTCTTCTGCTGCTGGTCCCATGTTCAGCATTTGGAATACATTGTACAAATAATATCAATAAACTGTTTTAAGCTGTCATACAAATAAAAAATAAAATGTTTTTTTTTTTTTTTGCAATAACATGGTGAGGGCAGATTTCTGAGAGGGCCCCTCTACAGTATATGAATGTCAGCAATGTAATTTAAGACTCCCTACAGAAGTACCTCTTACTATGCACAATAGGCAAACTTCTTGAGAACAGACTTTAGTCCTAGTTCTTCAGCTGGCTAGCGTTGGGGCCCAGTTATAATGCTACTAGTTAGATGGGCATTCCTTATGTGCTCAGTCTCTGCTAGCAGCAACAGGGCAATGGCAGCAATGTCCTCTCACTAGTCCCAGTGATACAGCAACATGGGTCCCGTTGTTCAGATGTCAGCTCACTTGTGGATCTGCCTGGGACAACTCCAGTCCTCAGCACACAGCTGCAGGCTTGTAGCAGGTTGATGTGCACACCTTGGTCTTCTCATAGCAAAGAGTAAATCCCTTGTTGTCCAGCCTGTGAAAATACATCTCTCTCTCTCTCTCTCTCTCTCTCTCTCTCTCTTTTTCTCTCTCTCTCTCCCCCCATCCCACATTGAATTCTCTTAATATAGTTTATTTCCAGAACTTCATCACCCATGATTCAATGCTGCCAACCATCAAATCTCTTGAGCTCCTTCTGCTTGTCAGCTTCTCCTGGTGGATGGAGTCAAGGTGGTGTTAACCCATTCAGCTGAACTCCATTGGGACCACATAGAGCACTGCAGCACAGTGTCCTGTATCTCTCTCTGTCTCTAGCCAAGCACCTGGCTACATTTGATATGCAGTGTTCACACAAGTGTAGAACAATCCTTAGATGTGATAACTGCGTTTAGTTTCCTTTTTATTTAGGCTTTATTCCCTCTGTTTTTAACAAACTGAAGTCAGACTCCGGCTCACACTTTTTAAGCAATTACAGCAAACCGTTTTTCTTTTTGGGATAAAGGATTTATGTACTGTAAATAAATAAAAGCTGATCATTGTAAGCACCAGTGTAAAATGGTTTGTTTCATCCCTGGCTGGATGTTTTGTCACGTTTTTGGGGCTGTGTTCAATCAGTGCAAAGAGAGATCACACAAATACTTAAAAGTAATGACAGCTACAGATAAAGAAAATATCAGGAATACTTAAAGTGATTGTAAACCCCCCTGTGTCACTTTTACCTATAGGTAAGCCTAGAATAAGGCTTGCGTATAGGTAGTGGAAATATCTCCTAAACGTGCGCCGTTTAGGAGATATTTACCTTGTAGTGCACCGATGATGTAATCTGCGCATGCGCTGTGAAGACACAGGCCTCCGTGTCGTTTCTTCACGCATATGTGCCGTGACTGACGGCTCTTGCTCGTATGAGTGAGAGTGACATCACGTGGCTCCGGACAGTCACAGAGCCGGAGTCCATGGCCCCAAAAGGAAGAGAGCAGAAGATGGATGCTTCCACCAGCAGGGACAGCGCGGACTTCAATTGCAGGTAAGTGCCACATAATGGGCTAGTATTTGATTCATACTAGCCCATTATGCTTTTACTTTGCAGGGAACAGCAGAGGAAGTAAAACCCATCAGGGTTTACTTCCTCTTTAATGGAGTTGTAAAGGGAGAAGGTTTTTTATTTTAATGCATTCTATCTAAAAAGCCTTCTGTGTGTAGCAGCCTCTCCAGCACCCCCTAATACTAACCTGAGCCCCATCTCTGTCCAGAGATGTCCACGAATACCTAGGCCGTCCAGGACTCTCCCTCCTGATTGGCTAAGACACAGCAGTGGCGCCATTGGCTCCCGCAGCTGTCAATTAGCCAATCAAGAGAGTCAGCCAAAGTCAGTTAGCCAATCGGGAGAGAGGGGGCGGGGCCGAACAACAGCTCCATGTCTAAATGGACACACGGAAGTTGCAGCTCGGCCCGGGTGCTCCCATAGCAAGCTGCTTGCTGTGGGGGCACTCGACAGGTTGGAGAGGCCAGAAGCATCAAAGAGGCACCCGAGAAGAGGAGGATCCAGGCTGCTCTGTTGAAAACCAACTGCACAGAGGAGGTAAGTTTGACATGGTTGTTAAACGAGACTTTACAATCACTTTAACTAAAGATGCTGTTTCTGCCATGGAGTCCCGTTTGTGGTTACGCAACATGGCCAACCATATCAGACGCTTACATGGTTGCAAGCTCTGGTGTGAGATTAGCCTATTCCAGTTTGGGCTGTGGTAGATACTGGCTAGTATGTGAGTAAATGACCAATCAAAGTTGTTTGGACAGTGATATCACCTTTTGAGTGGGATAGTGGGCTCGGTCATCCTGCATTTCTCAAGTTTTACATCAGTAAGGTAAAACAATATATATGACCATACATGGCTCCTTGGCCAGGATTTGGAACCTTAGAATTCATTAGTGAGCCACAATATGAACCAAAAATAATAAGGAATTATAAAATATACAGTTTCCCCATCACTGGATCACCAGATGAAAGTAGAAGAAAGAAAGCCTAAAAAAGAACACTAATGCAGCCATCACATCTAAGAATTGGTAAGCTGCAATATAATTAAAGTTTGGTTTTGGGTTTAATACTGCTTTAAAGGTCTTCCAAAACAGTAAAGCCATCTTCCACAGATGTTGCAGTTACTTTAGCAATAGGTGTTACTCACAATGGGTTCTATCCTCACACACAAAGGAGATCCTTCAAAGGCTCAGGCCACGGGATTCATTAGGTGAGGGTCAAGGGGGGTCAAGATTTCTCTGTCTGCTCCTAAGTGTCCTCTCTCATCACCTTGTTAGTTCAGCCCTGCCGAGGGCTCTTTAGTTTAGCTCAAACTCTGTTCTATATCTCTGCAGATCAGGGGTGTCTTGCTCCTATACCCCAAGTACACTGGACCCCATCCACAGCTGGCTTATAAAGGGGCACTCTTTCCATCCATTGCAATACTTCAAGAGGGACAACAATTAAAGGAGCTCTAACACCTGCCAACACGTCACTAAATGTTCAGTTTATGATATAAAGAAACAGATTATTTAACATATGGCAGATCAGGAGGGTTGTCCATTTTTCATGTAAATTGCCCCTATTAGTTTTACAGATACTGGGCATCTGTGAATTTTATTAATACCATTTCGGATAAGGTGGCTGGTGGTTTATTCCGGTTGGTAGTTTACACCAGACGCACTACAAATTCCAGTGTGTTACCCAGTAACCCTGTCAATATATTACTGAATGAACATCCTAAAATTTTTACAAAAGGATATTGCTGCAAGTCATGATCCACATAATGATTTAATTATGCCTATACCTTCTGATTTCTAGGTTGCCAGAAGAGACAGATGCAAAGTTGTCGTGGTATTTGAATTTGATTTCTTCTGTATGGTTTAGATTTCCCAATATAAGAAATCTATTGAAATCCATTGTATATTCCATAATGAGTCCATTTATAGCTTTATTTGTGTGGAGTTATTACAGTCTGAAAAAGGTATGTACAGTATATCTGTCCTGACAATGTTGCCTTCCTTTTTACTCTATGTTCTTCCACTTTTTACTACTGTCATTGTTTCATACATTGAGATTATGAATAACCACATGACCTCCATAAGGTTTTACTCCCTTCATGACCAGGACATGTTTTGCTATTCAGCACTGCGCTTCTTTAACTGGCAATTGTGCGGTCATGCAGCATTGTATGCAAATGAAATTTATATCATTTTTTTCCCACACAAATAGAGATTTCTTTTGGTGATATTTAATCACCACTTTTTTTTTCTTTATTGTTTCAAAACTTGGGGGGGGGGGGGGGTCACATTTTCCTAATTTTTGTTATACAATTTTGTAAATACATCATTTTTCTTCATAAATTTAGGCCCCCCACCACCAAATTACCCCTTTTTGGAAGCAAGACAGTCCAAGGCTAGTCCATTCCTCAAGGCGCCCCAACAGGCCATGTTTTCAGGCTTTCCATTATTTTGCACAGTTGATCTGATCAGTTTCATTGCCTTAGTAATTACCACAGCCATTTCATCTGAGGGAAATCCAGAAAACATCACCTGTTGGGGCGCGTTGAATTTGAGAAGCACTGGTTCAAGGTATTTATTAAGAGGCAAGGCAAAGTTTTTGTCACATTTTCTTTGAATATTAACAAATTAAATAAAATCTATTTTTTTTTAAACTATTCTTGTCATACTGTCATCAGTGCAGTGATCACAGATACTGACAGGTGCCAGTATGTAAAAAATAAATTAATACGTTTACATTTATTATTTCTTTATTTTACATCCTGTCATCAGAGCAGTTTAGTGTCACCACAGTCAACACCGTTCTACTCTGGGGAAGGGGGTTGATCAGATTTTTTTCTTTTTTTTTTTATCACAGTTTTTTTTTAACAGTGATGATTACTGTTATAAGCAGTAGTTTTAGCTGTTATGAATGGCTTTCATTCATGACAGGTTGCTTACTGTTGTGAACTGTGATTGGCTACAGCCAATCACATGGTACAGGGTGCTGTGATTGGCCCAGGTACCATGTGATAGCTGTGGGCCAATCACAGCTTTACAATAGTAAGCAAAACCATCATGAATGGTCATAGCGATCATATGATACCCCAGCCGCTAACCGTGATCCGCTGTCTCCACTGGACACCACTGTGTCCACGTACCAGAACGTCACTGAGCCTGCAGCTGCCACCCACTAGCAGTAAATCTACTGTTAGCGGGCAAAAAGTGGTTAAATGACTATGGTTGATTCACCACCAGAGAATATTTGGTGACTATCGCATTCACTGCTTTATAAATAGACTAGTATTATAATCTAAATAAAACCAATATTTTATTTTTAACAGTCATTAGGCTCCAGTCATGCAACGGCCTGAGAGGTGTAGTCTACGAGAATGGCGTAATCAGTCAGTTGCAGGCAGGAGTCCCTTTCTCTAAACTGCACCTGATCATTTAATATTACTCTTGTAAGTTTCTGCTAAGTCACAAAGTTAGAGAAAGCAGTAGGTTCTTTGTGACACATTTACAAAAAGCCAGTAAGATAAAAAGGTTTATTGCACAGACAGGTATTCTCTTGATTGTTATCTATTGGCCAGAAGAAGTCAGGAAGTAGATGGATGATGCCTAAACCAAGATGGTACCAGCCTTATGCGGAGAAGATGAAAGACCTGTCAGAGTACTGTGATCTCTTCGAGTGATATTAAACACCTGCATGTCTTACACATGCATGTATGTAAAGTTAACCTGTCACTTTACTCATTTAGAATATGCAAAGTGTCAGGTTTAGTTTATGTCCTTCCATTTTAGTAAAAGAACTTTACAACTGTAACAGAAAAGGAACCTATACATATTTTAGAAGCAAAAGAAAAAACATTTACATTCTCTAGAAGATGAGCTCCACGGACTAGTATATTATGTATGAAGTAAGCTATTTTGTATAGTTCTATTAATTGTATTCTACATATAAAATTTTTAAAAGTATAATTAATTCAGCATACACCACAATTACTAAGTGGCTAACTAGCCAGTAGAAGTATACTGATATACAGTATCAGTATACTTCCCATATTCCAGAGGGTAGTATTGGGGGTATTAGTGGTAGGTTGACTAAAGCACATAAACCCAAGTTAAGTATTGTAACAAGTCCTAGTTGCAATCTAGGAACACCCAATAAGAGGCTAGTATGCGACCGGTCTAAACTATGTGGCATGTTCACCAATGCCAGGAGCCTGGCGGACAAGATGGGTGAACTAGAGATACTATTGTATGAGGAGGATTTGGATTTTGTGGGAATTTCAGAGACCTGGTTCAACAGCTCTCATGATTGGCTGGCAACCATTCAAGGGTATACCCTTTATCGCAGGGATAGAGAGGGTAAAAAAGGGGGAGGGTTATGCCTATATATCAAGAATAATGTACAAGTGAATGTGAGAGATGACATCACTAAGGGAGCAAGGAAGGAGGTGAAATCCTTATAGGTAGAGCTCCAAAGGGATGAAGCTAAGGGGAAAATAATACTAGTAGTATGCTATAGGCACCCTAACCTGAGGGAGGAGGAGGAGATGGATCTCCTATCAAGTTGGATTAGCAGCAAAGATGGGAAGTGTTATCGTAATGGGGGATTTTAATTATCCAGACTTTAGACTGGGCGGAGGGAACCACGCAGCCGTCTAATGCCCTGTACACTTGATTGGACATCCCGACAACAAAATCCATCAGATTTTTTCCGACGGATGTTGGCTCAAACTTGTCTTGCATACACACGGTCGCACAAAGTTGTCAGAAAATCAGATCGTTCTGAACGCGGTGACGTAAAACACGTACGTCGGGACTATAAACGGGGTGATAGCCAATAGCTTTCATCTCTTAATTTATTCTGAGCGTGCATGGCACTTTGTGCATCGGATTTCTCTACACGCGATCGGAATTTAAAGGATCGGATTTTGTTGTCGGAAAATTTTATATCCTGCTCTCAAACTTTGTGTGTCGGAAATTCCGACGGAAAAAGTCCAATGGAGCCCACACACGATCAGAATTTCCGACAACACAATCCGATCGCACTTTCTCCGTTGGATAATTCGACCGTGTGTACAGGGCATAAGGCTCGCCAGTTCCTAAATGTCTTGCAGGACAATTTCATGGTTCAGATGGTAGACGCACCAACTAGAAATAAAGTGTTACTGGATCTACTGATTACCAACAACACAGACCTGATCATGGATGTGGAAATACACGTATTTAGGAAACCACAATCACAGGTCAATTGGCTTCAGTATAAATTACACATATAGGAAACATAAGGGGAATACAAAGACACTGGCTTTCAAAAGAGCCAACTTCCCTAAACTACGAACCTTGCTAGAAGGCATGAATTGGGATATAATTATAGGAACAAAGAACACAGAGGAGATATGGGTTTGCTTTAAGAGCATATTAAATAAGGGCATTAGCCAATGCCTCCCGTTGGGTAATAAATTTAAAAGAATGCACAAAAGTCCTGGATGGCTTAACTCCAATGTAAAAATGAATATAAAAGCAAAGGAGAAGGCCTTAAAAAAATACAAGGTTGATCATCAACATTCAGACTTTATAAAGAATGCAACAAGAAATGTAAGGGTGCAATTAGGGCAGCTAAGAAGATAGAACATGAAAGACACATAGCAGAGGAGAGCAAAAAAAAATCCCAAGAAATTCTTTATGTAAACAGTAAAAAGGGAGGACAGACCATATTGGCCCCATAAAGAATGAGGAAGGACATCTGGTTACAAAGGATGGGGAGATGGCGAAGGTATTAAATGTATTCTTCTCCTCAGTCTTCACTTGGGGGGGGCTTCAGTAACCAAAACTGCAGTGTTTATCTTCGTGACACATCACAAGAAGCACCTCCATGGTTAACTGAGGACAGAATTAAAATTAGACTTGGGAAATTTAACATTAATAAATCACCAGGACCAGATGGCTTGCATCCGAGGGTACTTAGGGAACGCAGTCAAGTAATTGCGAGACCATTGATCCTAATTTTTACTGACAGTCTACTGACTGGAATGGTACCAGCTGATTGGAGAAAAGCCAATGTAGCACCAATATTTAAAAAGGGCCCAAAATACATCCCTGGGAATTAAAGACCAGTTAGTCTAACATCAATAGTATGCAAGCTCTTGGAGGGGATGAGAAGGGACTATATACAAGATTTTAGTAATGATAACGGTATCAGTAGCCGTAATCGGCATGGATTCATGAAGAATCGTTCTTGCCAAACCAATCTAATAAAATTCTATGAGGAGGTGAGTTGTCATCTAGATAAAGGAAGGCCCGTAGACGCGGTGTATCTGGATTTTGCAAAAGCATTTGACACAGTTCCCCATAAACGTTTACTATACAAAATAAGGTCCATTGGCCTATGGGTGAGTACATGGATTGAAAACTGGCTACAAGGGCAAGTTCAGAGGGTGGGGATAAATGGGGAGTACTCAGAATGGTCAGGGGTGGGTAGTGGGGTCCCCCAGGGTTCTGTGCTGGGACCAATCCTATCTATTGTGTTCATAAATGACCTGGAGGATAGGGTAAATGGTTCAACTCTGTATTTGCAGACGATACTAAGCTAAGCAGGGCAATAACTTCTCCGCAGGATGTGGATGTTTTCATAATCGATTAGTTGGCCGATTATTGTTTTGATTAATTGGTTAATAACCTTAAAAAAAAGTGTGGTGTATAATTTAGATAATATGTAAAGTTTTAAAAAAAGGCAATTTATTCTTAAATATCTCTATGCAGTGGTAAATATAAATAACCAACTATATGGTTAGGGAGCAAAATATCTAATCCACTCTGAGAATAACAAACAGAAGACATATACTGTATATACTATTAGAGGAGATATACTGTATATACTATTAGAAGAGATATATTGTATATACTATTAGAGGAGATATACTGTATAAACTATTAGAGGAGAGATATACTGTATATGCTATTAAAGGGTCAATCTGGTAAATATCAGACTCAGAGATCACATTTTTTTTTATTTAAAAAACAAACAATGTCCTCCTTCAAAAAAAATGTCATTTTAAGAACGTTTGTTGGATTTTCTAATCGTTAATGAGGCCAAATTGACGTTTATTTTCAACCACAGTGACGGGAAAATTTGGAAATAATTGAATATTTCTTGGTCAAAGAAATTTTCAGACAGTGTATGTGGTTTTCGTTCAGAAATTACATTCATTTTAATTTCAGAATGTTAAAAACAAGTGAAAATTTCAAACAACATTCTTTCATTCAGCAAATGTACAAAGATTTTTCATCTGAATATTCTTGTCTGAAAATTGATCCATGTGGCCAGCATAAGGCTCGGTACACACCTATGCAGTTTGCTTTTGATCTGTTTCTGCAGTGCTTTTTGCTGTGCCTTTTGATTTTTGCCCACGTGATTTTGCTGCGATTTGCGTTTTTGCATATATTTTTTGGCCAATTTGTTGTTAGGCAGATTAAAAAACACAAATTGCTGCAAAAACTCATTACATGCTTTTCTCCAGCTTTTCCATTGAAGTATATTGAACCAAAAAAGCACAGTTTTGCGATAAAAAAAATCCCTGACCCTTTCCAAATATGCTCAGCTGAAAAAAGCATAGCTGTGAACGTGTCCCATAGGAAACCATGTAAATGAACTGTAGTGCGTTTCTGCAAAAAAGCACCAAAAAACACATAGGTGTTAACCAAGTCTAAGATGTTTAGTAACATAATGGGGTTAAAAAAACTAAAATTAGCCCTTTATAGTACAAAAAAAGCAGATAATCACTACTGTAAGGGGTTCATTTTTTTACTGTAGAACTGTGAAAGTAATATTTACAGTAGCGATTATTTGCTCTTTTTATACTATAAAGGACTAATTTTAGTTTTTTTTTAACCCCATTATGTTACTGGCCGAATAATCGATTATGAAAATAGTAATCGATTAATTTCATAATCGATTAGTTGTCGATTAATCGATTAATTTGTTCAGATTAAGGCTGAAACAACCAATGGGGTGGACAACTACATGGCAAATAAGGTTTAATGTAGAAAAATGTAAAATAATGCATTTGGGTGGCAAAAATATGAATGCAATCTATACACTGGGGGGAGAACATCTGGGGGAATCTAGAATGGAAAAGGACCTGGGGGTCCTTGTAGATGATAGGCTCAGCAATGGCATGCAATGCCAAGCTGCTGCTAACAAAGCAAACCGAATATTGGCATGCATTAAAAAGGGGATCAACTCCAGAGATAAAACAATAATTCTCCCGTTCTACAAGACTCTGGTCCAGCCGCACCTAGAGTATGCTGTCCAGTTCTGGGCACCAGACCTCAGGAAGGATGTGCTGGAAATGGAGTGAGTACAAAGAAGGGCAGCAAAGCTAATAAAGGGTCTGGAGGATATTAGTTATGAGGAAAGGTTGGAAGCACTGAACTTATACTCTCTGGAGAAGAGACACTTGAGAGGGGATATGATTTCAAATTATAAATGCCGTACTGGTGACCCCACAATATAAACTTTTTCGCGGAAGGGAGTTTAAAAAAAGACACGTGCCATTCATTAAAATTAGAAGAAAAGAGGTTTAACCTTAAACTACGTAGAGGGTCCTTTACTGTAAGAGTGGCAAGGATGTGGAATTCTCATTCTCTTCCACAGGTGGTGGTCTCAGCGAGGGGCATCGATAGTTTCAAAAAACTATTAGATAAACACCTGAACAACCACAACATACAGGGATATACAATGTAATACTGACATATAATCACACATAGGTTGGACTTGTGTCTTTTTTTTCAACCTCACCTACTATGTAACTATAGTATTTGTCTCACAAAACAAAAATAAAAAGTAGTAGTAACTAAAGAGTCAATAACTTTTGGTAAAGGATAAGGTCAGATAAACATTGGCTATACTGAGTGCAATCATTCATTCTAAGAAACAGCCTCATTCTTCAAAACTCAGTTTTTTTCTAGCTTTCTGTCCCAGAGCCACAACAGACAGTGAACAGAAATCTCCCCAAAGTAAGGATAAATCCTCTTTAACAGATCACTAGGACAAGTAGTTAGGGTGAATGCCCAGAACAGAGTTGCAGATAACAAAATGATTATGGTCAAAACCGAGAAAATATATTAAGGCGTAGCTTTAGTATTTATGGTGTTTTTGGCTCTCAACATCATTGTGGATGCTTCTACTGCTAGCACAACCATGACATGCATCAACTGAAGTTTCAGCACTGAATTCACCCATCATCATTCGTATAATTATTGGATTTGGGCTAAAATTTGTTTTTATGAAAGAGAGTGATTTTCAAGGATAAGGTTGAATTTTATAATTCAGTAACTTGTGTGTTAAAAAATAGCTTTCAAAAAACAAAAATATTCTAAAGTTCTGTATTTCTTTCCAGCAAATTAATTTAGTAAAAAATACAATTGCTCCACCTATAATCTGCCAACGTGAGCTACGCACACTAAGAAAACGCCTACACAAACTTGAAATTGAGTTTCTCAAGTTGCAGTTATCACTTCTGGTAAGCACCTCTACATTTACTGTTGTTGTCAGACATATGTTACCCATTTCTTTTTGTTTTAAATAAGATATTTGTTTCCAAAAATCTTTTTTTTTTTAAACTGTCTTAAACTGTCTTACAAAGCATAGGTACCTCATCTATGTCTCATGGTGACCATATAAAAATGAAGCCTTACTCATTCCATAATGAGGATATCCTTCCTTCTTTATCCTTATTACTGTACTTAAATTCTAAGATTCGCTGACTTCATGTCCTCTCTGGGGCATCAGGAAGTAATGCAAAATGGATGGAGACAAAGCCCAACCACAACATACACAAGCCAATCCCATTCTTTATTTATGGGGAGGTTACTCGCACATTATAAACAAGCCAATGCATAAGTGTGTGCACATCACCTTGAATTCCAGAATGTATTAAAATGGGCTTCCAACATTTATCACACAAAGTTTTTTCTAACAAAGTACATGAACCAAGCTTATTTCTTTCACTTATAAAATAAATGTATATGGGACATGGGTTATTTTCCAGGTAGATACAATTAAATGTTGCCTAATTTTCTTCTAGGATAAAGGAACTAATTCAGGTGTGTCAGGAAATTCCATCTGTGGGAGTTGTCAGCAAGCAACCACTGCTTCCTCTATTAAGGAATCAAATGTGCAAGCAGCAGAAGAATGTACTCTGCCTTCTCTACTACCACCAGTTCCTCCACCTCCGCCACCCCCTCCACCACCGCCAGTTCCTTTTTCCCTAGCCTTACCATTTCAGAACCATTTGCCTATACTGAAGAAAACTGGAAGTAACAGACCACCTAAGGTTAGATATGGTTGTTTGTCTTTTTTTAACATCTCACTTATTTCCACTCAAATACTTTTCAAGAGGAAACTTAAAAGCTAGACCATGGAGCACATAATAATGTAATATAGTCTGTAGCAAAGGAGTATTGCTAGTAGGACAAAGAAAGTGGTTCTCCCTTCTTCAAGTTAGCTTTGCCCGAAACTTGTAGGCTGCCTCAAAAAAGCGCTTTTGGGCATATATATCTGTCCACACCTTTAGAAGAGAAGCTCAGTTAAAAAGTGGTAAGTCTTATATATAATATTCAGTCCAAAGCTGAGCAATTTAAGGGTAAGGCAGCCTTACAACTTTATCTTCAGTTGTTGAGTGAAGTATGGAGATGTGGATGTGATCCAGATCTCTCTGTGATTTATAATATATCTGCAACTTTACTACGTTTTTTAAAAATGGGCTGTATTTTGAGAAACAAAGAGTGTGCTACAACAGAGATATAATAAAAGGGGCTTCTAGCTTTACAATCTTCTTCTTGTACCTTCTTTAGGAGGAACCTGCAAAACCAGAGGGGCCCATTCAGATAACACTTAAAGACCTTTTGAATGTTAAATTAAGAAACGCACAAGATAATAATGAAAGACAAAAGGTAGGTTTCTTTAATTAATTCTCAAAATGGCCACACACTACAAGCTAAAAAGCTTTTTCCAGGTGCCAGGCTGGGGCTGTCTTCATTAGTCAGTACAGGATGACATCACTCCTGCACTTACACAGGAGTTCAGTTATCCCGACGCATGCAAAACTGTGTGCATTCCTAAGAAGACTGTGAGGCGCGAGATTTATTTTGTTGTAGAAGGGACTTTTTAATGTCTCTTCTGCAATAAAAAGCCAGCCTGCACTCAGTTTTTTTAAATTTTTTTATTAGAGACTTTAGTTCTGCTTTAAGTGCATGTTGATGGTTGCATGTTAACCTCGAGATCAGTGATTCTCAAATTGTGCCGCATGAGATTTGCTGGTGTGCCATGGGAGTTTTGAAAAATATTTAAAATTGCTAGCGTTTTGAAACCTTGAACATATCGAAAAATTTAATGGTAAATTAATGTTGCAAAAGTTAAAGAAAAGTAACATATATATAAAAACGCAATCTCTGTCAGTCTGTCATTTGGTGGTTCCTTTTGTAATGCTATCCTTGTGTGAGATCTCAGGAGAACGCGATCGCTCTACTTATATTATAATAATAGAGACCGTTCTATTTGTTTCTTCCGTTTTTCGACTTTGGAGCCTTGCTTCAATCCGATTTGCTCTCGAAAGCAGGCACGTCCTTCACATTATATAAATATGTGAAATACTGTACCAACCTTAAAGAATGAGCAGCCAACACAACAATGAGACTAATTGTGATACAAGTGGAGGTATAAAGTGTGGCGCTGAAAATGTAAATGTGGAGATAAAAGTAAGGGGCTATATAAGAGAGGTGGTTTCTCTCTTAGGAACCTGTGTATAGGAAAAGTGTTTCACACTATACAGAGTATCAAAGAATAATAAAACCATATGAACATCAATGTCATACAATATAAATTCACTCATCAAAAAAACTATGATGTGTCACTACTGGTAAAAATGTGACAAAAGACAGTATGAGTGCAATAACTAAAAAGAAAGGTTCAATGACTAGTGAAGACAAATTAAGTAATGTGACATATGTGGAAAAATCCAATAAAAAGTCTAGAAGATGTGTAAGTCCCAAAAATGGTGATGGTAAGTAGAAGCAGTATCAACAAAAATCAGACAGTCGCTGAGGTAGATATGTTCGGTGGTAAGTGTGCACCTGGAGGTGCCGTCACCATCGAGGGGACACAGGGAGAAGAGGGATACCCTTACCGGAAGCGGTGGACCCAACTCACCATACGGTGACGGATCAGTCAGGCATAAATCGGAAGATCTGAGGCCGAACTCTCAAGCGGGACTGGACGATGGCCCCTTCAGTAGGTGGATGACCCTCCAGTACTTCAAGTATGGAGATGGATGGAAGGTGGCAGCGCCGGCCAACCAGATGTCAGCTTGCTTCCAGTTCAGATAAAGGATGTTAAAAAACATGCAATGGAAAGAAAGAATCTCCACATGGTGTAAATCCGTGCAGGATTTATTGGTAACAGAATAAAAACAGATATCCAAAAAATACAGATTCCATAAAATTAATCAGCAGATAAAAAATAGATCGCAGTGAATGGTGTCCAGGTCCGGCATATTAACCCTATGCGTTTCGTCTTAATAGACTTCAACTGGGGTATATGTCCTTCACATTAAATTTAGAATTAAATAAAAGTAAAAATAAAAAAGTTCTTCACCACAAAAATTGTTAAATCTTTTCAGGTATGCCGTGAAAAGTTTTAGATCTTTGTGGTGCACCGCAAGACAAAAAAGTTTGAGAAACGCTGCTCTAGATGGTCCAAATTTCATAGTGATGGTGAGACTGTCAGATGCCTCATTAACTACAGTGGATGGGAAACTGTCTCTTGCTGCATAAGACTGTGAAGGAATAATTACATTTTCTTTGAAGCAACAGGATCATTATTTCATAGACTTCAATGATCTTCCAATCTTGAGTGTGCAAAAAGTTTAAACAGTATTACAAGCTACATTGGTTAGAGGTGCATTTGTGTTTCTATTGAAATTAATTTATATTTTTATATTTATTTCATGTCTGTCCCACTGCAATATTTTAAGATGGCAGTACACAAATATGATGTTGTGCCACAGATCACCATATCTGCATTAAAAGGCGTAAGTCTGAAGAGTGCTTCTAAGGTCCCACCGAGGCGGCTAGCACATGTTTTTAAGTAAGAAGTTTAATTGGAAATATTTATCGAAAGCACACTAGCATTTAGATGTACACTGTATTCACTTAGTATGTTTTTGTATTATTTCACTGGATACAGAGATGCGTTAAGTAAAAGCCCTCTGGACTTGAGACGTCACCTTAGAAAAGTCAATATGGTGAGGTAAGCTTATCGATGTCCTGACTTACCTGCTCAACTTTCATTCTAATTCTTCTAGCTAAATGGCATCTTCTTCAAATGTCTTCATGAAAATAAAAGTTGATCATTGTGATTAACTTATCCATTTTTGTTGAGCCCAGGTTCACACTGAGCTGCGGGAATGAAGCCGTGCGAGTTCAGCTGAACTTGCACGATTTCACTCCCGCATGTCCCAACCTAGACTGCAATTTCAGACGTCGATGGAAATCGCATCCCGAAATTGCAAAAATGTAGTACAGAAACTACTTTTTGAAATCGTTGCGGCGTTGCACCGATTAGGATGGTGCCATTGCCGGCAATTGCGGCTGATTTGACATGTCAAATCCTACCAATGTGAACCAGGGCTAAAACTGAGAGTATTTGTAATGTTGAGAGCTAGCTTTACTTCACTAGTTTGAAACTAGAGGAAACCCCCCCAAAACACTGAATGATCAGCACAAATGTTTTTGGGAGCCAGGGCCATATATCAGAACTTTGGTCCTTATGTTTTATACTGTCTGAACGTAGAAATAATATCGGTCATAGCAAACGAATATTCCCTGGTTTGTTCCCCTATGTTGTACTGAGATAGTAAAAGGAGAAATCTTATTGCTTTCTTTTGGCAGTACATTGATGCATATAGTACACTTTTCATAAGAAACACAATTCTCTAACTTTTTTTTTTTTTTTTTTTTTTTTTTTTTTTTTTTTTAGGAGCCCAGGAGGAACCCCAATATATGATAGAGATAACAAAGAGAATGGCACAGGACTGACTCCTTTAATGACAAAAGCTCTCAGGCAAAAATTCCAGGCAAGTGTAATATGTTTTCATTAAATTTGTAACTTAAAGTGGTAGTAAACTTAGTGTTTTGAAAAATTGCTGACAGGCAGGGTATGTATGTCAGCCGTGATGTACGCTGAGCCGCACATGCGTAGCTCATTGAACATTAACAAACCCCAATCTGTGCCCCTGCGATATGACTCTCGTGCGCATGTGCAGAAGTGTGACGTCATCGCGGCCTGGCCATTCAAACGCCCAAAGCCACTGAATCACCCGGGATCAGCCAGATCAATCGCAGTGCTGGAGGGCTCGTTTGACAGATAAGCAAGCCATAATATGTGAATATGCGAGCACATTAACGGCATAACCCATCTGGGGAACCTCAAAAATAATAAATTAAAGCGTTTGTTACCCCAACACATATTCCTGATATGTGCCTGCTGTACCATGTACTTGTATGAGAACTTATTCTGTTCTCTTTGTACTGCTTTCTTTATGGGAAATTCCTGGTATTCCTGCTAGTCCCCTTGCTTGCTAATAAAATCTGACCACACTAAGCAGGAGAGCACACCGTAGTCAGTTCTCTAGCAATGCTGGGAACTCAGTGTACTCTCCTCCAATGATCAGACTTGTCCTGAAATGCCCCCACTGCACAGCCATTCACTGGCAAACTCAAGTGTGCTGCTGCTTCTCCTCCCCCAGCTCTTATGCAGCTAAGAACAGAGGGAATGTGATAATTTATAAAAAAAAAGGTATATATAATTTTTTTTAATATATATATATATATATATTTTTTTTTTTACTCCAAAAAAGTGAAACACAAAACATGCACAGGGTGTACACATAGTCTTCCTCCGAAGAGAAATTACCCTAGCTCTGACCCCCTGGGGTTAAAGGCTCCACACGGGGACTGGGGTACTTCACTGGTCCATCTGGCGTGAAACCAGACGGACTCTGTTCTGCCGAAACAGACCCCCTAAAGTACTAGGTGGGGCTCCCCCGAAGGGAGACCCCATGAGAGAGGGGAACAAAGCCAGAAGGCCATGCCCACCCCCTCCCAAGACTTTCAGGGCAGGCCCGAGGACCTACACCCTACCAGTCAATCGTGAAACAAAACGTGTACACCAACAACTAAAAAAAAAAGGCAAAGTGTAATAATGCGACAAACAAATGTAAAAGTGGTGAAAAGGAAAGTGGAGAGAGTGCAAGGTGCCATTGTGCAGTACAATGGCCGGCCTTCTGGCCAGGAATAAGAATGACTCTGGTCCTACCCAAAAGACTCGGCCCAAGAGGCAGGTGCGAAAAAAGTGTGTATGGTGCAGTGACCTAGGTGCCAATAAAACTCAAAGTGACACCCTTATTCACAGTGAGAGTTACGGCACCCCTGGACTGCCACTCCAGGGGCGCATACACCAAGGGCTATTTTCAGAGCCCGGCCTTTGGCCAGACACCAGCCCCATATCTACCAGGAGGCATCAGAATTTAGACAGCTTAGGTAGAGCCTCGCCTACAACTGGGGACAAGCCTTTTGCAAGGCCAGATTCACCCTTCCTTACCAATTACATCAGAAGGGATACTCACCGGCACCCCCACTCTACAAGAGGCACCAGCATTCTCCCCTCTAAAGACTGATAAGAACAGATACTACACTTGATCTTAGCCAAAAGGCCAAGAAGTGATTGTGTTTTTTTTTTTATATCTATTCAAAAATGTTTTGCTTTTCATTTCTATTTTAAACTGAATGGGTTGTTTTACAATCACTTTAACTACCGCTTTAAAGGGTATGCATAGTCAAAACTATTTAAAATTTAAACTTTTTAACTAAAAATGTACATCAGTATATACAAAATCATAATTAAATTAATTGTTAGAAATATTCACTTTCTATTTCACAGATGGCTCACCCAAAAAGCCCATCACCACTTCGAATGTCTCCAGGAAACCGAGGTCTTAAAGAAGCATGTTAAACTCAAATTGTGTGGTATAAGGGTAAAAAAATAGGAGCCTTCCTACTTTTTATAACGATTTGTATGCATTTATACTGGGAATTTTTATACAAGAAAGCCACTGAGCAACGTGCAGTTTTTAACTTCGTTTTTACCGATAGAAGCCACAGTCTATGTTCACTTTTGGTCTTGTTCCAGCATTGCTGGTCAGAATAAGTTATGGATAAATTTATGTTTGCCTTAACTTACTGAAACACACAGTTTACTATAGATAGCTCCTATGAGCAAGTGCCTCACTTCTTTGATAAGCAACATGTACACACTATAAACAGATGCAATAGTTATTTTTGTCAATGATTCTTGCTCTGTCTTAGTCAAACCATTTGTTAGAAGGGATACATCGCTTAAGATAAGTCTACCACATTTATTTTTCAGTATTACAAAATGCAAGTAAATGTATTATCAAATATCCATGCAGAGTTCACTCTCCCACTTGAACAAGCCTTGCAATTTAGTTTACATGTGTTACTGTTTTTAACAAAGGCTGCCTGGTATTATAAATGGGGAAAAAAGGTCTGTTAGCTGTGTCTTGAGTTTTAATCCATATGTGCATGATTTTTATTGTGGTCTTGGTGTCAAGCTTTCATTGTTTTTATATGTATTTTTTCATACAGTAATTAAATATGTTCCTGGCTGTTTTAAGTTAAAGTGGAAGTTGGACCCTTTTGGGTGGGGGCGAAGCTCTGTTTAATCCATAATCCAGTTTTTACCAAAAAAAGAGATCTTCTACATCTTCAATCCTACCATGGATAACAGGGCTTTGCTACATTCTCTGATGTATATTGTCTGCATATTCCTATGGATAAATTACTAAGATGTGGTGACACCATAGTACTGCTGTCACTAACCCTAGTGATTCTTTCAAAGGAATATAGGCAAAATGCACTTTGGTTAAAGGAATTCAGGAAATTCAGCTCAGATTGCTTACATGTTAGGTATGAATGTAGGGATATCTCTAGGGTCACAAGTAGCAATAAACAGCTGGTGGGGATCGACACAGAACCACACAAAAAAAAAAAAACAACTTTCTTCTACTTGAAAATCCTTATTTTAAGCTTGCATTGTGGTAAAATGATCTATGAGGTCATTCCCCCACCCCAAAGAGCAATCTATGGCAGGTGTCTGATGAGATTTAGGGATAAGGAAGAAATTAGGTAGTGGTCACATGGCTGTCTATAGAAAGAAATACATGCACAATTGCACTGGTCAAGTGTGTGTGTTTTATGCCCCATAGACACACATCAGGCCCAGTCCTTATTGAAAACCATGGTGATCAGTCAGGCAAATCCATCCTGAAATAGTGTTTTTTTAATGGTTAGCCTGGGAGTGTCTAACCATTCAGCTGGGTTAGGTAACAGTCACTTTACGCCAATGTGTGCCTTTACCGATACACATGCTGACCATGGCCTGTTCCTTTTTTATTTTGGCAGGATAGGTAGTGACCATTTATACTAACATATACAGGAACATTTAGTTTAGCAACGATACTGCACACAGATGGATATGGTCACTGTCAAGCCACAACTACTGTTTGCCAGATCAGACATTAAATGGCTTTTGGAATTATTTTTGCACAGGGTGATAGCAACGATGATTAGGGAAAACAGGCATTTTTCCTATTATCTGCCCTGATCTCCCCATTACCCTCAGTGCTCTGGTATTTCTACTTGGTCAACTGATCTTTTATTCACTGATGAGGAACTACGTACATGTTATTTTTGGCACATGGTATTACACCAACAGAATTTCTCACTTGAACTGAGCACATGGATGTCAACATGTTATACTGGTGAGACAAGAATAAAAAAAGACCACCATTCATTTTCACAAACGTTTTGTATTTCTCTTTATTCGTTAAAAGGATAAAGTTGTAATGTAAATGCCCACAACTCCAAAGTCTTGAAGAAGTATACACCTTAAAAAGTAATAAACCACAAAAAGACCACATTTTTCAAAACATTGACAGGTCATGCAAGATTTTAAGGTTTGGAAAAAATATAGAATGTTTCTTATTGCATTATGTTGGCCAGCTGATTCCAAAGACTATTTTAGGTCCCTTCACATTAGTGGTCTTCATTATGACTAAATGAATGAACTATAGGATATACAGTATGCAGTGGTTATTTTTTTAAAAACAAGCATATATAGTTAGGTCTTACAAATTATTAGATTTATAATTATACACAACATTTTTTTGTTGGTAACTTGCACTAAAAGACATTCTGGGAATAGTTTACCAAAACTGGAAGTAGAAACATAGGGGTTGATTTATTAAAGGCAAATTGCACTTTGCAAGGGAATTTTTTCCCAGAGTTTAGTGAATTAGGTGATGCTCTTGGTGACCTCCATCATCCAATCATATGCAAGCAAAAATGTTTTTGTTTTTTTTCTTTGCACGTGATTGGGTATTCTTTGCAAAGTGAACTTTCACCACATTCACTAAGCTCTGGAGATAGATCACAATACAAAATGTAACTTCTACTTGGGAAGTGAACATGCTACTTGCCTTTAGTAAACCAACCCTATAGTCTATGTTGCCCATAGACCATCAGAGGGCAGGTTGGAAAACGTAAGGCTAAATTTAACTCCTATGGATGGACAATAATTACATTTTCTTTTACTCCAGTATCTGATAAGTACCAGCATGCTACAGACCAATGTATTTTAAACATTTATTTGTGTTCATTTATTTGTGTTTTAGCTGTGACTAATGCTATATGAAGTGACTATACTATACTACAGTTTTCCAGCTGTTATATACATGTAATTACTGTAAAGTTTATCGCTGATGTTCTATCATGGCATATTGTTTTATATTAAAATCCTGTCCTATAAATAAATTATTGTTTTGAAAAATGCTGTTCTGTTTTTCTTTTACCAAAGGCAAATAGGCTGTTCAGATTGGGAAAAATTCCCTTAGCTTAGTGAATGAGCTGGAAGTTCACTTTATAAAGAATACACAATGACGTATATGCAAAGAAAATGCCACCATATTTTAGTATATAGGCACTATAGCGGTTGTGGCACTTATGAACTTGCACAGAAATGCCCTGCGTGTTTGCAGATGCGCAGCAAAATTGCAGCCAGTCTACAAATATGCTGAATCTTGAGGAGCGCAGGTGCAGCTTCCTGATGTGGCAATCCCAGGAGGCAGTGGGACACGGCTTAGGCCAGAAAGGAGAAAGTGCTGCCATGGAGCGCAAAATAGTACTACAAAATAAAAAGTAATAGTGAAACGTATTCTCATTTTTGTAAGAGGGAGGGAGGAGGAACAAAAAGAGAAAATGTTGCTGTTTCGGGTTGAGTTCTGCTTTAAACATTTACCTTATTTATATTCCCTGACACTGTCTAATATTTGTTTTTTAGCAGAAAAAGTGGTTTAACATTCTCTCCATTTTTAAAGGATGGATGTTACATTTCTTGCACAATCACTGATCACGTTTTAAATCAAAACTCCAGGCAAAATATAAGATAACAAAATAGCCCATTGAAAGACAAAATAACAAAACCAGCTCCTGCTGCAGTATTCACCTTAAAGTGATATTAAAGTCTCGTTTTTTGTTTTTTTTTAAGTAACATGTCATACTTACCTGCTCTGTGTGATGGTTTTGCACAGAGGAGCCCCAATCCTCCTCCTCTCGGGTCCCCCACTGGTGCTCCTGGCCTATCTCTCCTGCAGAGTGCCCCCACAACAAGCAGCTTGTTATGGGGGAAGCTGAGCCACTGCCCTGTGTGTCCATTCAGACACAGAGCTGCAACTCGGCCCCCCTCTCTCTCCTCATTGGCTTACTGACTTTGATTTACAGCAGCAGGAGCTAATGACTCCCGCTGCTGTCTCAGCCAATGAGGAGGGAGAGTCCCAGGACAGCCGAGTCTCTCGTGCAGCATCGCTGGCTCGAGATGGGCCTCTGGTAAGTATTGGGGGGCTGGTGCACACAGAAGGTTTTGTATCTTAATGCAAATAATGCATAAAGAGAAAAAAAACTTCCGCCTTTACAACCACTTTAAAATTAGACATTTCCCCAGCAGTATTTTAGATTAATAAAACTCAGCTCCTCTGAGACCAGATCATCATAGGCCACTCTATGTTGGGACTGGACAGTGAAAGGAGAAGCAGCACCAGTGATAAGCTCATCTGTTGCTCTGCTCTCTCGTCCTCTCAGCATGCTTCTTGTTAGCACATGAACTAATTGATTCCTTGTGCTGCTGCTTCTTCCTCTCAAACTCCAGCTTGCTATACAGAGATTGCAAGAGGCTGATACCAGGTCAAAATCAAATACTTACACAGCTTGCATTTAAACAGTACATTTGATGTACATGATGCAATAATTATTGCCACATTATCCTGTCTTTTATATCTGTCTAGAGTTCAGCTTTGAGCCCGGAAACACTTTTTCCCTTGAAGTAAATTAAATCACATTAAAGTTCACGTTTTCACACGTTATTACATTGATTTTTATTTCTGCTTTGTGGCATCAAGCGTCACATCTCCACAACGGACAATTAAAGAACATGGTGTTGATGCGGGTTTATTGTTCAATGGCCAGACAGGTGACAAAGTACACAGAAAAGCTGACATGAAATACTAGTGTCATCTGCTAGGCTGGTTGACTGTTAAAAATGAGCAGCCCAGTGCACGTATGTGTCTCTTAATACTAGGGGTAAGCAGGAGAATCTTTGCAGGAGCATTCGATGGTGTAAACACAGGACACAGCCAACACAGTCCAAAATGGAGATTCCCTTTATTTCTAAACATAAAATAACTATTTCAAAGCTCTCAATGTTTTATAGGTATATAGCTGAACTCAAGTCTTACCTTCAGTTTTGCACAGTTGTACAGATCACTACCCTGTACTGAAATTGTACATTAAAAGCTGCAGCAAGTCAGATAGGTCCCACCTCACTTCCTGGCTGGAGGATGCCCGGCATCATCTAACTCAGCCTTTTTCAACCAGGGTGTCTTGAGGTTTCTTCAGGTGTGCCTTGACAAAATGCCTAAAAATTGCCCAAAAATTGTATACAAGCTGGTGTGTGGATGAAGGCTGACTTTTAGTTACACCAATGCCGCGTACACACGAACGGACTTTACGGCAGACTTTGTCCTGCGGACTTTTCGACAGACTTTACGACGGACTTTCCGAATGAACGGACTTGCCTACACACGATCAACCAAAGTCCGACGGATTTGTACGTGATGATGTACGACTGGACTAAAACAAGGAGGTTCATAGCCAATAGCTGCCCTAGCGTCGGTTTTTGTCCATCGGACTAGCATACAGACGACCGGACTCGAGTCCATCAAAAAAGATTTGAAACATGTTTCATTTCTAGGTCCGTCAAACTTTTGGGGAAAAAAAGTCAGCTGGAGCCCACACACGATCGAATTGTCCGACGGACTCCGGTTCGCTGGACCAAGTATGCCGTAAAGTCCAGTCGTGTGTACGCGGAATAAGGCTACTTTCACGCTAGTTGCAGCCACATTAGTGGTAAAGCTAACGGCCGAAGAAAGGGTTAAAACCGCCCGGATTGCTGCGCTTCCGATTCGATTTTCAGGCTCTTTCGGAAGCTCTGCCCATGCACTCCAATGGGCAGGGGCAGTTTAGGAGCACTGTACAGCGCTCCCAATTCGCCCCAAAAGAGTCTGCTGTTTGTAATGTCCCGCAAGTACACAGCCCCAGTGTAAAAGCACTCAGGCTTTCACGTTCAGACGGCATGGGAGGCGGTTTTCAGGCACTTTACAGGTGCTATTTTTTAGCACTAAAACACCTGAAAACCGCCTTCAGTGTGAAAGGGGTCTAAGTCACAGATTTGTATTATGCACCATTACAGCCTTCTAGCTGCCGGCGTCCAAACGACCAATGGCTTTATTAGTTGATAAAGATGTCAGTCGCTTGCATAGGTCCTGAGTTTAGTAACACTTTAATGCATAGCATGCATTAAGGTAAAACACACATTCAGTGTTCGAGAAGTTTTCAACTTGCTTTTCCTTCAGTGCACAAGAAAAGCTAAATCCAGCAGAAATGGAATTGCAATATGCTTTTTTTAAAACCGCAAAAAAAAAAAAAAATCGAAATATATATTACCATTCACATGGACAAAGTAGAATAAAAAAATGGATGCATGCAGTAAAAGATTCTTATATGTACATAAGGTTGAATGACATGCAAATATGCATCAGCTTTGACAACTAACATTGACTGTCAGCAGCCCTCATTTTGACACAAATGCTGTATCAGAGACAGGCACAATCCTTCACTAAAAATGTAAGGTTTCTTTGTGTCTCCTTTTTTGCAGTCTTGTATGTAGTCTATATGAGTTTACAGAGCAAACAATTAAAAAAACTGTTAATCCTTATATTTATAATGAGTAAGGGAGAGATGGAAGAATGAAGGGAGAGGAAAGTTAAGATAAAATAGAAAAATAAGGAATAAAAATGGTAGAAAGAAAAAGAGAAGGAGGAAAGGCAGCTTGGGAAATATAAAATAAATGAGAATAAAAGTGACAAAGAAATGTACTTTTCATGTGTAGCGCTCACCCCCAAAGGGATCACTGAGAATGACCAAGGTACCGCTCGTACAGAGGCTGCCCACCACAGACACAGTACAATACTGGCTCCATCTATTCTAAGGGATATCTCTTTACTATTAATAGCTGAAGAACTTGAACAGGAGAGGGGTTTAGGGTCACAGAATACTCCAAAATGATATTAGCAATCAATGAGAGGACAAACTTTGTAAAAAATCCTTACAGGAAGCAGGCACACACTACAGCTCCAAAATAGGTCTTACTCACAGTGTCCCTGCCATTCAGCATCTGCAGGTAGATCCTCAGTGAGGGAGATAAAAAATGTGATTGTCCCTGCTCTATATTCTGGAAGCTTCTTCCAGAAGCAGGTGAGTAGTATATAGGGCAGTGTACAGAAGTCAGTGGCATATAGGGGAATGTACAGGGGTCATCAAGATGTAGGGCAGTGTACAGTGGTCAGTAGGATGTAGAGCAGTGTACAGAGGTCAGTAGTATGTGGAGCAGTGTACAGAGGTCAGTAGTATGTGGAGCAGTGTACAGAGGTCAGTAGGATGTGGAGTAGTACAGAAGTCAGTAGGATGTGGAGCAGTGTACAGAGGTCAGCAGTATGTGGGACAGTGTACAGAAGTCCGTAGGGTAGGGCCAACATGACAGGGGACAAGGAGTCAGTAAGGCAGAGGACAAAGGGTCAGTAGGGCAGAAGACAGGGGTCAGCAAGGCAGAGGACAGGGGGCCACCAAGGCAGAGGACTGAGGTCGGCAAGGCATTGGAGTGGGGTCAGTAGGGCAGAGGAAACGAGTCAGCAGAGCAGAGTACAGGGGTTAACAGGGCAAAGTACGCGGGGGAGCAGGAGGACACAGTACAGGGAGGTCAGGAGGTCACAACATTTGGATTAGGGGGGCAGTAGGGCTCAATACTGGGGTCAGGAGAGCACAGTACAGGGGAGTCAGTAGAGTACAGTAATGTATAATACAGATATGGTCTCCTCAAGTAGAGCAGATTTACCTGTACTGGCATGCTGTCATTCAGCTAAATCTACATTTAAAATGACATCTCTCCCCCCTGTACTTTACCCCCGCAGTTTCCCGCTCTCTTAAGATGCTTTGCAGGGGTTAAGGAAGAACTGCAGAGGTGGAGCATTTTACAACTGCCATAGCTTGGGTGAACGAGATGTGTACTGCTCTGATGCCTGCCAGCCCTCCTCTCCTACTCATCCTATATGATCAGAGCAGTACACATTCCACCCACACAAGCACCAGCAGTGGCTCATCCTCGACAGTTCTCCCTTAACACCTGCAAAGTGCCATAAACTGTGAGGAGAAGTTACAGGGGGGAGAGACGTTATTCTGATTGTAGATTTAGGCCAGTGATAGGCTGCTGCTGCTGTACCTGCAGCCCAGATTTTGGGACCCTGCCCGGGACAAAACCAGCCTGGGACAGCTTAGTTAAAAGCGTGACAGTCCAGGCAAATCTTGGACAGTTGGAAAGTATGGTGTTATATCAATAAAGAATCTTTGGATATAGTAGAGAGGGATTAGAACACCTCTCAGGTTTTTATTGCTATCTATGCCCCTGTTAGGGAGATTCACCCTCTCTATTTGTCCTTTTTACTGTTATCATCAAAAGTGAAAGTAAAAGAAAATCCAAAATTTATCAAAATCCAAAATCTTCCAATAGGGACACTAGTTCTGGTGACAACAAAGGAATTCCCTCACTTTGGAAAGGATTTCCTCTCACTTCCTGTTTTGGCTACAGTGTAGAAATTAAATGGAAAAGGGACACAGATGGCCAAACAAAAAAGCTGACAGGGGTTATAACTCCCCCTTACTCTTTAGTTCTACTTTAACACGTAGTTCAGACTCTTCCCCACTAAACTTACACAAAACATTTTATTGGGTTTTTAAATAATAAATTATGCACAGTAGCACAGACCACAGGTAATCAAGTTCACCAAATGGATGGTAGCACACAAGTTACCGGGCATCAATGCCAGAAAATAAACACAAGTTTTTGGGGTTTTTTGTGTGCAAAATATTAATAAAAACAAAGAGTGAAACATAACCACGCCACACAGGGCAGGAAATTAAGAAGAGACCGAAAACCTCCCTCATCATTCCCCCCCCCCCCCTTTTCCAGGTTAGCCACCCTGTGGACAAATCCACTTTCCCAGATGCAAGTCCCCTATAACATAAGGGGAAGGTATCCTTAACATTATACTAAGTACACACAATAATATAGCGAGTGCATAGTTTGCATGACAATAATAATAATAATACCTGGAGTGCCTTCAGATTTAGAGATAGCTGTCTAGGCAGTCAGTCTCAAAAACAACCCTATGTTAGCACAGGAATTACATAGTCATATCTCACCATAAGCAGCCCCCCTCAAAACAACCTACCCTCCATGAGCTTCAGCCAGGTATTGATTATTGATTAAGTATGTTGGGCTCTAGTAGGTGCCAAGCCCTCCACCATGCCAAGCAGGCATGTTGTCACTGTCAAGGGTATAGGCACAGATGTACCTTCATTATACAATGCCCAACAGCAGACCAGAACTCCTTGACTATCTGGCAGTGCCAAAAAAGGTGACTAAAATTTGCTGGGGAATGCGAGCAAAGCCAACACTCCGCCGACGTTCCCGGGTAGATTTTGGATAATCGTGCTGGGGTATAATATGTAGCCAAGTCCCGAGCCTCTCCAGGCCTAAGTTAGGGACAGCTGAAATCCTTCTGTGTAGCGCGGGTTGCAAGGCATGGTGGGTGCAATGTAGGTAGATGAATGGGCGCCAAACACTTCTTGAATGCAAAGAGATTTATTTTCTCTTAAACAGAACTGTGGGGGAGAGGGTTAGGGCCAGGACACCCTTTAGTAGTTGCAATGTTAATTAGCAGACTCCGAAACTTCTATAGGTAGACAGCCATGCAGGGGAAGGCACCCAGCTGGACACCACCTCTGCATGTGTAGACACGCTGTCTCCTATGGCAACAAACTTGAACAGTTTCCAACAAAGGTTACAATGAACTCTTTCACTTCCTCCACAATCTCGTCTTTAGGTCTTCACCTTACTGAGCTCCCAGTCTATCACCTAGACCCGCTTATCCACTGCCACTGGATCCTCTGAGTTCTTCCAATCTTCTCACTGAGTATCTTCCTCAAGCGTCACCCCTGTGTCCCTGCTGAGTTCCTAGCTTGGCACTCACAGATACTCCTCAAGCGTCACCCCACTGGCCTGCTCAGTCCCTGGCTTGGCACACAAGGCTGCTCTGCAAGTGTCACTTCCGCTGGCTGGGTCGATGGCTTGACACCTGCCGAAGTTTCCCAATTCTTCACCATCCCCGGTTGGTGAGAATACTGCTCTGGTACTTGCTTCAGCTACTCACGGTGGTCCCTTGTAATAAGGTGGACAGACCCTTAGTGGCGACAGCTTCCCCTCTACCTCTGTCCATGACAGGTTCTCCAGCCGGCAGAACCGTTACTTTTGGTTGGACTGCAAGATACAGTCCCAACCCTACGCTGCTCTCTTGCTTCTGGATAGGCCCTCAGACAGCCTAAAGGCCAGATGTCCCTGGGATAGGCCTCAGGCTCTGGCCTAGCAGCATTGGGCAATACAATACACGTCCACCCAGACAGCTGTCCAGGTGGCACAGAACCCCAATCACCTGACCTCACCCAAATAAATAGGCTCTCCCAGCAGGCCAAGGGACCCAAGAAAACCCTGCCCATTGGCTGAGACACCCCATCTATTCCTAATCTGTCCTTACAATGCCCTTGTCTTATCTAATGCCACCAGATAGCCGGCCATCTAGTGACAGAAGAGAGAAGTGCAGCAATTCCAGAATTAGGGTGGAATCAATTGATCTCCTATCAATTGGCCAAGGCAACTATACTTGGCAGGTAAATTTACTAGCAACCCTACCTAAACATCAGGGTGCTACATCTATATTCTGTGCAGGAATTTAAATTGAATCAGGCGATCTCTAGCAGACACTAGATGTGCACAGAGGCAATTTTAAACACAACTCCAAAGGACAGGCAATTATGATTGAATTAAATCATGACTCAGACACTAAAAACTAGAAAAGGGAGAAGAAAAAGAGGTGGAAAGGAGGAAGGAAAGAGGAAAAGGACAAATAGAAGGGAGAAAAAAGGGGGGTGGGGGGGTTGGGAGGGTATAGTGAGTTCCTGTGAGGTCCACCCAAACAGCATCATCTGTGTAAATTGATGTGCCCGGTCACACTGAAAGTAGGGAGTAACACGGGCTGTCAGCATCCAACCAGATTGCTGCCCGAGTGTCCCAGGAGTCAGGCAGGCGAGCGGACGGTCGGTCGAGTGAGCAGAGAGATGACATCATCTCTCGAAGCCCACCCGGCATCACTGTAGTTCTGCCCTCACAGCCAAAGGCTGCTCTGTTATGTGCAGCCGTAGAGAGCAGGGAGATGACATCCGCTGCTTTAAAGGATAAGTTCATGTGACTGCGGGGATCTTCTCCCTGCAGTCGCTGTCACAATTTAAAAACAGCACAGCCATTCTGGGCTTTGCCCACACATCTGCATCATTCATTCACAGAGTTCTGTGAATAAATGAACTACAAATATATTTGGCCACCGCAGCAGACGGTTTGTAGTTCTCCATGAACTGCGAAGGCGCTGGTAAGCTCTCTTGTAGTTAATTTATTATTCCTAGTCTGAGAAACTGCTTGCTGTATGAGAGGTATGGGCAGACAGTGTACTAAGAGTCTGCAGGATCCTGACATCGCATCTGTGATCTGCTGATCACGGGTGCAATACTTTACAGGCTCCAGTGTAAAAAAGATAATAAATGCACTTTATTTTACCTACAAAAAGATGTGCATTTATTATATATTTTTTTTAATATAAAAAGAAGAACTTATCCTTTAACCACTTCCCAGCCTGCAGCTACAGGCATCATTTAGATATCTTTCTTTTCAGCTGGCGATTCCCTGTAATATAAAAGCCATCCTAGTGGCTATTCAGCCGCTGGATGGCTTTTTCTGGCAGTGGGAGGGGACGACTCCCCCTCCCACTGCCCTCCGGTGACATGCGTTTGGAAAGCCGGATAACCGATCTGGCAATTGTGGCGGATTACCATAAAGCTGGCCATGCACCAAATGGTCCCCGGCCATCTCTGTGACCCTGAGAGGCCGGAAGCAATGTCATGATGTCACTTCCAGCACTGGCAGATGTAAACACTGACATTTTTTCTTTGGAAAGCAGAGATCGATGTTTTTTTTTTTTATCTCATGCTTTCCAGGGTAAAGGAGATATCTGGGGGGTCTCATTGACCCCAGATGTCTCATACCTTATTCCTATTACAAGGAATGTTTACATTTCTTGTAATAGGAATAAAAGTATTTAAAAAAAATTATTAAAAAAAGGGACAGTGTAACAAAAATTTTTTTTAAATAATATACATTTTTTTTAAAGTGCCCAATGTCCCCTTGTGCTCGCACACAAAAGCGAACGCATAGGTGGGTTGCGCCCACATATTTAAACGGTGTTCGCACCACACACACGTGAGGTATTGCGCCGAACGTTAGCGCATTAGCGCAAGAGCAATAATTCTAGCACAAGACCTCCTCTAACTCTAAAGTGTTTAGAGTATAATGTTTGGGAATTTGAGTCATTTTCTAGCAATAAAATTATGATTTTTACATGTAAGAGAGGGATGCCAAAAAATTGGCTCGGGCTGGAAGTGGTTAAAGTGTATTATTTCCCAAAAAATGTGTTCGAAAAATTGGTGCGCAACTACTGTGTGACATAACAAATTGTAATGATCGCCATTTTATTCTCTAGGGTCTCTGCTAATATATCTATCTATCTATCTAGATAGATAGATAGATAGATCTATATATATATATATATATATATATATATATATATATATATATATATATATATATATATATAATGTTTGGGAGTTTCTGAGTAATTTTCTAGCAATCAAATGATGATTTTTACATGTAGGAAAGGAATACCTGAATTGGCCCGGTATAGTAAAAATGGCTGAGCATCACTCAGCAAGTGTACAGTTCTCCCACCAGGCTCCAGAGGGCGCACCACAGGATTGTTACATTCCAGGCGGTTTAGGAAGGAGCGGAGTAAACGTTTCCGGCGGGGGAGTTTAGGATGTTGCACCTGACAGTCCAGTGCACAATAGCTTCCCCCAGGAAACAACGCGAGTATTGAGGGTGGAGATGAAGATGACGGCGGGTGGCCCGTCATTGTTGCGGGAGTTGCTGAGCACTGAACCGGCCTGGAAGGAGGATGAGGTGTGTGTGGTGGGGGTGTTCGGGAAGACGGCGCTGTTGCAGGGCGGCTGGGATAAGAGCTGCCTTGTGAACTCTCTGTGTGACCGCCATGTCTTCCCCCTCTTCCACCGGCCGCCAGAACGGGCCCGGGAGCGCAGCCTGTTCCAGACCTACTATGAGCAGGAGTCGCGGGTGCTATACGTGCTGCTGACCGGCATCAATGACACGGCGCAGCTTGCCCGGGCGTGTGAGGAGCTGGCCCGGGGGGTGTCCCATGCGGAAGCTCATGAGTTCTGGAAGGATGAGGAGAAGTTGTACTGCATGCACGTCCTCTACCTGTTCTGTGTGTGTCACCTCCTGCTCCTGGTACACCCCACCTGCTGCTTCGACATCGCCTATGAGAAGCTCTTCCGTGCCCTAGACAGCGTCCGCCAGAAGCTGCTGCCCTCCCTCAAGCCGGCCCTCAAGGAGTGCCCGGTGGGTCTAGAGTGGAAGCTGAACGCCAGGCCCTGCCCTCCCCGGTTGCTCTTCGTTTTCCAGTTGAACGGAGCCCTACGAGGTGTGGAGCCCAGCGGCCGTGGAGGGGGCCAACCGGCCACGGACAGTAAGCCCAAGAAGCACTCGCCCAAGAGGAGGCTTCAGCACGCCCTGGAGGATCAGATCTACCGCATCTTCCGGAAGAGCCGCGTCCTCACCAACCAAAGCATCAATTGCCTGTTCACCGTACCGGCCAACCAGGCCTTCGTTTACATTGTGGCCGATCAGGATGACGATCCTATTGGGATGTTACTAGAAGGCCTGAGGCATCACTGCACAGTCAAGGATACAGACTCTTCCGGCCTTGCACAGCCGATCTCGGGGCCCCGGCGCTTCCAGATGATGAGGTACAGCCGGCAGCAGCTTTCCTTTACCGCAGAGAGCAGCTCCGGGGTGTCTGGGCAGCTGGTGGACTGCACACTTAGGGAGTTCCTTTTCCAGCACGTGGAGCTAGTGCTCACCAAGAAGGGTTTTGATGACAGTGTGGGCAGGAACCCACAGCCCTCGCACTTTGAGCTACCTACCTATCACAAATGGGCTGGTGTGGCCCTGAGACTGTACGAAGTCATCATAGAGAATAAAGACGATGATCCCCCTGCATTCCCAGGCGCCTATCCTCCAAAACTATTGGCCAACATGAAAGTGCTAGAAGGATATTTGGATGCCGACACAAAGTTTTCGGAAAACAGGTGCCAAAAGGCTCTTCCTTTAGCCCACAGCGCTTACCAGTCCAATCTGCCACATAATTATACTACCACGGTCCATAAGAATCAGCTGGCACAGGCGTTACGCGTATATAGCCAGCATGCCCGGGGACCAGCTTTTCAGAAGTATGCTATACACCTTAATGAGGATTGTTACAAATTCTGGAGCAGTGGCCATCAACTTTGTGAAGAGAGGAGTTTAACAGATCAACACTGTGTCCACAAATTTCACTTGTTGCCAAAACCAGGTAAATGCATCTAGGTCATGCACATTTAAAGTTAACCACTTGAGTTCCAAAAGGTTTTTACCCCCTTCGTGACCAGGGCCTTTTTTGGTATTTAACACTGTGCTATTTTAACTGGTATTTGCGTGGTCATGCAACACTATACCCAAACTAATTTTCTATCCCTTTTATTTTTTATTTTTTGCTAAAATGGAGCTTTCCTTTGGTGGTATTTGATCACCACTGGGTTTTGTTGTTTATTGTATAAACGAAAAAAGATTATAAAAAAAAAAAAAAGTTTGAAAAGTTTTGAAAAACAAACAACTTTGCTTTAAAACAGATCCAATACTACTAATGGCGGAGATCAGTGACTTTTAATGGGATTGTTATAGTGCAGCGGTCAATTCGACACTAATGCTGGGGGAAGCTGGCTTACTGCCACTGACATCACCAGTCACACTAATACTGTACTAATGACACTGGCTGGGAAGGGGTTAACATCTAGGGTGATTAAGGGGTTAAATGTGTGCCTAACAATGTGTAATGTGTGTTGATTTTTGCTAAAGATCTCTTGAGAGATTGTTCCCTCGGACAGAGCCCTGTGTTGATTGTCAACACGGGGCTCTGTGCTGTGATTGTACACAGACAATCAGCAAGTCTCGGCCATGAATCATTGGCCAGGACTTGCTGACAGGCCCCTGCTGTGTACAATCACAGTGGGTGGTGGGAATGCGTATGCCCTAAACCCAGAAGCAGGCAGCATCATACAGGTATGTCGTTTTACCTGCACAGGCCGCTCGTCTGCAATACATTCTGGGTGGGTGGTCCGCAAGTGATGAAGCTCCAGTCTTCAGTCTTGCACAGCTGTATAGGCTTCTCTCTAATACTGAAATAGCTTACTCTGATTTCACAGCACACAATGAGCTCCAGTGTGCATTAGAAGTTGCACCTTGAGGACTGGAATTGAGAAACACTGAAATAATGTATGCAAACAAAACAGGTTTTATTTAAAAAATGTTAATAGCATGTTGATTAGGGAGGGATGAGCCAGGGAAGGCAAAATATAAACAGATTAAACTTCAGCTTTAAAGCTGGCCATACATTATTTAACCACTTACCAACCGGCCCATAGCCGAATGACGGCTGCAGGGCGGTTGGATAACTCTGGGTGGACGTACTATGACGTCCTCCCAGAATTCCCCTCTTGCGCGCCCCCTGGGGCGCGCACCCGAACACATCCGTGACCGCCGGGTCCAGGGGACCCGGCGCATCACGGATCCCGGTAAATGGCCGCTGATCGCGGCCATTTACCATGTGATCGAGCCGTCAAATGACGGCGGGATCACATGTAAACAGACCGGCGTCATCTGATGACGCCGGTTCCTCTCCTCCCCTCCTGTGTACCGATCGGTACACTGTGAGCGGGGAGGGGGACGGATGGATGTGTAGTGCCCACAGCGCTGCACAGAGACATCCATCCATCCATGCTCAGCCATCCCTCACTACTGCAATGCTGTGCAATACTCTGCATTACCCCCACAATACTCTGCATTACCCCCACAATACTCTGCATTACCCCCACAATACTCTGCAATACCCCCACAATACTCTGCAATACCCCCACAATACTCTGCAATACCCCCACAATACCCCCACAATACTCTGCAATACCCTCACAATACTCTGCAATGCCCCCACAATACTCTGCAATGCCCCCACAATACTCTGCAATGCCCCCACAATACTCTGCAATGCCCCCACAATACTCTGCAATGCCCCCACAATACTCTGCAATGCCCCCACAATACTCTGCAATGCCCCCACAATACTCTGCAATGCCCCCACAATACTCTGCAATGCCCCCACAATACTCTGCAATGCCCCCACAATACTCTGCAATGCCCCCACAATACTCTGCAATGCCCCCACAATACTCTGCAATGCCCCCACAATACTCTGCAATGCCCCCACAATACTCTGCAATGCCCCCACAATACTCTGCAATGCTGTGCAATACTCTGCAATGCTGTGCAATACTCTGCAATGCCCCCACAATACTCTGCAATGCTGTGCAATACTCTGCAATGCCCCCGCCATACTCTGCAATGCCCCCCGCCATACTCTGCCATACCCCGCCATACTCTGCCATACCCCGCCATACTCCGCCATACCCCGCCATACTCCGCCATACCCCGCCATACTCCGCCATACCCTGCCATACCCCGCCATACTCCGCCATACCCCGCCATACCCCGCCATACCCCGCCATACCCCGCCATACCCCGCCATACTCCGCAATACCCCGCCATACCCTGCCATGCTGAGCCATGCTCAGCTGTACTCGCCCTCTGTGTGTGGCCAGGCTGTGGAAGTCTCACACATGGGGTATCGCCGTACTCAGGAGGAGCAGGAGAATCTATTTTGGGGTGTCATTTTTGGTATGTACATGTTATGTGGTAGAAATATTGTATAAATGGACAACTTTGTGTTAAAAAAAAAAAAGCGTTTTAACCACTTCCCGCCCGCCCGCCGTCATACAACGTCCTTGACTTTGTGCGGAGATATCTGAATGATGGTTGCAGCTACAGGCATCATTCAGATATCAGCTTTTTCAGCCGGCGATTCCCTACACCATAAGAACGATCATAGCAGCTGTTCCACTGCTTGATCGTTCTTACGGGAGGCGAGAGGGGACGTCCCCCCTTCCCGCCGCCTTGCGGTGCTTCTACCGACTCACCGCTATGATCGAAGCCAGGATCTTTTTTTTTTTTTTTTTTAATTTCAGGCTTCCCAGCCTAGAGGTGAGATGTGGGGTCTTATTGACCCCATATATCACTGTAAAGAGGACCTGTCATGCCATATTCCTATTACAAGGATGTTTATATTCCTTGTAATAGAAATAAAAGTGGTCAAAAATTTTTTTTTTTTGGAAAAAAGCATCAAACTAAAATAAATAAAGTAAAATGAACAATAAAAAAAAAAAAAAAAATTTTTAAAGCGCCCCTGTCCCTGTGTGCTCGCATGCAGAAGCGAACGCATACGTAAGTCCCGCCCACATATGAAAACGGTGTTCAAACCACACATGTGAGGTATCGCTGCGATCGGTAGAGCGAGAGCAATAATTTTGGCCCTAGACCTCCTCTGTAACTCAAAACATGTAACCAGTAAAAAATTTTAAAGCGTCGCCTATGGGGATTTTTGAGTAGCAAAGTTTGGCGCCATTCCACAAGCGCGTGCAATTTTGAAGGGTGACATGTTGGGTATCTATTTACTTGGCGTAACTTCATCTTTCACATTATGCAAAAACATTGGGCTAACTTTATTATTTTGGTTTTTGTAAAGCACAAAACAGTTTTTTTTCAAAAAAAAACGCGTTAAAAAAATTGCTGCGCAAATACTGTGCGAGATAAAAAGTTGCAACGACCGCCATTGTATTCTCTAGGGTCTTTGCTAAAAAAACATATATAATGTTTTGGGGTTCTAAGTAATTTTCTAGCTAATAAATGATGATTTTTACATGTAGGAGAGAAATGTCAGAATTGGCCTGGGTGCTCCAGAACGCCTGAAGGTGCTCCCCTGCATGTTGGGCCTCTGTATGTGGCCACGCTGTGTAAAAGTCTCACACATGTGGTATCACCGTACTCGGGAGTAATAGCAGAATGTGTTTTGGGGTGTAATTTGTGGTATGCATATGCGGTCTGTGAGAAATACCCTGCTAATATGACAATTTTGTGGAAAAAAAAAAAAGTAAAAAAAAAACCTTGATTTTGCAAAGAATTGTGGGAAAAAATGACAACTTCAAAAAACTCACCATGCATCTTTCTAAATACCTTGGAATGTCTTCTTTCCAAAAAGGGGTCATTTGGGGGGTATTTGTACTTTTCTGGCATGTTAGGGTCTCAAGAAATTAGATAGGCCGTCAGTAATTCAGGTGTGATCAATTTTCAGATATTCGCACCATAGCTTTTGGACTCTATAACTTTCAAAAAGACCAAATAATATCCACCGATTTGGGTTATTTTTACCAAAGATACGTAGCGGTATAAATTTTGGCCAAAATATATGAAGAAAAATTACTAATTTGCAAAATATTATAACAGAAATGAAGAAAAATGTATTTTTTTACAGATTTTTCGGTCTTTTTTCTTTTACGGCGCAAAAAATAAAGAAACCAGCAGTGATTAAATACCACCGAAAGAAAGCTCTATTTGTGTGAAAAAAAGGACAAAAATTTCATAAAGATACAGTGTTGCATGACTGAGTAATTGTCATTCAAAATGTGAGAGCACCAAAAGCTGAAAATTGGTCTGGTTAGGAAGGGGGTTTAAGTGCCCAGTTGTCAAGTGGTTAAAGTTTTTTTTTTTTTTCTTTTTTTTTTTTTTAACTTTCCTTTAGATTTACCTTCAACTATGTAGTGAAAGGACTTGCCTGATTGCATACAAATAGAAAGGGTTTAGGTTTGACCTCACAATTATGTGGTTTTGGTAAATCTAAAGGAAAATTGTACAAGAAAATGGTATAATGTATGGTTAGCCTAAGAACTGGTGTGTGTGTGTGTGTGTGTGTATATATATATATATATATATATATATATAATTTTTTTTTCTTTGTGAACCCTATCCTTTCAGCTCTACCACCTCTTTTGCTAAGCCCACACTATCATTTTGATGTCCAATTCTAAAACCTAATTGAGCAGTAGAGAGTGTACTGTTGTCTAGCATATAGGATAGAGGTTGACCAATATGGGTTTTTCTCTGGCCGATGCCGATATTTAGAAGTCGCAGTGGCCGATGGGCGATATATGATGCCAATTTTTTATTTTTTTTTTATTTCCCCTTCATCTCATAAAATCTAACAGACCCCTTTCACAATGGGCCATTTTTCAGGTGCTTTTGGGCTAAAAATAGCACCTCTAAAGTGCCTGCAAAACGGCTCCCCTGCAGTGTCTCAGTGTGAAAGCCTGAGTGCTTTCACACTGAGGCGGTGCACTGGCAGGATGTTAAAAAAAAAAAAAAAGTCCTGCAAGCAGCATCTTTGGAGCGGTGCATACGCTGCTCCACCACTGCCCATTGAAATGAATGCGCACCAATGTCGAAGCGCCTGCAAAGCGTTTCGGCAGCGGCGCTTCAGGGGCGCATTTAACCCTTTCCTTGGCCGCTAGCTGGGTTATAAGCGCCCCGCTAGCAGCCGAATAGCGCCGCTAAAATGACGGTAAAGCGCCGCTAAAACTAGCAGCATTTTACCGTCAATGCATGCCCGCTCCAGTGTGAAAGCAACCTTAAGTAATAAGTGATACAGAACATTTTTTACATTTAAACATTTATTAAACAAAACAAACCTCCAATCAGTACACTTGTATGTATAATTTAGATAAACAAAAACAGGTAATCAAAACTTTTGGATGAAAAAAAATGGGCTAACTTTACTGCTTAGTTTTTTTTTTTTAATTCATTTGTGTATTTTTTCAAAAAAAATTGCGTTTGAAAGACTGCTGTGCAAATAACGTGTGACATAAAATATTGCAACAACTGCTATTTTATTCGCTAGGGTCTCTGCTAAAAAAAAAATATATTTATATAATGTTTGGGGGTTCTAAGTGATTTTCTAGCAGAAAATACAGGATTTTTACTTGTAAGCAACAAGTGTCAGAAAAGATTTAGTCTTTAAATGGTTAAACTGAGAACTTCTACACACAGAGTTCAGCTCATTGATAAAAGAACCAAGAAGAGATACAATGTTTCTTCCTATCAGACTTGGCAGGCTGCCCAGAGGAGGAGAGAAGTCTCTCCACAGAAAACTTCAGGCAACTTGCATTGACTTCTATTACAGAAGTCATTTGCAAGTCATGCTGAAGTTATAATCGGCCTTTTTTATCTGCACAATCGGCCAATGCCGATTAAGTAAAAAACGCCAAATATCAGCCGACCTCTAACATAGGAGCTTGGCCTTTTATCCACTTTGTTTGCTTGGATGGAGATATCTGTTGTGTTTTTTTGTTCTTTTCTTATTCAGCCCACTGACTGAACGAAAAATAAATCATCTATGGGCAGCTTTAGCAGAGATCTTTGTCAGTGACTTCTTCACTGGCCCCTGTCGTTTGATCATCATGCAGTGTTTGCTGAGATTTTACTGTACACACAGTGTGTCAATATGTAAAAAGCAGGTAATGATTCATGAGGTACAGTGTAATTAGGCTTGATGCACAGTTTTTGTTTATCTTTGTTTTATACCAACTGTTTTATATATGATACGTTTTTAGGAGAGAAAATTGAACCCGATAGAAATCCTCCTATACTGTATCACAATAGTCGTGCAAGGTCAACTGGAAACTGTAACTGTGGAAGAAAACAGGCACCTCGTGAGGACCCATTTGACATAAAGAGTGCCAATTATGATTTCTATCAGGTACTGTGCATGATCTAATGGTTTAAGGGTATGCCTCAATCTGAATAGTCTAGGAATGGGGGCGGGCACCATAATCCACAATAATTACTAATGGAAGGAAATAACTGGGGCTGCCACAAACATGCCCCTGGTAGGGTTGGATAAAATTGGACTATCTCAGTATCCAAGGATTTAGGCGAGAGTATGCTAAAATATAACAATTTATTAAATAGGAAACATGATTAAAATGGGGAGAGGACAACAATACAAAAATTGTATACAATCAATAGTTACAGCCCTGCATTGTTCGTTCATAATATTCAAAAAGGTTGATGAACCCCAAATGAACACAAGGGGCAACCCCAGGTATTTCCCTCCATTAGTAATGATCTAATGGTTGTTAAAGCTGAACTTTGGAAAATGAAAAGTACTTCCTTGCAGTGGGGCTGTGCCCATAGCCCTGCTTTTGATGTGAGGATGCTGACTGACAGTCTGCTGCCAGAATTGAAGGGAACACTGAACAAGATGTTACACTAAACAAGATGTTATCCTTTGCAATCCCAGGGCAGACTCACTGCAAATGAGGACTTTTTAGTTTCCTGAAGTTCGGCTTTATCCTAAGGCCCAATGTACACGGGTCGTTTTTAAACCTCTCCTGAACGATTTAACTTGACAGATAGTAAACGACGATTAAAAACTTCCGTTTTGCCATGTTTACATACTGCGTTTAGCTGCGTTTGCGTTTAGGAGCATTTTTTTTTTTTTAATTGTCAAAAATGAAAAACTCCTGTAAACTAAACGTGAGTTACCACGTTTACATGCGTTTACAGGCATTTGGTGTTTCAAATGCCTCTGAACATCCGTCCTGAATGCATTTTTTTTGCTTTCCAAAAAATGCTTCTAAACTCAACTGCCTAGATAGACTATAAACGACCCTGTGTACATGTACTGATAAGATAACATAGAGGAGAGTTCAGGGGCAGCTGAAAAAAAAAAACGCCCAACTGCAGTACAACAGCAGCAGTATACATGAAGCCAAAGTCTTTAGCTCCTGCTTCTAGATTGTCTTCCTGAACCCCATTGTGCTAACAGCCTGTGCAAAGCTAATTGTGTATGAATCCTTTAGTGCTGCTGACAGGAAACAGGAGCTGCCCTTCTCTTTTTATATTCAACAAAAAGGGAGTGTTAGGAGTCAAAATTTTTCAATA